>NC_140641.1:27535859-28179002 GCF_978046115.1 Saccoglossus kowalevskii
TGCTAGATGTCAAGTTTGCAGTACTTCATATACATGCTAGTTGTCAAGTTCGCAATACTTCATATACATGCTAGTTGCCAAGTTCGCAATACTTCATATACATGTTAGATGTCAAGTTCGCAATACTTCATATACATGCTAGTTGTCAAGTTCGCTATACTTCATATACATGCTAGTTGTCAAGTTCGCAATACTTCATATACATGTTAAATGTCAAGTTCGCAATACTTCATATACATGCTAGATGTCAAGTTTGCAGTACTTCATACACATGATAATGTCAAGTTTGCAATACTTCATACACATGCTAATGTCAAGTTTGCAATACTTCATACACATGCTAATGTCAAGTTTGCAATACTTCATACACATGCTAATGTCAAGTTTGCAGTACTTCATATACATGCTACTTGTCAAGTTCGCAATACTTTATACACATGCCTGATGTCAAGTTCACAATACTTCATATACATGCTAGTTGTCAAGTTCGCAACACTTCATATACATGTTAGATGTCAAGTTCGCAATGCTTCATACACATGCTAGTTCTCAAGTTTAGAATACTTCATATACATGCTAGTTCTCAAGTTTGGAAAACTTCATATACATGCTAGTTCTCAAGTTTGGAAAACTTCATACACATGCTAGATGTCAAGTTCGCAATACTACACAAACATGCTAGTTGTCAAGTTCGCAATACTTCATATACATGCTAGATGTCAAGTTTGCAGTACTTCATATACATGCTACTTGTCAAGTTCGCAATACTTCATATACATGCCTGATGTCAAGTTCACAATACTTCATATACATGCTAGTTGTCAAGTTCACAATACTTCATATACATGCTAGTTGTCAATTTCGCAATACTTCATATACATGCTAGTTGTCAAGTTCGCTATACTTCATATACATGCTAGTTGTCAAGTTCGCTATACTTCATATACATGCTAGTTGTCAAGTTCGCAATACTTCATATACATGTTAAATGTCAAGTTCGCAATACTTCATATACATGCTAGATGTCAAGTTTGCAGTACTTCATACACATGCTAATGTCAAGTTTGCAGTACTTCATACACATGCTAATGTCATGATAGTAGATAGTACACATGATAGTTGTAAATTTCACACATACACATGATGGTTGCTCAATATTTTATGCAAGACAAAATCGTGACAATGACAGAATGACATACATATGCTAGCTGTCAAGTTCACACATGCTCGTTGAAATTTCCTTTTTGGAACAGTTATGAACATCAAATAACAGGATAGTGAAAATTATGTATGCATTTTGGAAGCCCATTTCTAACACAGATAACACATTATTTCATGTTTTATCTTTTTCTGAGACATCTACATTATAATTGTTGTCTTGGGAGAACAAGATTTTAAAAATGTCATTACAGAGTTCACTTGTAAACAGTGCAATGCATGATGGGTAGAATTATACAACAGAGAAAAACACAAATGTCAGAAATGCTCAAGCAATGTTGATAGACTCTTAAACTATAAAATAAATCTGATAAGATATAGATAAGGTATACATTGCTCTTATAACACTGCACTGTATTCAGAACACCACCATACTGTCCATTATGTTTTATTATTAGAGTATACATTTTATTTCTGACATTTATGCTTCTCCTTGCAGTTATATACTTTTATGACTACAGTACAGGTAGATGTATCAGTGCAGGAAGCCCATTTTGTACAAAGAATACAAAAAAAATTCACTTTGGTCCAAGACAGTTTATTCTCAAATAATACAATAATCAATTGATAAAAAACAAACATTTGAGTTCATTTTCATAATAGTTATCAAAATTTTAACAGAAGACAATAATGATCACAATACAAAGATAAGACACCAGTTACAAGGCTCAAAAAATGCATGATGAGGTTAAAATGTTTTCAACAGTAACTATGTAAGTGTAAAGCCTATGATCATACCATGTATTTGGTAGTTCAGACCCGCTAATGTAAGAATGGAAATTATTATTATGCATGGATCTCAACCAAAAAACAAATCAGTTATCCCAAGGACTCGTGAAGTTTCATTGAAATACGATGAGTGGTGTTTGAGATATCAGTAAAACAGATATCTACATACATACATACATACACAAACATTGAATGAAAAGACTCCCAAAGAATGCTTCATATACAAAAGTATACAAGGTTCAGTTTAGAGAGGTTCACAGATTATACAGGGTTCAGTTTAGACAGATTAACAGATTACACAGAGTTCAGTTTAGACAGGTTAACAGATTACACAGGATTCAGTTTAGACAGATTAACAGATTACACAGGATTCAGTTTAGACAGGTTAACAGATTACACAGGGTTCAGTTTAGACAGGTTAACAGATTACACAGGGTTCAGTTTAGACAGATTAACAGATTACACAGGGTTCAGTTTAGACAGATTAACAGATTACACAGGGTTCAGTTTAGACAGATTAACAGATTACACAGGATTCAGTTTAGACAGATTAACAGATTACACAGGATTCAGTTTAGACAGGTTAACAGATTACACAGGATTCAGTTTAGACAGGTTAACAGATTACACAGGGTTCAGTTTAGACAGATTAACAGATTACACAGGATTCAGTTTAGACAGGTTAACAGATTACACAGGGTTCAGTTTAGACAGGTTAACAGATTACACAGGATTCAGTTTAGACAGGTTAACAGATTACACAGGATTCAGTTTAGACAGGTTAACAGATTACACAGGATTCAGTTTAGACAGGTTAACAGATTACACAGGGTTCAGTTTAGACAGGTTAACAGATTACACAGGGTTCAGTTTAGACAGATTAACAGATTACACAGGATTCAGTTTAGACAGGTTAACAGATTACACAGGATTCAGTTTAGACAGGTTAACAGATTACACAGGATTCAGTTTAGACAGGTTAACAGATTACACAGGATTCAGTTTAGACAGGTTAACAGATTACACAGGATTCAGTTTAGACAGATTAACAGATCACACAGGGTTCAGTTTAGACAGGTTAACAGATTACACAGGGTTCAGTTTAGACAGATTAACAGATCACACAGGGTTCAGTTTAGACAGGTTAACAGATTACACAGGATTCAGTTTAGACAGGTTAACAGATTACACAGGATTCAGTTTAGACAGGTTAACAGATTACACAGGGTTCAGTTTAGACAGGTTAACAGATTACACAGGGTTCAGTTTAGACAGGTTAACAGATTACACAGGGTTCAGTTTAGACAGGTTAACAGATTACACAGGGTTCAGTTTAGAGAGGTTAACAGATTACACAGGGTTCAGTTTAGACAGGTTAACAGATTACACAGGGTTCAGTTTAGACAGATTAACAGATTACACAGGGTTCAGTTTAGACAGATTAACAGATTACACAGGGTTCAGTTTAGACAGATTAACAGATCACACAGGGTTCAGTTTAGACAGGTTAACAGATTACACAGGATTCAGTTTAGACAGGTTAACAGATTACACAGGGTTCAGTTTAGAGAAGTTCACGGATTTTAAGACTTCAGTTTAGACAAGTCCACAGATTACACAGGGTTCAGTTTAGACAGGTCCACAGATTACACAGAGTTCAGTTTAGACAGAATTTTGTTTGCTAAATTCTACAACCACTCTTCACTTTATTGTATCTATCAAAATGAACAACTGTATTTGCTCACCTCCAATAGAAGTACAAATAAACAAAAGGGACATTTATTGTACGCTGTTAAAATTAAAATCTGAATTAATCTCACCATGGATTCACCATTTCAGATATATTTAAATTCATTGCTGTGACTGGCCAAGAATGCAATACCAAATCCTATTGGTTACAACTCATGATGCAAAATTAGCATAATTTGCATAAATTAATCAAAAAAAAAAAAATTCTGTTTGAAGAAAAATTAACTCAAAATATTTCTGTTGGTTACCATTGCTCGTCATCTGGGTCTTCCAAAAATTCTTTTTTACTTCGTCCAACAATTTTAGGTTTTCTGTTTTTAAGAATATTATAGCTGATGTACGTGTTATGCGGAATGGACAGGAAAGGGACATAAAACGCTCTGTAAAACCTATGTGACCTGCGAAAAGAGAAGATAAAAGCCTAACTATTGATAACAAGGTTGTTTCATTACAATAGTGTCAATATGAAAAAAAGAAAAGACCCAACACAAAAAACATGTGGCTGTGAAAAAGTACAAAATGTATCGTAAACACTCAATCAATTGTAATCCTTCACAAATAGTCATCTCACAGGATAAATATATAGAAATGTTTTACTTCTGTAAGACTATGCAGTGTCCAAATAAGATTAGAACCATGCTTAAATTGGCATGGAACTGTATAAACAACACTGTTATTCTACACAGATGTCAAGCAATTTATTTAAGTTACATACGGAGGTAGGAGTGGTTAAGACAGCTGTTCATAGACAGAATCCAATTTAGATGACATTCACAGTCAACAATTACCCTCCAAAGAAATCCTTTCAGAAAAATTGTCATTTTCTCTCACAATAAAGAGAGATTGAAGACACAGAACTTGACAATTATAATGGATGACTACACTTTTAGATCAATAATTTTGACACAAAGTTTTGTAGAGAACATGAGCGAACAATGCTGTTTTTGTAAGGTCCTTAATCTGCTTTCAACGTGGCTACATAAGATTACAGGAGACCCAATAAAAGACATGTAGTTTTCACAATGATGCCATAAAAATCATGCGTTCTATACTACAAAATTTGGAGACCTTTCACGACCACTCAAGACTCATTATACAGGGAAAGTTCACAACATCTGGGACGAATTATGAAAGAATCGTCATGACAATCAGTAAAACAGTACAGAACAGTCAATGACCAAAGGGAGATGACTTTGCAGGACAAAAAAAATTTATGTAAACTTCTACAATTCCTTTAGTGCAATTCAACAGACAAGTAAACATAAAAGTAGGCTTTGCACTCATATTGAATAACAAAGCGCGATTCCACATTTTTTTTTTTTTTTTTTTTTTTTTAAAGTCAGCTGTACTCACAAACTTTTAATGATTATAAGCGAAAACAAAAAAAAGGTCTACGATGATGCTGGGTTCCCACAAATCAAAAGCTAACATCGCTAACAAGAACAGGCATAACACTAATGAGAGCCAGTGAACAGACACCGCTGAATCACGGCAACATCTTTGATGAGCCACCGAGGAATCACATTCTCCAGTATTGTCACTTTTTTCAAATGAGTGACAAATTTTAATTTCCACGGTTTCTCATTGTTCAAGCCATCCCCTGGGGTTTTAATTACATTTAATCAATACACACAAGTCGTTAAAAGACACCCCGGCTGAATACAGAGATGGTGAGAATGAACTTGTTTGCAGAGAATTCATCAAAAGTTTACGTGCCACCGAGTTTGTCCGAACAAGATTTATTTTTAAGAGGTTCCGTCACAAATCATTCAAGTACGTACATTGATTTATAGTCGAGAGTGAATGCACAAACGAAATGAAAAGAATACATCCAACTTGACCTGGAATACTAACAAACAGCTGGCGTCCACAAAAGATTATACAGTTAGGACACAGTAGATCTGCTGAAAGTATCCTGATATGTTTAATGATATCACTGGGTTTAACTCCTGAACTGTGATTAATGGAATCCCATGCACTCGTGTACATGTATCATAATTGTGTACTTTTACTGAAGTGTATTTTCTTGTCCATTCATGCATTAGTAATAGTGACATTCATTACAAAATGCACAGTAAATCATCAAGTGTCTTGGGTATTAACCTACTAGTAGAACTAAGTCATTGAGACATTGATTCGCAAAAAAACATAAACATTTTCTGGTGACAAGGATATTTATCAGTGAAATATGGGGAAATTGACAATTCTTTAGGCTTACTTGAGTTAGCTTATTAGATGTTCACATTTTTGATAAAGGAATTCTCAATAGCACATGTACTTTTTAATTAAAAGAAGTGAGCTTGTAATAGAGAGAATACAGTAACATGCTAGGTCAGGTATGAGAAATGTAGTAGGGCTGAATGCATGGATGGCTCTACACACTGGCGGAACAGATAGATGAACGAGTCTGAAATAAAAAGTCAAGTTTACATGGGGGTTTAATTATCAGGAACTATGTACATGGACGCTTTTACATCTGAACTTTGACAGAGGCCTGCAGGGTGAGACACAAGCCATATGTGACACGAGTAACAACCCACACCCCACGCCCACACCTCCATCTCCCAGCCCCCAGCACGAAATATTTGTCAAAGTTTAACATTAACACAAGCAACCGTGAAACATCTGCAGAATGAACAAGCACAGATAATAACAGCAAACAAAATTTAGTAACTGCGACCACAGGTCAGGGGTTAGAAGGTCAGGGGTTAGAAGGTCAGGCAGTCTCAATATTTTTGCTGCATGAAAAAATTGAATACATCTTGGCCTGACATGACATGGTTTGAAAGAAAGTGAGCATCTGCATTATTATTTAAAACCATAACTCAGATATTTGATAACAGCGGTATTTGAGAATCATAGTGTACATTGTATGCCAGTTGAAATACAGTATATAATGTGGATAAGGATAAATATAAATCTTCTTTACACAGATACTGTGTTTCATCTTGTAGATTAAATGCACATGTATTTATGAAAATGATGAAGGAGTACTCAATATTGATTATAAGAGCGGCAGAGTGTGTTAGAAGTAAGTGGCCAACAAGGGCTTGTTTATACTAAGGGAGTTTTGTCCCTCACCCCCAAAAGTCTTCCATTCTCTTCCGTAATAATGTAAACTGTTCTATGTAAGCACGGTATTTGTAACTGTGGGTGCAGTGGCAGGAGAAAAAAGAACCATATTTGAGGCGCAAAACATTTCTCCACATTGACATTTTTGCGCTAAATGTATTACGTCGTAAATGTATTGAGGCATACCTTGATGCATCCAGGTAATTGACGCTTGCAACAACTGACCAATCATGTTTCATTTGTGAGTAGCGCGGTTCTCGTTGCGTCTCCTCTGGCGTGTCCAAGTCAATGAGATAGTGACATTTCTTGATATCCAACTGTGAAAAACAAAGAACATAATGATTTAAATATCTGGAAAATCGAGTGAATTTCAATTCATTTGCGTGATTATTAAATAGATGTTAATATGTTATGAAGAATGCAAATAACAAAATCTTGTTAATTTCCACATGGTGTTTACATGTGAAAGTAAGAATACTTGATGTTTGTAAATAACAATTTTTTCAAAATTCTGTTTTCATTGAAAATTAGCAATTCTAAAAGTAAATTTGAAACAAAACATGACAAAGAATTAAAGAAAATGAATGACATATTGGCTACAAAATCTGGATTTTCGGTAGCAAATACATGCACAAACATTTGGTATGAAAATATATTTTGCATTTTGTAAAATATCTCGCTACTAGATATCGACCTTTTAAAAAGAAAATACACATTAACAATAGTCAGCGGTGATCACGAAGTTCAAATCAGATCCTGTCATGAGATCCAGAGATAAAATACAACTGGGTATATTTCAAAAGTTGTTTGCATTTGGAGAACTACTAAAAGTGTAGATATGAAGAGCTGTATATAATATCATATGAAAAACTCTTTTGACATTTTTGATTGAAAAAACTTCATAAACGTGGAAACCAAATCAATCATGGTAAATGTACAAGAAATACTTTGGACCATGAAGAACTACTCTGTTAGTGCGCCCTCTTGAGTCAGCCCTTCTCTGATTTAACGGATGTTACAACTTTACAATATTTTGGTCACTCACAAATCACTTAACGAGAAAATTATTCATTCAAAACATGCAGTCTCATATCTGGTATTAGGTTCTAAAATAAACTGCCGGAATCCGTTACACTCAAAATGTCAAATGTGAACCTACTAATAATTCAATACAGATGGTGGCCGGGATAAGAGGTTAAAAAACAATGTTCCTTGTAAAAATTATGATGACATATAATGTGGAGAAGAAACTGATATCAGAATTAGCTCATACTGTGGTGTTAATTCACCAAGTAAACTGATATAAACATAATAAATTGAACACAGTTTGGGGGCAATTCTTTACAATAGAGGTGAAGCATCAAAGACCCAATTCTGCTACAAATGTTCTACTGCAGAAGAAAATAATATAGGAAATACACTAATTGTACAAAATTATATTTATATTATATTTATTTATTTTTGCAACCTGTATTTTTGAGCCACAAATCATTTGATATATATTTATATTTACTTTTTATTTTCAAAAAATGTCCGGTCTGAATAAATAAAATCATTCTAGGTGTCATATGTGTGTGCTATTCTGCTTTGTAACATAAATATTAAATAAATTTTAAAACTTTTATGCAGCGAACTCGGAACTGACATTTTCATTTTTTTTCCCAGTAAAATTGACTCCCAAAGAAGTAATGGGCAATTATGACATATAATAGTACATCATATTAGATACACCAAACTTTACAAGTTCTATATACTGAGGTAACAACAGAGCATCAGAATGTCTTTTTTTCTGAACATAACAATCCAGCAAAAAACACCAATCTTTTTTTCTTCATATTTTTGTGATGTCTGCTTTTCATTAAAGGGTGGTGGTCATGTTTGAATTTCATGTGAACAAACAATGTATTTCATGCATGATATGTATGACACTGCGAGTCCCATATCGAACAGGGTGCAGCATGACAACCATCGCTCTTTACCTTTTATTATATAATTGAACTTTGGAGTAGGTTCTAAAACCGTTGTATGCAAGATACCTGTGGGAATTTGGTATAACAATAATGTGTGCAGCTGTCGGACTTTGTTTTCACACTATACACTGTTAGCGATTTGATTTGTGAATTTGTCATTCTGATGATGACACTGTATATTTCATGTCAATCAATCCATTAAATGTGCCAAAGAACTACAATGTTATGCAAAGAATAATCAAAGCATTGAATATGGACTAACAACATGACAGAAAAAAATCATTTAGGGATGACAATTTTTTTTTTTTTTTTTAATTTGAACCTTGGCTGGTGCTATTCTGGATTAAGGACATTTTCACTGTATTTTAAGTTGACCATGGTGAGAATACTCGCAACATAAACCTCGGATTGTCACTGTACACAGGTTTGACTGTACAATGTACCTTGAATGGTCACTGTACAAAGGTTTGTCTGTACAATGAACCTTGGACGGTCACTGTACACAGGTTTGACTGTGAACTATGGGTAGTCACTGTACACAGGTTTGACTGTACAGTGAATCTTGAATGGTCACTGTACAAAGGTTTGTCTGTACAATGTACCTTGAATGGTCACTGTACAAAGGTTTGTCTGTACAGTGAATCTTGGGTGGTCACTGTACACGGATTTGACTGTACAATGTACCTTGGATGGTCACTGTACAAAGGTTTGACTGTACAATGTACCTTGAATGGTCACTGTACAAAGATTTGTCTGTACAATGAACCTTGGATGGTCACTGTACACAGGTTTGACTGTGAACTATGGGTAGTCACTGTACACAGGTTTGACTGTACAGTGAATCTTGAATGGTCACTGTACACAGGTTTGACTGTACAGTGAATCTTGAATGGTCACTGTACACAGGTTTGACTGTACAATGAACCTTGGATGGTCACTGTACAAAGGTTTGTCTGTACAATGAACCTTGGATGGTCACTGTACACAGGTTTGACAGTACAATGTACCTTGGATGGTCACTGTACACAGGTTTGACTGTACAATGTACCTTGGATGGTCACTGTACAAAGGTTTGTCTGTACAATGAACCTTGGATGGTCACTGTACACAGGTTTGACTGTGAACTATGGATAGTCACTGTACACAGGTTTGACTGTACAATGAACCTTGGATGGTCACTGTACACAGGTTTGACAGTACAAGGAACCTTGGATGGTTACTGTACACAGGTTTGACAGTACAATGCATCTTGGATGGTCACTGTAAAAAGGTTTGACTGTACAATTAACCTTGGATGGTCACTGTACACGGATTTGACTGCACAGTGAACCTTGAATGGTCACTGTACAAAGGTTTGACTGTACAATGAACCTTTGATGGTCACTGTACAAAGGTTTGACCAGCAAAATACAGTCCCTGTTAATGTTAAAGACTATAAGCATGGTTTGTTATAAAATGAATAATATACATGTATAAAATGTACATCTTTATTGTTTTTAATTGCTTTACCTTAAAAAAGTTTCATCTGAATTCAAATCTACTGTGCATATAGAACACGGCTGACAGGAACAAGTTTCCTTTTTATATATAATGACATAGCCACCGTTGGAATTAGGGTATAATTAGGGTATATTAGTATATAATATATAGTTTGAAGAGAAGAAAAACATGTCAACAATACATTTTGAAAAAACAAGATGGCTGCCACTTGGTCATTTTGGATTCGAACACGGAACAAATCACCAAGGACATGTATCCCAACACAAACAATGTTTGTATCAAATTTGAACAAAAACCAACAAATCCTGTCCAAGATATCAAATTTTCAAAAAAAACAAGATGGATGCCAGTCAGCCATCTATGATTCAATCTGAATCTGTCTTAGAGAAAAAACTCCCAATATTTAGCTCCCAATCGAAACAACTGCAAAGGTAAAACTTACATATCGTGAAGTTTCTTCTAGATTCATATCATTCATATGTGTTGGAATAATTCTAGTTGCATCTTGGTGACTACTGTACATCTTTGGAAGCTGACCACGGAAATCCGATTGGATGAAATGCAGATGCCATCTAGGAGGTCAAAATAACACAACAAAATTTCAGAACATATGTATTAAACAATGAACACAACTAACTGTTACAGATATGTGACTATAGTTACTTCTAAGTTCACCTTTTTTACTTATGAAAATAAAAATGTACGAGTCTCAGTTGTATCAATTTGTACAAATTTATTCCCAATGACTGCAAGAGCAGAACTTTATGCTATGAAAAAATCACAAAGTCATTGTTTTCATTTTGGTACCTCTCTTTTGATTTGCACTAATTTCACTGCACATATGATGAATTTGTAATCACAAAACAATGAATGTTTTCAGTTTTTAGAAACCTACAAAAAGCCAAATATGAACAAACCATTTTTGATTAATGAACTCACGGCCAAATTTGTAACAAATAATTGATGGCTCTGCATATTTTTAATAAATCATGAGTCAAATAAGTAATAATCTGTGCTTGGAATGACATTTCAAGTTTGTCACAAACACGACATTTCAGAGATGATGACATTTTCAACATCATCTTTAAATAATCTATTGGTATGAAATAATTCTTGAAACAAAATGCCACTATAATCCACCGGTTATCCATACATTTGTGAAGAAAAGCATATGGTGGAAATGGACATTCATATCTTGCGTTTCAAGGAAGCAGAAAACTTTGAAAAAAATACAAATTTATTGAAATATTTCCTGAAAGTCACATTGCTTAAACTTGCTCAAAACAATTGTAAGCCGCCAAACATGAATCCACGGACAATGTTATTTGATATGATCCCAACTGAATTAAAGCACAACATCGCTCAATACCATCTACCAGTACTGTAAACTGCTTAATTTTGCAATATGACCCCCAGGAAATTGTTCACTGTTTCAAAATTCTGCAAAATTTGTAAAAAATGTGTGTAAAATTTAATTGGCTTACAGTATGTATCTAAAGTACCGGTATGTACAAATGTTGAATACACACTACTGAGGGCGCTGTTCCAGCACAATCATATCTTACCTGTCATTTGGTAGAAAGAAACTGGATGTATATCGATACCATTCTTTACCAACACATACATTAACATTGGCATCCACAGGTAGTGCATGAATAACTGGATCTTCTGATATTTTTGTTAACTCAGGGTATACATCCAATGGAGCATGGTAACCTTAAAATTATAAATAAGTTTAATACTGTAAAATCTGTATTAGAAGCTGCGGCTTCTATTAAAATGGTACAATGCAACAGAGGGGATGCGGCTTCTATTAGAGCATCTACACATATGAGAAATGATGAATTTTTGGTTCTCAATTATTCAAATAGAATGGATGCGACTTCTATTAGGGATGCGGCTTCTAATACAGATTTTACGGTAGTCACATTGTGTGTCATCTAATTGCTATTGTCAGTCATTAGTCACAATATCATCAGATACAAATTTTTTAAGAACCAGATATCAATGTTTCATAAAATGTAAATACAAAATAAAAAGATACAGCTAGTCATTTAATTGATTAGTAATCCTGATTATAATGCATAGTAACAGAAAATATTCAAATTACTATCAACTGCTTTTTAACTTAACACAAGAAACATATTTTTCATGAATTTCACATGTCATTGAAAATTGAAAATTTTTTCAGTAGCAAAACTTTATCTGTTGTCCAACAACACTGAGTGTCAGTTACCACGTTCACACGTGTGCCAAAAACCTGGTTTGGATACCAGCTTTATAGTTAAGCTGGCATTGAAACATGTGTGAACAAGGTAAGCCTCAACTGACACTCCGTACTGACAGAAACGGTTTAAGCATGTGTGAACAATAACGCCGCCTTAAAAGCATGCTCTCAATGTCAGCCTCGCTCTGGAGTTTCATTCATTCAAGTATTTTAAAGCAGCATGGTGGCCGATAACAACGCTGGCTCAATTTAGTCTTTATACACGTTTAAACGTAGGACCAATTCAAACCACTGATAATGATTGTTTTCCAAGTTATTCAAACCGACACTGTGGCACATGTGTGAGCACGGTAAGTGACTTTTGCAAACTTTTTTCTTCACAAATGTCATAAACTCCTGAAATCAATAAACTCTCTAGCAGAGAAAATTAAACAGTTGACAGCAACTACCAGCAATTTTCAATTTTACATCAGTCAAGTCAAATAAATACTCTCACACAGAAAACACAATGCATTATATATGACAAGAACTTTACTGAATTTGCATAGATATTACATTAGCAGAGCATTATATACTTACCATGGAAGAGAGCCACAGATCTTGATAATGATAGAATTGCAAAGACCACACCCACAATTATTGCCATCCAGTTAGAAGAAGTGGTGTAATGCTTTGGTTTTTGGCCAAAAAATACCAAGTGGTAGATTTTCTGCACAGATGACAGAGTCACTGCTCCACAAAGACAAAAAAACGGGTAGATTGGAAAGAGAAACCGTTCTTCCTGCAAAATGAAATAAACACAAAAGTTAAATCTAGATATAAAAGAAAAAATTTCAATGGAAGAAATTACTATAATGATGGCCATAAAGGTAGAATAGTACTGTACTCATCTGATTTAGTGCCCATGCTCTGCCACTTTTGGGACATTTCTATTTTTGGGGTTATGTTCGGCTTAGCACCTATTCTCTCCAAAAGACCCAAATTTGATTGTCTAATCATAAAACCTCATCATTGTTTGACATTTCTGAATACCAGTAACCGAAGTTATAGAATACAGCATGGATGTCAACCGCCGTGAATACGTAGGTCTGTAAACATCAGTTTTTAAAAAAAAATTCATGCTGTTTTTATGCCAAAATTATATATTGACATCGATAATTCACTTCTGAATTGTGTTAGCAGAATGCCTTCTTGAATTCCTGTAGAATTGTGTTAGTACAACACAGCATTTAATTGGTTAATAAAAGGCTTGATCTATCAGGCCAAAGGAAATCATGATTGTGGAAAATGTTTCGCATCAAGAGTTTGCATACGATCGAACACATTCAACAATGATGAAGATTTTGACATTGACTGTGTTCTTGGTGGCACGTAATTAATATAATTAATATTGTAATAAAATGTGCCTATTGTTTTTGACCATTTTTGTTTCTTTATTATAAAAGTGTTGTTGAAACATTGTTGTTTATGATGCAACTTAATTCACAATTCTATTTGCCCCCAAAAACGTGATATTGCCCTCAATCTGTCCCATGGTAAACTAAAATTGTCATTTGCACACTTCATCACGGGGGGTGCTTTGCTAAGAGCCCACCCCCTAAATCACATGATTTTTATAGCTGAGTAACCTGGGCACTGAGTCAGACAAGTATGATATACATGTATATACTGACATATGTTAATGCAATCTGCATCTTATAGTTGCATTCCCACTTATGTATGATAAGTTTCTGTATGCATCATAAAGGCTTTGGATTTTCAATGAATCGTGAAAAATCTTATCCAACGCAATCCTCAAATCAAATTTAGAAGTGGCCTCCTAAATACATACACAAATGTCCTTAAGGAATTACAACAATGAAAATGACGTCTGATTCAGTGATTTGTCACCGCGACTCTCGGCATAAACCAATATTTCAGGATTTGTTGTCATACTTACTGACTTTATTATTTTTAATGGTGATCAAAAAGAAGTTCCAAACAGACACAGAGAAATAAAAATGACATAGATGGATGAAAGCAATATAATTCAGAATGACTGAACACCAAAACCGTGTTGTGACAACTTTAATATTAGAAATTGCATTGTGATTGCTCATTTCAAAATCATTTTTGAAGTTCAATATCAGGTCTAACTGTTTATTAATATGAAATGATCAAGAAAGCCTGCTGGTTTTATTGAATACAATACTACAATATTACTTCTTATAGATACAAATACCAGATCATAAATGTAGACATTACGTGAAGCCACGTTAAAATTGGTTTAATGCATGAATGGATTCACTTGACTGTCCCTCAATCATAGATATATAAAAAATGCTCCACAATCAATAAATATTGTTTTTAAACAATAGATAGATGAAAACAAAGCAAAACCATCCCTCATCAAGATCATCTTCATCTGCAATTATCATAAACTAAAATATATACCGGTACTTTAAAGCGGTGTGAAAACTAATGCAGGAAGGATACAAGCTTACCTTGTGAGGTCTGGTGAAGAATATACCTATCCAGATATACATGGGAAGTAGACTCAACCAGGCTGGAACCAGAGCAACTTCATCATTACGAAATTTATACCTTAACAAGAAATTGACACCCACCTGCAAAACAATAAAAATGTAAACCATGATGCAGCCAGAACTGATTTTGCATGGACCTAGAAGCAATACAACATGATTTATCAAGAAGTAGCTGATTTCATTGTACATTGACACATATACATATATCATATGATCTAACCTACTCACAGTCAGAGGCAGTGCTAGCAGTGCCATAATGAAGGCTATATTGAAATTCAAAACACCATTGAGGAAATAATAAGACCATGGCTCCACCCCTGTGTAGAAAAAACAACAAAATGTAGAATGCAACTATGAAATAAAATGTAGTTTTCACATCAATGCTATAATAACTGACTAACAAGAGGACCTGAGTATTTTGTCAAACGAAGGCAAATGTATTCATTGCTCTCCTTGCTGTTATATCATACTTGTCAGAATTAGTGACCATGCTCAACTTAGTTCTATATTCGGGGTCACGTTTCAACTAAGTGCCTATCCCTTACAAAATGCCCTAAATATTGTTTTGTTTCACTTTTCCAACTACCAGTAATCAAATTTTTATAATACAGCATGGATATTAACTGCCATGAATAAAGTGGATGCGTAAATTATCTTTTGACAATGGCCTGTTCACAACTATGAAAAGCCGGTAAATACTTCCACATTCAGTTTACCTTTCAAAAATCATGTCATGTTTTCACCAAAATCAATTTCAACAGATTGTACTTTGACATCTGGTCAAAGGATATTGCTACAGGTCATATCGTGCGAAAATTGCTTTCCATTGATAGTGTGGGTACAAACACATTCAACAAAAAATATGATAAAGATCTTAACTTTGACTTTTTTTCCACAGAACCTAATAATTTGATAAGTAATGATAATACAAAATTTGCTGTGACCATTCTTACTGCTTCCTTGTAAAAGTGTTGTGAAAATAAATTATAACACAACTAATTTTGCAATTTTATTTTCCCCTAAGGAAAACGATATTCCCCTTAAGGTAGCGAAACTATTATTTGCATACTTGTTTTCATCTTCTAATTGTGACTAAATGACTACAAAAAGATCCAGGAAAGTAACATATTTTTGGAATCGCCAGACTTCAAACTTTTCAAAAGTTTGTTTTTCATGCCCATATCTGCATTCCACGACGCGTTACTCAATCAAAGGTAAAAAATTACTTTTTCTGTAAAAAAAATAATTACGCATTTATGCTGGTAATAAAAAGTTATATTTCACTTTTCCTAGTTGTTCAATAGTCTGGTAAATTGAATGTGTCTTGTCAGTTTTATTCAAGCAATGCGTTTTAAAAATAGTGTGCTGAATTTCAATTACTGTTTTAGTCGCATTTCCCCCAACTCAAACCACAACACGTTGGTAAATAATCCACGAAATAGTTTGTCTGGACACATTCAAGTTCCTCTCATTGTCACCTTAAAGCTGTGAAAATTTGGTGATAATCCAACGACAATAAGTATACGTTATTTTTTGTTAAAGACCTTGTATTTTGAAAAAAATAAACTCCTAGAAAATGTCCATGAAGTCACAGCAAAGATTGTCAAGCTTGTTTATCGGCACAATCGATTTGTTTTCCCTACAAGGTCTGTTTTATTAACATGTGTAGGGACATCCAAATGTGTAAGGCTATTGGAAACCAAAAAAATAAAGGAATGGGATAGCTATAACTCGATAAAATCGGCAGATGAGAACACCAAAATCAATGATTTTTTCCAGTGGCTGTGTGACCTTGTGTCTGACACATTCATATGCAAATGACTAATTTGTGAAACAAACAGGGGCGGAGACAAACCACTCAAATGTTTGGAAACACCCATGAGTTGTGTTCACGTTACACGAAGTACGGGCTAAGATTTAAGCTGATTTAGGCTTATCTAGCATATTTGCATTTCGGCTAGACCCAATTGCGTCCACGCACAGGAAGGGTCAGTCGTTAGCACGGGCTAAGTGGCGCCATCAGTCGGTGACCTTTGGCAAACCGCTATTAACGAACGAAAAATTGATGACACGTGCGAGGTTCTATTTCTGCTGCTAAAATGTTTCGTTCTAATTTTGAAGCAACGTGCACAGGAATGCGAGAGAAGACGGACCCAACTTATTTGGATGCACAGAAACAGTATACAATGGCTTAACAGAATACAGAGTTTTATTAATGCATGTCGTAAACAGCGAACCAAATTTATGTTGTCTGACGATTGGAGCTGCTGTACGCTCTACTACAGCGACCCGTTCAGTGTGGAAGCGTGTACACTGAGCACGGTTGCCATTTTGGGAATGAGAAAGTCACGTCACGTGAGAGAATGAGAAAGTCACGTGCATAATGTTCACACAAAAAAGTTGGCACACAGGACGCTTAGCCCTGGGCTAAGCGTTCGCGCACACTTCGTTAGCCCGTGCTAAGGGTCTAGACTGCGTTTTAAATTCGGATCAGATTTAACCCGTACTTAGCATTCCTTAGCCCGTGCTAAGCGTTCATGCACGTTTGCTTAGCACGGGCTAAGGAATTTGACCTCTTAGCCCGTGCTAAGGAGCTGTGCGTGAACGCAACTACTGTAGAATACTTTATTTTCGCTTGGAATTTATTTTCGCTATTTTCGCTGAAGGGATGATTCCGTGAAAATAAAATCCAGCGAATATATTTTTTTTCCTATATTTCACATTAAACTCATCAAAAATCAGTGAAAATAAATTCCACACAAAACACCCAAAAAGCCTTTTCAGCGAAAATTAATTCCAGCGAAAATAAAGTATTCCACAGTATTGTGTGTCAGATAGCTACTGATAACACATCCTAAAATTGCTTTGTCTTGAGTTAATCTTTGAAACTCATAGGCACACAGATTAAACCTGTGTTGTTGATTTTGGAAAACACTACTGACGCTGCCTTGCTTTCCTTCAGAAAATGAACATTTTAACCAACTTACATGACATTCTATGTTACGTTGACTTTATCATATGAAAGTTTATAGTTGCATTTCATCAATTAATAAATAAATGTGAAAATCGTAATTTTCAACACAAATAATAGTCTTGCTATCTTAATAAGGCACATGGTGCCCACCCATTAAAAACATGATTTTTGGAGCTTAGTTCCCTTTGGGCTAATTCGGACGACTATGGTATTTTTATTACATACATTGTACATGTACTTCACATTCAAGATACATGTATGTTCATTCACTCCAAAACAATCAAACTTATACATGTCATTAGATCCTTTACTGACTAACCAATCAGATATACAATTAACACTTTTCTTGTTATGGATTAACCAATCAGGAAGCTTTTATGATCAGCATTCAGTTTGGTATGCTGACTGCTAAAAAGAATTTTCTTGCATGAATGCTAGTCTTGATTATCAAGCCATTGGCAATGATTTTGACATAATAAATAAGTAAATAGTAGTTTTAATGACACTTGCATTTTTCAGCTACCAATTAATGTAAGTACATTTTTTGTAAAGATTTGTTCTGATCACTTGTTTCTACTATTTAGAAAGCATCATACATTTTACATCAACTGAAAAAAGAACAAGTTTTTGTTCTATGTAACTTCTGAAGAATTTAAACTAACCACATAAAAATAAAATTGCTGACTTGATTGAGGTAAAAAATATTATTTACTCTGGAAATCAAGGTAAAGGAAGTACATTTTGCAGTTGTTTTTTAGTCCTTGTTATTCTGTTTTAAACTATATACTGTATACTGTATTTCCTCTATTAGTAGTGCATACATTTACGTAAACAGCAGACAATATTGCAGAATATAATAAAACACAATTTTTGGCTTATGTGTACTTCTATTAGAACAAATACAGTACTTGTTATGTCTTGCTTGATCGACTGAAACTCACCATACAGATCTGGTCCATGCTCACTGAATACATTGTATAACACAATATTCAAAGGCGCTATCACCAACTTGCCATAGAAATGAGAATCTGTCATAACGACAGGTATCTACAGAAAACATAAAACATGACTGAGGTTTATTCGATACTAACAAACATTTTCATAAAGGAGCCAACAAAAATCTTTTTCTACTGTAAAGTCATGTTTATGAATACTGCTGTTAATACTGCCAGCTGTCTTTCCACGGGCAACAATGACATCACGACTTGCTGACACCAGAAATCAACTGATTTTAATTTTACTGGATTTGATGTTGATAGGATATGGGTTTTAAATTCACTGGATTGGGAAGAAAAATACAGTCTGTCGTTAAAATTAGCGAAATGAGTGAAAATAAAAGCCAGGGAATAGTTACACAAGTAAGCTCTACACTGTACTCACCAATACAACGAGCAAAGCGAGAACACACCATTTAACGAACTGCACAATTTCTTTTCTTCTCAATACGAGGTCTATAGCTATTGGAATACTGCAAGAAATACAAAGTTGAATATTTCATAACACCATAAAAAATAAACACAATTCAAAACAATATTATTATAAAGCAGAACAGAAAACCAAACAAATTGACATTCATAAGTAAATCCTCATGTCCCATGTCTGTAGCAGTAAGGTGTCTATGTACATGAAGTTATTTAAACATACAAATACTGCTGTATTAGCCATATTTCCATCGATAATTTGAAAAATATATATTTGAAACATACCAAAATGTCAAAGTTTGAAAAAGATAATACATTATTATTGAGACCACAGGAATTAAATAACGATGATGACGACAAAAACAAGAACAAACTTCTACAACTATACCTTGCTTGCATTTTCTTACATGCATAGAAGTCAGGCATGTACAAGAAATGATGTTGACTGAACAAGCACACAGATAAACGTTCAAACAGTGATTAATAATTATGTTAATTATAAGGACTATTGTACATTTGTATATATTCATGAATTTAGAACTTACCCCAATGCACCCGCAAATGGCCAACCAATGATAGCGCTACTGGCTGTACTTAGGATGGCTAACTGAAATTAAATCCAGACACTGTCTTACTTATATGCATATTAATGAACCATTCAGCTAATAGTCACACTGATTTGATAACAGGTGATTTTTTTGCCAATGTAATGCAGTGTAATGTAATGTAAATCAGTGATTACTGGTACGTAATATCAATGGGAAATGGGCACCACTTGACCTCAAAATGTGAAAAGGTCGAGTCGTCATTTTCATTTTGTTTCTAATGTGCATAATCACCAAATTTATTTTGCCCCTAGTATAATTGGTAATACAACTACACATCATTTTTTATGTTCTGGCCAGTAGACAAAAGAAGGGCATCAAAGCAACACTGTAATTAGAACTTTACATGTGCACAGGAAAAGCTCACACAACAATGAATGTTTACATAAAAAGGAAACCTCATTTACAAAAATTCGAAATCTTATTCATTTCAACAAGCCTGGCAGAGTTTGATTGCACTTAGAACAAGTCTTTGCGGTTTATTAATTTCTTGCCATTTATATAAACAAGTGAATGTTGTGCAAGTGTAACTTACCGGAATGTTGTCCAAGTACCACGCTCCCATAGACAGTAATGTCATATACATTGAAAAACTACTAGGAAGATAGGCTGAAATGGGATAATACATAAATTGAGCTCAGTCAATACATGTACAATGTATGGTTGTGTATGCTTGAATGTGATTGGCTGGTTCACAAAGCAAAGATCAAATGAATTCAAGACCCCCTCCCCCTCTCAGCAAAACAAGGTTCAAATGTATCAAACCTGGATGTTCAAAAACCACAGAATTGAACAGACGTTCTGTATTAACAATACTGAGCATTAGATGTGTGCTAAAATAGCGACTCTTTTTCGGTGCCAAGCCTGGAATGGTTTGTTAATGTAATCATCAGGATCTAACAACCCAAAATATTTCAGTACGTTTGCTTCAGTCAAACATTTCCTAATAAAGATTGGACTATTCTAGATGTGTTTCTGTGTAGATGAATGAGATGAATGCTATTAAAATGCAGTACTGACCTGCAGATGATATGAACATTCCTGTACTCAGCACCATGAAGAAGAGAGTTATTCTACCAACATTACCACCAAACATTTTACATACACCTCTGAAAGCAACAAATATTATCAGGAATATCATCGGATGCCGAAAACAATAAAATTTACCCGTCCCTAAGACGTGATACAGATGTGTTCAAAAATGCAGTATGGTAATGCATTGACCTCCGCTATGCAGTGGTTGATACGATAACTGTACTGCCTTCATGCATACTTTGCACTATTCTCGTAATAACCACATACTACGTTAACACTGCTGACTGTTTTCATTTTATTAATATTAAATAAACTGGGCCGTTATTGG
This sequence comes from Saccoglossus kowalevskii, assembly GCF_978046115.1. NCBI lineage: Eukaryota > Metazoa > Hemichordata > Enteropneusta > Harrimaniidae > Saccoglossus > Saccoglossus kowalevskii. The sequence continues at coordinate 27,557,213 of NC_140641.1, forward strand.
ACTATTATTCTTATACATGGCAAGCCTAAGAGAGGGTATGTGTTAGGGGGTATTTTCTGTGAGCTCTCCCCTTTGAGGATTTTCATTAATGATATTGTGATACACCATCAATATGTGTAGGGTGTTTAATCAGTGTTGCATAATGGTGCTCATTTTGCTTATTGCAGACTTCATATGAAACCCAATCTAGCTTTGCTCACACATTTGTCTTGAAGTACACCTCGTCACAGTAGAGTAATATTTCAATCAATTCAACGTTTAGCTCCATGATAAAACAATAAAACACACTTACTTGTAGAAATAAAGTTCGCACATGGAAGAAACAAAAGCTAGCATACATCTTGTAAAATAAAAGATTAAAATCTGGGAAAAAAAATTGTTTAAATATAAGATTAGTGTAGAATAAACTTTAGTGTCACAAGTTGTCATTATCATATCATTGTTAGAGAACACTAAAGTTCTGATCCGAATAGAACAAGTTCAGAGAAGTAAAGGATAGCTCTGTACAACAGCCAGCTAAATATATCTATTAAAGGCGTTGATCATCTGAAATCAGGGACGCCTCAGAAAATGCAGTTTCTTTTTTACTTCACCATGAGCTTTGTTTCCCAAATTTTAACAATTGACACACCAAGCCCATCTCCCAATCCCAGATTTAATTGATTTAATCTAATTGATTTTAAATCAACTCAAAAAAATAAAAATACAACTTTAAAAAAACAATAAATCCTTTTTTCACAAAATATATACTATATTAATATATATATGAAAAAGATGAATCATACATACCTTATTAGCATTGAATAGCTGTGCATGGAACATTGCTGGCAGGGCATGTATCAATAAATAGGCATAAGAACGTATTGCATACACAGGGGAGTATTCCCATGTCTGGAAACCAGATCCATACATTAGGAAATGTGTCTGCAAGAAAACAATCAAAAAATTAAGTGGCATGTGATGTCATGACACTATACCATTCAATTCTCAGTCTTTAGAGCTTCATTATTTTCACAGAAGATGTTTTTTACAAATATGGACTTATAAAACAAGGAATGTACAAAATAATAAGGAAAAAAAGAAGGGCTAGACTAAAAGGATCAGGGATTGAAGTAGGTGTTCAAAAAGCTACATTTTGTACCAATGTCTATATTTAAGATATACCGGTACTAGTATTTAACACGTTTTCAAAAAAAAATGATTTATATCAATGTTATTTATATATGAATACACAGAAACAACATCGTAATAAGTCGCAACCATGGCTATAGATTTAAAGAAGTCGACAAGTTTAGCACACATATATCTGCCATTTGTCCTAATTAAATCACAAAATTAATGCATGTACATAGAAAAAAATGTAAGTATCCAAAGAAATATGTATGAAATTTGTACGTGATCAGTCAAGGCATGTCCAAGATACAGGTGCAAAAGAACACACAAATTATTAAATTATTAGTCCTTGTTTTTGGCTTCATTCGTCCAGGGACACCAAATTATTACTGTTATTATTATGATATACCAGCAGCATGGGTTAGGTGTTTAATCACTGTGATATCACTTATTTTGTCTTGTTTTAAGCTCAAAGTCTGACTGGTGCAAAAAAATGCCCTGGAACATGGAACAAGAGAGTACTATTGTCTGATAAATCTATCCTAATGACATAAACACAATGTCTAAATATGGGTAGTGGTATGTTATAATATACAATAAATGGTTTTTGTGCACTTTAATTGTACAAATGTACAACTAACACATGCATATATATGTATACAGTAAATCATTAAGACACTTTCTGTGGGTATTTGCAGTGGAGGAAATAAAATACAAACTTACAGGCTCCCAATAATTAAATGTCTCATCACAATCGGAGATGTTGCTAAGTAACGCTGCTGAGAATCTAGCAGAGATGATTATCTTGAAAGCAGTTTGGGCTTTAGGTGTCCAACATTGTAACTGACTCGTGTCAATAGTCCTACTGGTAGACCTGTAAAATAGACAATCATATATTTCAATAGACCATTTTCCATTCACTGCGAGAATCACACGTTATGTGTGAAATCGAACGTAAAAACAGGACAAGCAAAGGTCATAGCGTCATAGTGGCTCCAAACATCGCTTGGAATTTGACAAACGCGAAAGTATTTTGGGGGATAGTTCCATGCTTAATAATGTGCTGTCCACATGTGATGATAGGCAATTTCGATTAAGTGAGGGTATTTGGAAGCAATATTCCTCTGTCGAAGATCGGACGGTCGATGTGAGCTACGAAATAAAGAAATTCTAGTTCAAAATCAAATCATTCGATTGTTGCGGCAGACGTTCGACGCGCGTCTTTCATGCATCTCGCGAGATCCCGCAATTGAATGGAAAATCACCTATTACAAGTTCACATTGACACAAGGAGATACCGGTTAAAAGTCAATACATGCCCTGAAAGTGAAGATGCCAAAACTGTGCACATTATTTTATACACGTGCACATTACAACAATAAAAACAAAATTAAAAGCAACTCAAGTTTGTTGAAAGTAGGTTTTACAAATAAAAATGTTGATTGATTTAGTACATGTATAATAATAGAGAGCCACCGTGGAGAAAATTATATTATTATTTTTCAAAAATCAACACCACGCAATGTTTAAACAAAAATATCATTTTTTGTTGCTTTTTGAAACCCACATTTAAAAAATAATTCAGAATAACAAAAAGTAGCCTATCAGTCAAAACGTATTTTTTTTACTATAATTCACCAGCCTACAACTTGTAATATGGCATAATATCTCAACCATAAAACCCAGGGATTTTTTTAAAACAAGGGAACAGGGGTGCAGCGCACTCATGCCATGGCCATGCGCCCCCTTACCCTGGGGAGCAGATCCTCTGGCAACCATGAAATTCTGACTGACCAGAGATCACATGTAACTCCAAGATACAGTGTGGATATCTATCTAGTTTTTACCTATAACTTGATTCCAAAAGAGGACAAATATATACAAGAATTGGAATAACATAGTACTCGCATAATCTGATTTTGGATTTATTAGTCCTCCATTATCAGATTTTATTTTTCTATAGGTCAAACTAACCCACGAGGTCACACAAACAAAGCAAAAATGTGACCTTTGATTTATTTGCAAAGGCATTGATAAAGAATTACATTTTAAATTTCTTCTTCTTTATGTTTTCAATTTCTCCCATATTTCATGTTTTCAATTTCTTCCATATTTAATTTTTTCAATTTCTTCCATATTTCATGTTTTAAATTTCTTCCATATTTCATACTTTTTCAATTTCTTCCATATTTCATGTTTTCAATGTCTTCCATTTTTCGTGTTTTCAATTTTTTCCATATTTCATGTTTTCAATTTCTTCCAAATTTCATGCTTTCAATTTCTCCCATATTTCATGTTTTCAATTTCTTCCATATTTCATATTTTTTCAATTTCTTTTCGTGTTTCCAATTTCTTCCACATTTCATGTTTTCAATTTCTTCCAAATTTCATGTTTTCAATTTCTCCCATATTTCATGTTTTCAATTTCTTCCAAATTTCATGCTTTCAATTTCTCCCATATTTCATGTTTTCAATTTCTTCCACATTTCATGTTTTCAATTTCTTCCATATTTCATGTTTTCAATTTCTTCCAAATTTCATGCTTTCAATTTCTCCCATATTTCATGTTTTCAATTTCTTCCATATTTCATTTTTTTGATTTCTTCCATATTTCATTTTTTCAATTTCTTCCATATTTCATGTTTTCAATTTCTTCCAAATTTCATGTTTTCAATTTCTTCCATATTTCATGTTTTCAATTTCTTCCATATTTCATGTTTTCAATTTCTTCCATATTTCATGTTTTCAATTTCTTCCATATTTCATATTTTTTCAATTTCTTCCATATTTCATTTTTTCAATTTCTTCCATATTTCATGCTACAATTTCTTCCATATTTCATGTTTTCAATTCCTTCCATATTTCATGTTTTCAATTTCTTCCATATTTCATATTTTTTCAATTTCTTCCATATTTCATTTTTTCAATTTCTTCCATATTTCATGCTACAATTTCTTCCATATTTCATGTTTTCAATTCCTTCCATATTTCATGTTTTCAATTTCTTCCATATTTCATGTTTTCAATTTCTTCCATATTTCATGTTTTCAATTTCTTCCATATTTCATGTTTTCAATTTCTTCCATATTTCATGCTTTCAATTTCTTCCATATTTCATGTTTTCAATTTCTTCCATATTTCATGTTTTCAATTTCTTCCATATTTCATGTTTTCAATTTCTTCCATATTTCATGTTTTCAATTTCTTCCATATTTCATGTTTTCAATTTCTTCCATATTTCATGTTTTCAATTTCTTCCATATTTCATGTTTTCAATTTCTTCCATATTTCATGTTTTCAATTTCTTCCATATTTCATGTTTTCAATTTCTTCCATATTTCATGTTTTCAATTTCTTCCATATTTCATGTTTTCAATTTCTTCCATATTTCATGTTTTCAATTATTTCATATACACCACAACAGTTACAAAATCGTGGAAATTCCTAGCAGTGAACATTAAAAGCTTTTCGGTATTATGGGATAGACATCCATTAAGAATGGAACAATATTTGAGAAGCAAACACAAGTCACGCTGTTGTCTCGCTTTCAATGAGATCTCGGCAGCCATTGCATTATTGACATCATCAACAGCACGTGTTTAATTGGAGGATAGACCTATAAAATTATATGTCCGAAATCGACAAGTTTTCTTATCACTCATTTAATCTACCGCGTTTTCGTCCCTATAGTTGTATTAGTGGGCTGATCGAATATAAAGCTCATCAACGCAGCATGGCTTTGGGACTACCCTGGCATGGATACTGTTACTACGAGTGACCTCCCTGGTACGTGGGTCAAGTATACGTCGCAGATGCAACGAACGAGCCTCCCAGCCCTCGCAATGTGTTCGTATATGTGTTTTAGTATCATACTAATAGTATCAAGATAATCTGGCTACAAACCTCTCACTTTCTCGCACAATGCTTCGTTTTGACTTTGAGCCATGCGATCTCGTCCTCAAACCAACTGCAGCCATTTTGCTTTGTTGTTACCCCAGTTTTCTTCGCTGACCGATGATGGCGTCCTTTCAATTGCCCTTCACATCGTTTATCCAACATAGCAGATTTGTTGTAAATTTCCAAATTGTTCGTGTTGTTCATTGAGGCTTGAATTGGGGGTTTTACAGTCAAGGAACAGTCCCATCATTTGCTCATCTTTCATGGACTCACAGTACATCAGGGGTGTATCTATTTATGTCAATACACTGGTAAATTCATGATCCACTGGAATGATATGCACCAGGTCAGGTGATATTACTACTGGTAACACCTGAGCGGAGCGAAACGACTACTCGACGTAGTCACCAATGATGGTTACAGTGAATGCAAAGTAATACACTGCAAATGTTTTCATTTTAAAACTGTCGCCATATACCTGTTCTGCGGTTCGGTACAGTTTAACAGAGTCGTGTTTTTTGCTGTCTTGAAATTATGTATAATATGTAGGTGTACTAGTGTATACATGCCTGTGTTAAGTTCAGTAGACAGTGGCGGATATAGAGGGTTCTTGGGGTCCGGACACCCACCCCCACCCCCGTCCGTTGAAAGATTTATTTAATTCGTTTTTTGCATAATATGATAAAATCATTAACTTAGTCTGGCGATTTTAAAATTTGGACCCCCCCCCCATAAAAAAAAATCTGTATCCACCCCTGGTAGACCACAGTTTATGTATTCACAGTGTGATTCCATACATACTGTACTACACATGGTGATAAGGGTGGGGCTTTCTTATAAATTTGTTTTATGGGTGGGTTCTTTCCAATCGGATTCACCTGCATTTCTACGATTGGGTTTTGGTTCGCAATCATTCTTTATGAAACTATTATGCAAGCTCTGAGTAGAGGGGGCACGGGGGATAGATGGTACAGGTTACAGAGAATAAGCCGGCAATTTACGTTTTTACAGGTAAGAAAATAAAAGTTCTATTTACAGTAGAAAATTTTGTTTACACTTTACAGCAAATTCCTAATTACATTTTACATTTTTATAATATTTTTGATAATTCGAGTTAAAGAATCAAAATTGAAAATTGCGTACAAATTACAAAGTAACATAGAAGCAATAAAAACTAGAAGTGTTTATGCATTTGGGTAAAACACATTATTAACTTCAACAAAATCATAAATTATGACAATTTTCTTGAAAATAACTTCTCTTAATTCTTTGTCATTTAGTTCTGAATCAGCCTTACATCCATGGAAACAACCAGATTGTATTTTATCCCCGGTGGCGTTATAATTAGTTGATGGCGCTGTTTTATTTGAATCATGTATTGAATAAAACACCCTTAAATTTGCATTTCCCTCACTCGTTATAAAGTTGATAAGCTGCCCGATTCGCAAATCAATATTTCACAGTACACAATTCTCAACATTTTTTCCGGTAATTTTTCAAGTCAATTTTTCATATTATGAAATTCATTAATTTTAAGAAAAATCAAGAAAACCCCCGTACCTGATAATTGTGTGTGACATACATAACGTGTTATATTTAACCCCTAAGAAACGAGCGCAGTGAACAATGACGTCAACACGTTATTTGAAAATGTTCAAATGCAATTTCACCGGCAAATAGAAACCCCTCAGTTCAGTGTGAAAAATTAAATTTATAAATATTTATTAAAAAAATCAAGAGAAAAGGTTTGTGGTCGCGATATCTGAAAAGTAAATATTAATACGCAAACCCATGTTTTTATTAATAAATATTTATTAACCCGTTTTTTCTATTTAAAATTAGTCTCATTCATATTCAAACGAGGCGATTGGATTGGCTGGACAGTTGCATCACGTCATCCAGAGATGCGCTCGCGCACCAAATGAGGCATACTAGTAAGTCAGAACCAAAGTCACTGCACGATATTGGCCGATGAAATATATTTGGAACATTTGTAAATGACGTAATTGCGCTCGTTGACTGACTAGTTTGATTGCACTGTCATTGAAATGTATAAATATTTATAGAATCAAAAGAAGTAGTATGTTGTGTCGATATATACTTGTACATGGATCCCGACTACGGGCAGGTTCTAACAATCTGTGGTAAATGACTTGATTTAATCGATATGATATTTCGGTTTATTTTCGAATAATCAATGGCAAATTAATTGGTTCATTTGAGAATATCGTATACATTTTGCTATTTCATCGCGATAAAGGAAGGTCAATTGTATTCTAGATGGAGTGAATCAGTTGTAATTTACCTATATTACGTTTTCGTAGTTTCGACCATTCATTTTACTCTCCGTTTTTCACAAGCCGTGGAAGTTTTAAGTTTTGAATACACTATATTCCTGATTCCCTGGCATCTCATTGATTTGTGTATGCCAACTTGAGCAGGCGCATGGAGCTACAATTGACTACCAATCGTGTATTTAAGGCATAGTTATATGATATATGTAATTGTAATGATATTTGGATTTTATTTTTAAATTTTCAAATTGCGAATATTCAAGTCGTTTATTAAGAACGCCACCATGCGGGCGATGACAGTTAACACCCTTTTGAACTCGGAAAATACTCGTGCCACATTTGTTACAGTACCGAAACTACAGAACTAATACCCAAATATCATTCTGACATTCAATAGAAATGTTTGGCTCTGCCAGCACAAATAGCCCACAGTACCCCTCAGGAAAAATAGTAGAGACAAACGTGTTTGTCAAGAAGACTCCCATCAAGCGCGTGGTGGCGCCCTTTACTAAGCGTATCGGTGATCATAATCAGTGAAAGCTCGCTTTTTTGAGTAAGGCCGTAGGCGTACGATGACGTGGACCGAAGGACTACGTATGCTAGGGGATCCGGGCATGGCCCCGGAAAATTTTGGAATTTTAACATTAGAATGGTGAAGCTGCTGACATAACCTCATGTTGGAGAATTTCAATGAAAGTAATACACAAACAAAATTATTGTTATTAGCAAAGTCATTTTTCAGGTCTACTGGTAGATCAAATTACAAAGATCACAAAGATGTAGGTGCTTCACTTTAAACATTCATAATCAGATATATTCAATATAAGCCAAAGTTTTAGATCTACTTGCATAAGATCCATACAAGAAAAACATGATTATGTCTGAGTAAACTTGTTTGTAGCTCTGCTGCAAGTACTGGTAACCATCAGCGGCCAAATCACGATTAGATTTCAGCGTTCATACCACTAATTGAATCTCCATAGACGACAATGTTAACATGTGACGAGATTGCTATATTAAAATGATGAACAAAGTTGAAAGCATGGCTCAAAAATGCGAAATCAACATGTCAGTAATCAACCACATGAAAAAACTAACATGTTGGCCAGCTCAAACTCTTACAAATCTCGGTAAACAAGACACGCCTACTGTATTTGGATTGCACCTAGAGAAATCACTGGGAAAACACCAATATTAGAACATCCAAATACACACTGAATAAACCCACAGGCACACAGCCGCTAAGTAGTAAACAAAAGACCACATGTTGGTCTCACCTTTGACACAGGTAAGCACGCCCTCAAACAGGGAGCACCTGAGATAACAAATATTTTAAAAAATGCATTGGTTCTTGCACATTTAAGGTAGAGATGCGGGTTCGTGGGCACTTGGGAGTGAATTTTTTTTTTGATTTTTTTTTTATCCAAACAGTCTTGTCTATAGACTGTTAAAATTTTGTAGAATTTTGAATAGTGGAACATACTCAAAAGACGATTTTAAAATACAGATAACAAGTTCAAACATTCTCTTATTTGAATGCTTAGCAAGATTTAGCAAGGCTGTACATAAATAATAAAAAATTAACATGGTGAAAAAAAGTAATGACGGGATCTCCATATTAGGCACTATATTTAACTTTTTACAAAACGATAATACATTTAAATTTGGAACTGTTACAGCCATTTTAATTATGAGCATTAGCAAACTTCTTACTGAGTGAATGGTTATGCAAATTAGCAATTATCTCAGCTGATTTCCTAATTAACTAATTAAAATACCTGTCAGATGAACTGCATCTCTACCTTAAATGGCTACGAGCAGCCATTGGTTGATTAGTGGCATGAGACCTTATAGGGGCCGCCTCCATGCAACACGATTTGTGGGCGGACAGGATGCAATATGTTTATATGATATAACGGGTTATTTAGATAAAAAAAAATAAGGAGATTAACCAGATCGCACAGACCTAAACCAGTTAAATTAAACATGTGTTTTATTACTATAATAAGACACTCCATTCTGAGCCATTTCTCCGTTATGTAAATGCATGAAGCCTATACTAACTAGTGTTGGAAACAAATTGGGATGAGCAGAAGTGGTCCGGCCATAGCCGGTATGGCCGGTACGGTTCCAACGGCCTTGTTGAGTCTCAAATAATATAGCATACGCTGTTCCGAACAGGCTTTGCCGTCATTTACTATCGTGGAATACCATATACACCAAAAATATGTTTTTGTTTGTTGTTCTATTAATAATTCCAAAAAAATAAACGAAACGCTAATAGACTGGTCATTTTCTTTGGCCTGGGGGTGCCGGGGAATCTGATTTCTCAAAAGTATGATTAGACTTTGCCCCCCTCAAACAAAAAGGGTGTCCCTCCTTCACATCATCTGAAAATACAGTAACCCCCAAGAACTTTTGATTTATATTACTTGTAGCTCCGAAGTGAGTACTTTCGCAGTGAGTAGGGCTTTGTCGCAGTAACTGGTCCTTTCATCGGAGTTGGGAATTAATGCCATTAACAGCTGGTGTTAATCTGAAAATACAATCCTTAGGAGCTGTTAATTTGTCCTTATGATTTGTGCAGTTGTTCTAGCTAAATAAAACCCATGCTCTCATATCCCTACCATCATATAGTTTCTTACTTCGACCAAGGAACATTTAACAATTTATAGAATGGGATTTGCATCGTTCATTCTTGTTATACTGCTTTAATGGCATACTGTGAGTATTGATGTTCCAGAAGGATAGTTATTACTAATGTACCATACCACAAAATAAAATTTAAAGAAATTGCAATATAAAATATTCCATCAAAGACACTTCTCGATGGGCGTATTTTGCGACCAGTTTTATTCCCTCTGGTGTTGAAAATAGCAAGGATAATTGAAAATGAAGAAAAAAGTGAAAAAAAATAAATAAATAAAAAAGCGACTGAACTGATATTCCTGGGACGGCAGTGATGAACTCCAAAACGCTATTTAATGCAAATGACCACGTGAAGCACACAAAATTGTTTCAGATCATAGTACAAGAGCGAATTAACCATTGTTTACCCTTGAGGGAAACTAGAATCACTCGCTTTTTTAAGGGTGTCATAATAAGCGAATAGTGAAAACCGTGTTTATGTTATCAGAAATTAAAGACCTCAAACTTGTACTAAGTAAATTTTGATTACTCAGTGCATTTAGGTCTACATACTGCAAGTTAGAGCGCACATATCTAAGCGACCATCCCTCAGCAAATGATTTAGCCCATGCATTGTCTGTGTCAAAATCACGAACTATATGTTTTTACGCAATCTGGGAAGTCCGAATTACTAAACGAAGTACAGGACAACGAAACTGAAATATCCAAGAACCAACACATATCAAAAATTATACATCTAAAGTAAATATTCATAGTATAGTATAACTGGACCGTGCAATAACGAATTTAAAATAATCTGTAAATATTGTGTCTGTTTGAACTATGTATAAAATTGATAGCCCCCCTCCCAGGGAATGCGGAAAAGGCATGCCCCCTTTTATCCAATTTTAAAATAGCTTGGTCCCCCTGTTTTTCTTCGGCTTCCCCCTGCCGGAGAAAATGACCAGTCCCTAACATTGAGGTTATTAAGTTGGACGAATAATGTTTAAAATGAACTCTTTTTTTTGGCTTAAATATTCAATATTTCATATATTGTGTTGTACAGTGTTGTAGATCTCTTCAAATCGTCAACAGGGGCGCTATACAGTGGCAAAATAAGTGAAGATAGACCCACACGTTGTCCATAAACATACTCTTGTTAGTCCTTTTTTGCCTTGTTCTGTAAGATTATGGTTTTTGGCCGTTATTTACCGCACCTTTTTCATATAGCATATTCCAGCTTTATTTGAGTATTTGAACTATTATGTAGAATATTGTATGGCCTGAATTTGCTAGGATTACGGGGCAAAAAAGGATTCGCAATGATTCTGATTTGTTTCGAATGTCAGTCATTTGATGTCAGGTAAAAACAGAATTGATAACAGATAACGCAAGAAAATTATCTAGCTCAGCCTTTTTTATTTTATTTATCGATGTAGTATACCCTCCACCGCCCGTGTATACACTCACTCGTATGCTTGGGGGTGTTATACTTATATACACGCCGAGACGACTGTACGGATCAGGGAACGAGTTGACATACCCCAAATAGGGCAAAGTACTACAAGCTTTGCCCTTGTATGGTGATTATATACTACCACAAACATCGGATCACTGGGTTAATATGTAACTTTAACCCCTCGAGTTCATCCGTGATGGAATACTCTGATAGGCCAACGATAACAAAATCATGCCAAGAGAACCAAACACGTCCATATGTTTTTTTTACTGCTTGCATAGCACAGTTTTCAGACCAACTGCTTATATTTTATAATGCGGACGTGCTATAATGTAGACAGCGATCTCGTCTTGTCTGAGAATTTATCTTCATTAAGTCCAGATGCATTAAATATCGGTGGATCAGTATAAGTTACACTAGTATCACGTGATTGACCACACTTTTGAAGCCTGACAGACAAGCGATATAACGACGCTACGCATGCTATAGGAAATGTAACAATAAATAGTGTAATGCGACTTGGGTGGCGAACTCAATGTAACATTTCAGATAAATTATAGGTGATCATAAACCTGGGACATGAGTGACGAGTTCATATGAAAAGTTGGCTTCATATGACGTTTATGAGCAAAATTGTGCTCATTATTTCAGATAAGAATGTCCTGTCTTCGTTAAAAATGTGCACAGTGTCCCCCTGTGAAACAGATAAGGGCACATACATTGAAATGGAGGGGTGGGTAGAAGAATTATCCGCTATTTAAATATTTAAGATTTAAATTAATAATCAATGTCTGATATATACGTGTTCTATAAAATAGATTATATTGAAATAGAAAAAGCGCGAACAGCTATAATATTCTGGACACATGTGTGCGTTATAACTGCCCCCCTTATTGATCAAATGACCAATCCTTAATCTGTTTCATGAGAACGCGTACTCACTGTTTACTATGAGAGAGCAAAACATTTTGCTGACTTGCAATTTTGCTAAGCGAAGTTTCTTACCAAATTGTAATCACCATTTACCGTCCCGCATAGAATATTAATTTTCTTATATGTAATCGTTTAAGCAACAAGTACATAATTAGTTCAGGTAATTAGAGCAATAAAACAAAGCATCTAATATCCAGAATCAAACATAGTTTAGAGTGACCTTCTAAGGTCCACGGTGATTCAAATCGACCAGCAATCGAAGACTGTAAACACCACATGCCTCCGTGATTGTGATAAGAAATATCTAACAATGTAACAATACATTTATCTAGTCTGGTTCAATGGATCCGGTTTCAGCTATGCACATCTGATTATTCGGTATCGAATTTATAAAAACGGGCGGCTGTTCCGTAGAAGAGATCATACTGGCTTTTTTCATCTAAGTCGGCCACGAACTTTCGATAATTTGAGTAGAGTTGATCCATAGTGACACCCCCGTATTTGTCCACGGGGAAGTTAGACGCAAACATACAACGGTCACTGCCAAACATAACTATCACTTCTCTAATATAGCCACGTACTTCTTCGTTCGCCTTTTCATCTTTATACCACTGAGGTACGGCAAAATCTATAAAAGATATCTTTACGGAGACGTTTTTACACTCGGCTAGGGCCGCCATACCTTTTCTCCAAATATCCAAAGCATCTGACTCGTTCATGTTCAACATTCCCATGTGATTAATAACGACATTCGTGTTAGGATATCTTTGTGCAACTTGGACGAAATCGGCCAACTGGTGCTGATTTACCTGCAACTCAAAGCTCAAATCAAGTTTTCCGAGCGCTGCGTAGCCAATTAACCAGTCCTTATCTTGCATGTAATCGGCTCGTTCAACCAGTGGCCAGGTAAGCGTGGGATTCGACGGGTGATGGCTCATTATCTGTCGTACTCCGACTACACCCGATATAGACTTAAGCCGCCTCAAACGCTTCTTGGCATCAGGATCTGAGAGATCACACCGAGCCACTACTCGGAAATCGCACACGGACGTCTCACCGACCAGATTGAGACACTCCCCCGAGGCCCACATAGCTTCAGCTAGAGGCACGCTGGAAATCCCTTCGATGTACACACATCCCTTACATACCATACCATCTACACTTTCGAAGTCTACTCTATAGTCTTCCGTACAGTATATCGGGAACTCTTTACCCGGGCCGCCGAGTAATTTTGCTGAGTGGCCGGTTTTCGCGATTTCGAGTGTATCCCATACGTGGAAATGGGGGTCGATAAACTCCATGGCAGAACAGCTTAATGATTTAAACAGCGCGACCTAATGTAGTGAATATAGAGGAAAAGTGCGTTAAAAGATGACTATACAATCTTGAAATACAAGACAATAATGACAATGTGGATGTTATCGTGCAACTATACTAACCTACACTTTCTTGCTACGCTGTAATTAACACGGACAATCAGTAACTGTTAACAGCTCGGTGTGGACAAGCAAGGTATTCAGTGCGACCCCAGTAACGTAATGGCAATAATTTCAGTGGCGCCCTACTCGTACTCTGGATGACAGCTTTGGCATGTCGAAACAGCCGGGTGTATAAGGGGTTAGCCATTTAAAAACTAGGGGGAGGGGACTGGAGTTTAGGGGAACTAAATATGAATAACTAACGACGGGCCTATAATGTAAAAAACATAAATGTATCCTGTCTTATGTGAATACAATATTTTTTAATGATCATTATTGTAGTTCAAGGCATGTGACCCAAAAATACAATTTCATACTATAAACAAATCTGCCATGGATGTATGTTACTGACCAACGTTATCATCAATTCCACCGACTTATCATATGAAGACAATGTAAAATAGTCACGGTAGAATAAAATAGTGAATAAAATACTTACAAAAGAAAACAAACTCTTTTTGCATTTCAAATGAAACCCATGATAGATTCAAAAAGCATCTGTAAGCTACTGAACTAATAGATTTAATTCCAAAAATATATTAAAATACGGTTAATTAATGAATATTTAAATTGAAACGTCGCAGCCACAATTTAACCGGAAACAACCCGTGAAACTAGAACCTAAATACGTCACCCTACTTAATGATAAATAAAGCTGGAATGTAAATACCTGACTGAGTATAAGTTTACTTTGAGTCAGTAAAAATAGGACATACATGGAAATGCTCTGTATGCATGCGCAGAATGCGCCTTGTTGGAATGCGCTTATTTTTTTTTTATAAATACAAGGCTTCATTCTAGAAACACGCAGACACGAGTCTTAAAACTGTGTGTCCTAAATAATTTGTCAAATGAGCTATTTTATTTTGAAAAAAAAAATACTCTGATAAAAAAAATAATGTGCACCACATTTAATGGATGTGACATTTGCCGTTCCAAAAATGCATATTGAGAAACAAGGTTGGTAGAAAATCTCGCCTCGAGGTATGAGCCTTTAAATTCCAACAAATGACGTAATTGTCTAATTGGTTGATATATTCAAGTAAAACAAACTAACTCCAAAAAACATCATGTGATATATCAAAAGCAAGGTATTTTAATTTAGAATCCAGAAAAATAAAGATTTTGTTGTGCTTTTGATATGAAATTTGATTTTTTTCCATGAACTACTGAAAAGAGAATTTTTATAATGTAATCACACTATAACCAACACCAACAAGTTGTATCTCAAAATAAGCGTAATTTATTCAGAATGTTTTTCTGATAACAGATTTGAAATCGGACGATTGGTTCTCGGAAAATGGGTATTACAATTAACAAGGGTTAATTTGTGCTTTCGCACAAACAATGGCCAATAGACTATGCAATGTTGCTCATTCGTTCTCTTGATTTGGGTATTCTCAGGTCTGTCATATGTTTTCCAAATGTTAAAAAATATGAGAACGTTTACAAATTGTGGATATTGTACCCATAATTTGCATATTTATGTAAATAAATGACCATATAATCGCTTGATATTCAGGGGTACAATTGTTATGTTTCTCGAAAAACATGACGTGATATAGAGAAGCACCACGGTTTTTTTCAGATTTGTAGTTTATAAATGGAGTCGTCATTCAATATACGGTAAACTAAATGAAATGACGGAACTCATTGACGTGATGGCTGTTACAGGAAATAACTCAAGATTAGTGTGTGCATCTTAAAACCAATCTTAAAGGGAGGCAGTCGTCGCGCCGCGTCCTGTTCGATACGGGACTCTTAGCGACGTATACAACGCGTGTAAAATACATTGCTATTTACATTAAATTCGAACACGCGCTGCGCGACGACCACCGCGCTTTAATGAATCAAAATGCTTCTCATTGAATATTGATTTTGTAAGGTAGTACGAAGACGCTAACGGTAGTTAACTGCCTGATTGGGTCGAGATTCTAGTAAATAACGACGTCCTTAAATTGTGTTTTTCTATCTGTGATATTAGCACAGAATATAATTCTACATTAAAATACATTTTATTTGATATATCACATGTTTTTCGAGAAACATGAAAATTAGACCCCTGAATATCGATTAATATGATTTCATCATTTATTTAGGAAAATAAGCAAATTAAGGATGAGCTATACATAACCTAATAACACTATGAGGATATTACGAGAATACTGCAAAGTATGCACGACGACAGTACAGCGGGAGTGTCGACCGACGCGCAGCGGAGGTCGACGCGACCGCGTACTGTCTGCACGATGTAACTTATGGCGTTACGGTGACAGATGTATAATAATATGGAGTATAACCCGTGTTAATATCATTATTCATAATCGGAGAATCGTCCCATTATAAATCTCGTTCGATAATATATTTCTAACTCAAATTATCTTTTTAGATGTATGACATGTTAGTGTTGCGCATAGTATGGAAAAGTAACATGAATTTCTTGTTTTGGTAATAAAAAAAAAAACATTTAAAAACTCGCCCAAAACAAGAGCAACGATATCTAAAAAACTATGGTTTTGGTGTTGATACTTTATTATCAGCCAATTAAAATAATTCGTCTTCTGTTGAAGTTTATGAGCACATACCCCGAGGTCTGCCATCAACCCAGCTCCACAACAAGCATATATTTTTGATGCAAATGTCGTTAAATGTTGTGTACTTTTTTTTCTTAGGGAGGTGCAACAAAACATTAAGATAACCTTCTTCTGGGTTTGAGCCACTGGACTATCGGAGTACTTTCCATGTCGCGATATATAGTAAATATTATTTACCCAGGATGATGACGTCTGCTCTGTTTTACCTAATTACTCCAATCTTAATACAATCTGAGGAAAGCATCATACTAGTATGTTAATCAAACTGGCCACGCGCGTAAACCAAGCGTACAGTTTGATCTGTAGTAACTATGACCTGTGAGATTTTACACCCACGCCCCGGCGTTCTGAATTACGCCATGGCTTTGCTTTTTTTTCCTCTATCAAAACATCAATTCATAGGTTAGAGGTTAGAGGTTTTGTAAAACGTAATGAAAAAGAGAATGTTTCTTGACGTTTACTGTGATCCCATCATTTTTCACTAGGGAAAGAAATATTTCACTGATTTATTGATCCGCTTCCTCCTGATACGTGGGGTTTAAAGCGCGGTGGTTGTCGCGCAGCGCGTGTTCGAATTTCATGTAAATAAACAATGTATTTTACACGCGTTGTATACGTCGCTGTGAGTCCCATATCGAACAGGACTCAGCACGACGACTACCGCCCTTTAAACATAAACAAAGCCAAGTGACGTCACCGTTGGTTTTCGTGTACGTGTATCATATATCTGAGTTAAAGCGGGGGAGTCGTCGCCTACGCATGCGTTAGATGGCCAAAGCCTGACTTTGTTTACAAACAAGCGTCTACCCACGAGCCTTTGCGTTTTTAGCGTGTGTTGTTATCGTCGCTTGGGACTCAATTCCCACGCGTGCGCAGGTGACCCTCCCGCTTTAATTTGAAACTTATGACATATAAAACAGCAACACAGCTGGCGCAATACTGTGCACATGCGTGTTGATAAGCACAACAAGAACTTAATGGGTAAAACGAACACAAGTGATGCAATCACTGAGCAACTTCGCTGAATGATTACAAATTTGGATCTCTTCTAAAAATTACACAATTATATAAAAAATAATGTGATACGTCAAAATGAGATTCCACGGAAGCACACTCAATTATTAGAAACAGCTGATACATTAGCGTAAGTAAAACACTGTACTGCATATTTACCGGCTGATCACTGAGGTGGGACCCTCAGGGAGAGACTGTTTCAGCACTCCGTCTGAGCTGACTTCTGCGATGCGGCGTCTCGGTGCATATTACAAGGCAGTGTGGGGCTGCACGCGATGTATCCCTGATATTAAAATGAAATGCTTAAACCTCATTAGTGAAGTTTGTGACACCCAATTTATATGCTCATTGTGTGTGTTACCATTTGAGGACCTTAGGCCAGACTTTTTTATTCCTTGTTTCGCGAGTTTTTATAAGGCATATTTTTTTGAGGAGTTGCGGAAAAAAATAAAATTAATTATTTTTTTTCCATTAGATTTGTGTGATTCTCAAAGAATTGTAAGTGAGATCATTGATCGGAGAGAAGAAATGAAATAAAATGTTATTCCATGTATAACCTTGTTTCTCATCTGCCCAAGACTTCGGTACTTTGATCATGATACTCCCACGAAAATGCAACTTGGATTTGTTATGCGGCGGGCGGTAGAAAAATGAAGATAAAAATAATATTTTTTAGCATTTTTTTGCGCTTACAAGTCGGCGGGCGCGAGAAATTACGCTGAAATAAAGTTATATTTTTATTTCATTTTCGGTTCCTGTTCATCGGCGGGTTCGCGAAACAAGGGATAATAAAAGTCTGGCCTTAGCTGTTTTAACGTACAGGAAGAAGTAGTAATACTACATAGGATAGGAAACAATGAGAATAGTAATCCAGTGAGAAATAACACTTCTCTGTCAAATAAAGCTAGTTGGGTAAGGTAAGCAGATACATTTAAAATAAATATATGATAGGACGAAAACTGAATATCAAGCCTCATTTTTGGCTAGATTTACCCGACCTCATGGGATGGTCTGTCACTGATAATCAATTCTTAGATCTATGAATATTCATAAGAAATTGCCAAGTTGTGCGTTCGAATGTTTACATGTTCGTATATGTGCCTGTAATTTCGATTACGTAACAAATAGCTCGTAATTATTTGTTAATACGCCCTCACCGACAATTGCATGTCGCTTTTTCAATATGTTTTGCAGTAGTCTTACCACTGTATTTTGGAGGCTAATTCGATTAGGAGTGACTTGATCGTATGTCTTACTCCTCAAAATTAGTCTTACCACTGGAAAGCCTGTAACCTAGACATATGCGTTTAAAAATACCATACAAAAAACCGCTACAGTATTTGAGTCTGCAACCGAACAGTGCATGAATGAGAATTTGTATCAAAGCCTTCAAAGTTAGTGGCTGATATCACGTGGCAATTTATAAAGAATCGGCGTTAACGAAAAAATGCTTGATTTCCATTGGCATGTTAAATCTAAATCACCAGTTCATAGAGAAGAACAAAACAATAACCAGTTGAATGACGAAACTAAATGTGAACCAAGTTCTAAAAAGCGTAATGATGGAAATGAAATCGAAATTGTTGAAGAAAATTGTCCGATTGATGAAGAGAGGGTACGAACCCATCCTTCCTCTTCCATTGCATCACCATCACCCCCTCCCCCTTCACCCCCACAAACCCCTCCCCCACGTCTATGTCAATGTAACAGTGTGTAATCCAAAACCACAACCCGAGCTTACGGAGTCAATCCCATTTCCATCATCTCCCTCACTTGAGTTCACAGTTGAATCTCCGCGTTACTCGGCACTATCCGAAATCCCCATTGATTTAAGTGGTTTAACTGATCAATCACAATACCTTTTCAGCACACCTACGTCACAAAATAAAATCGCTGATGACATGGAGGAAACTGCCAATGAATGTAGTGAGAATGAGGGGTCTGTCGGAAATAGATATGGATAGAATTATTGTTTACTATTTTTACTGATATTGTGTATCGTGTTATATTATTATTACCAAACGCTTCAGCGTGGTATTAAGAGTTTGTTTTCAGGGGTGGGTGATACCAAGGTGGGAAATGGATGCACATATGGGGTTAATTCCTTGAATTGCAATATAGAGGGTTCAGGCTGAAATACAATATATAGTGTTTTCATGTTTCGTCTGATATTTCTGTGGTATTCTACGGCTGTAAGTAATGCACGATTTGTTCCGAAATTCAGTATATTGTGTGTATTCCAGGGTTATTCGTTTTTTGCTGAAAACACCCCTATTTTTTAGTGGCAGAGTTTGAATAGTCTCACTCCCACTGGGAAATCTGCATTGTTGCTTGAATGTGAGTTAATTAAACACATTTTCCAGACCGGCGAAAGAGTATGCAACAGCCAATTTTAACAGCCTGTCACGTGATTTTAGTCTGAATGTCAACATGAAGAGGCTAGTCCATTTTACGCAGGAGTAATTGGGAGTAGAATATGTGAGGGATAGTATCAACAGAGATGTGTATAGTGAAAAGTAATATCTATCCTTCATTTACATCTCTGAGCACTTCTGTTTTAGTATATTGGTTTGAAAATGTTGAACTTGCATGATTTGCAATGTGTTTTTTTAATGAGACTCCCCTATTGATCGAATCCCGGGTTTGAACGAGAACGGCACACCAAGTGATTCGTTTAAATACAATGCTGATGGCAAACATGCCGTGTTACTGCGGTACTCCACTGACGGGATGACTTAGTGCATGCTACAACTTCGCTTGTGATGTTGCTTGTTAGCCATGGATTACATGAATCTTGATTACCAGTCAAATGTTGCTCATTTGACGTTGGTAATCTTTATTTGGAACTGAGTAACTTCCTGGTACTTCGTACTATGATAAAACTCAGTCAACATACATCAAGTTCTCTCAATCGTAGTATTCCATGTGATGTACACCTAATATGCCACAAATGTTGCTGAACGATTTGAACTGAATAAAAATAGCAGACGAAAATTTGTTTACAAAATAAAAATACTTCGGTTGCCAATGAAAACCGGTAAAAAACAAGCAATATGTTTTCGGCTGTTATCATGGAAGGGACATGAACGTGAAGCTAACGTCTGTTTATAACTAAAACCGGGCACCTTATACGAGGTTTGCAAAATAACATGGCAGTCATTAGAAGTCACTTTATTTTATTGTTAGGACGTATTCAACCGTTAAATGTATAATTTCCAATCGTTTTGCGATAGTATTTTCTAGATTGGAAGCAGCATTTACATTTTATTCAAAGTTCAAAGCTGCGTTGGGATTCCGTTGACAGTGGTAACAATGTCGGCGCCGGTGATCTCTTACCAGTGCGCAACGTAGCCAAAATAAAAGGCATGATCATTTGGGCACTGCTATTACAAGACTTTGGCTGTTGCCATGGTAGCGGTGGGTCAGGATTGTTTTTACCAAACGCTTCAGCGTGGTATTAAGAGTTTGTTTTCAGGGGTGGGTGATACCAAGGTGGGAAATGGATGCACATAAGGGGTTAATTCCTTGAATTGCAATATAGAGGGTTCAGGCCGAAATACAATATATAGTGTTTTCATGTTTCGTCTGATATTTCTGTGGTATTCTGCTGCTGTAAGTAATGCACGATTTGTTCCGAAATTCAGTATTTTGTGTGCATTCCAGGGTTATTCGTTTTTTGCTGAAAACACCCCTATTTTTTAATGGCAGAGTCGAATAGTTTCACTCCCACTGGGAAATCTGCATTGTTGCTTGAATGAGAGCTAATTAATTAAACACATTTCCCAGACCGGCGAAAGAGTATGCAACAGCCAATTTTAACAGCCTGTCACATGATTTTAGTCTGAATGTCAACATGAAAAGAGGCTCACCATTTTACGCAGGAGTAATTGGGAGTAGAACATGTGAGGGATAGTATTAACAGAGATGTGTATACTGGAAAGTAATAACTATCATACTTTTGCACTCTGAGCATTCCTGTTTTAGTATATTGGTTTGAAAATGTTGAACTTGCATGATTTGCAATGTGTTTTTTTTATACTGAAACTCCCCTATTGATCGAATTCCGGGTTTGAACGAGAACGACACACCACGTGATTCATTTGAATACAATGCTGAAGGCAAGCATGCCGTGCTACTGTGGTACTCCACTGACGGGATGACTTACTAGTACTGCATGCTACAACTTCGCTTCTGATGTTGCTTGCTAGCCGTGGATTGAATGAATCTTGATTACCGGTTAAAATGTTGCTCATTTGGCGTTGGTAATCTTTATTTGGAACTGGGTAACGCCGCAACGTCGCCAGCAGAAACCTCCTGGTACTTCGTACTATGATAAAACTCAGTCAACATACACCAAGTTCTGTCAATCGTAGTATTCCATGTGATGTACACCTAATATGCAAAAAATGTTGCTAAACTGGATAAAAATAGCAGACGAACATTTATTTACAAAATAAAAATACTTCGGTTGCCAATGAAAACAAGCCGGTAAAAAACAAGCAATATGTTTTCGGCTGTTACCATGGTAGGACATGAACGTGAAGCTAACGTCGGTTTATAACTAAAACCAGGCACCTTTATACGAGGTTCGCAAAATAACATTCAGTCTTTAGAAGTCCCTTTATTTTATTGCTAGGACGTCTTCAGCCGTTAAATGTATTATTTCTAACCGTTTTGCGATAGTATTTTCTAGATTGGAGGCAGCATTTAGATTTTATTCAAAGTTCAATTGGGATTACGTTGACAGTGTAACAATGTCGGCGCCAGTGATCTCTTGCCAGTGCGCAACGTAGCCAGAATAAAAGGCATGATCATTTGGCCACTGCTATTACAAGACTGGTAGGAGGTAATAAATTTGGGGCGAAAGTATTCAAAAAACAGATTTTGGCTGTTGCCATGGTAGCGGTGGGTCAGGATTGTTTTTCCAATTAGTGATGGTACGATCTGCCTATCAAGTTTGAACAAAATCAGCCAAGCCCAAAAAAATCACAGAAGAGTTAAAAAGCCATTCCTGGTGAACAGTTACTCTAACTTTGGGGTCAAATTTCTCATTAATGAAAAAAGATATAAAAAATTCAAATAGTAACTTTGTACCCACACTCAAACCGAGTACAATGAGCTATGTCTGAGGTGTTGTATCACAGGGAATTGGACAAACTTATGTATTTTAATAAATTATTGAATAATAAAATGTTATATAACTTTTCTTTTACCCCCTCCCCTTCCTGGTATCTATTTTTAAAATCAAGTAATCACTATTTTTATTTTGTAAACACATTTCCGTCTGCTATTTTTGTCAGGTTCAAATCGTTCACCAATCGTTCATTTTTGGCATGTTAGATGTACATCACATAGAATACTAGGATTGGGAAAACTTAATGTATGTTGACCACCTGGAAACTGAGTTTTATCAATCTTGAAGGGCTCTCTGAACATCCACCCGCAGCCTGGACCCGCAGTAAAATCAGCCTTTTCACTTTGGCGCGTAGATGTTTTGACTTGACAAGTTGTTTGACAGCTAGCAAAAAGATTGTGCGACGCGCATCGTCGGCGGCGTCTTTTTTATGACGTTTTGAACACTTAGTCAATTTGAGCAGTATTTATTTGGACAATGACTCAAGTTTAGACGTCTGATTATTTTATTTTCACACGTACAGTGACACGCGTTCTACACTGACACGCGTTGCTAGGTCGCAGCACTGTCTTGGAGCATATTAATGGGCAATTGGGTTCCCCGACCTAAATTTCTATCCCGATTTGTTGCACGTTCTTTCTTTAATATGAAATAATCAAATATGGGACATATGTAATAATAACAGAACCCCAGACCGTCCCAGTGGCTTCGCTCGTGAAAGTACGGCAGCAGGATACACCGCATCACTAGTGAAAATAACTTCCATACGCAATGAAAGCCACGGGGAGGGTATGGGGTTCTGTCATAATACTTCATTATCACTGAAAACATTTTCCCCCTGAAATAAATTCCAGTGAAAATGCCATTTCCCTCACACTCTATTGAGACACAGCACAGTGAAAATTGGATTCACATGTAATGCTTGAAAACATGTCAGCAAAAATAAATTAAGTGAAATTCTACGTGACTTCATAAGAGTTGGAAATGAACAAATTACACCCGATCCTACCACTCCATACACAATGTAAACTACACCCCAAAACATCCTTTCTCCCATGGGTACTATCGTGTTTCACCAGTGTATTCTATTTGACTTCAGGAGAAATTGAAATAAACAAATTAATTATAATTTCAGCCTCTAGTTGAGCACTACCTCGTCTTTATGTCAACGTTAAGTTATTCATTGCCTACATCAGTGACTTCAAAATATATGTTTCAATCCCAAGAATTTAACTCGCTGTTAATTGCATGGGAGTGCCAGTCTTTCATGAATTACTGGGATTACTGGGAACATGAAGCTGTAACTAAATCCTGGTATACGCACCGGTTAGGCAGGCTTGAACTATGCATGTGAAGCCACCTGAGAGGTATATTCAATCCAATAGATTTCTCATTGTTTGGTAACTATTTGCTGCAAATGCAGCAAAAATCAATATAAAAATATTACCCACACAGCATTCTACAGGTTACTTGTACTGTTATATACATCGTTTGTACCGCCTAAAGCTTGAATGTAACAAAACGGGATACGACCTTGAACACTGTGCTATGAGCGAACGTGAGAGGCAACACCACAATATTTGTATTGACCAATCACAGTATTGTATATTTGTATCTAGTTTTCCCGCTCGAATTCAGAATCCCCACGAGGGTATTTAAGCATTCATTGTAATTGTTTCAGGGCTCTTCTATGTTATGTTCACGAATAAACAACTTGTGTTCTACTTTTGAAAGTACTTGTCTTGTCTGATTGCTGGTATTATAAAGAATATTACGTCCAAAAATACGACTTCCCACATTTTTGGTGCCGAGACCAGGATAATGCCAGATCCAGCCCAGAATCCAGTTGAAGCGACAGATCCATTGCCTGATCTCAAAAAGAAACGCACAGTTTGCCGTGCTCAACTTACGAAGATCTTCAAAAAGGCAGAAGCAGAAATCGGACAATATGACGCTGAGGTTGACAAAACTAAAGCCTATGCCACGCTTCGAGCAACATACAAACTTGTTCAAGATAGATATGCAAGACTCATCGCTACTGATGAACAAATTTTCAACGCAACTCAAGACCCCGATCTGAGCAGCGACATAGAAGAGACAGACGACTATGAAATTCAGATTTCCGAGAGAAAAGAACTAATCGGACAATTTCTCGAGTCACGCGACCCCTCTACACTGAAAAAAGCTGCGACGGAGAATTTCAATGCCTCGTTTATCGCCGGAAAGCAAATCTCCACGCAATCATCCGCTCAACGAAGAGCCGTTCAACTACCGAAACTCGAATTACAGACATTTGCGGGAGATACACTAAAATGGGCTAGTTTCAATGATACATTCAATGCTGCCATACATAACGATGGAACACTTGACAATATCCAGAAGTTCACCTATCTGCGAAGCCTTCTGACAGGTGAAGCCGCACGCACAGTTGAAGGACTTGATCTTACTGATGCCAACTACGCTAGCGCTTTGACATTACTCAGGGAAAGGTATGGACAGAAACAAGTCATAATCAGCTGAATCAGTGCCCACATGAAATCACTGTGGGAACTACCAACGCCGACGGAAGATGCCACAAGTCTCCGTCACTTCTACGACTCGCTCGAATCCCATGTTCGCGGTCTACATGCACTGGGTGAAGACGAGAACTCATACGGAAAACTTCTTGTACCCATGATTCTAGAAAAACTGCCGACTGAAATACAACGTCTTCTAGCAAGGGCACGTGGAGATGTCGCTTGGAACCTACCCGATCTCCGAAAAGTCATACTCACCGAAATTAAGATAAGTCAGGTTGGTAACAATAACATTTTAATAAATCAACGCTATCAATGATCATAGAAGACAACATGTAATAAGACTTGAATAATCAAACATTTTGAATCAAAGTTAACATTAAAGTTTTTAGAAAATATCTCTATCATGATAATAAAATGTCACGATGTAATGTGTTCAAATATTACTCGTATAGGTAAACAACTGAGAACAAAAAGTCAATATATTTCATAATGTTCAACCAATTAACGGCAATTAATCCAAGACATTAGCAGGCAATATCCGATAAACAATTTCAGGGTATAATCACAAGTCCTTGAGACGATCTTGTATAAAATGTCTAGCCGCAATGGCAGCCCGTCGTTTTGGGCGAGAATGTCTAGCATCAGTATCACTTTGTTGCGTTGTGTCATCTCTATTTTCACCTCCATGTGACAACGAGAGTGGTTCTGTGTCTCGTGGTGGACTCTCTTCATCTGAAGGAGTGGGTGTCTTCACCTCAAGTGAATACAGTTTGTGGATAGGACGATTTGTCATACTTCCCACATGGTCTATCATTTCAAATGTTTCAACATGTACTGATAGCAGCGAATCAACAATATCAAACGCAAATATCAAAACCTTTTTGGTGTCTACACTGCACTAACGTAGATTTATAGACAAGTGTTTAGAATTTTGCCCCAATCTTAAAATATTGGTCCGGCATCTGATAAACTACCACAATACCACGCAGTTGAACACATCTGATAAAACTCGCATACACAGACTTATTAAAAAAATAAACAGCAAATCAAAAGGGGTAACTTTATCGCTGATTTTTAATTCCCACTTTTAAGATGGCAAACACAATAGCATGCGCAACATACAACGTAAATGGTCGCCGGGACGCCCTCAAACGGTACAGTGTTCAATTATCTTAAGCGTGATCATCTCTGAAATGTTTATATGTTACAAGAAACACACTCACTTGTCTCCGATGAAAATATTTGGAAATATTTGGCGTGGCCTTGGTATTTTTTCTCATGGCACCGTTAATCGTGCGGGTGTGGCGATTTCGTTTTCTCCAGCAGCAACTGTGAATATTTTATCACAATGTGAAATCATGCCTGGGTATGTGTTGCACGCTCATGTTCAAATTAATGAAAATCTTGTTCATATTATTAATGTCTATGCACCCATTAATGGCACTGAGCGTGTGGAATACTTTACTAAAATAGAACAATTCATCAGCTCTCTAAATAATGACCCAGTAATCATGGGAGGTGAATTTAATTGTACCATTGAGCCCGACATTGACCGTAATAGAGAGACTGAACCGAACATGCGCACTGCAAAGCTCCTCAAATCTGTCCTGAATCATCACAAACTGTTTGATGCATGGCGCCAATACCACGGGAGTACTTTAAACTTTACTTGGGGGCGTGGTGGTACGCTTGTGTGCCTTGATAGGTTTTATGTCAGCAAATGTATGCGTGGGAAAATTAAGAATATTGACATAAGCAATGGCGCATTAGCTTTTTCTGACCATTCCATTTGTCCACATCAACATCGCCATTGGTGACAGTAAAAACAAAAGTCCAGTGTGGTGTATGAATACAGAAATTCTGCGCGATGAAGTGTATGTGGCTATCTTAACTGATTTTTAAGCGAAGTGGCAATCACTTCGAAATAATTATGTAAATATACAGACATGGTGGGATATTGGCAAAAATAAAATAAAGTTACTCACACAACAGTATTGCACACTCAAACAAGATAAATATAAAACCGAAAAACAAGCATTGGAAATGGAAATTAAAGCCATCGAACGTTGTACTGCACACGATACAAATAATATAATCAAATCAAACATCCAACTTTCTTAATAATAAATAAAGTAACATTTATTATATGATTAGCACAATTAAATGGCAAGTAAGCTTCTATTCACCAAGGTGTCAGATTCCCTTTGTAGTCATAAAATAATCCATTGTGTTCGTGTCTTCGTGACCCTATGACCTCCAGCATTGACCGTACACTTTCTTCAGTTGTTAACAAAGCATCTGGTCCACCCATGTCAGTTTTGACCCACCCAGGGTGCATCAATATACACAATATAGTGTCGGGTTTCAATTCTATGGTTAAATTCGTATGTATCATGTTTAATGCAACCTGGAATGGCCAAAACAATAGATTGAGTTGTGTTTTACATACATAGAGTTAACATTCAGTTACATCGCATACTCACTCTCTAAACTGTTTTGAATACGTTGCATGTTACAATAAATTACAATATATTTAGGATAAAAACGGAAGTGAATCACATCACACAATCAGCAACATGTACATATGTGTTGTATAATGAGGTATGTTTGCAGCTCCATAATTATCAAATATAACAAATACTAACCAGGTATTTCATAAGATGGTTTGAGATTGCACGAATTACGGAAGATAACGTTACCTTTGAGGCTCTATACCCATACATCCCAGCTTGTTTATTCTCATCCATGGAGGCAAACTCGGTGGATACATTTACAATGACGGCACGTGGTGCACTCATCTCATCACCATCAAACGTCTTTTCTGCATAGCGAATTAGTTTTAAGAATCGCTATAAATTTAAAATAACACGCCTGTCAGCTTTTCAGATCGATTTGTAAAGCAATACACATATATAACACAGGAGTCTTCTTAAAATTCATTCATTCATTCATTCATAATGGACTGTCAAACGGCTCTACACATTACCTTGGTGACCATGAGTGTTCCAATTACATTAATATTAAAGTGTTTAGTCATCGAGTCTGGAGTAACATCTTCCAATTTCTCATTAAGAGTACCTGCACAGAAACCAGCATTGTTGATCAGTACATTGAGTCCATTCTTGCCGACCACTTGTTCTACTTGTTTCTCTGCTTCCGATATACTTCCATGATCTTCCAAATCTACAATTATCGATGTTTTGACAGAAGTGTAATAGGTGATTTTCCGTACAATTGCGAGATCTCGCGAGATGCATGAAAGACGCGCGTCGAACGTCTGCCGCAAAAATCGAACGATTTGATTTTGAACTAGAATTTCTTTATTTCGTAGCTTACATTGACCGGCCGATCTTCGACAGAGGAATATTGCTTCCGAATACCCTTACTTAATCGAAATTGCCTATCATCAAATGTGGACAGCACATTATTAAGCATGGAAATGTCCCCGAAATACTTTCGCGTTTGTCGAATCCCACGCGATGTTTGACGCGACTACGACGCTATGACCTTTGTTTGTCCTGTTTTTACGTTCGATTTCACGCATAACGCGTGATTCTCGCAGTGAACGGAAAATGGTCTATTGTATATATATATATATATATATTAACGTTTTATCCTAGTAGTGAATTGGGGCGCCACACCCTACGCTCCTGTAGTCTGGTACGAATTGTTAAATATTGACAATTAAAAATTAAAAATTTAGACATACCACACATCGTCCACCTTATAAGTGCTATATGTTTGAGAAATCGGAGGCTAATAATGACCGTTTATGTTGGGCATGGAACGTGAAAGAACTACTTTTTTCGTATGAATTTGGTGATTTTTGGCATAACCAATATGTTAACAATATTGATAATTTTATTGCAATATGTATTTTGTCAAGAAAAATATCTAAACATTGTTGACAATATATCAAACTTGTCTTTGTAAATGTCGTATCTCTGCACATAATTTGCGCATTGAAGCTAATAGACCATTACATAATGAAAGGGCTGACATAATTTGTGTTTATTGTAACCTTTATTGTAAGTTTAGGATGAATTTCACTTTTGTTTGACTTGCCCATTCCATAATGCCTTGAGAATAAAATATATCCCAGAGAATTTTCTTATTTTTCCCACAATTGACAAATTTATTCATTTAATGAGCACCACTAATGTGACTGTTGTTAGAAACCTTGCCAAATTTATTTCCAATGCAACTAAGAAACATAATTCAACAAGATAGATTTTTAGTATTATTGTAATGCCAATATCACTAAGTACATGTTTACCATTGGACAATATCACTAAGCACAGGTGTACTATGGGGCAATAGCATTAAGCACAGGTGTACGATGGGCAATAGCACTAAGCACAGGTGTACTATGGGGCAATGGCACTAAGCACAGGTGTATCATAGGGCAATAGCACTAAGCACAGGTGTCCCATGGGCAATAGCACTAAGCACAGGTGTACTATAGGCAATAACACTAAGCACAGGTGTACTATGGGGCAATAGCACTAAGCACATGTGTACTATGGGCAATAACACTAAGCACAGGTGTACTATTGGGCAATAGCACTAAGCACAGGTGTACTATGGGGCAATAGCACTAAGCACAGGTGTACTGTGGGGGCAATAACACCAAGCACAGGTGTACTATAGGGCAATGGCACTAAGCACAGGCGTACTATGGGCAATAGCACTAAGCACATGTGTACTGTGGGGCAATAGCACTAAGCACAGGTGTACTATGGGGCAATAGCACTAAGCACATGTGTACTATGGGGCAATAACACTAAGCACAGGTGTACTATGGGGCAATGGCACTAAGCACAGGTGTACTATGGGCAATAGCACTAAGCACAGGTGTACTATGGGGCGATAGCACTAAGCACAGGTGTCCTATGGGGCGATAGCACTAAGCACATGTGTACTATGGGCAATAACACTAAGCACAGGTGTACTATGGGCAATAACACTAAGCACAGGTGTACTACGGGCAATAGCACTAAGCACAGGTGTACTATGGGGCAATAGCACTAAGCACAGGTGTACTATGGGGCAATAGCACTAAACACAGGTGTACTGTGGGTAATAGCACTAAGCACAGGTGTACTATGGAGCAATAGCACTAAGCACAGGTGTACTATGGGGCAATAGCACTAAGAATAACAGTCAAAATCGTGTGGTGATTTGAATGTTTGTTGTCCCAGATTAAGCACTGCATCGTCGCTTACAACAATCTCAGAATAACAGTATTGTACAATTTTTTTTTTCATTTTCAACGTGTTTATTTTCGTCGTTCGCCGACCCCGTTGCCGACCTGGTTGCCTTTGACTGTGTTGTGTTTCTAGCGATTAGCATGGACGCCATCTTTTCAAGAGCGACACCGCATAAATGAAATACGGCTGTGGTTTTTTGCATCTTGTATTGCCAATATCGTCATTGTAATCACGTTTGCCGTACCTATCCGTAATTGGAATTTCGATCAATCATCACGGTTTGTTTGCTTAGAGTGGAATGTCGGTGTGATTTGCATAAACTGAGGGGTATATTGTGATCAATTCGATTTCACGTGACCTGCCTTCTTCCAATCAGATTGGCGTACTAGAATATGAAAGATATATAGTGTGCACCACAATGTATATTACATCACATGATACGCGACCAAATTAAACGGACACGTCTATATTCATTGATGGAAGCCACTGATTGGGTGGTACCAGCGAGTGTCTGTGGTGTGCTACCTAATTAAACGGGCACGTGTATAAAGGTTGGTGAGGGCCACTGATAAAATGGTGCCTACGAAATGGTGCGTGCAAGTGATGATTCGATAACATGTCATAGTAAATGTAAACGGTACATACCAAGCTTCACTAAATTCAATGATGGATTTAAAGTGCAAAGTTTCTTTAATTCCTGTTGGAAAAAATGATAGAAATAGGTAAATTCCTCTATTCTGTTCGAACCCTTTTGCAACTTTGCAAAGTCTCTCAATCTAGAACTGAGAAAGCGTATTTCAGTTTACAAATACAGGTTAGAATATCGTATACATTGTTGCAGAAGCTTGGTTTTCCCATAATGTTCTTCAATCGCCTGGTCGATATAATTGAATCTTGGTCTGCGCATTTGCTCTTTCCATGTTTTTTTACAGCAATAAATTGTGAGCTGTTTCATTAGTGTTCCTCTAACATCGTTAATGAATTACCATGGCTTTGTGTCTTTCCAATGGCATGGTCTAGAGCTGCTCTCTACAAACGTGTGTATACTTAATCAATTTTGTATTGTTTGATATAACTATTTTGGGGATATGTGGGTTTAAAAATGTCAGTATGTAAATATCTGACCTTTAGGTAAACTATGATGTCGAAAAATTTGACATGTGAATATTGAAAGTGTACGGCCTCTTCGCTAGAGGAATAATGGACGATTGCACGATAACAGGGCAAAGACGGCGATGTTCGCAATAATGGACGAGACGCTGTCGAGTAAATTTGCTAAGCAAACATTCTCGTAAGAACCATGTTGCATGGTCCAAGACTACAGATTCAATACATGACTTCCTCTAACTGAACTATCATTCATGTTTCATGTATTACATGTATTACCATTTATATTAATAGTTTGTTACAAAGTAATAGTTACTATGCATTTTTTCACAATGCAACAGGATTTATTAAGTAAACGTGGAATATTCATGGAGGGTGTGTCTTAACAGGGTTTGTAACATGTGTAACCAAGGTACCATTGAAAATCAATTTCATTTTATGGTGGAGTGTCCCAAATACAGTATTAGACGCAGTGTTTCATTTGATACAGCTGCTGATGTGATTGACCCATTTCACATCCTGCCTCCTGAAGAACAGTTCACTGCACTGTTAAATAACGATAGTATGGACATCCAGATATCAAAGTATATCAACAAGTGCTTTAAAATTAGACAACAAATACGGGAATAATATGTATCTTTCTTTTAGAAGGAGTTGTTTTAATGCTTTTTTTCTATTAATATTCTGTTTTTGTAGATTAGATTTATTTTTATTCCTTCCTTCGTAACCATTGCCATCCCCTCTGGGAAGTGATAATAAATAAATAAAAAAAATAATAATCCATACATGACGTGTTTATATATTCGTGCATTGACCTCAATCACTACGCAGTTATCTTCTGATAATAGTATTGCACGTGGTACCGATCGACCTATCAGAACGCAGCGATTCAATAATAAGCCGATTACGGTATTAACTGATGTTTGGTGATTGAGAATTGAGATATTGTAAAAAAAAAAAATAAGTTGTTCCTTCTCGTCTGTCCAATTTGTGAAATTATGCTACGGTGTGAATCGAGTAATATGCACTAAGTGTATTCCAAGACATGGCATAGATAGATTAGCGTCCCATTTCCCGCGCAACGCTGCTATGATTGAAGCGAATTTGTTGCAGGTTGCACGTGACTACCCCACTACCCGCTTTAACTGTGACAAATCGCAGCATATACGGGTTATATATGCCACAGTTGGTTTTCCTGCTCAGTATTTTATGGAAAACAACATGGCGTCTGTTACCAATGATAAACAGACCGAATAAAAGTTCTTTGTGATTCGCATGGGACGATTGAGTTTGAAGATCGTTTCTTTGTTTAGTCTCTCGCACACGTGTGGGTTTTTAATGTTGTGTTTACATGTAATGTTATTGCATTCATATGTTACTGAGCCAGGCAAGCATAGCTTTGTCACAAACGTTTTTATATAGATGGTTCTATACATGAATAAATATCCAAAAACAGAAAGAAAATCAAATTTATATTGTCATGACAACTGTGGTCGTTGTACTCCGTGGATCTCAAATCACCAGGTACAATCTACAAGCACTGTATATTATTAAAACTAGATATTAGTTATTTTCAGGAATTCTACTTACCACTGCATTGTCTGGCGAACGACAACACGCAAACACATGTTCTGGTGGATTGGGCAGTTGTATCAGTTGTTTTACGAATTCAAGCCCAATGCCTCTATTACTGCCAGTAACTAAAACAGAACGTGCCTTGAACATCCTCACGTCAGATCAACTCACTTCCGGATAACCTGGTTTTCTGAAAACAGGAGTGCAAATAGATGGGCTTGGTGTGTATTGGGATTGGTAGATTGGGTTGGTTTTACCGCTCGGAGAGGAATTTGTCAGTTCAGGGTACGTAAGTGGTGTTGTGGTGATATTTTTGAATATACTGTAGAATGTGGAATGTACACCAAAATACATACATATACTTGGTAAAACTGTGTAATACATACATCTACTGGGTAAACTATTTATATATTTTAATGTTTTATCGTTTTATTTTTGTTACATTTTTGTATGCCGAGAATTTGAATAAATACAATTGACAATCCAAAACCATATTCCGATGTCGTGGCCGAACATGCACATACACATACTTTCCATCTACCAATACCCGCAAATAATTTAAACCATTCGGAAATATAGTTCTTGTTCTATTCTCTCCCTTGCCTTATTCGATGCACACCCTTATTTTGTCTCATGACATTTTTTTCTAATAGATAGAAACTACTAAAGAAACACAATCTGACAAGTTGATTTAGTGGCGGATCTAAGGGGTTCTAGTTATCTCGAAAGAATTGTATTTAATGCCACACTTACATGCTCAAGCACACGTTAAACGTGTTTTTCTAGTTTGTAATAATAATGTTGGACATTTCGCTGACTTTATGTTAAGTCGGGCGTAATTTATAGACAATTATTCGTCTTTGAGAACAAGTGGGAAATGTTGACAAAACACGTAACATTCAGGATTCCATTCTATGTGGTATAATGACAATTTGGGCCAATATTGTACTTGACAACTGCTATTCATAACAGATATTTCAACTGTTATTGCTTAATCGTTTATGAATGAATATTATGAGTATTACTGAGTATTAAACGTTTGTGTGTGGGTTTTTTTTACTGTTTTTTTTTTACTGACTGTTGTTATTATTATTGCTGAAGTTAATCCGGTACTGTGACATTTGCTTCCACACCAATGTTCATTATTGCACTGATTGCACTGAAGTCTCAGGTTATTAGCTCATAGTTTACAAAAAAACAAAACAATGATCGAACAAATCGAATGCCAACAAGGAAATAGAAATTAAATCGTCACATTAATATTGCGTTACAATATAGGATGAAATTGTTTGAGTTCATGTTGAATTTCTATGTTTAGTTTTAGATGCAAATTGTTGTATAAAATCAGTTTGAAACATTGATTGTAATTGATACCTGACCAACCACGAAATACGTGCTGATCAGAATTAAGGGAACCATTGTTATTATCGCGTAAAATGAAAACAAATTTACGATTTGTATATAACATTTTTTGTGCAGCAAAAATATCTCAATCAATTCCTCGTCGTTAGGCAGTATATACAAAATGCTATCCTGAAACGGGAAATTCGTCCGTATGTCTAACGTTATTTCTTTGACACGTTGTGGCAGTTTGATATGATATGATATGACATGATATTTACATGTACCCGCATATTTAAATATATTATCAATTTGAAGACCATACCTAAACTTACATGAATATGGCGACCATGTGATTCCAAAAGAAAAAGACAATTCAACATACGACTGGTTCATTTCAGTAAAATCTAACTATGTGGAGCGAAGTTTTATCATTTACGAAGGATTTTGTCATAAGGGAGGGTCGTCAACTGCGCACGCGCGAGAATTGAGTCCCAAGCGATGATAACACACTCTAAGAACACAAAGGCTCATGGGTAGACGCTATGGTCACCTGGCGCATGCGCAGGTGACGACTCTCCCGCTTTAACCAATAATATACCAAAATGTTTTATTCTCAAGGCAAATAAAACATTCTGCCAAATATTGGTGACATGTATCACCGATATGTCCTGATCAATTCCAACTTGAATATGTTGTGTTGTACAGTGTAACATCATTGATTCATACTCAAAAACCTCGTGCACAGAAGAATTTTAAACTTGGTATATGAATGTAGATTGTATATATTAGATTATTCAGATCCATCACTTTTTGTGTATTTCGATTCAAAATGACAGACTGGTGGACATTTTGATTTTCAGTTTTGTTTGTAGTCATTTCTGTGATGTATTTTTTTTTGCCGATTAGGTTCTAAGTTAGTGCATGGCCTATAAAGTATCCATAGTTCACATACGTAAGTAAATGGGGATTTGAACACTTCTGGTAGATGTAAAACTTGTGTTGTGTTTGCAAAGTTGAATAATTTGGTCTAATGTCTGTACCACCAATATTTTTCACAGTTTGTATAAGAGTTTCACAACACGAAGTTGCTAGGTCTGTAAATCACTTTTAACAAAACAGAGTACCAGTAGTACCAGATATCCGGAATGATAAAACATACTTTGCTGACTAGTCCCACCCAACATGATTGATCTTGTATTGTAATTCACGTCATGTAATAAGGATCTAACATTGACATTCATTAGTGATCCATATACGTGAGTCGTAATTAATCACAATGACAGGAAACTCATTCGTGCATTGTAGTTCACTATATTAACACATATTCAGCATCATCTGCCCTGGTGACACCTTTCTCAATATGAGTATGGCACAAATCAAGTTACGATTTAAATTTATTATTAACCCCAACCCGGACAAAGTCCGGGCGGGGGCTTGTAGTTTCGCCTTCGTCAGTCCGTCTGTCCGTCCGGAGTGATTTCTCGGAGATGGCTGGACCGATTTTTTTGAAACTTGGTAAAAAGACATAGTGGTCAACCATACATGTGCACGTCAATTTATTTTCTGATTCGATAAAATATGGCCGACTGGCGGCCATTTTTAATGCCAAAATTCAGTCAAATTCGGTCCTTGTGTGTCCATCGTCATTTCTCGGAGATGTCTTGACCGATTTTGTTGAGACTTTTTACAAAGGCAAAGGGATCACCCATACAGATGTACGTTGTTTTACTTTTTTGAAATGATCAAATATGGCCGACTGGCAGCCATTTTGATTGTTGATCATGGGTTTTGTCTGTCCATTGATATTTCTAAGAGATGCCTTGACTGATTTCAATGATACCAGGTAAAAAGACACAGTGAGGAGGTATACATATTCACATGGATTTATTTCCTGATTTGATCAAATATGGCTGCTTTGCGGCCATTTTGAATGTCAAAATCCTGTAAAATCCAGTTTTTTGGGTGTGTCCATCATCATTTCTCGGAGATGCCTGGACCAATTTTGCTAAGACTTGGTACAAAGACAGAGTGACCACTGGTACAGATGCACATTGATTAATTAAAGGAAAGCTCATTTGCATATTTTATTATTAATTTGAATTCTTGTTAATATCTTGTGAACTAATAGTCCAAATCAGACCGAACTTGGTTTGTCAATATAAGATATATGCTATGCAATATTGAGTTTCAATTTAATTAACGAGCTCATTTGCATATTTAATGAATTTTGAATTTTTGTTGATATCTTGTGAACTAATAATCCAAATGAGACCAAATTTGGTATAGACTTACTTGATCTGTCAATATAAGATGTGTGCTATGCAATATTGGTTTTCAACTTAATTAATGAGCTAAGTTGAATATTTAATTAATTTTGAATTTTTCTTAATATCTTGTAACCTATATACGCCTGGAAAGTAGGGATTTTATTTGGTGTCAAATTAATAGAAGCATGTTGTGGCAAGGGCTTGGTTATTTTACTGGCAGTTATGGTAGTCCTGCCAAGAATAAACAGTTCTTTTTCGGCTACTGCACTCATACCTGACAAAGCAGTCCAAACCCAGTAAAATCCAGCCTTTTGGCATGTCTATTATCATTTCTCCAAGATGAGTGCACTTCAAACTTTATAGATTGACAGAGACCACTGGTGTATATACACATCGTTTTTAAATCAATATCTGCTAGTGGCAGCCATTCTTTTAATAATATCTTGTGAACTAGTAGTTCATGTGATTGCTATTTAATATTGACTCAATTGAATTTCCATATTCAATTGATTGTGAATTTTTGTTAAAATTGATGTAAATTTTACCAAATTTAATAGAGATGTCCTAGCTGTTAACTTTGAGAAACATACTTTTGATTTTCAACTTAATCTTCCTACCCAATTTTATACATATACATTCAAACTTTATAATTCATAGCCAACTATAATCACATCTGACAAATGGGGGCTGTGTCATCTTCAGATGACTTGTTGTACTAATATAACAATGAACCTGGTACATGTATTTATAAATATATTTGCACAGTATTGTCCATACGAGCATGGATAATTTAAACCAATGTTACAGCATCTAAATAAAACATGTACATATATTTAGTTTAATGTGTTACGTGCCGATCATACGATAAACATAATCAACCAAAAAAATAATTTAGTGCAGTACTTAATGTACTCCATCAGTGGTGAGATTGTGATGGTTGTGAGACTGTCAATCTTTTAACTGCTGATAATTGTGGCTTTCACCATTACAAACAGACTTGCATGTGATAATATAATACATTCCAACATTTTGGAACTATTGGATTATAGAAAGTAGCTTATTCAAAATTTGAAACTATAACTTCTTGAAAATTACCATACTCAAATGTTTAACCATATGCAAAATTTTAATGTAGAATACAGCCATAGTTGATACAGTATTGTACCTTTGATAAGCTTCTAATTACTATTTCATTCAATCATGCAAATAAAACAAATTGAAATGTTACATGCTGCTAATGTTGAACTTTCGAGCTGAATACAAAATAATATATCCAATTTGATGCTCGCACACAGGCTTTATTCTTGATGATACCAGTAAATTTGTCATTCTTTTTGCAAAAATTATTTTTACAACAAGGTAATTTTAGCTACACAAATGTTATACAAATCAAATATATTCTAGATTAAAAAAACACAATACTATTGTGTACATATTCACCAAGGAATCAGATTTCCTTTGTAATCAAATAATAATCCATTGTGTTCGCGTCGTCGTGACCCTATGACATCCAGCATTGGTCGTACACTTTCTTCAGTAGTTATCAATGCATTTGGACCAGTCATGTCAGTTTTCACCCAGCCAGGATGCATCAGTACACACAATATGTTGTCTGGTTTCAGTTCAACTGCCAAATTTTTATTAATCATATTTAAAGCAATCTGAGGAATACAGGAAAAAATATATATGGTTATAATTCATTCATTGTTCCATTGCGCAAACACAACTAAAACATATTACAAATTATACCAATTTTGGTATTTTGGTAACAATGTGACCCATTGTTTTACTACAACTTTCTTTATGCAGATTGAAACAGCCACACTTCTATTCATATGCAGAAAGTGATCACCAGCGACTTTGAATGGCCACTTTTGAAAATAGGTACAATACTGACATGTTGTCAATGTTTATTGCAAAGCAAAAGGCCATTGGCCCAAAGAGCAAATACAATTTCACTTAACAATGGTAACAATAAAAATCATTCAAGTTCTGCTTTTCATGGCAAAATAAACAAAAGTAGCTAAATGGTTTAAATTGACATCATTTCTTGAACTCACGAGCGAGATAAATTTGTTGTAACACTGTTACAACAATAAAATATTAGATACATATATATTGTAATAATTAAATGTGTTACTTATTAAATAGCTAGTATATTTAGTAAAGAATTAAACAAATTGGTATTATGTTGTGGGCGCATGCATGAAGTGTTGATTTGGATGTTTTACCTTTGAAGTTCTGTATCCGTACATTCTAGCACTTCCATTGTCAGCTATAGAGGCACACTTGGTAGTGATATTAATGATGGCAGCACGTGATGCACTCATCTCATCACCCACACCCTGCTGAGCTGCACAACGAATCAGTGGCAACAGTCTCTAGAATGAGATAAGATCATGGTAAGTGATCAATTTGTAATATACATGGCATATTTGGAACATATAAACCTACATTGTGACGACCCTCACTATTCTCATAATTTATATTAACATTTAATTGAATTTAAGCCAAGTCTGCGTAGCTTAGGTTTAGTGAAGGGGGAAGTATGGTTCAATTTATATAAATATTAATATAATTGTACCATACCTACCCCCTGTACTAAACCTAAACTTTGCAAACATTTCTTTGTTCAGTCTTGGGATATTCAACTTTTATTTAATTAAACTTAATTAAACGCAATTCTTCATTGAATTGCATTGTAATTGAGTTTAATTAAACTTCAATTAAAACGCAACCCTATATAGGAACACGTTTTAATCGATTTTATATCACAACTATATTAAAAGTTAATTCAACTATATTAAAAGTCAATTCAATGTGTGTCGTCACAACGATGGTACGACGTGAAGGTGTGTATTTTAATGAAACTTGATACATAGATGCTCTGAGATAATGTGCAGAATTGATTAGTCTTTGGTTGAAATTTGTGCATATTAATTATCTAATTTACATATTAATTAGCCAATTTCATTTGTTTCTCATGTACTATTCAGCAGATTTTATTGAAACGTGGTACATAGTTAAAATAAGACATATTACAATAATTTTGCATGCAATAAACACAATTTTTTCTTTGTATATTGAAAATGTCTTCTAATATAGTAAATACCTTCAGCACATGGGAGTTCTTTCTAAGTTTTCTTTGATTTTGATGTTGATTTTAGAGCATACTATGCATCGTATGAATGAATGATTGAAATTTAATTCACCAAAAAGAAAACAATATTACAGGTAGAAATTCTACAGATATTAAATATATATACGTTTTGTATATAAATAAATAAATAACGAATTCTACTTAGAGTACTTTCCTTTTTTTGGTGGGGATTACAGATATAGTTCATCAGAACCAGTCGGGTCTGTAACCCTGTATATATAATTTCATAGTTTAATCACACAAATCTTCAAATGAAGAATGAAAGAAAATAATTACAAATCAAATATTGAAGAGATAGTTTTTTAATTTTGCTTTAAATACGTGTCTCTTTGTGATGGTTTTAAATGCATCAGGCAATGAGTTCCAATGTTTTGTTGCAGAATATTTTAGACTGTGTTGGTTGAGTGCAAGATTCAGTTTTGGAGTATAATAATTCAAGCTACATGCTAAGCAGGTTTGATAATTATGGGACAATGGGTCCAAATAGTTGTAAATATCATGTACAAAATATTTGTTACTGAGATCAAAGACAAATAAACAGGTTTGTAACTTGCAAAGTGTAAAAATATCTAGTATTCTTAGATTTTGGAAAAGAGGAGCAGCATGGCAATACAAAGCAGAGAAAGTGATGAGGAGTATTATTTTTTTCTGTAAGAGATATAATTGGTTGAAGTAGAGTTGCATATGTAATACCCCAGATTTCGAGGCAATATGTAATGTGTGGAAGAATTAAGGATTAACAATTTACCACCACCCAGCCCATAAATTTGAATTGTTCATTTTTAAATTCACAATTACCTTGGTGACCATGAGAGGTCCAATTGCATTAATATTAAAGTGCTTAGTCAGCGACTCTGGAGTGACATCTTCTAATTTCTCATTCATTTCACTGACACCAAAATATCCAGCATTGTTGATTAGTACATTGAGTCCATTCTCACCGACCACTTGTTCAACTTGCTTTCCTGCTTCTTCAATACTTGTATAATCTTCTAATTCTACAGGTATGGAATTGTGAAAATGCAATATCTGTATTGATTTCATTGTGTATATATCAATGTCAATTCTTGTCGTTTATAACCGTTATAAACCATGGTAATATCATTATAGTATTTTTATTATCTTATCTAAATTTTTGTGTTATTTATAGCTTCACAATGGTCAACAATGGTTGTAGTTCAAGATATTCGCGGGAGCGGAGCTTATGTCGCATAACGTTTTATGTTACTACCACTGTACCATGTATTTCTATGGGCCCTGCATGAGCTGCTATGGAACGCCAGTCAAAAAGTCTGTGAAAACAGCTAAAGTCAAGTAAACAGCACAAACCTAACGTTGAAGTAATTCTGAGCAACTACATTTACACATGTTGTACATGTAGAGATAATTTTGTTACCCTATTTATGGGAATCTCAACAATTATCCCAAAGTACAGTTTTCTGAGAGTTTTCACTGTGATGGTTGCCAGGCGGTGAAAATGCCCCCCCCCCTCAAGAATAAACAGTACGGTACCGGTACCATGTGGTTGACCATAGTATTTGATTGTCTGCAATCATCAGAAACCAAGGTCAGTCAGTTTCCTGGCTGTGCTAACCTATTTATTCAATATTTTATATCCATTAGTGTACTTATATCATATAAATAGTTTGCACCTCATACATCTTATTGATGTGCCAAAGAGACATGCAATTCCCTTTTTTTTTGATTGCAGGCATGCAATATTTTGAGCATACCTATAATTCTACATGGTTTATTTAATTTATGATAAACTAATATTACATTTGATTTAAAACATACATAGTTATTTATGGCTAAGACATACAATATTTTAAATTACTATATATTTATTTTGGTGTTATGCGGAGGCATCATTCCCAATCGGTGTAGGTTTACAGTAACCTCCACATGGTTAGTTTATTATTACTGCAACTGTGTAACATAGGACAGAAACAATGCAGTATAATGATAAACATGGCAGTGTAATTTAAGAAAACTGTAACAAAAATGAAGCTCAACTCAGCTCTAAGACTATAAACAAAAATTGTGATTGTGATCCACAGCAACTTAGTACTTGTAGGTAGTACGTACCGAGTTTAATTACTTTCAATGATGGATTTTCACTGACAAGGTTCTTTAATTCCTGTTGGAAAAATGCATAAAAACCTTTATAATTATTTTGATTCGTGCTCCCTCATATATTTGAACAAGTCATTTTGAATGATCAGGTTGAAAGAATTGCACCAAAATGAGTCAAGCAGACCTTTATCAAGGAGTTGTGAACTACAAAGTAACTCAAAAACTGCACGTTGACAGTCCTTTGTGTGTAATGTGGTTAGTAGCCATTTTGATATACCGGTACATATGTCATCCCAAAGTATCGTTTTATGCGAGTTTTGGGCCTTTGTTTTCACCGCCGCGGGTTGCCAGGCGGTGAAAATGCCCGGATGTCCCCCCCCCCCGAGGATATTGAGAAAAATTAGACCTTTGACCTCCCAATTTACATGCATTTTAATGTTAATAAAATAAGATATTCTGATGAGTGTTGTGTGTTATTTTAATTGATCAACTCATTAAAGATTAAATCTTGCTAAAATCGGGGGAGGATGTGTTCAAAACAAATACTTTTATATAGTTCCGCGGCAGAAACGCTGAGAAAAATGGTAGCGGGTGGATATTTAGCCTTCAGAGGCTAGTTATGCGTCATAAGACACAGGTCTGTGCTGAATAGCGCCACCTGTGTT
This sequence comes from Saccoglossus kowalevskii, assembly GCF_978046115.1. NCBI lineage: Eukaryota > Metazoa > Hemichordata > Enteropneusta > Harrimaniidae > Saccoglossus > Saccoglossus kowalevskii. The sequence continues at coordinate 27,599,680 of NC_140641.1, forward strand.
GACATAATGTGGTTAATGCACTATATACTATGGTGAATGCACAACATATTATGGTGAATGTACTATATGCTATGGTGAATGCACTATATACTATGGTGAATGCACAACATATTATGGTGAATGCACAACATATTATGGTGAATGTACTATATGCTATGGTGAATGCACTATATACTATGGTGTATGCACAATATACTATGGTGAATGCACTATATACTATGGTGGATGCACAACATACTGGGTGATTCCCATATTCCAGGCACTAAGAGACCACTATTGAGGATATGGTTAAACAGTTTTTGTAGAGGCTTTATCAGGACATTTCTATCTATTTGTTATATGCTATCTTCACCAAGAGACTTTTACTCTTCAAAGCACTGATTGCAGTTTGAATTTCTGTTTCTATTTTTAGGTTGTCGTTGAATGGGGTTTCATTTGTATCCAGATTCTTGAAATATTATTTCAACTGCCTGCTCGGAGTTATCAAAATTAGTTAAAGCTAGTTATTACACATATCTTTGCGATGTAGTGCTTCATTAAAGAGATATTTTCATTTCTCCTTCCAAATATGTGCATCTTTGCTGTTTTAAAGCTTTTGGGGCACCTGTGTGCAACATATCAGTGACAGAGATTTGAATGTTTGATCTGACAAGGTTAAAATCAAAGTACATAGAATAAAGAAACATTTTAAAATAAATTTCTACTCACTATTGTATAAGACCAGACTTTTTATATTCCTTGTTTCACGAGTTTTTATAAGGCAATTTTTTGGAGGAGGGCAGAAAAAAAATAAAATTAATTCTTTTTTTCCATTAGATTTGTGTGATTCTCAAAGAATTGTAAGTGAGATCATTGATCGGAGAGAAGAAATGAAATAAAATTTTATTCCATTTATAACCTTGTTTCTCATCTGCGTGAGACTTTGGTACTTTAATCATGATACTTCCACGAAAATGTAACTTGGACTTGTTATGCGGCGGGCGGTAAAAAAATGAAGATAAAAATAATATTTTTTAGCATTTTTTTTGCGCTTAACAAGTCGGCGGGCGCGAGAAATTACGCTGAAATAAAATTATATTTTTATTTCATTTTCGGCTCCTGTTCATTCGGCGGGTTCGCGAAACAAGTGATAATAAAAGTCTGGCCTAATCTACAATACTACTATCCTGACTCCAGCAATGTGTATTTACTAGTAAGATCACCTATGCATCTTTCATTAGTTATGACAGTGATTGTTAGGACTACTGAGCCAATTTTTGTGTATTTACTAATGTCTTTTTTCCAATAGTTGACAAAGGTCTGATTCTTTCAAATCAAAGAAGCTGGAGTGTTGTGGACTTATAAGTACTTACCACTGCATTCTCTGGGGAACGACAACACGCAAACACATGTTCTGGTGGATTGGGCAGTTGTATCAGTTGTTTTACGAATTCAAGCCCAATGCCTCTGTTACTGCCAGTAACTAAAACAGAACGTGCCTTGAACATCCTCACGTCTGATCAACACACCCACACATGCAACGTTAACACAGACAGCTGATATCGCAATTGTCAACGTCTGGGGGTCAAAGTGCAACCTATTTTACAAGAAGCCTCGTTTTGAGTTTTGAGTTTCAAATGCTCACTTTTTACCTCCGCTGTCGACTTTGTCGAGCGGAGCTTATCATAGGAGTGATTGTCCGTCGTCGTCCGTCGTCCGTCGTCCGGCGTCCGTGTCAATGTTTTATATTTTTGACTTCTTCTTGAAAACTACAAGCCTGAATGCTTTGATACTCGGTGTATATGTGCCTTGGGTAGACCTCTCTCAGATTTGTTCATTTCATGATGATATCTTCAATTCTCTAATTTTGGTGAATATTTTTGTCATTTTTGGTAAAAAGTGATATTTTCGACTTCTTGTTAAAAACCGCACGTCCTATTGCTTTGATATTACATATATAGGTACTACATGTGGATCTCTCTCAGATTTGTTCATTTTGTAATGATATCTTTAATTCTCTAATTTTGGTGAATATTTTTGTCATTTTTGATAAAAAGTGATATTTTCGACTTCTTGTTAAAAACCGTAATTCCAATTGCTTTGATATTACATACATAGGTACTACATGTGGATCTCTCTCAGATTTGTTCATTTTGTAATGACATCTACAATTCTCTAATTTTGGTGAATATTTTTGTCATTTTTGGTAAAAAGTGATATTTTCAACTTCTTGTTAAAAACCGCAAGTCCAATTGCTTTGATATTACATATATAGGTACTACATGTGGACCTCTCTCAGATTTGTTCATTTTGTAATGATATCTTTAATTCTCTAATTTTGGTGAATATTTTTGTCATTTGTTGTTAAAAGTGATATTTTTTACTTCTTGTTAAAAACCGCAAGTCCAATTGCTTTGATATTACATATATAGGTACTACATGTGGACCACTTTCAAATTTGTACATTTGTATGATGATATCTTCAATTCCCCAATTTTGATGAATATTTTTGTCATTTTTGGTGAAAAGTGATATTTTTTAATTCTTGTTGAAAACAGCAAGTCCCGGCATTGATACTATGCATATTGTTCATTTTCTAATGATATCTTCTGTTCTTTAATTGAAATGTACATTGCTATTAAACAGCGGAGCTATCTCAGCCGAGAGGCTGCTTGTTTAATGCACGTATTACAGTCTATTCGTGTGATTGCATGTAGCTGCACACAGGCTGAACGTACAGAAACACGTATTATTTATTTTGGGATTTCAGCTTGCAATACATTACCAAATTGTTTCAATTCTATAATGTCCACTATATTTCGAGCAAGGATATGGCCCTGTATCGAGACATGCCCATATTTACGTCCATGTAGAGGGACTGCGATTTAATTCAGCAACCAAGCATACGAATAGGTCGTCAGGCCCGGCTTAGTCTTTTCCACGAAACGAAATGAAACGAAACGAAATAAAAATATATCAAATTTGTTAACGACATTGAAAATCGCCACGTCATAGAAATAGATTTCTGGAGAAGATTTTGTTTGCAGCTCAATAAATATGAGTAACTAACATGACAGCTCAATAAATAAATACGAGTAACTATAACATGACATGACCGCCATTTCGATTGACAAAACATGGAACGATCCAAACTACCCCGAAACGAGCCAAATAACTTAAAACTAGCCAAAAGCGAGCCAAACGGACCAAAAACGAGCAAACGAACTAAAATTGGGCACAAAATCAAAGAGGGTGAGCGATCAGCCATTTTTGAAAGGATACTTTGAACTGGCAGTTGGAGGCGCTGTTCCCATCTCGCTGACTAGCCAATGTCCCAGAAGAAGTCAACACAAGTAAATAAATAAAAAATCGTAATGAATATATGCAATTAATAAAATGATAAAGACACTAATACACAATTATAATACATCAGCAAATAATAAATTGGTCCATGGCTAACCTAAGTTTTCCAAAAAACTATTAATATTTGGTTTGTGGCGTAATTTCAATGAATTAATTAGCAGTAAGCAATTTAGATTTAGAGTTTAGCTGTAATTTTCAAAGTTTTACCTGTAGTAGTGACATTTGGTTTTTAAAAAAAAGTATTTTGAAATGGGTGGCTAAAAAACTACTTTTATATTTAGAAAGAACTCCCTGCGGACGGGAGCCAACGCAGCCAAAAACCGTTCTCGCATGAATGATACGTCACAATTCAACAAGCAACGCTCATAATATCGCCTATTCTTCCAAAAACTGTAATTTATATCATGAAATCTAGGATACCCCGCCACGTGTAAAAGATGCTCTTTAATTTCGATAAACACTAGCTGCAAACGTTATGTGAATGAGCATAGTGGACCCTCTTCTGGGCATATCCGATGCCACATAATTAAAGCATTTTACTGAGGCACAAAGTATATGTATGGTGTAACCTTTCCTACGTTACATTGTCCCATTGACTGTATCTGTTCAGTATGTGTAATGTGGATAAAGTTACGTATATACTACCAACAGACACATTTAAGGTGCCTTACATTAACAATAATGGGTGTTATTGTAGTATTTGTGACGTCACACCTACCACGGTAACTACGTCACTACCCTATTGGAAAAACGTTAGGTTAAAGTTTGTAGTTGCTGCATTACATAGAAAAAATCACAATATTTGTTAAGTGATTTAATTCAAGCACACACTGAATACGTCATACAATTTACTTTCAGAGAAACGCGATATAGGGTACAAAAAGTATTTTCAAGGTACGGTTACCCATTTGCTTTTCCCCCACTGGCAGATCTTAGGAATCAAAACGGAGTACACATCAGATACAAAATTCACGTCATGTCACACGTCAGTCAGTCGCACCCTCAAGTAATGTTGTTTATGTTAAATACCAGAATACCTTGTGATCCGAATTGATTGTGTTGATACTAAAGGCTACAATCGTTGTTTTATCGTTATTTTTTTTTTACTTCAATCAGCTGTTTTGTCTCGCGGACTTAGTGGCTAGTTCGTCGTAGTTGTGCTGCTTGAATGGAATGATCACTGTGACATTTGACCTATTCACCACGACGTGGAAATTAATCAATGGAAATTAAATAATTACCAGTTTCAAAAATAACATTACCACTGGAGTTTTGTAGCCTGTGGTAGTGAAACTGCTCTACGTGTCATGTGACGTATTATGACAGCCATAACACCATGGCATCGTCCTAACAGTTTGAGCATGGATGTATAAGTTTATACCTCCATGGTTTGACCGACATGAAAGTAACTTTCACTCCCGCATGTTAACACATCTTCTCATCTTTTAGCAGACGCCAGGCGAGCTCATAAGCCAACTAATAATATATATACGGTTTTAATTGAGTATGGAGTCTGCAGGCATAATGTGGTAAATAGTTTGTGTATCGTATTGAGTTGGCATCAGTTGGCATACTTTGCATGATATCACTCAATGTATCATGTCTATGGAAAGCCACAGCTATCTTAAGTCGTACAATATCATATTATGTAGTGCATTTATCATGTTATGTGGTACATTTATCATATTATGTAGTGCATTTATTATGCTATGTAATCCATTTACGGTGTTGTGTAGTGGATTTACCATGTTATGTAGTGCATTTACGATGTTGTGTAGTGGGTTTACCATGTTATGTTGTGCATTTACGATGTTGTGTAGTGCATTTACCTTGTTATGTGGTGCATTTACCACGTTATGTAGTGCATCTATCAATTACGGAATTGACATTTACAACATCGCACTCGATAAAATTAAATCGTCTTACATGTAATTATAAACACATTTAATTTGGGGTTACCTGTGGTTGCTGTTACTGTAGATTTTTATAAACATTTATAAATGCAGTTGTATAGATTCGACACCACACCCTATGTACGAAACTGATCAAATCAATGCGATGTCACATTAAAAGTTTCTGTTGTTTGTCGGATGGGTTCCAACCGCTATGTTGAGTTTCTAAATATTCTTTAAAAAATAACCACAAACAACTTGTTGTTAACCTGAAAGAGTGTAAAATAATGAGAATATATCTGATCGATATCTTGTGTTTTTGTTTTGTTTTGTTTTTTCTCTGCGTGAACTCTATATTTTATTTTAGTAAACAAGACACTTCGCGGTGGGCGTCTTTCGCGGTCAGTAATATTTACGAAAATGTTTCACTGTTCACTATTTTATAAACTGGCTTGGCAATTCCCACCACCAATTAGGCAATGTCACAGCATTTCGGCTACTTTCCCACCAAATCCAAAATCACTCGATAATTTTGTTTACTTTACATTTGTACTATGATTACGTTTAAAGTTTTGATAATTTTAATGCATACATGTACACTCACAAAAATACCCCCAGGATAAGGAAATTTAGTATATAGCCTTGACAAAAAAGCATTTTCCTTGTCTTAATATTGCATTTTTTCGATCTGTGTAACTTCATGTGGAAATGAGATTTAAACAATTAGATTCAAATCTAATGAGATTTAAAGTTCAGCTCACAACTTGTCCATGGAGGCTGCAAACTGCAATTTACTGACAGTTATTCTGTATTTTCATTTGCCATGAGTTCCACAGTATCTTTTTCTTACTGGTGTGACTACAGTAACTGTGTAGTGTACTCGGCAGTTTTTGTTTTGTTTTGTCGATTGTTGTCAGTTGTTTTGTTTTGTGTTCTTGGAATTTTGTACAAATCAACAACGGTTAAATAGGTATGTTATTTCCACAGTACTGCTATACTTTGTTCTCCAGCATAAATATCGGATTGTTCGGAAGCATGAGATTGTAATGTAAACTATGTCTCGGCCTGTTTACTTACTTGTTGCCAGTGTCTGACTGGTATATATAAAAAAATACAACCAAGTAAACGTCAGAATATTAAAATAAAAGAAACCAAAAATCAATTGCCCATGCCACCTTGTTGAGGGACGGTGCGGAACCAAAACATCAGCCGTCGGCGTCCATAGCAGCGATATGATTTTACACATCGAAATTGAGAATCGCAAGTGTAGACATATTGCATAGAAATGAAGATTAAATACATCTATCCCGGCCAGCAATCGAATTATCAATCTTCATGAGTGATGTAACTCAAATTGGTATTTCCATCTATTTGCTTCTATTCCACTATCTTAAAACGCTACAATCGAAGACGCGCTGAACAGGAAGTCTATTCTGGGCTAGTAGCATTGTCAGTTTTTGAACAGTAGAGAACCATTTATACAGGGGACGCTCCAGTAAGAAATGTTAAAATTGCCTGATTGCCATATCACAATCCTGTATTGAAACAGAGCATATTCTGTATTCACTAAAACAACGTTGTTATGTTTCTTGACTAACAACGAACTCGAAACAAAAGAAACAGTCCGATCCAAACAACCTGCGTCCTTGCGTTTCCGAGCGAAAATGCGTCCAAAAACGACCGATTTTCGCAAAATCTTCTATGATTTTTCGATAATATCATTAATTCAGTCAAGCGGTTAAATAGGTTATTTATTACAGACGTTCGGGAACCAAAATTGACGATGTAAATCACTTCGGCGACGAAAAATCGGCGATAATAGCCAAGGGGTGAGGGACTGAATTTCAAAAACATATTTTATATATAGGATATATAAACATCAACAAAATAAACAAGAGACTGTATGCAAGTCTAAATCATATCGTAAAAATGCATACAATCCGCCATGTTATGCTGTGATCTTGTTGTGATGTCCTTTCGTCTTGTTGGGTGATGCGTTTGTCATGTTGTCTTGTGCGTACACTGTGTTATGATGTCCATTCGTCTCGTTATGTGTAGACTGGCGCAGTCGGGACGATTAATTTGTTTTTGTAGTTTAAATAAAATAAAAAAAAAATCGCGAAATGGAGGTGTTAGCGCGAAATCACCTGTAACTGCGAATTTCGCGCTAGCACCTCCATTTCGCGATTTTCTTAATTTAAACTACAAAAACAAATTAATCGCCTCGACTGTGCCAGTCTACGTTATGTGGTGCATTCACCATGTTGTGCTGTGAGTCGTAAAATGAAATACGGCAATGAAAATTTTGCGACGCCGTAATACGGTCCTTACGCATGACATCAAAATTCTCTCACTTCGCGCGGTCTTTTGCAGCAGACATCGTAAAATCAAGTATGAGCTGAAATTGGAAACAAGTACTGCAAAATTTCCAGGCAGAAAACAATAGATCCACAAATAGTATCTGGCATGGCTGACCAACGGGAGCCCGGGAACTATAATCAACTGTACGCAATACCTATGAGCGGGGTGGGGGTGGGGGGTATCGGCTGGTATCTAGTGTACGAAATAGACAAGGGATGAAGGGTCCAGTGAGCCCATATTTTTTAAACTCGAAAAACAGACGAAAAGAATAAAAAATAAAATCTATAAAAAATACGAGCTTGAACAATATTAGTTGCTCTTTCAAATTTCGCCAAAGACTTTTATTTTACCGATATCACTAGAATAAATCAAGAAAACTACAAAAATTGAATCCATTTACGAACATTTAACGGTTACACAGAAAGCACGCACAGGTGTTCAGAATTTTTCAAGAACCAATCACAAGACTGGTTACGAACCAGTTGAGCGAGGCTAACCGAGTCGTAAACTCGGTGTGGTTCGTAAGCACGCCCCCAACTGTGCCGCGCTTTCGGGCAATGCAATCTGACAATGCTGTTCAGTGATTCGTTAGAGTTCATGAATGAATCCCAATAATCTGTTAATACTGCAAAAAATATTTTTAGTTTTCAAACCTAAACAGATCCCTGTTCCTGTAACTGATTCTAAAGTTTGATTTTCAATGAAAATAGTATTTTTAATTCAATTGAAAAGAAACTACTAATCAAGGAAGTCTGTACATGCCAAATAATAGACTGACTAAAGTACAGATTTCTTCACAATTATGTGATTTAAATTTATTTTTAGCAATTTTTAAAATGGTAGCCTGGTTACAAATTAATTCACACTGGGCTAAACTGGAAATGTCCTCATAGGAATCACACTGACGAATATTTAATATATTGAACATTCCATACACAATTCCATATGCCGCATTCCTCAAAACTAATTTATAGGTCATTCCATTATTGGGGCAAAATTCTTTGCTAATTGATGAAGCTGCTCAGTACACCTGTCATGTGATAAATGAACGACACAACAAGGTAAATGCACTACATAACACGGTAAATGCACTACATAACACGGTCAATGCACTACACAACAAGGTAAATGCACTACATAACACGGTAAATGCACTACATAACACGGTAAATGCACTACACAACAAGGTAAATGCACTACATAACACGGTAAATGCACTACATAACACGGTAAATGCACTACACAACAAGGTAAAGGCACTACATAACACGGTAAATGCACTACATAACACGCTAAATGCACTACATAACACGGTAAATGCACTACACAACAAGGTAAATGCACTACATAACACGGTAAATGCACTACACAACAAGGTAAATGCATTACACAACAAGGTAAATGCACTACATAACACGGTAAATACACGACACAACAAGGTAAATGCACTACACAACAAGGTAAATGCACTACATAACACGGTAAATGCACTACATAACACGGTAAATGCACTACACAACAAGGTAAATGCACTACATAACACGGTAAATGCACTACATAACACGGTAAATGCACTACATAACACGGTAAATGCACTACACAACAAGGTAAATGCACTACATAACACGGTAAATGCACTACACAACAAGGTAAATGCACTACACAACAAGGTAAATGCACTACATAACAAGGTAAATGCACTACACGACATGGTAAATGCACCACACAACAAGGTATGTGCACTGCATAACATGGTAAAGGCACTACATAACATGGTAAATGCACTACATAACATGGTAAAGGCACTACATAACATGGTAAAGGCACTACATAACAAGGTAAATGCACTGCATAACATGGTAAAGGCACTACATAACATGGTAAATGCACTACATAACATGGTAAAGGCACTACATAACATGGTAAAGGCACTACATAACATGGTAAATGCACTACATAACATGGTAAAGGCACTACATAACATGGTAAATGCACTACATAACATGGTAAAGGCACCACATATCATGGTAAATGCACTACATAACAAGGTAAATGCACTACACAACAAGGTAAATGCACTACATAACATGGTAAATGCACCACACAACAAGGTAAATGCACTACACAACAAGGTAAATACACTACACAACATGGTAAATGCACTACATAACATGGTAAATGCACCACACAACAAGGTAAATGCACTACACAACAAGGTAAATACACTACACAACATGGTAAAGGCACTGCATGTGGTAAATGCACTACATAACATGGTAAATGCACCACACAACAAGGTAAATGCACTACACAACATGATAAATGCACTACACAACAAGGTAAATGCACTACACAACTTGGTAAATGCACTACATAACATGGTAAATGCACCACACAACAAGGTAAATGCACTACACAACAAGGTAAATACACTACACAACATCGTAAAGGCACTACATGTGGTAAATGCGCTACATAACATGGTAAATGCACCACACAACAAGGTAAATGCACTACATAACATGGTAAATGCACTACACGACATGGTAAAGGCACTGCATGTGGTAAATGCACTACATAACATGGTAAATGCACTACATAATATGATAAATGCACTACATAACATGATAAATGCACTACATAACATGATAAATGCACCACATAACATGGTAAATGCACTACACAACAAAGTAAATGCACTACATAACATGGTAAAGGCACTTCATGTGGTAAATGCACTACATAACATGGTATAGGCACTGCATGTGGTAAATGCACTACATAACATGGTAAAGGCACTACACAACAAGGTAAATGCACTACATAACATGGTAAATACACTACACGACAAGGTAAATGCACTACATAACATGGTAAAGGCACTACATAACATGGTAAATGCACTACACAACAAGGTAAATGCACTACATAACATGGTAAATGCACTACATAACATGGTAAAGGCACTACATAACATGGTAAATGCACTATACAACAAGGTAAATGCACTACATAACAAGGTAAAGGCACTGCATGTGGTAAATGCACTACACAACAAGGTAAATGCACTACATAACATGGTAAAGGCACTACATAACATGGTAAATGCACTACATAACATGGTAAATGCACTACATAACATGGTAAAGGCACTACATAACATGGTAAATGCACTACATAACATGGTAAATGCACTACACGACAAGGTAAATGCACTACATAACATGGTAAAGGCACTACATAACATGGTAAATGCACTACACAACAAGGTAAATGCACTACATAACATGTTAAAGGCACTACATAACATGGTAAATGCACTACATGTGTTAAATGCGCTACATAACATGGTAAATGCACTACACAACAAGGTAAATGCACTACACGACATGGTAAAGGCACTGCATGTGGTAAATGCACTACACAACAAGGTAAATGCACTACATATCATGGTAAAGGCACTACATAACATGGTAAATGCACTACACAACAAGGTAAATGCACTACATAACATGGTAAAGGCACTACATAACATGGTAAATGCACTACATGTGGTAAATGCGCTACATAACATGGTAAATGCACTACACAACAAGGTAAATGCACTACACGACATGGTAAAGGCACTGCATGTAGTAAATGCACTACATAACATGGTAAAGGCACTACACAGCATGGTAAACGCACTACATAACATGGTAAATGCACCACACAACAAGGTAAATGCACTACATAACATGGTAAAGGCACAACATGTGGTAAATGCACTACATAGCATGGTATAGGCACTGCATGTGGTAAATGCACTACATAACATGGTAAAGGCACTACACAACAAGGTAAATGCACTACATAACATGGTAAATGCACTACACGACAAGGTAAATGCACTACATAACATGGTAAAGGCACTACATAACATGGTAAATGCACTACACAACAAGGTAAATGCACTACATAACATGGTAAATGCACTACATAACATGGTAAAGGCACTACATAACATGGTAAATGCACTACACAACAAGGTAAATGCACTACATAACATGGTAAAGGCACTACATAACATGGTAAATGCACTACATAACATGGTAAAGGCACTACATAACATGGTAAATGCACTACATAACATGGTAAAGGCACCACATAACATGGTAAATGCACTACATAATAAGGTAAATGCACTACACAACAAGGTAAATGCACTACATAACATGGTAAATGCACCACACAACAAGGTAAATGCACTACACAACAAGGTAAATACACTACACAACATGGTAAATGCACTACATAACATGGTAAATGCACCACACAACAAGGTAAATGCACTACACAACAAGGTAAATACACTACACAACATGGTAAAGGCACTGCATGTGGTAAATGCACTACATAACATGGTAAATGCACCACACAACAAGGTAAATGCACTACATAACATGGTAAATGCACTACACAACAAGGTAAATTCACTACACAACTTGGTAAATGCACTACATAACATGGTAAATGCACCACACGACAAGGTAAATGCACTACACAACATGATAAATGCACTACACAACAAGGTAAATGCACTACACAACTTGGTAAATACACTACATAACATGGTAAATGCACCACACAACAAGGTAAATGCACTACACAACAAGGTAAATACACTACACAACATGGTAAAGGCACTACATGTGGTAAATGCGCTACATAACATGGTAAATGCACCACACAACAAGGTAAATGCACTACATAACATGGTAAATGCACTACACGACATGGTAAAGGCACTGCATGTGGTAAATGCACTACATAACATGGTAAATGCACTACATAATATGATAAATGCACTACATAACATGATAAATGCACTACATAACATGATAAATGCACCACATAACATGGTAAATGCACTACATAACATTGTAAATGGACTACATAATAAGATAAATGCCCTATATAACATGATAAATGCACCACATAACATGGTAAATGCACTACACAACCTGGTAAATGCACTACATGACATAATATTTCACGACTTAAGATAGCTGTGGCTTTCCATACTTTACCCCTTTTGGCTTTTAGATGTTTAACAATCATGGGCGATGCGCGCAGTGATATTTATTCTATCGGGGATTTTCCATTAAAACTCGTGAGTAGATTTTGTCAAAAAATATACAGAGAAAATTTCATAAAACAAACGTTTAAAAAAATAACTTACTCCTATAATAGAGCGGAGACAATATTAAAGCTGCTCCATCGTGAAAAAATCCAGCTCAAAACTTAAGAACAAAGTAATTGTCTTCCAATATTTCTAATGTTCAACTCTATATTTTTTTATAGCGTCATCCACAGTGATTCAGACAATTAAATGGGCGAGTCCGTTTTTCGATCTAAGTACAACAATCCTCTCAAATTTCGTTGCTTATAAATTCACCCCAGCCCAATTTACTGGTCGCTCTTATCACAAGTCACAACGCAATTTTACAACGCGTGAGACTGTCTTTTGTGAAAAACGCGTTGTAAAATCCCTCCATCTTTAAGATACAGGCCGGGCGATACCGAGCAACATAATAATTAAAGCCTTTTGATTTTAAAATAATTTTACAGTTTTTTATTTTTACTAGACAGTTTTTTATGCCTTTTGTTTGTTTTTCCATTTCCAGTACATCTTGGAAATAGTAGGTTCAGACTTTATTTATGTATTTAATTAATTATTGCGATGCCTTATTTAATTAGTTAATTTACTGGTTACTTCTTACTAATTATTTAGTATAGTGTTTATTTTGTTAAAAATTATTTATTACTTAAAATTATTATGCATTAGTTTGTTTATTGTGTTATAATTATTTAGTATTTACTTGCTCTTATTATCAAAAGATTTTTATTAATTTATTGTGTCGTTTGGGGATAGCGCCCTCAAATGTCAGTTCCAAGTATCCTTTCAAAAATTGCTGATCGGTCATCCTTTTTATTTTGTTCCTAATTTTGGTTCGTTTGTGACTCGTTTGGGTAGTTTTTGGTCCGCTTGGCTCGTTTTTGACTCGCTTTGGGGTAGTTTGGCTCGTTTTGGTTCGTTTGTCTTGTTTTGGGTCGTTACATGTTTTGTCAATCGAAATGGCGGTTATGCCATGTTATAGTTACTCGTATTTATCGAGCTGTCATGATGTTAGTTACTGGTATTTATAGAGCTGCAAACTAAATATTCTCGAGAAATTTATTTCTATGTCGTGGCGATTTTCGATGTCGTTAAAAAATTTGATATAGTTTTATTTCGTTTCGTTTCGTGTTGAATAAATGGACAACTTTCCTGACGCTAATTGGAGATAATGATCTTGAAATACAGATGACGTCCTGTTTATTTAAAGCGGGAGGGTCGTCATCTGAGCACGCGCAGGAATTGAGTTTCAGGCGATGATAACAACACCATTGACGCTGCAGGTCGTCTTACCGTCATCAAGCTGACGGCCCTGTCGATCGCGAGGCGAAGACATATGAAGAAAGGAAAGCACTTCGTGATATTGATAGCTATCTCGTTATATTGCTACTTCGTTTGTGCCAAGGAAAGTAAAAAAATGAGCTTCTCGCTGCGATAACAGCCGGGATCTACAAACAACGCGTACGAATTCATTGGGTTCGAAAATCGAACAAATCAATGACAAGCATAAGATCGCGTGGTGGCAGAGATATATTCGTGGAATAGAACTCTGCCCAAGGGCGGTAGGCAAAAGTGTAAGATAAGCCAGGATTAATGATGACAATTTTTAAATGTTGACGATTTATTTGAATAATGACAATAAAATACATTGTCTAAATGTACCTTATATCCTCGGGCGGATATCCGGGCGTTTTCACCGCTTGACAACCCTCGCGGTGAAAACAAAGGCCAACAACTCGCAGAAAACGGTACTTTGGAATGGTTGTTGAGACTCCCCTGAACACTGTAACAAGATTGGCACAACATGTGTAACATATGTAAATTTGGTTGTTCAGGATTACTTCAAAGTTGAGTTTGTGTTATTTTCTCGATTTTTCACCGGCTCGACCGGCGTTTCACAGCAGCGCGCACAGAGCCCATAGAAAACGCATTGTATCAGCATAAGAAGTATTGAACAGCGCCACCACCGGTTATTTTCGTTTTGGCAAATATCGAAAAGGAACGATTTCGTTTTCGGCTTCACTAATGTCATAATGGATCAAGTGAATAAAATACATGGAGTAAATAAAGTGTATGGAGTAAACAAAGTGTATAAAGTAAATAAAGTGTATGGACTGAATAATTTTTTTTACCGCGGTTCGCAGTATAGTGGTTAACTATTGTGGCTGTTCGTGATGGCGGAAATAAGCTCTGGCGAAGAGATTTTTTTAATTGGAATTGTTGTTACTAAAATTGAATCTATTCTATTCTATTCTATTCTATTCTATTCTATTCTATTCTATTCTATTCTATTCTATTCTATTCTATTCTATTCTATTCTATTCTATTCTATTCTATTCTATTAAGCCGAACACAGGCCAGATTGAGAGAGTAGAAAGTATTAGTAATTGTCATTCTTGCGAATCGAAACAAACGAAAAACGTCTATACTACTTTATGGACAATTGAGGGCGCTATCATGTTTCCAGTTGTATTATATCGTATCATGTCACGTGGCATCATGTATCATGTTATATATATAATTTAGTATATATATATATATATATATAGTAATATTATATAATGCCAAACTTTGTTGTTGACTACCCTCAGTGGGGCTTTACATATATATATGATGTAGTACCCCATTCACATAGATCCAAATGTATCTGAGATTAACTTCAATACGATGATATTTTTACTCATTTAATCCATTTTTATGAAAGTTAGGATTCACTAGTATGAATTTTCATAGTAACAAAAATGATAGATTTTAGCACCCTTAGGCTGGTTGTAATGCGACAGTCTGTGTGATCCTAGAGGGTCTTGAAAATTCAAAACGAGGCAAATCCGCCATTTTGGGATACACAATCACATGTGAATAACAACTTTACCGGTGTCGACATAATTTTTGGAAATAATCTAAATTTGTGTTGCAAAGTAGAACAAGCGAAATGAAAATCACATCAGCAGGTTAGTCAAAATCCTATCGCCGTCATTTAATAAATGAATTATATGTAATATTTCTGATATTCATAGGAAACTGATGGGTGAGGTAGTGACACCAACTTGCTAAGTCATTCTCTGATTTGTTGGTTGGTATCAAACGAACCGTCGTAAATGTTTTTTTTTCTGGCTATCACTTCTATTATTGCTGATTTACGGTTGTAATGTAGGTAAAATGTTTTCAGTTTTATTGTCTTATTACGTCAGTCGGTGGGTGTCTTTGCCCGTCGTCTTGCTAAGGGTCATTCCAGTTTTTATCCACAACCCCCCTACGGATGGATATTAAGGTTATGACACCCTATGGATTCAAATCCACCATTCAGGTGTCGGATTTTTGTTAACTAACACACCCCCTGGAAACTACTGATTTGACGTATACGGATGGGTATGTGAAAAAATTATACCCCTCGGATACACACAAAAACAGAACCCCTCGGAAAAAAAGCAGTGTGACTTGCAAGTGGCCTACTAGTGGGTCTTCTAATTATAAAACAGAAATTGGTAAATTGGGATGGTATGTTGCAAAGAGCAGTGCAGTTGGAAGGAGTCAATGATTTTTTTTTGGGGGGGGGGGTCTGCACAACTAGAGTGATGTCATAATATGATGACGTCATCTAGAGGGATGTTTGTGTCCCACATTGCTTTGTGCACCTTTTAGTTGAATGACTTTTGTCATTGGTGTTGATTTTTTTTTTATTGTGATATGTCTCTAGTAATTGCAATGTAGAAGTACGTTCAACTGAATGGCCAGGTAATTTGCGGACTGATTCACAAATCATATGTATGAAGCAATATGGCGCTCAGTGTAAATGCAAAAATATACATCTAGAGTGCATATATATATGTAGAGTGTAATAACATTTTTTTATTGCTCATAATTTGCAAGGTCTAATGACTATTGGTAAAACTTTAATACACAGGTTTACTGCTTTGGATTTAATGTCACAAAAACATTAATTTAAAGTTGTATATATTATGTTTTATATTTAGTTGAAAGCCCTTTGTAAATAGGTTAATTTGACCCCCTTAACCAAATCCAAAAACAAAATCCAGGACAACATCTATGGGTTTTGCCTGAAAAATGGTCAAGTTATTTAAGTTAGGAAAACAACTTAAATCCCATGATGCAACAGTGAGTAACTTACCAACATTGGCCTGTGGAGTCTGGCTGCACATTAAAAGCGTAAACTAATGAAAAGAAATGTTATAACACAGCGAAACTTAGCGAAAAAGTATTGTGATAACAGTAGAACCTGCCAGCAGTACAAAAGTTCATACTAGTAGTTTATTTACAATGTTGAATTGAGACTCCCTAAGTTGTTGAAAACTCAAACCAACTGGTTTCAGGCCTTATAATGTATGCTGTATAGTAAAACATATTTCTGAAAAGAGGAAATGATCAATTTTCAACAAAAATTAAAACATAATACAACTTTAAAACCTAAATGTTCATATGATATGTCAAAAGTTTGATAATTATAATTGTGAACAGTCCTCAATACTTTTGCCCTGAAATATTGAACCATTTTGGTGTGACAAAAGACACAAGTTAACCAAATAATACATAATGTATGTATTTATGTATTGTCAACTTCAGCTAAGGGTAGGCATGGGTAGACACACTATGGACGCATGCGTAGATGACAACTCTCTTGCTTTAAATGTCAGTGCATGAACTCTGGAGGTCATTGCCCATCGTGGGATGTAATTCAAACTTGTGGTTATCAGTTGAAATGTACAAGACAGTGTTCTCCCCAAAGCGTTTTAGCGTAGCGGGGCCGCTACTCCATTATTTATGCCGCTACTCTGAGAGATTGCCCGCTACTCTGTGGCATTTCCTGTTACTCTTTGTTTTAGCTTGTTAATACACGTGCGAACCTGTTAGTCAGCGTCATCAGCGTCCGGTACTGTGAGCCAAATCAGGTGTGAATGGAAACATGTCAGTGATTACGCAAAGACAATGGACTAATACAGCTTCGTACTTCGACAATAAACACTTTCGCCCTATTTAATTGGGGTAATAGAGAGTATTTTCTCAGTAGCATATTTGGCTGGAAGAAGCAACGATGTCAAACAGCAGAAATATTACGTTGTGGATCCGCGTAGAACGCCCTGCTGGGCCCCTGGTTGCGAGCGATAAACCCACCAGCAACGCGGTCACCGGTACCCCTGTCGGCAGTGGTACTAAACGTGTCCAAGATGATGTTACAACGAAAAGTGCAAAAAAATAAACTCTAGATTTGATGCACAATGGACAACAAAATATACGTGGCTGAGAGAAACATCCGATGACAAAGGTAAAAAAAGTATTTATTTGTAGCGTTTTACTTGGAAGCGAGTTTTGACCTAGTTTAGTAAATTTTTGTATGGCTTCATTTTTTGCCGATCGTCGAAACATTTTTTTGGAAACGACCTTCTTTCTGGAAGTTCAAAAATTGTTGGCTACGATTTATCAAAGTAACTAATACTAGTATTGTGTTTTGAAATAGTTGGGTAAAGTTTATCGTGGCAATTTTTAAGTTTAGCGACTTTTCAAAATGGCGGCAATTTGTTTATTTTCGTGTTGATCGTGACGATATTTTTTAAATACAAGTATTGATTCGCTCCTATTTCTTATCTTTTAGGAATGCTGTGACACATATGTGGAAAATTCAACTTAAAAACATCCAGAAATAGTTCTTTGGTATGGAATTCTATGCCATGTATAACTATTACGAAATATGCTATCGATAAACACGCACACTCGGAGATGCACAAGAAGGCCATGTCATTTAATAGAAGTGGGAAGCAAAGAAAATCACGGCGTTCTCAAAAGCTGCAGATCACTGGGCTTCCATGAAAGTCCGAAAAATCAACATTACATAGAAATCACACAGCAGCAGATTCATTTAATCTTCTACATAAATTTGTTAAAAAATAAAGACACATTTTCATCCATGCAAGCCTGTCATCATTGTTTTCTTTATCTTCAGACAAATGCTAATGATATGTAAATTATATGCAAATTAGCCGCCACTCTGATACATTTTTCTGAGGAGAACACTGCAAGAATAATGTAATCAAAGTGCACTGCCCAGAGTTTATTATATTATAGTAAAATTTAAACATTGCGCATGATATGGTATGTTATTGTATGGTTTAAATTGCATAATCACTTCATTTCGAATAAAATAATTCACAATAGGAACATCGATGAAGTATTTAAAATACTATTTACTAGACTACTATCTTTTTCAATGATTTAAATGCGCATATGTGTAAGTTTGCAAAATTATTACGAATGCAACATTATAGAGTCGGTAATCTTGAGATACTCACAGACCCAATACCCCGGGTCAGTACCCTAACAATAGTAAAAATAACTTGAGTTTGCGTAATTATTATGAAAGCAATTACAATGTTGAAATATTCAGAGCCGGTACAATATTGTAAACAAAATTGCGTAATTAGAAAAGCCAGTACAGAGTTGTGTACAAGTTGCGGAAATCATAACAATTTGACTAGAACGACACACAAGGCAAGAACAAAAGGGGTTGCTAAGGTAACGTGCCAAACTTCGGTCAACATACACTTGATGTCAGCATCGCAGCACAGCAAGTTTTGCAAAGAAGTACTTGAATTCAATTGCACCCCAAAATGATGTCGCTGATCACTCAGTTGTCGCGGCGTATGTTGTACCAAATTTTGACTTCGGCTTTTTTTTCTAAGTGCATGCGACCTCTCACCAATGTATTAAAACACTTTGAATTTATACTTTGCGTGATTATATTTGGTCTACGCGGAACATTAAACTTTCTAAACATTATCTGAGACCATGCATGATGTATATTCACAAAATCATATTTTATATTATGTACGTCTTTCATTCCAAGGCTCAGGCAAATAAAACAAATGTTCTTCTGCTAACTATTATAGACTAGTTTCCAAGCTTTTGACTAAGGCAAATTTATTTAATTTTCTATTAGAAATTTTTGTGATTCTTGTAATTTCCCAGTCATTCATGGTCTTGACAATAAATGTGAATTGCCGTGCGAGCCTAGAGTTAGAATAAAGGGAATGAACGCGAAACTTTCGAATTATGCCAGCCAGTAAAATACAGAGATTTCAAATATTATAAATAAAATGTATACAAGTGTTGTAATGTCCGATGTAATAGCCACATGTCGAGTTGAGTTTTTTTTAAATTTATAATGTGAACTATTCCAGCTCATGGATGCCAATGAAATTTGAGAACAACTGAAATGTACAAGTCAGACTCTTTTAAATGAATGTATCAAGTATACACATGAATTATTTGCCCCAACACATTGGTTTATTCTTTATTCTAAGTTGCGACTGATATGTTTGTGTGGGCTTGATCGGCACAGTCGTATAATAATAAATAGATTTTCTTGGGTTAAAACAGTTTGCGAGCAGGGGTACAGCCACGTATGACTGCATGCATTTTAAAAGGGCGTACACCCTCCCCCCAGGTCTCTTGGCTGACAGATTTTTTTTTTACAAACCTACCCCTTGGAAGCTTAAAAATTACGACCGCATGGATTCACATCATCTATGGGGAGTGTGCATGATATGAAAAAAAAAATATCAAAAATATGACCCCCCTCGGAATTAAATCATCTGTAGGGGTGTGGATATAGAAAGAAAATAGTCAAAAAATGACACCTCTCGGAATTGGACCATCCATACTTTTTGTAGAAATATGACCCCTCGGATTTAACCCATCCGTAGGGGGGGTGTGGACAAAAACTGGAATGACCCTAACCTAGACCCAATCATGTAGTTATATTTATTAAACTCAAAAGTTGGAAATGGCTATTGAAACCCTGAAATCAAACCAGTAGTAGTAAAGTACGTGATATTAAGTTGTTCAGTTTTGTACGTTGTTACTATTTCTTCATTTATACCCTTGAATAAAAGTTCATCAATCACATTTGACTGTCTTTCAGTTTTATTTGTTGACATTTCTTAGTAAGTTTACTGTTAGACCAATTAAAGTTTTTGCCAGACATGAGACATTTGCCACATGATTTAGATTTTTGTCTCAGGCTTTGTTTTTTTACTCCGATGTGACATGCACAAAAAAATAACTGTCAATTTTAGGTATTTAAATTCCATGAAACAAACCTGTTTTTATATGCAACAATTACCATATCATTTCACATCAAATAATTCATAAATTCATGCATATAAGGACACTATCTCTAGATCTATACAAAAAATAAAATGCCCCTGTTCACATGACAGCATTTTATCGGAGCCATGCGGCTTGAGCCAGCAAAATTGGCCGTGTATATGCATTTGGTTTGAACCGACTCAAGCCAAGTTCGGTTCCAATAAACCCTCAGGGTTGAACTCTGATAGGGTTGAGCCCCGGCATGGCCCTGACCATGTATATGCATCGGAGCCCAAATCGTGCCATCAATCATCTTCTTCAAGGAACCTCTCATTTCAATTATCATGGAGACAATTTCCGGCTTGACAGAGAGGTCTGTGCCCTAATATCTATTTGGCATAGTAAAGAAATATTGCGATAGATTAATAACTCAACAGGAAACTAAAAATGGCGTACGAAATTATGTGACAAAAACTTGAAAGAACGACTGAACAGATCCAATGGAAATTGAAGAAACTTTTTAAAGACACCGAAGATAAAAATCATAGAAGTGGTCTAGGTACGGCCACATGTTCCTAGTAGGTTTAGATTGACAACTGTTACACATGTCACAACAGTTGAACAATTACTAAATGGTAATTTTGAAGCTCAACAGCATCGTGCCATGTAAAGAAACAACACAAGCGCAACAACAAAATACGAATGAAAATAGTACATAAATCTTGGAAATATTTTTTAGCCATGTTTTTTGTTCATACTAATTATTTGAAGCACTGTCCTGTTCAGCTCTGATCGAACTGAATTGAACTCTGGCAGATCTCGGCTCTCATTCAACCCCGAACGTGTAAACACATTGGAGATAATCTCCTGTTAATCGAGGGGAAGAGCAGTAGTTCAGCTCTGGTAGAATGCTGCTGTGTGAATGTAGCAATTGAGGGGGTTTCATACTCTTTACCAATTCTTCCTCGCATATTTACTTTCTGCTTGGAACACTATTAGATACTTATGTTACTTTCTTGAAACTCCTGATAGCCAAAGTTCTGCCAATTTGCATATAATGATGTATTGTATTAGCACTAGTGCAGTGGTGTATTCTGAAGTATGCTGATATCTTGACAGTGTGTGAAATTATTCCTCTTTTCCAGAATCCAATTTCAACCTACAAATTGCTTTATGTTGTTGTCATTCAGGATATTAATATTTAAACATCAATGACTGCCTGTATATTTAGCAAGTTTTCTTATTTTTGTTTTTTTCGTAGCTGGTGTGATTGCTCTGTTGGATGAGAAGGAGGCAGAATTGAAGGTAAGTTTGATGCATATAATTTTTGATGCATATAATTTCAGACACTGGAAATTGTACATCAGTGAATAAGGCATTGTAGTCCATATCAATATCGTCAGGGAATACTGGTATATAGACAGATCTTCCTTAGTATTCATGTACAATGTATGATAGAAAAGCAAGTTCTCTTTAAAAAATTTTTCACTCTGGTAATTATGCTCATTATTGCTTAGAATGATATTTCTTCAAGCATAAATGATAGACAACGAGTACAAAAACGCAGTTTTATTAATAATACTACCTGGTATTATGAAAATGAGCAAAGAAGTTTTTAAAAAAAAATGTGACATGGATAAAGATGCTCAAATATCAAACGTGACAATATTCATTATTATTACAAATAGAGAAATTCAACTAGCAAACTAATTGAAAAACACGATATATACCAGTAAATAAAAGAAAGGGAGGGTGGCATAAATTGTATTTATCAATCATTTATTTTAAACTTATAGTTCCTTCTGAGTTACAGAGCTATGTAATTTTTGTAATACCGGTAATATACAGTACCCTCTGATGGTACAGTTGTGTAATATAGATGTTACTTGTTTGAACACAAATGATTTACTTGAAGTAAATTTTAATGATACTAATGTACATTTTTATGTAGGTATTTGCTTTGAAGAAACTGAATTATATTGTAGATGAATTTTGGGCTGAAGTATCTGATATTGTGACTAAGATGTAAGTGATATGTATCTTTTATGCTCTCTTCGAACAAATTCATACATTGCTGTGCATTCTTTGTGATCATTCTTGAATTTTTTGACTAATGTGTTTCAGTCATGGTCAATTTTACTGTTTTTCATGTATTGTATTCTGCCTCAGTATTTTTTGAACTATATTTTTGTATTAACACCAAATAAAAATGAAAACAATGTGTTGCTATTATCAAAAGAGATGGTATATTTGTTAGAGAGACTTTTTAAGGATAAAATGGGTAGAAATCAACAGTTAAGTAAGAAGAACAAAACTTATTGCTCTTCCAGATGGCATCAGCATTTCCACCTCTGCTCTAAATTCATAGAAAACTGAGCAATATTTCTGGGAGTCTATTTAATTGGATTCTTTTGACTTTCTCCATGTTTGGCACATGTGCTTGCCTGAATGCAAAGTGCAAGAAACTGTAAATTGTGAGTTTTTATCTGTGAACACACACTTTTGCGTGATTGTTTCAGTCTTGTACAATGAAAAAAACGATAAAATTAGAAAATTTAGCATTCAGTCGCATTGCACTGCACAGCACTGAACGTAGATAATTTACATAAACAAATACAAAAAAAATTTATTATGTATTATACGCTTTGTCATCAATAATTCAACGCAACCATGTAACAACAATAATTTAAAAGGTGTCTATTTAAATTGAACATTCATGGGAATTATTAATACATGTAGCTCAGTCAGTTGTGGTAATGTTATTGGTTCAAACCCAATCCCTGGCCAACTTTTCCATTAGTTTATGAAGAACTCTTTTTGCTCGCAATCAACCACAGACACTGCTCTTTAGCTAAAGCTGCATAGTCTCAGCCATTGTATTAGCTAAGGTACAGGGTCTGATTTACAAATAGCACTTTACAAGATGTGTAGGGTCCTGAACATGGAAAATTGCCAAAAAATAGGGGTGGGCCTATGCCCGGACATCCCCTGCGAAAAAAAAAGAAAATTCGTGAAAATTGACAACAGATTGAACTGCTGCAGAGAATAGAATGGCAAATGCAACAGAAATAAATGAACAATATGCAACATTAAAACAAAAATAATTTATATAAGTTGCTTATAATGCGACGAATAAACCAGAAATAATAAAAATCGACAGTGAAGAATCATTTGAATTAGGATTTCCCTTCCTACAAACACTCCAAATATGCTTCAACACAAAATGAACTAAAATGTCAGGGGTCAAACTGCATAAAATTATTTCTGGTTTTGACAAATATCGGATCAACGGTCATACAAGATCAATAATAATTTACAAATTTACACAGTGAAAATTTTGAAAGTTCATAGTTGTTTGAAAAAAGAAAAAATGTTACCAATCTCTATTTGTACGTTCATCGCCTCCTTTGTCAAAGTCAAAATCTTCAACGTTCACCCTGGCATGGGCTCTTACCCGAATAAATATGGTACAATGCCGCTTTACATTCTGCTTATGAATACAAATGTGGCAAGTTTACAATTAGCATAAATACAATGGCTTTACAGAAAAATAAGCAGTGGTTACAGAATAGGTCACTTGACTAAGTTGTGATAATGTTTGTTCTTTTTATGCAGTGAAGTGTTATATGAAGATGAAAGTTTCATTGAACGAAAACTTGCTGCTTTGGTAGCATCTAAGGTACAATTCTTTTTAATATAATCAAATTATCATTTATTTTATGTACTTGTTTTCATGGTCTTTGTGAAGTATGTATTTTTTGTCTTCACACATGAGATAAACACAGACTTTTCTGCCAGTGCAAGAGTACAAAAAAAAAAGAACATGACCACATAATACAAAAATCATGAAGCTTGTATAGTAAAATCTTTGTCCTCTACATGGTACCAGATAACATTCATGATGCCTGGGAGCAACCCTCTTTCCTTTAGCCCTGCATATGGATAAGAGTAATTGAGACATCTGTTATGTACATGTTTTCCCTCATCTGTGATCTGAGAGTGTGATTTCTTTTAAATCCAGGTCTATTATCACCTGGGTGCATTTGAAGAATCTCTGACCTATGCTCTTGGTGCTGGTGAGCTTTTCAACGTCAATGCCACATCAGAATATGTTGAAACTATCATTGGTAAGTTTACTGGGAAATACTTGGATTTGATCGCATGGCTTTTGAATGAATGAATGAAATTTATTTCACAAAAAAAAAAGTTTTAAAACAACATTAAATGTGGGAATTGTTTTTGCAGTAAGTTTATTTGTTCCAAAAAAATTTCTGCTAACATCTAATTATAAATATTCACAGGAAGTGTTAGGGGTGATCTCATATTCAAACATGCGGGTCAAACCTACGAAAACCCAAACCGCCCTAAACCGCCCGCACAAAACCCAGTTTTGCGGTTTGGAAGTTTAAACAATAGACAGTGCGGTTCAGGACGACCGCACGAATTTGCATAAAAACTGCGGTTCGAACCGATCTCATTCACACCTCATTCAAGCTGTTGTTTATTTTTAAGATTGACAGTTTACATTGCTTTTTGAAGACTAGATAGTTGTCTGAAAAATGTGTCGATTTATCGGTGTACAGTAGTCATTTTACCGTGTGTCTTGCCTAAAAAAAACACTCTATCATATATCGGTGAACAGCGTGCTGAATAAATTGTTTTGTTTTGATAAACTGTTATGCTCGTGTCGCAAATTGAGCAGAGGACGTGAATCAGACTTTTCATTGAGCTGGACTCTCTGACAGCTAATAAGTATCAGAAGACGAACATTTGTTGATACAAAGTTGCACTTGAGTTCAATTTTCAAACAGTTCTTTCAGGAGTGCGTCATCGCAAAATCCAGAAAAACAAATGCAGCGTACGCCATGAAAATTTATTTCGATTTGCTGCACATCGGTTATTTGCAGTTTTTCTTATTCAATTGCCAGTGACACGAAGTATCAAAACAGAAAATTAAATTAAATGGACTCGCGCTGATTATTTAAGGCTATTCATCTGCAGACGAGACTGCTTATAAAATAGGAACCCTGACCTCTGAAAATACCTTATTCATAGAGTGCCTTGTACCTAAGACCGTCGCCCAAGGTGACACATTGCACGTTGCGATATCGCAATCGATGCATGCTGGGTGACAAGGAGAAATTCTGATTGAGGTAACCAAGATGGCTGCGTTGAGTGCATGATTTTCTGCGGTGAATTTAAAAACAACACCTCGCTGCCTACTTCGCCCACAGTCCCTCAAAGCACTGTACTTCGATGTATTTTCTAAAATAATCGTTTATTTTTAATTAACCGGGGGTTCGAAATGTGTGCATTTTGTCACCGAAAAGTAAGATTTCGGCAGCGGTAAATACCCGTAATTTCCCCGCAATGCCGTCAGCTGACAATGTTACGGTGGTCGTAGCGCCGGAGTCGTAGCGTTTGCCCCGACTTTAGTTTTCACACAGTGATAGAGGAAATGTGGTTTTCAGATGCCTTCGTAAAAAACAATGTTGCCATTATCGATTTTATATCATATCATCATATTTTGATAACTCGCAGTCTCACAGACTTTACAAACTTAACCAAAAAATGTGTTCTATGAATTTATGAACTGACATGGGCACAAAACTGACCGTACTTGTTGCGGACAAAATGTACCAGTTCGCTTAATGGATAAACACATTTTACTGACTATGCCAAATATATATAACGTAAGTAATTTATCCTAAGAAGCTGCTCATTAAAATTCTAGTGCATTTTTTCCCTGTTCTGTTTCAAACATTAATTCACCATATATATCACAATAGAGAGGGTTCTATGGTATCACTTGATTCACATTCAATGACAAAATATAACAAACCATCACGTCTGTAATTAATTCCAGATAAATTGAATAACAATTGTATTTGATACAAACCGAAATGTGAGTTGTGGGAAACTGATTATTATTACCAATCACAGAAATAAATAAACTTTTCATCACACTTATAAATGACATGATGTAAATAGATTTGTGAAACACATGCAAGTTTGTTTTTTATTTTATAGCATTTACATGTACAAGACTTGCAAAGAAAAAAAATCGCTGCTGTAATTCTTAACACTTCAAAATATAACACGCAGTATGAACATGGAGCTCCATAGTATACATCTTATTTTTTTTCCTACTGAAACCTGGCTGAAACAGTATTGTAAGAAAAACCTAGGTTTCCCTAGGTCTGTCTTCTTTGTTCTCTGTTGTTTGTTTTCAGTGGGGGCGTTAATGGGTAGTTAATCCTAAGGTTAGGTTCAAACCTATTACTAATTTGCATATTGTAGGTCTAGTAGGTCTGATTAGGGCTAGCAAGGGAAGACCGGGTTAACCCAGGTTTGACCCAGGTGTTTGAATATGAGATCACCCCTTAGTTACGATGCAAGTTAATGCAATGCAGCTGTACATTATCATTACATACAATTGAATTTAGAGTAGATACGTTCACCCTTTTCTATCAGGATGACCACAAGTTCATGGTGCATTGGCTTGTTTTAGACAGCGAAAAAGACATGTTTACTACAGAATTTATTGTCGCAGACTTAATTTTGGAAATTATCCGTCCATTTGCTAAATATGACCCAGGTTTCAGTATATCATGGATTTATACAGAAACAGTCATCATGGCAACAGTTTGTCTCAGGAATATAATAGATTGTCATTACTGCGATGGATACTAGACGCTATATAAACTTGTATTTTATTATAAAAGGAGCTTAACACTGAGAACTTTTATCATTCACAATGTGTAAAAATGATAAAATATTAGAATTTATCAGTTTATGTAACCTATGGCAAATTATATTATTACCAACTAGATATTATATTCATATGTTTTTTCCTGTGTAATGCATTTTTGTTTTCACTCCTCCTCCACCCAGCCAAATGTATTGATTATTACACCAAACTGAAATTGCAAAATGCTGAGGAGCTGCAGGATAATCAAACACCTATTGACCCTCGACTTGAAGCAGTGGTAAATAGAATGTTTCAGAGATGTTTTGATGATGCCAAGTATAAGCAGGCAGTTGGGATTGCTTTGGAAACGAGAAGAATTGATATCTTCAAAGACGCTATCATGAAATCAGTAAGTACATGTATTTTTTATTTTTTATATTATCAAAAATAGTGAATTGTAAACTTAGGGGACAAGTTGACACAGTTCCACTTTAGAGCAAGTAAATACAGTCGAACCTGTCTTAGCGGCCACCCTCAGAGAATGGTCACCTCCCCGGAGTGGTCACCCTGCAGCAGTCCCGTGCAATTTGCCATGTAATTGACACTCCATAGAACGGCCACCTGTCTAACGCGGTCAACGGCCAGGTTTCAGCGGTCGCAGTGATCATTTGAACTGCATATAATGGGCATAGTTCCCGGATGTCTTGCAGAGTAAAAAGTTTAAGCGAGTTTCCAAAGATCACAAAGGACAAAGTTTTAACAAAGGACATTTTAACACCTTTCATTCAACCGATGGCTTCGGCAATTATGTTTTTCTTTTCTTGTTTATCATTCAGTTTACCACGGCCAGCACACCGTAGCGATGGCCTGGGAACTCCAAAAACATAATTAAGAATTTGGAAGTGTCCTGATAAAAACATGTCATTACCACGGGAATAATTGAACAGAAGTGCTATGTACCTGGCTTTGTACAATCATGGAGGTAAAAAGAGATCTCTTTTTACCTCCATGGTACAATCATGGACGTCCATGGTACAATGAATCAAGCAGCCACAATGATGACAACCCGCAAACTTTTTGTGAATCGCCGGGTAAATCGGATTGCAGCCTTTAAATCCCCGATCGAATTGATTACCAACAAAAAGATATAACAACTCACTTTTTATTTAGTATCGATATTTATTCACTTAGACTCCTATAAATATCGACAAATACGCATGTAACTGGAACCAGTCCTGTGCTGGAACTGATAGCAAAGGGGAAAAAATCAACGCAACGGCCATGCTGTTGTTTATCCATCCAAATAAATTATGCTAATTAGCCTAGCGCATGTGTGGTCTTGTTCTTCCGGAGTTATGATAACTCGGGTCAAAAAGTAGTGTCGCTTCCGTTACTGTGTATCGATCGCTTCGAGGGAATGTGTGTGCAGTATCGTCTCCTTGTCCAACTATTTTGTTCAACTTTTTTTTTTGGTCGCTACTGCCTTGGTACATGTAACAATAGAGGCTTTTAACAATTATGTTCCACTGACTTCGGTTCGCCGGCCAAAGTCGCCAGGCATATTTCACACGTTTCTATTGTTGCAGCGGTACAATAACATGGAAGTCGCCCAGATTTCGATTGCGCAAGGTAGTGTTTTGATTAAAGGGGTCAACCATTTCGTAAGTGAGGTAGGTCAGGGAGATTTTTGAAAAAAATAAACAAAATGTTAGAGGGAATTGTGCTGGGGGAGAATACTGTCAAGTTGTCACAGAACTGGAAGGAGATAAGTGTTCTTTTCATGTATGTTGTAAGGATCAATAAAGCACTGCTAACTGTCGCTCTTCCTTGAAAGAATTTGCTATAGCCTAAGAACATTCCTATCTATTAGAACAGTTACTAAGTGTACGAGACGCAATAAATATTAAGAGAAACATAAAAATCAGAACAGCTAAGCAAAGCAAGCTGAGGGATTTCTTTAGTAGGAAATGAGACTAAAACTGCTGCTGAACATGAACTTTACTGTACAAATCTTCAAACATTTAATTTTCGATACTCATTATTTTTTGTTTGTATAAAGTGTTTGGATACTGTGTACAGTAGTTTGATAGTGTGTATCAAACAGGGTTGTGAGATCTGTTTTAATACATTGATTCAATGCCTAATTAATATTCATGAATAAATTAGTAAACCTGTATAGAAAGGCCACCTGTCTATAAATGGCAAAATCTCGAAGTCCCCTGGGTGGCCACTATAGACAGGTTAGACTGTAATAGAATCTACTTGCATTGCTGCTGTAGCAAATTCATTGTATAAAAACAAAACAACACAATAATTCACCACTGGGGGCAGTATAGAGTAGTTCCTCACTGGATCTGTACCCAATATGTGAAATGTCTTTTTTTGTTTGTTAGGATGATGTTTCTGGAATGCTGACCTACAGTGTGAAAGTTTGTATGTCACTGATACAAAACAGGCAGTTCAGAAATACAGTAAGTTAATTATTATCATAAATTTGTTGCTGGTACTGATACCCTATTCAGTATCTTTTAATAAATAAGCCGGGGATTCGCTGTGTATTTTATAATACACTGCTTACATTCTAGTGATCTGATCAAATAATTAAAGGACTTACAGTATTTTATAACTATATGCATCTTTAGTTCATCAATTTGCCAAGACAATGTTTCCTGCATTTAGGAATAACTGCTAATGAAAAAAGCATCATGACAAACTTGACAAAGTGAGCCTTCCAAGTTTATCTTTAGATAAAACTAAAGGTCTATTTCTGACTTGTATGAGAATAACAAGATATATTCTTGATAGATCATGACTTAGAATCTAAAGGAACAAACTTAACAAACTATACTGCTCTTGTTATTCAACAGGTTTTGAAAGTGTTGGTTAATTTATATCTGAATTTATCCATTCCTGATTATATCAATGTATGTCAGTGTTTTATATTTCTGGATGACCCACAAGCAGTTGCTGATATTCTAGAAAAGTTGCTCAAAGATACTGAGGTAAACAGTTGTACTTTATTTAATATTTTTTGCTCGAAGTTTGTTGTCATTACTTTAACATAAATTTAATACCTGAAACTTTTAGTGTATTTAGCAGCTCAGTAAAGCCTGGATAGTAATTTATTTACCATCAATATTGTGTGTTTAGTCATCAAAGTATATATGATTTAATGTAGACAAACATTTTGTCAGAAAAACCTCGGGTAAACGGTTAAGGAATATAAAACAATTTTAATGTTTTTATAGTGAAGTTTATAATATTAATATACGTAAAAAAAACATCACAATTTATATCATTTGTCCTGACAGGAAACCACATTAATGGCTTACCAGATTGGTTTTGATCTGTATGAAAGTGCAACCCAGAAATTTCTATCTAGAGTTCAAGCAGCACTACGAGCTGTCGCACCACTTCCTATTCCTGGTACACCAGCCTCAATAGCAACTTCAACTACGGTTACACCAGCTTCCACAGCAACACCTTCAAAAGACAGGTACACATTTTTTTATTATTCTTACTTCATATAATAATGACAAAGTAACCTTTTACTGTAATAAATATTGAAACATTAATCTTGGCTTTCATAGTCCTGAAACATCACACTTCTTATATTGACAGCCTAAAAAGATAATACAATTGTAAGGTAGGTTCTCTGGTCAGCAAGTTGACAAAAGATACTAGTCGCCAAATTAATTTAGAAACGTAGCACTGGGCGACCGATGTGCTATTTGGATAACTAAACTAATGCAATGAAGCATCACACACCACAACGATTGATCAAGAACGAGACTAATATGATATATGTCAAAGGTCAATAGCATTTATTCATTCTTGCATGCAAATAGGGAAAATGGATTCCTATACAGGGTGATACTATGGGGGAACCTCAACATACACTTTTGTTGGCAATAATGCACAATGATTATTAACAAAAGTCAACAGTAAACAAGAGTTCACTACTATGTGCAATGTCACGATGTCTTAACAACAGGGCTGTGCTTCGGCGTTGCTAAGGTAATAATGTCACAACGCGTTGTTCAGCAATGTTGACGTTCACGCGTGGTCACACACATAACGGTCACGCACTCATAACAAATTCAGGCATAGCCTTCGGCCTCTAGAGCGACTTCGGCGATTAATACACACACTGGTTGGCGAATATGGACGAGTTGTATTTACTCACATGTTGTAGAGCACAGTGTTGATGAAGAGTATATTAACTTAAATAAAGTCTCGTTGAAATCTTCATAAGTAGATTAACGGAGCGTAGATCATTCATTCACTTTCTTTACGATAAGAGGTTCACACAGTAATGTCACTCATTCACGATATACACAATATACTAGTATACATATGAGGAATATACGGTAGTGTACTGTCACTTGTTGACAACGTATTCACGGTAATGTCACTCGTTGACGATAGTCGCACTAAAACTAAGAGGTATTCACGATAATGTTACTCATTGATAATCTTCGTGATTAAGAGGTACTCACGGCAATGTCATTCATAGATGATTTCTGGGCGAATGCGAACTTCACATGTAAACAATGCCAGTCCAGCAATACTGCCACTTCCGGGTTCGCAGACAAGTAGTCTCACGGAAAATCGTCCGATCCAATTCGGAGTGATGCCGTCTCACAGTTTAAGTACCCACAACTTCAATTCAGCAACTTTAGTCAGTGACTTTCAGTTTCTCCAACCGTGTCCCCTCGTCTGTCCATTCTCCTGTCCCGCATGGTTTTCTTTTTTACCTCTTCTGTCAGTCCGCGAGCGCGCGACCCGTTATCTCAAATTGACTAATAACGTGAATGAATCACATGATAATAAGCAGAATAAACAGATTAATCAGAACAAATAATAGGTCACTCATAAATGTGACAAATAAACACTGGGCATGGCACAATACAATCAGAACTATTTTCTAAGCCGCATCACATGCGCTCCTTGATTGCTAAGTGTAGAACTATTTCATAACGCAACAACTTGTACATGTATGTACCATAATAACTCTATTAGACTGATCAGTCATAAAACAACTTATCCACTATGTTTTGCTAGCATAGAAATTACACATGGTTACACAATGATAAAAAAAAGTACCTGTCCAGCATTTTAATGACAGCATTTTTATTGTGTTCTTTTCAGTGATGCAATGGAGACAGATGATTCATCTCGTGCTACTTCAGAAACACCAGTGGAAACTCCAAAACCTAACCAATTGGTAATCAAGTTTGTTTTATTTTGTTATTTCCCAGAATCACTTGATACTGATCCACAATTGTAATGAGAATATATATACATCAGCAAAACTAAAAAAATGTTATTACTTTATTTTTCCAGACTGAAACAGATAAATTACATCAAGACAGAATCACGAAGTTAACCACAATACTCGGTGGAGAGACTACCATAGATTTGCACTTACAGTTTTTAATAAGAACTAATAAAGGTGATTTGCAGATATTAAAAAATACAAAGGTAAGTTATATGAATAATATTATCATGTGAGATGTGTTCATCTCAGTCACCAGTGTACAGATGTTTTGCATATTGGACACCAGAATTGTTTTTTGACTTGTAGATTCACCTCTGTATATATGTGTGTGTTTTCATGTGCGTGTTAGTCTGTCCATGCATCTTGTATTTCGAACATGCTAGAAACTTCACATATATGCACATGCAATCCAAATCAAGGCGACTCAATGGCAGCCATTCATTAAATTGTTGAGGTGCATTCAAATAAAGCATTTCTATCATTCTGGAACTAGATCTCAGTCGTGCAACAACGATTTTATAGGACCTTGATGCATGGCAGTTTGTTTTACATTTCAAATTCAAAATGGAAGATTGGGGACTATTTTGTATTTGATATGCTCTGACCAATCATGTTAAAACTTCACGCATAAATTATACATCATGTGTTACTTGTATGCATGTAAACATTTCTGCCATTCCAAATCTTTGTTGTGGCCTTGCCTTCATGTCACATGTATGACCATGTATTCATTTCTGATTCAAGATAGCTGACTCGTAGCATTTGTAGTAAAAATGCCTGTAATTTGCTGAACATTTTGAAAGATTGCATTCAATCATATTTGCGTATTAAACACCAGAATTGACCGTCTATGATTACAATTAATTTGATAAAAGGAGTAAATGATATAATGATATTTTCATGTATTTTATATTTTACTTATCTGCCAGGATGCAGTTCGTAATTCAGTGTGCCACACAGCTACTGTTATTGCCAATTCTTTTATGCACTGTGGAACAACTTCAGATCAGTTTCTAAGGTAATGTTCCTTTTCTGGATATGGGAATTTTGATTCATGGTCATTATTTGAGTCCATTTGTATAATTTTTGGGAGTGCTTGGGCCTGATGTTATTGCTGAGACAAGTTTCATTTAGAAATAACTATTAGTAATGAGGACATTGTTGTTGCCATGTCAGTCTGGTTTGTATGTCACTGTAGCAGATGTTCCTATATTTTGCTCAACTCTCACCATCTATGCAGTAGAAAGCATTGACATGCAAATAGACTGACTGTGGACCCCTAAAAAGTCTGAAATGACAGACTCGTCTGTCATTCTAGAGTCCACCCCATGTATTATGTAATTACATGTGAACATGTATCTCTTTCATAGGGATAACTTGGAATGGTTAGCTAGAGCTACAAACTGGGCTAAGTTCACAGCCACTGCAAGTTTAGGGGTCATACATAAAGGACATGAAAAAGAAGCCCTTAATTTGATGTCAACATATCTGCCCAAGGATACCGGCCCAGGGAGTGCTTATCAAGAAGGTGGTGGACTATATGCACTTGGATTAATACATGCTAATCATGGTGGTGAAATTACAGATTATCTATTAAACCAGCTTAAAGAGGCTTCCAGTGATGTAAGTATGCTTGATTGGTTGTGTCTATACTATTTATATATCTGTCCATGGATTACTGAACTACACAAGTTTAGACTAAATTTCATTGATTCACAGCACTTGCATTTGTGATTTAAAAGGATTGAGCATACGTTTATGGGAACAAGATGAAATGTAACTAGTCTGATTTGTTTTTTACAATACAGTTGTTATACTTGAACTGAAATGTATTTTCTGCATTTCATTTTTTTGTAGATGATTCGTCATGGTGGGTGCCTGGGTCTAGGTTTGGCTGCTATGGGCACTGCCAGAATGGATGTATATGAACAGTTGAAATTCAATCTATATCAAGACGATGCTGTCACAGGTTGGTTGTATATTGCAATACATATCTCAATTACATACTGCCAATATTCACATTAATGAAGATTAGCATTTGGATAGTCTAAATCTCTATTACTTGTAAACTAAATTCAGATTCTGACAATATAAGACTGGCCCTAATGTATTAACTGTGACACCATGATTTTTATTCTGTGAATATCACTGTTTTGCATACTGGTAATTGTATTGTAGATGGTTATAATATCAATAGAAACTAACATCTATATTATTACAGGTGAAGCTGCAGGGCTAGCTATGGGCTTAGTAATGATTGGCTCCAAATATCCCACAGCAATTGAAGACATGGTTGCTGTAAGTCATGTCTATACTCTTTCTGAAATATGTTCAATGAATCATCGATGGCATGATGTACCATCAGATCATATATACATAATGAACTTATAGAATGAATTCTTTTTATTTTAGTATGCACAAGAAACTCAACATGAGAAGATTTTGAGAGGTCTTTCTCTAGGTATTTCCTTGGTATGTATAAACTTTTTTTTGAATTCCTAATATACCTAGGTATTGTTTTGACAATAAAACATTTCACAGCATACTGAATATAAAAGTATTCAAAATTTTTGTTGCCCTTAACGTAATAGTTTGTACAGAAAACCAACATCTTCCAATGCCTTAATAATGGGTGCAATACATTTTCAATATTTTGGTCTATATATATCTTTGGTCAGACGGTCAATGTTATTTGTCAAAAACGATCATGTGATTGTTTGATAAATACTGTTATTGGCCTCTTCCAGTGTATTTCTTGCCTCTGATGTCATTGTATGCGTTACTTTCCTTAGATGTCATAACATGTTGCTGACCATAAAAGAAAGCATGAATGACTCCTTTGAAAGCTTTTTTTTTTACCTCGCTTACTACCTCGTTCTTTTTCATGATAATAAAATAGTTATTATCTTTGTTCTTGATTGAATTGACCCCTCTCCATCCCAAAGTGGGGATGATAATTTGGGTTGTATGCAATTTTTCATATTTGTTCTGTTAGCACATATGCTGTTGAAAATTACAGAGATGTTTCTATGGTCAAAATAAGTAATATTTTAATGATTCAGTATTATAATAAAATTTTTGATTTATATGCAATTGTGTCATGTCATGTCATGTCATGTCTTGTCCTGTCTCTGATGTCTGCTTGGTGTACATTTTGATGGGTCATCCAGATCTGTATTTGGGTTTTGCTTGTTGATCTAGGTATAAATAAATAATAAATTGTTATTTTCAGACTATGTTTGGCCGATTAGAAGAAGCTGATGCTTTGATTGAAAGTCTTACAAGAGACAAGGATCCTTTACTACGTGCATCTGGAATGTACACTGTAGCTATGGCATACTGTGGTACTGGACATAACAAAGCAATTCGCAAATTACTACATGTAGCAGTTAGTGATGTCAATGATGATGTGAGAAGAGCTGCTGTTACTGCCCTTGGTTTTCTTCTCTTCAGGTAGGAACATCTTTACTCTCTGTCTCCACTATTACCAAACCATGACATCTTTGATTTTTTTTAAATTTCATATATTCTATTCTGATTGCTTGAAGTATGTATCTTAAAGTTTTGTATCTACATAAACATCACAGTCATTGGTCAAGATAACAGTGTTTTTTTTCTTTTCTTTTGTAATTATGAAATCAAGGATGTCCTTATTTGGTGATATTTGACACTGTTTTGTGTGTGATTTACAAGCTGAGCAGATGCATAGAGTATGTGTATGCATATATATGTAGTGTGTCTAATTCAGTAGTGCTACGAGTGTAGATTTATGTTGTTTGGATAAGAATGAATAGTGAAAATGTATGACTGAATACGTCATGGCCATATCAGTGAATTATATTGCGTTGGATGGTAGATTATTTATGAGTGCTGACTTGAGTGATGTGTCATCTGACATGAAAAGTCGAATTGTTGAAACAGTAAAAAGATATCTGCTGTCTTCGTACAAGCTGGAAGATGGATTCTCAGGTATGAATACAAGCTGGAAGACTAAGGATACTCAGGTATGAATAAATTTCTTAACTTCTATATTTCCTTCAGTCTGTCTTCACATGATGTTTACTATAGTTTGTGTATAGGAATCAGTTTTGATTACATTCTCGCCCAAATTTTTTCTTCACTTTTCACTCATTGGTTCCCCTTGGTAAAAATGTTTTGTCATAACTCAAAATGTTGTGGATTTTTACCATAGAGGGCGTACTTTACTTTTATATCACAGTTTACTTTAAGTACATGTGTTGCAGTTGTACATAAATTCTGTGAATTTATTTTAGCTGGAATTCATTTTCACTAAAATGGTGCAATATTTTTTTCACTGGATTTTATTTTTGTTTATTTCATTCCAAAAAGAGCAAATATTTGGTCTAAATATGCTTATGTAAATC
Organism: Saccoglossus kowalevskii; assembly: GCF_978046115.1. NCBI lineage: Eukaryota > Metazoa > Hemichordata > Enteropneusta > Harrimaniidae > Saccoglossus > Saccoglossus kowalevskii. Next base: position 27,636,890 of record NC_140641.1, read on the forward strand.
AGTTGTACTGGTATTTTAATTGTATTTTAATGCTTAAATCGCCATAGTCACCATGTAGTGCATGTTTGAGTTTCATCTAATCAATTTATTTTATATGCATCGGGTATGTCGCATAGGACCCACATCAAATATAGTGTTAGGAGTTACGTGTTGTCGCTTTAAACTATGTGTGTGTGGCTTTCAGCATTTTGTAAACATCACAATTCAATGCAAATCCCACTGCTAATGAGAAATTTATAAATATTGGTGCAAATCTAGTGAAGAAATGGTCTTGGTGTTTCTGTACTGTGTGATTTTTGCCTTATTTAATGAAAAAAAAATCACTTCTATATAACAATTCTGTATTAACCTGACAGTGGTCTGCTAATGCATGTTTCATGATTGCTTTACATACTGTTTTACATTAATTGTGGTTATTGGTGTGGAACAAGCTAATATAACCTTTAATTGGGACAATTGTGATTATAATTTTGGTAAAATCCCCCGCAGAGAAGTTAGAGTATGCTATATATGTTATAAATAGCTGTTGAGCATCCAAGCGAACCACAGTGATAAATGTTCACTACTATGTATTACAGCCATTAGAAAATTATCCATATATGTGAATGATTCTCTTGTATTTCATCACAAAAATAGAATACTTTTTTGGGTTAATTAATTTGCATTATGTGCACAAGTCATTTCTCACACATGTATCCACTGTTTTCTGTCAAACTTGTTACATATATTTTACTTGAATATGCACATCATTTTGCTGTTTGATCAAGTAAAATGTCAAATTTGCCTCACCATATTTACTCTATTAGAAGCATATCTTCACTGGAAGTGCATCTTAATCAAAAAATGCATTTATTGTGTGCTTGATCATTAAAATGTGACTTATGATGACCATAGACACATGTCATTTACTTAAAGTGTATGTGCCACTAATAGAGCAAATATGGTAATCCTAATCATTTAGCATATTCATAACCGCAGTGACCCGATATGTTCAATATTGTCAAACACAGTGCTTTATGATATACCTGTAGTATGTTTTGTGATCTGATTGAATTTGGCCTATTGGTGATTTTTTTTCAGACAAATTGTTAAATCTGATTCAATATTGTATTTTAATCCATTATTTTCACAATTTGATACACAAATACAATGTATACTTTCTTTATGCACTTAATTTGTTTTTGGCTCCTGTGTGAGATTTGCATAGTCAGTCAATTTTCGGCTTTTCCACTGAAATCACAAGTACTAATCAGCTCATTTCAATGAAACCTGGTAGGACAGTGCTTAAACCTAATCATTTTTAATTACCTGATTTGCATAATTAGCCAATTTCTTCTTTATCAATATTAACTATTAATCATCACATTTCATTAAAATTTCGTAGATGGTCTACACATTGTGCAGATGTTATTAGTTTTACATTAAAATTATTACATATTAATCACCTGATTTGCATGGTAATTAGCCAGTTTTCAGCTTTTTCTCTCAATATCTCAAGTACTAATTATCATTATAATTCAATGAATCTAATTTGCATAGTAGGCATAATCATCAAATTTCATAGAAATTTGGTATATAGATGCTCTGGGGTAATCCACAGACGTGATTAGTTTAATGTTGAAAACCCTTGCATATTTATCATCCAATTATTTAACCAATTTTTCTCAAAAAATCAGATTTGAACGTGCTCTGAAATAAATTAGACTGTAAACCAAAGATAAACAGTCAAATTTATTTTCTGTGAATGTTTAAAGGAATTGCTCAAATAAAGTGGCTCCACTTTGTATCATGTCTGTCACGCAAGTGGAAATAATTTGGCACTAATGTTGATAGTCGCTAAGTACTGGACAGGTACTTTTTATCGACAATGACTTGTTGTTTCTGACTTCATGTTGTACGTCATGTCACTGAGATATTGCCAGTGACTATTTAATTTTCCATGAAGTAGCAGTATTATCTAAAAAAAAGTTATTTTGGGTCATGCAGCATTTCATGATTGTCAGTGCTTGAAATTCAGAGGCATCGAAGGCATTACAAATACAGGCAGTTCTTACTGTAGTCTTACATGTGTACGCTAAGACAGTTTTTATCCAATTTTTGCCTTGAACATGGTGACCTCTCAAATCTAAAGTTTAAGCTCTGGAATGATGTATACTTACTGAATGTGAAGTTGTCTTTTACATATAATTTATAATTAACTGATGGTGTAGTAGGTTGGTGCAGTTGAAGCAGCTAGTCTATCATATGTATATACATGTAACCTTGTTTCAAATGTTAAAAAATACTGGACAATTAGTTATCGGAAGTATGGTCACCCCTGATAAATAGAAGCTAATGATAAACATATGGTACTGTACCTGCTTTTTGTTTTGTCTCTTAAAAAGTTTTTTTTTTTGTGCTAAGTGTTGCTCAAAATATATGTTGATCTGCTTCAAATGCCTGATAAATACATATCATGTGTATTTTCAGAGCCTTTTCAGTTGAATATGCTTCATTAACACTATCAGTCTACTCATGTGCCTGTCTGTGCATTCTTTGTTTGACATGTATGCTTTTCATTTTGTTTTATAATCTGAAAAAATGGTTGGTTGGTGGTCATTTTAATTTGATCTATACAGCTGTGTCTGTGCATTGTGACAATGCAACTGTATACATGTCAATTAAACCTTACTATTCCGTATTAACTAATTTTCTGAAATTTGGCAATGCTATCAATGACTGACTTCTAGCACTGCTATATTTAACAAATGCAATGAAACAGGCAGGAGCATTTGGGTGAAACCTGAAAAATTATGGAGTATTGAAAAATTTAAATGGGTAATACAAAAGAAAAACACCTATCCAATCAGGGCAAAGGATAGTTTAAATATGCTCAGTTCCCAACCAATCAAGGTATCATCACCATTTATAAGGGTAACGACTCCATTGGAGTATTTTAGTAAAGCTGTACAATATATGAGTAATTCATCTTTAACACAAAAACTCTACATGATGGGATTTCTAAATTCTTGTTTCCCTTCCATCATCATATATTCCACTACATCAGAAATACCATTTCTTCTGTCTGTAGTCATAAATTGTCTCATACATGTAGCAAGCATGCCCAATCCTACTCATTGACTTTCATAAGTGATGTGATTTTAATGTGTGTCACAGCTGAGCTGTACTGGTACGTCTTTCACTAAAGCGAGGTGCTATTTTAATGCTCCACTGGCTTTTCTCCTCTCTATTTATCATTGCATATTGTACTGTATCCCGCTTTATTTCCACCTGAGAGGAGTTTTTATGAATTTCAGAGTCAGGTAAAATATTGAAATCTTTAAGACAATGAGTCATAATTATTGTGAAATTTTTTCAAAATATTGTATTTATATGGTAATTGATAGTGCCGAAAATCGCAAATTGCAATAGGTGATTTTCCGTTCAGATTTTGAACTCTAATTTGATTTTGAACCCAAATTTCTTTATTTCGTAGCTCAGATCGACCGTCCGATCTTCGACAGAGGAACATTGCTTTTGAATACCCTCACTTAATCAAAATTGTCCATCAAATGTATACAGCACAATATTAAGCATGGAAATGCCCCCCAAAATATTGTCATGTTTGTCGAATCCCACGCGATGTTTGACACCACTACGACCTTTATTAGACCCTGTTCGGACGCAGTCCGAAAACGAGGACTTATGTTTTGACCTCCGTGTGTGCGTGCGTGCGTGTGTGCGTCTGGACCTGTATCTTAGAAATGCCTGACCAATCACAATCAAACTTCACACATACATCATACATGATATTATACATATGCACGTCAATTTGTTTCATGATCTGATTCAAGATGGCTGAATGGCGGCCATTTTTGTGCTGAAAATCATCAAAATCAAGCATTTCCCGGCTGTTTACAGATGGATTTTGTTCAAACTTTGTTTATACGTTGGACATTATAGGACCTTGATGCACATCATTTTGTTTTACGATCTGATTCATTTTTGTGCTAAAAAATTAGTATATACATCAGACATTATGGGACCTTGATGCAAATAATTTAGTTTTTCAGATTAGATTCAAAATGGCCGACTAGTTGCCATTTTGTTTTAATGAATGTGGTTCTCGTGCCATATGTCTGACTTGTTTTGACTGATTATTTTCAAATTTTTAATATTCATTATACATCATGTCATAGATATACGAATATATTGGTTTGACGATTCTTTTCAAAGTGGCCAAATGGTGGCTATTTTTGTGCTAAAAAAAATCATCAAATATCAAGCATTTCTGGCATTTATGGATGGATTTTGTTCAAACTTATAACACACATTAGACATTACAGGTTCCTGATGCATGTCATTTTATTTTTCAGATTGGATTCAAAATGGCTGACCGGCGACCATTTTGTTTTAATGATTGGGCTTCTAGAGCCATATCTTTTAAATGCCTTGACTGATTATATTCAAATTTTATATATTTGTCATACATCATGTTTTATATATATATATATATAATTATGTATTCAAAATGGCTGATTTTGAATGCTGTTCCAGAGCAATATCTCTCAATATGGATAAGTACTTGTTTGACAATCAGATACAAATGTCAATCATTTTAATGTTAAAAATATCATATTCCTGACATGGTTATATTCCAGCTATATTACTATAAACAAAACTATATATCTTAAATTTGATAACTAACTGGGACTGTGCCATGCATGGCTTGTTTGTCCTGTTTTTACGTTCAATTTCACACATAGCACGTGATTCTCGCAGTGAACGGAAAATGGTCTATTGATCAACTTTATTGACAGCAGGTTTTATGAAATAACCAGAAAGAAGCAGCAGCATCAAGGTATTACCAAAATGGAAACAAAATTTTGTACGATTGTACTATACTATAATAGATTACGCCATAGCTGGTAACACTAGATGATGCAGTGATCTTGTTGTTTTGTTTGATGCTCTACATGTGTATACTGACTCCCCAATGTGTTGTCAGCTGATCTCTCTGCATTGTTGCTTCCTGGCATTTAACAAAAAGCGGTCATAAAATACGTAACTTCACACGAGTTTAGCTGCTATGACGCATTATATTACAGTTAAATTGTGAGTGAGTGAACTCTTTTTCCTGGTGATACGCTTATCTTTGTGACCTTTCACTACGATGATTGAAAAAAATTGTGTATCAATGCACTGTTAAGACAAGTGAATACTGGTTTTTAGCTCCGCTGTCGACTTTGTCGAGCGGAGCTTATCATATGAGTGATTGTCCATCGTCGTCGTCCGTCTGTGTCAATGTTTTACTTTTTCGACTTCTTCTTGAAAACTACAAGCCTGAATGCTTTGATACTTAGTGTATATGTACCTTGGGTAGACCTCTCTTAGGTTTGTTCGTTTCATGTTGATATCTTCAATTCTCTAATTTTGGTGAATATTTTTGTCGTTTTTGGTAAAAAGTGATAGTTTCGACTTCTTGTTAAAAACCGCAAGTGCAATTGCTTTGATAATACATATATAGGTACTACATGTGGACTGCTCTCAGATTTGCTCATTTTGTAATGATATCTTTAATTCTCTAATTTTGGTGAATATTTTTGTCATTTTTGGTAAAAAGTGATATTTTCGACTTCTGGTTAAAAACCGCAAGTCCAATTGCTTTGATATTACATATATAGGTACTAAATGTGAACCTCACTCAGATTTGTTCATTTTGTAATGATATCTTTAATTCTCTAATTTTGGTGAATATTTTTGTCATTTTTGGTAAAAAGTGATATTTTCGACTTCTTGTTAAAAACCGCAAGTCCGATTGCATTTATATTACATTTATAGGTACTACATGTGGACCTCTCTCAGATTTGTTCATTTTGTAATGATATCTTTAATTCTCTAATTTTGGTGAATATTTTTGTCATTTTTCGTAAAAAGTGATATTTTTGAATTCTTATTGAAAACAGCAAGTCCCATTGCTTGATACTTACCCCCGGTATATACATATTGTTCATTTTCTAATGATATCTTCTGTTCTTTAATTGAAATGTGCATTGCTAACAGCGGAGCTATCTCAGCCGAGAGGCTGCTTGTTTGAAAGTATCTGTACTTGTTTTGACAAACCAAAAATCAGCATAGACAGTAATTAAGGTCAGTAATTAAGACCTTAGCAAAGATGAGATGTGTTAAGATGGCCCAATTTGTATTGAATTCAACATAGACAATACTCAAATATAGATTCTATGAGCAATGGTTTTACCTTGAGTTGACACTAATAGAATGAGATCATTATCACTTTCATTACAATTTTGTTATTCAAACTCTTCTGGACTTCATATATTGAACATAAAGATTTTTGTCACCCCCCCCCCCCTTCTTAAAAAAAAATTCTCTGTATTATGTTTTTCGTTGAATGTAGAGAAGTTTTAGACGAATACTACATCAAAGATATTTTACGATATGGGAGGTCATATTAATGGCAGCTGGAATGCATTTTCCCTTATTATAGAGACAACTTTTCTCTGTGGACCACATGCTTATATTTTATAAAATGTGTTGCTACAGTAAGCAGGCCTCTTTTTTTTTAAAGCATGAAATGATATTTACCTTGTGCTGACTAGAAAAAGTTGTGCCAGTGTATTATGCCCAGCAATTAAGAAGATAAGAATCTCTGAGTCTCCACGTTCTCACCACTGTTTTTTTTTTTATGCAAGAGGTGTTAAAATGGCAGCCACTGCATAATGTGCGCAATAGTAGCAGTTGCACACAGCTCCTTCAGCACAGGCTAAGAAGTCAGAACTTTAGCCCAAACTAAGAAAACATCTGTGAATGCTTTGTACAGACTGAGAAACTAGTAAAAGTTAAATCTGACCCGTTTTTATGGCCCAGTATAGACTCTGGGAACAGGCTAACGTAGTTTGCCAAATGCTTACAAATGTAGCTCTGGTTAAACAGCAACTAAAATGAAACATAGCAACAAAATACCATTGTATTCAATGTTTCTTTAAACTTATATATTTATAACTATTCATCTTGATATCTCATTTTGAACATGTCAGCACATCCAGAAATATTGTTCAGAAGAAAAAAAATGCTCTGACAATAAGAGACAGTGTACAATTTGCACTTTCTGTATTTCCATTTTTATTGTTTCATGATCATAGAGCTATTAAAAATGTATCCCTTTCTGGGTTACTGATGAACCAAAATTAAAATGACTGGTAAGTTTGGATGACACTTACTTTAATACTAAATGTAGGTCTCTCCATACACAATTGTCTAGCCAATATGCAAACATATAGGATTTAGTTATATTCTAGCCCATACTAGAATGTAGACTGAACACAACTTATGGCGAGACTTGCAGATAGGCAATATTTCAGTTGACCATATGTTTCTGTCTTTTGTCTATTAATAGTTGATAATTCTGGATCATATTAATATACATATATCTACATACATACCCCGGTATACATAAATGTACTTGTTGGAACCAGACAGTATATTTTGAGTTTAACAAAAAGATCAATATAACAATCTAAACTGCCAGAAAATGTTTTACTCATTGCAAGTACCTATTTTGAAATAAGATAAATGTAAATACAAGTTGAAGAGAGATGGCACTCAAATTCTCCAGCATAAACGTTGAATTGGATGTTGCATTGCAACATGATAGTAATATTCATTGCAAGTTGCACTATTTATTCCATTAATCATGGCAGTTCAGTGTAATAAAGCAGTGTGATAGTTTAATATATCTTCATACTGTGCAATAAAAATCCCAGCAACATTATTGGTCAATGCAAGCAGATACCTATGACATCATGGCATTGCATCACAAAACACAGATCTTAATGGTTTTTTGCAATATTTCTTGAGTTATTATTAAGAATTATATTAATTTGGGGCTTTTGAATGTTTACTAAATAGAGTGTTTGATAGAAGGCAGCATATATTTTAAACTTCATTTCAAATTCTCCCAACCTCAACTTCTCTGCACAGAAATATTTCTAAATATGTTTAGTAGCATTTTATTTTTCACGAATTGTGGAATTGATTTTTATAAAACCATAAGTATAATGTTTTCAAAAATAACTATTTGTCAATCCCAATAGGTTACACTAACGATAATGATGATCTTTTATGCAAATGACTGTCGTATGATGTTTTGAATACTTGCTCATCAATTGTAATCACTGCGTTATTTTTAGCCTTCAAAAGCTGTGAAAAGGATGCATGGGATAAACAGATTTACAATATATAACAAATTTTTGACCCTAAAATATCTGATCGCCAAAGGCTAGGGAAATTATTACACTTGCTTATAAATCTGATAAAGTAAGCACACTCATGAGATAATCTTCTATATATTGAATCAATTTATGTGGAGAGCTCTTATAGCAACATTTGGGAACTTGGGTAACATTTACCTCTTGTTTCCCTTAACAAAAAAATTTGTATTACTTAATTTGTATGCCAGAATTGTATGAATATTGTATATTTGTGCATGTACTGGTAGATAATTGAATTATGTACACTAAGTTTAGATATTTGTTCAGTCTGGCAACATCCTCATTTATATGATACGCAGATAACACAGCTGTGTGCAGACATCGATCGTCATCTTCAGTAAGACAGTCTGGAGATTAGTATCAGATTTGTCATGTCATTCTCAAGACAGTTAAGGACAATTACCGTTTTGCTACTTGTGTCTGCGAAACACACAATGCAAGGCATGGTTAAAATTCACACAAATTAAGCTTTTGAGAAAAAAGAATTCAGGCATTCATGGGTAGATTACGTTCAAATCTGGTACATAAAAAGAAAAGAAAAAAAAATTGGCATCATCGCTTGCTAATATGAGCAGTGTTTCATCTAGGCTGTACAATGTTGGTATATGTGCATTTCAATATACTCTAGCATTGAAACAACGAGGACAGGTTTAATAATTATTCTAAATAAGGTCCCCTTCCTTCCAAGTACGGTAAGGGTGTTCTTGATTATCTGTTTAAACAAGTCTCAGAAGTTTATATGAAAAGAAGTTGGCAAACACACTCACAAATTGATGAAGGCTTGGGATTTGACCATAACGTTTGACATGTGCATATTGATTAAGTCAACTGTTTTTTCCAAATCTCAAACTCTCAGTCAGTTCACAAATGACATTGCCAAGTTTTTGCATCAATTCTTCTGAGACTATAAAATAGCTGATTAGCTATTGGAGAAGAGTGTCACCATTTTACCTCATCACTCCAGAAAGCTTAATGCTACAATATACATGTACAGTGCAAGACAGATGAGAAGGTAATGATGTCATGTGTAAAAGCATTACTAACACATGACAGATAGGTTGACTGGGATGAATTTAGAAATTGCATTCTCCCCAAGAGTCAAAAAGGCCTCTGTGCGCAAATGGTGATCATTTTAGTTTGCTGAATAAATTTTCACATGAGGTGAACTGTTTGGGGTGGAGGTTTGTAAAGGTCACAAAATACAAATAGCAAATAGAATAAAATGACAAATGTTCCATTTAAACCTGGCATGTATAAGTAGAAAGAATATAAAATTGTGTTAAATTGAAACATGGGCTGGTGAAAGCCTCAACGGATAGCCAAGAAGTTGTGTCAGCAGTCATTTTGTTTAAATAAGGGAAAATAAGTAGGTGCATGTATATGTGCCCAACAGGATGTGAAACCTGATTGTGTTTGATCCCACTTGTTTCTCAACAGTTTGGTTCTACTATACACTATCTTTTTGTACCCAGCACTTGCTATAATTTAAATGATTGACACAAATAATGTAGTACATTTATATCGACATATCATTTTATTGCATGCAAGTCATTTTATGATACTGTATGGTAAATATCACACTACATTATGTAAATGTGCATGCAAGCAAACTTGTTAAAAAAAAACAAAAAAAACATAAAGTTTTGGTAACATTTGTTTGTACATTCATATAAAATGATTAAATACAATCAATTCATATTAATTCATCCAAATTATAAATTTTAATTTAAAAATAGATTAAGTTCTTTCTCTCATTGAGCTTCCCCATCTAATTAAACTAGGTAACATACTCCGCAATTTACCTTACAACTCAGTGCTCGAACCAAATCATGTTATTACATCATAAATGACATTTATATGTAACATATGCGACACTTGCCCTGAAATAAAATATTTACAGAATGGCCTGTAAGCTGCCTTGAATGAATCACTCTTTAACATTATGTTGGTTATACGGGTTAGTTATTGTTGTACCTTTACATGTGTATAACCTTCAGAATTCTGATTAAAAATTGTCAATGAATAGTACAATGTACGTACATTGTACCAGGGAATATGTTTTTATTTTTGTATTAGTACCGTACATAATCATTATCCACTCAACCATCTGTACCCTGTATTTTTTTCAGTATCTTTTTATACTGGTATGTACATTGACATCACAATCACGATTTTGCAATACTTAGTCAAATAAAACAAATTCTACAAGAACAACAAAAGTATGTCCCTGTTTGGACATATTCTGAAAATTGGGACTATTATCTTTGGTTATGTCTGTCTGTTCCCCCGTCTGTCCAAGGTTATATCTCGGGCACTCATTGGCCGATCTCATTCAGACTTTACACAAAGATGATTTTTGAAGTTTGTTCATATATCAGATTTTAATTAGTCCCAGCACACAAGTTTTGTCATATTTTCCCAAGTATTGGTATTTCCTCTTGTAACATTCTATAGGGAATTTCCAAAGTAACAGTTCATCCTCATCTCTGGGGCTACTATAAAAATTCATCCATGTCTTGGGCTCTCATTGCTTGAAGAACATATCATAAGTCGATTGAAGGTTTTCCTGAACTGCTTATTGAATGTCGTGTAAATAATAGGATTAATGCTTGATGAAAAGTATCCGAGCCATGTGAATACGATGTAGAGTGTTTTAAAGATACTAATCTCATCTGTGTTAATGAAGTAGTTTATAAGAAGCAGTATGAAATAAGGGGTCCATGCTATTATGAATGAAAGAAATACCAGAGAGAGTACTCTAGCTGCTTTCTGTTCATTTTGAGTTCCTTTCACTGTTGTTATGATGTATGAAGATAACTGAATGCTACCTTTGTTTCTGTTTGACATATTGACATGAACAATAGTATTGTTTTTGTCAACTTGGTTTTGGTTAGTTTTAAGTTGCTCATTTGTAACATTGTTTCTAAGATATTGTTGATCTACACTGTTCATTGTATTATGTTGATTTCCAGTCATATGGTTGGAATCTGTAAATGGAGGATCAGTTGTCATTTCCTCTGGCATTTGCATCTTCGGAGTTTTCTTGAGCAATAATCTCTTCTCCTTTGGGCTTGTCTCATAACTGTCTATAGCTTGCAGAAGTTTAATTCCATTATTCCTTCCAATATTACCTGCTGCGCTATCATTCACGTCTCCTTGTTCATCTCGTTTCATCTGAAGTTGAGTGCTTACAGCGGCAAACATCTTTTCTGTCATATAAGATGCACTTTCCTCACTTCCATAATTCATTTTAATAGTTTCCTCAGGTTTGGAATTTTTATCATCTTTTTCACCACTTTCTCCCTCTTCAAAAACATGTATTGGAGATTGCATTTCTGTGTGATCTATCTTTGATTGATTGTAATCAGTTTTCTCATCAGCTCCTTCCTTATTTTGCATTCTAAAACTGCGTTTATTCTGCTTTGTGGTTTTCTGCATTTCTGACATTTCAAAGCAGTTATTTTCCTGTCCAGACGCATAGATATTGTGAGTTTCTATTTGTTTTCTCAGATTCTTCATAGTCAACATGTGACAGATGGTCATCACTGATAATGGCAAAACAAAATTAAACAAGGCGGTGATGAGCATGAAATGTTTATTTTTCAGCACACAATTTCCGTTAACATTTAAATTTGATATATCCTTTATCGCAAGTCCAAAAATTGCTGCAGCATACACTGAACTACCAAGCCAAGACACACCAATCTTGGCTGCCATACAGAGCCGTGATCGCCCAAAGAGATTAAATTTGAATGGGTAGCCAATGGCAAAATATCTGTCAACAGATATAACAGTCAGGTGATAAATGGACGAGGCACACATGAAAACATCTGTTGTTATCCAGAATATGCACACATAATTGTCAAACGGCCAGTCACCTAGTATAAAAAAAATTAAATGGATGAACATGGTGTGAGACAGTAATCAGCAAATTTCACCTTTATTACAGGGTCCATAGCGTTGGGAAAATCCTTTGAAAGTCTTTGAGTTGCCTTTAAATTACAGGAAAAATAAAAAAACTTTGAAAAGTCTTAAAATTTCTTCATAGTTCTTTCATTCATTTTAGAAAGGCCTGTTTTCTCCAGGGAACTACCATATCCGCCAAACTTTGATGAGCTTTGCTGATGATGCTGGCCTCAATTAAGGGTCAAAATGTCTAGCGGGGTGTAAATGCAAGAAAGTTTGGGAAAAGGTCTGGAAATATCTTGGAAATCATTTGGCTCTTGGTGCTATGGACCCTGTATGAGTAATGGTATTAATTGATCTGGAACTTGAGTATGCAACTCATTTCGTACTGACCTACATACGTGCATGTACACATACATTGTAACTCAACTCTTGATTCAAAGTGAAAATTTTGATGAAATGAAGCATAATCAGATGAATGCATGCAATTTCACTAAACTGGATTAAGCCCAGGCAGCTGCAATATTTTGTATTACTGTCACTTGACAAAATAAGAAAATGAATCGTAATTTGTTTGCCTCTTTTTAGTTTACTTTGGTTGAATTGCATCATTTTAGCTTGCTGAAACACAAGTTAACTTTTCTATACACCAGTACATGTTCCACAATTAACACACATATTTGCAAAGACAATGCATTTGTTTCCCTACTGTATGACTGTAGTTCCCAGATGTTACAATTACATTATAAAGAAATCCTGTCATTTTTGCTCATATTAACAATTAGTTCTGGTTCAAATAGATAGACATTTAATGAAATGAAAGAACACTTCAGGGTTGGTAGATGCGTGGTTTACCTGTGACAATTCGAAACGACTCATAATGAAATAAGTTCATATAGTTATTTTGGTACTTGCAGAAGAATTCAAAACAAATGACTTTATTTTCTATCCACTTCAACAACTATAACATTCAAATACTATAACTATATCAAGGCTATAACATTAAGTAGAGTTATATACTTACCATATAATAAGTTAATCATCCCTATGGGCATAACAATAAATCCAACCATGAAGTCTGCTACTGCTAGTGACTGTAACAACTGATTGGTAGGATTCTGTAACTTCTTGTCTATTAGGATAGCTAGAAACACCAAGACATTGCCCATCATTGTCCATATTATTAGTACCAGTAGTGTCAGTGACCACCAATGCAGTGTATCTGGTGGTGCCAACACATCCATTGTCATATTTCCAGTCCAATTTGTCATGTTTTGATGGTTCATGGTCAATGGCATCTCAGCTATGCATCAAGCTGCAGATTGAAAAATTGCACTGACATGTTTCAGGCAAGCCATGATTGTTTACATGTTTTCATTTCCAAGCCACATGTAGATTCACCTTCAATGTGTTCATCTATGGTAACAATTTGCAGGGTCAGTCATGTGTTCTGCAGTCACTCGGAAATGTATAATGTGGATCCCTGTGCTCAGTAGTTAAGGAATATTTTGATCGTGTAAAGTTTATGGGATTCTAGTCACTGTTTTTCTGAACAAATAGTTTAGTAAGTCTATTTGTTACCATTACTCTATTTAATTATTGATCTCGGATTATTTTCCCTTAGTTGAAATTGATATTGGGTTGGTGATTCAGCATTGGCTTGCAGTGTGTCGAACTGAAAAGTATGATATAAAATATATGAGCCATAATTAGATTTAATAATCACTTGGGGAGGAGGTGTGACCACCTTTGGTAACGGTTGATATGACTGGAGACCTAATTAAGTAATAACATGATGTAGGTGAGTGTAGGATTCCAAGGCGTGATGTACACATTATCAAGCATGACTGATTACTATGTGATGAGTGAACTGTCATTCACGAGTTGATTTGAAACAACTAGTAGTATTACAGTAAGTGTGAATCGATCCAACATGACAGATCACTATGGCTCATTGGATATGCAAGTTTGACTTCAACAAAGATTAATTGCCAGAGACTAGGAGGTGTGACTGTGAATCCAAAATGCTCCTCAGTGTACCGGTAATTTTATACTTAATGCATTAGTATTCTCCAGTTTGTGGGCATATCAAGTGAATCCTTGTATATTTCAGTTAACTAGCTAGTATTCCTGTTTGCTGTGTAATCAAATACAGCTTTTGTCAAGCATTGTATTGATTGCAATCTCCTTGTGCATAAAAGCACTACTCGTAGTGGTGCTATCAAATCAGTGGTTTTATGCGATATTCCTTCAGTATATAGTTCAGTATTCCAAACTGTAGCTGAATGTCTAAATATAGATCCTTTCAGATGTATCCTGTAAAGAAATAAAGAAAACACAATTAAAATTCTTTGTGCATCTTGCAAATTAAATTCCACTCAGATAAGCGGCCCTCAAATGATGGGAATGCAGCGAGGCAGTGCCTTTAAATGATTAGTCACTCTGTACCATTGTTGTTCAGAATGTGTGCATTATAAAAGAAGATTATTTCTCAACATCTCAACAATATTTTGGGAATTTCTATGTGTGTGTGTGTGTGTGTGTGTGCATACCTGTATGTTTATTGACTATCTGGTATACAATGTACCTGGTAAACAATATTTATTCTAAATCAAAACAAATTTCAAAAATGTTGCATAAGATGAACCCAATTTCCAAATAGTTCCTACCAAAAATATCCTTTTGTACAGATAATGTGTGCACGGTTGGTACATTCAGCCACTTTTCTAAGTTGCCCACTTGAAATGGTTTCTGACATCTGTCCATTTTTGCTGTGAATTACTAGCTTGATGTTCCACTGTTTCTCAGGTACTACTTAAACTGGATTATTCCATTATTTAAAAGGGTCATATGCTGCTAAATATCCTGGGGAGTTCAGTAATGATCAAATAAAAAAAAAAAGTATAATAATGAGACATGCTTGAACTATAATCTAAGCAAAAACATTTATTTTTTGCTGTTTTTTTATAAAAAATAATGAACATAAAACCCCAAATGCTCTATTGTATTGGGCATTTCTTTATAGACAATTTAGGCAATTACTTGATTCCCAAATTTAACATATTCCGAATGTTACAATGATTGCAATGCTGTACTATTTTTGCCAGAGAATCACCGACTAAATCATCAAAGACAGACTTGAACATATCAGGTTTTATCTGAAAATAAATTGTTTATTTAGTGAACTTATATACACTTGCGATTTTACTTCTTGCTGGGGAGCAAGACACAGTAATTGAACATTGATGGATAAATGTCATGATTGCTGAAACCTTGAAATGAACTGGCACAGAAATGAACAGTAATTACCAGCAACCTTTTCAAACTTTATAATGCTAAATGTATATCAGCCCTAATGTAATTGGAAACTAAAACAGATTAGTTTAACTCTTCTGCCACATGTGATAACTTATAAACACCTTGTTCATGAACAGTCTATACATGTAATTTGTTTAAATTATCAACATGCATGTGTAAAAAAGTGAACACCTTGTTAGGTCTATAATACATGCTGCCTACGTGAATATTGTAAAACTGCTGAAACCAAATGTATTGCTATTTGAATCATAATTTCATTAATAAGATTGCACCATCTATCATTATATCATACATACAATGTATGTGTAATTTTGTCAACTCTGATCAGTGTTATCGGAGGCTCAAGTATTGACCCAGTGTGCTGCAAGTTCAAAAGAGGAACCTTATGCATGGTTAACCAAGTTTAATCATATGTTTTTAATGTTTTAACATGGAAGTTAATCTATCGTAAACTCACCTGCAACACAAAAAAAAATTCTGTTCTCGTACCAAAAAATGATACCATATGTGTTAAAAAGCAGTCATTGCTTGAAAATAACAGGACGTCATGTCTCATTGACAATAGATGTAAAAGAAACTGCTCAGTTTCCATTAAGATCATAAAGATATTTGGCTTTATTCCAATAATTACTGCATCGTGGATGCACGTTTCAATATCGTAACAGTTTCTGATGTCCCATTCATTAATATACAATCAAAAATAAATTTGTCGCCAATGAACCATTCAGTAATTGTAATTAGTAAGTTTTAGATTATATGTAAACAGGTATATGTGTGGGTAAACAATACTTGTAAAAAATAATTAAAAAGTAATTTGTTTTAGTAGAGAATTGGTTGCCATAGAAATGATTGATTCAGTTGACATAATCCCTCTCATGCATAACAAATTACTGGTACCCATCTTTTACATAGGTTTATTATGTTTTTACCTTGTTTTGATAGAATGCCCTCCATTGTAAATTTCTTTTTTGATCTATATCCACAGCTTCGGCATTAAAAATAAAATAAGAAATTACCTTATTCTCAAGGAGTGTAACTCTGATCCTAGTGGAATTATTCGCACTGTGTTGAGGACTTGGGTTGATCCAAATCTATACATGAGTGGACAGGTGGTGTGCAGACTGATTTAATTCAGACTTGGCAAAAAATCAAGTCATAATATGTTCCATATGCCTGTCAATTTTTATTTTAACACTTTACATGTATTTTAGGTAATTTCATGGGAATTACGCTCAATGATTATAATGTCACTTTGTCCATTTTATGAAATACTTACTCAATTTGTCGGATTTTCTATGTATTTGATGCAAAGTATAATTATAGTAATTTCAATTTTATTACCAAAATTAAAACTCCAGTTTTGTAATTTGCTCACATCTTGGTTTCATATGGTACATTTGATAAAATATTCTTGTCTATTGAGTGTGGCATGTTCTACCGAATGTATTAATGCACTGACAAGTTAATGTGCTGAGTTGACATGGGCCTCAGGCTCTATTTCTTTGTAGCTGTCACATTGGGATCTAACTTCAGGCATGCATACATTTCAGATACTACTTTAATTTCATGTTGTAGCTATATCTAACTTAAGTGTAATGCATTTGATTGATAAGAGCATAGAATCATCTTTAAGACACACTGGTTAATTGATGTGTGTTTAATAAACTGACTGGGGGTGACAAGACACGTCTGTTTGTTACAGGGGCTTTTGGTACCCTCTGCCCTGGCTGCCTATCCAGAAATGCCCATCCCATCCCATGCCCCGGCTGCCTACCCTGCACCCTGCCTTCCCCATGCTTCGCCCTGTGCTCTGTCTGCCCTGTGTCTTTCCCAGGAACTCAACTACGTTGAATAATTATTGGGTGATTTATACAGGCCCAATTAAGTGGGCTTAATGATCTACTGGTATGTATAGCAATTTTTTGGGAACAGTTTCAAATGTTGTTCGTAATTCCATTGTAGTTTGACTATGAATCAGACGACAGAATCTAAATACTGATGTCTTTAATAGTATTAAAATTTATCAACAGCTATGGGTGTAAAATTACCATGTATCCTGACTGAATGTGTACTCAATGTCTTCATACACTATTCATAGTCTGTCATGTATTTACTCGCGCTTTTCTCAGATGAAATGTTTCACATCAATTGCTACCCAATCATTTTAATAGTTCCAGCTTTACATGATTTTCCTTTTTACTGTAGTCATAGATGCATTAAAGAAAAGGAATGTAGAACTGCAATTTTTAGTCCTATCGGACTTGGTCAAAAACAGGGACTTGTATGTTTTATTATGTTTATCTGTCCATCCATCATCATTTCTTGAACATGCCTTGACAAATTTGGAACAAAAATAACTTGTATAAATCATAATAGTATACATTCATCTTGATTTTTGCTCTGTTTCTCAGATAAACTTTTACTAGTTTTCTTTACATTTGTGGCTGTGATTTGGCTCGAAGTATAGCCATTGTACACTATAGATCAGAACAATTCAGAAAGTCTAATGTCAGGATTGAAATTTTAATGAACTTTGAAAAGGAAACATCAACATCGGCTTGAAACAACAACAAATGTAAAAATAATAACGATAACAATGGCGCGAGAATCTCAAGTGTCATGTGACACAAAACTCAAGTTGTGATAGATCCGTTCTAAACCAATCACTGATCGCGGTAATAACGTCAAAGGTCAAATACAACTTGTATGATATAATAGGAATAAGAATAATCTAAACTAAACATCAAAACTATTGCTGAACAGAAATAATACAGCGAATTGAATATTAATTGTCTAACTAGACAATTCAAACTTAATTAACAAACACACCTATGATTTGCATCTCGCCCGACAACATTTAGTACAAAGACAAGACTTAATGGGTCACATCGCATGTATGTTCTCTTCTGTTATTTTTGAATTATGACAACAAAATTTGAACGTGCCTTCAATCATTTCTCTCAGGAATGCCTGTGATGATTTTATTAAAAATTCTATGAACATCACTCATGATAGGTTTTTTATTCACATTTAGTTCTCTTATTTGATTCAAAATGGCTGATTGGTGGCCATGTTTTTTTTTTTTAATGTGTTTTTAACTATTTCTTAGAAGTATGTTGTTCTGATGAAAATTAACAATCACAAAATTTATTCATATATATTGTAATATATATATATATATATTATATATATATATGTAAAATTTGGGAGTTTTATAAATCACTAAAAAAACTAAGTTCAATTTTGGTGCAACTAGCAAGTACAATTTTCAAGATATGCTGTTAAATTAGGCTGAAATAAAACATTGTTTTATGTAGAAATAAGTGGACATACATTTATACTCCTGATAATGAGTACCAGATGTTAGTATTGTGCTCTCCAGGTGTGGTAACCTGATATGTTGTTTTCATCATGCGTACAAATAAAAAAAAGTGGACTAGCATAGTTTTTCTGCATTATTATTTGGGAATTTTTATACAATTTCAATTTATTTCTTCTATAAGGAACATTAAGATTAATGTAGTATAAATTGAATAACACATTTGCTTTTATTTTTCTTGCCAAATTTTGCTTAGGTATGTTGCTGTAGTTTTCTATTTGTTATTATAATCTCGACTCAATGGGCAAAGTTTTACTAGTTATGCTATGTTTAGACAATTTGTTTGAAGGAATGATCTTGCAGACATGGGCAACCATAAAATGAGACGATGATGTTTTTGTTTTCCGAGAGTAAGTTTAGATCCCCACTGCAGTGGTTAAAATGTTTTGATGCAAGTATGCTATACAAACAAGGTGGAAAAGCAATCAATCCCGAAGGCAATCAATGTGTGATGCAAATGTAATTAAGATGTGTCTTTTGTCTGAAGATAGGTTTTTGTCTGAGGTATGAACAGAAACTAGCACATTGCTTATCCCTATACTGCTATCATGTGCATGCAAGTCTATTTGGTGCTCAGAGTAAAATGCAGGATTTGACCCAAAGACGTAAAAAAGTGTGAACTAACTGTAATGTATGAACAGAACGCTGGTATAGCCCACTGATGAGGAATATATACAAAGCGATCTAACATTCAGTTTCTCAGTATTGAGGCTCTATAGACAAAAACTGTGACAATAAAATAACATTTTAACCCACAAACACAATGTATTTTGAAGAAACAATGCCTGTATGACATTTTGATGAATACTAATTAAAATAGGCTGGGGTAATGAAACACTAATGAAGGAGGGCTTGTATAGAACTGCTTGCTCACTTACACTAATACAGTTTTAAAAAAAACATCACTCTTTCTTTTGATGTTTCCCTGCAGTTATGTATTCCGTTAAAGAGCTATCAAATGTTTGTCAACTGTCAGGATGCTGCAGGGTCCAAAACAATACGATTACTTGAAATGAAATGTTATCCATTCTTGAATAAGATTAACTGCTTTGAAAGTACTGAACCGATGTCAGAGATGTAATCTTCAGGGAAAAGCATTTCGTTTCCACTTCAGATGCATGTACTTGTGATAAGAAGCAATGATCTAGACTAGAGGATATTGATTTCTGAAAGCTCCTGGATACTATCAGCTTTGGGTCTTGCAATATGCTCATTTTATAATAACAATATTTCTCCCAGTCCTTTAAACATTGTACAAGGGTACACAAAGGACTACAGTTGTGATTTGAAATGTTAAAGTATAAGCAGTCAAGATATCTGCAATAGTCTAGTTTCTTCCTAGTCTAGTGTAGGCGCTTTTAAATTATACAATGCAATAACAATTATGTGTCACTTACAAAAATAACAATTAGATAATATTCAATCTTGTTGATCAGAAATCACACTTGTTTAGGAGAGAGAAAGAACTACATTAAACTCTATTTAATGAAAATAACATTTTAAAGTAGTTAATTCACTTGAAATCTAAGATTGAAAACTTTAGCTGATTGAGACTTCAAATGGCATTTTGCTATTTGCCCTAAGCTGTCTAAAGCAGTACGTAGATGCAGCCATAGTGTGTCCATACTGTGCACCCATAGTAACCATTACTATGGAAATAGAATTACTGAAAGGTATCCTCTTGTAAATTGTTGAAGTACACAATGAAGCGGATGTCTGATTAATTCCGGCTAGGCTACGCAACTCTATAGCTGTCTAACGTATGTGGTGATCCCTTGACTCTGAGTAAAACTTATGAGATATTAGCTTCCATTTTCTGATACTAATGAATCTTGAAATTTGATTATAGATTGGGTCCCAGTTGATATCTCTGATATAGTCCCAGGGTTCATTTCTGTCACACTCACTTTATACTTATTATTGAAAACTTGTGGTATGACGTGATGACTAAGATAGTATACATCAGTTGATGATACCTGGCCAAGGGAGATTTGTTGTGTTAAGTAAACTGAACACTTTCACTGATCTTCTCACCCCACACCCCTTCTCTGAAATGATTTCAAGCTTCTTGTTCGGGGTGGTGGTGGGAAGGGGGAGGGGGGTGTGGGGTATTAAAGTGCATACCTGTCTTGTTATTTTGACTCCCTCTTCCTCCATATAGATACAAGGTTTATAAATCATCCATCTCAATCTATAGTGCCTTATTGCTTCATCTCAATATCTTAGTGCAAACATTTTGTTGAGCTCAGAAAATTTCTGACCTTGATGTGTGCTATTTCCTTTATAAACTGTCATGAGATTCCCTTACGGCCCAGTGGACTAAGTGTTGTCGCAATAATCACAAGTGAACTAAAGAATGTGATACCACGCAGATGTTATTATTTATGACTGCCTTTACATCAGCATACTGGTACCTAGAATGTGTTGTGACTATTTACATTTAACTTGTATACCTTAGATAATCCCTTACTATAATTTTTCAATTTGTCTCTTCTATTTACTGGTTTTAATATTTCTCATTTTTTGGTTGACCAGATGCTAGTTATGACTTCTCGAAAACCACCAACCTAATTGATTTGATATTTATAAAATTATTGACTATTTATTTGGGTTCATCAGTCTAGCTAGAAGCATATAGAGCTATTCTCATGTGTGCTTTTTTTAAAATTATTTTGATCAAACATTGCTACCTTGATGCTAATGGTCCTCAAATTTGCTAATTTATGATATTCAAATGTGTCTGGAACGCTTGTTGGAGATGAACAGGGCGATTTCAATCACACTTTGTACCATGCACTTTACTGGAGTACAAGGGTGTATCATATTTTTTTGATTCATTCAAAAATAGCAAACTGGCGACCATATCTATGGTAGTTTTTCAAGCTGAATACAACAAAGCTCTTTTAGTAAACAATTGTGACAGATGATTATGAGAAACAATCACAGAAGTACATATTACAATATCTGAAAATAGAAAATACTTGTAAGGCCTATTATATATTAAATGTTCAACCTAGTTTTATATTATGAAGTAGTAAGTGTGCTTAGAATGTGAATTTATTGTTTTTGAATAATATATTCATAAGTTACCACTGCAGACATACCCGTGCATTATGTACATATAGCAGTATGTTTGATCAGGATTCATGCAAATTTAATTCATTGATCTGCTTCACATGTCTTTATAAGATAAGTTTTCAATGCATATATAACTTAGGTCAATCTGATGTAAAGTCACTCCAGTCACTTTAATTACGGTCACTGATAAAATCACCATTTACCAACTTCATATGCAAGAAATTCATCTCTGGTTGCATTCAACAGCCAATTAGAGTGTGCATGTAACACAAGTTATGACTAAATGTTGATGGTGAAAGATCTGAACAGGATTTGAGTGGTGGTCATGCATGTACCTAATTTGGGTATAATCATTATTGTTATAGGCTTGAAGTCTATTTATAATTAGTATTGTGTAATTCTATACTGTGTAATACATACTTTATCTTAGATGGAAATAATTTTCGCTGATTTGTGATGAGTTGCATGTAAAACAGAAGAAAAAGAGAAACATTCACTGAATCTTCCCTTCAGCAAAAATAAAATATTTTTTAGGGATATACACATATAGCATTATATCAACCGGTAATTAGCGGTACTACCATACTTAAAAAGGGTCCCGGGAGATCACTGATTATTTTTCTTTATCTGAGTTAGTCCTGAGCCTCATCCATACTCGTATAATTTTATTTCTTCTTTGAGTATGGGCATTTTAATTCCCCATTTTTATAAAACTATTGTGATTCACATATGACCTTTATCATCAATCCAAAATATAATGCTCTTGATTGGTGTGGGAATCACAATAAACTTGATCAGAGGATTGAACTAGATGACTGTAATGCTTATAAGCGATAAAGTAAAGAGCATATGAACGACACTCGGCACATTATAGGTGAGCATCTGCTTAAATTGTTGGGGTGCATTTGCTTTGGTCATCAGTTTGAATCCCTTGTTGCACATTTATAGTTTGTAATGTGCCTGTAATTTATATTATCAGCAGTATTGGCTTTTATACCATGTTTATGTTGGTATAACTGGTTATACCACTGTAGTGTGAATGAACATTGGAACAAATTCTGATTTTGTACAAAGTGCAGTCTGAATGTAGCAAAAATGGATTTTAAAGTCAACAAGGAAACATTATACTATTTTTACCTTTATAGCGAATGAGAAATGTGAGATGGGGGAAATGCGTCTTGGCTGTAAACTCTATTTACCATTTACAGTTAAAACCCCATTTCATTTGTGAGATAACTGGTATGGGGAATAACTTCCTACCCACAGGTGCCTTTAATAAGCTGGATTTATTAAAGGAAAGAAAAATGTCTACACTATATGGTATCTGCACAGTATTATCATAATGCTGTGAATATTCTCCTGTCGTAAGATACATTGAACAGGAAAGACTTTCATCTAATCTTCTTCATAACCATGGAAACGTTTTCAGTAATCTTCAATTTCCTGCAATTTCACAACTGTTAGAGCGCATTTGAATTGCTATTAGTCTAAGTTAACAACTGCTGTGTGGTTTGGCATTTGAACATGTTGTAGACACAAGATAGTAATAACAAAGCATTTCTAATCAACACATAAATGTATAGATCTAAACTTTCCAGACCAATGAAGGTAGAGGTGTACATCAGGCTTCCAGACCCATGATGGTAGAAGTAATGGGGACATCAGGCCCTCCAGTCCCATCATGGTAGAAGTAATGAGGACATCCGGCTTCCAGACCCATGATGGTAGAAGTAATGGGGACATCAGGCCCTCCAGACCCATGATGGTAGAAGTAATGGGGACATCAGGCCTCCAGATGCATGATGGTAGAAGTAATGGGGACATCAGGCCTCCAGACCCCTGATGGTAGAAGTAATGGGGACATCAGGCCTCCAGATGCATGATGGTAGAAGTAATGGGGACATCAGGCCTCCAGATGCATGATGGTAGAAGTAATGGGGACATCAGGCTTCCAGACCCATGATGGTAGAAGTAATGGGGACATCAGGCTTCTAGACCCATCATGGTAGAAGTAATGGGGACATCATGCCCTCCAGTCCCATGATGGTAGAAGTAATGGGGACATCAGGCTTCCAGACCCATGATGGTAGAAGTAATGGGGACATCAGGCTTCCAGACCCATGATGGTAGAAGTAATGGGGACATCAGGCTTCCAGACCCATGATGGTAGAAGTAATGGGGACATCAGGCCTCCAGACCCATCATGGTAGAAGTAATGGTGACATCAGACCCTCCAGACCCATGATGGTAGAAGTAATGGGGACATCAGGCCTCCAGACCCATGATGTTAGAAGTAATGGGGACATCAGGCCCTCCAGTCCCATGATGGTAGAAGTAATGGGGACATCAGGCCTCCAGATGCATGATGGTAGTAGTAATGGGGACATCAGGCCCTCCAGTCCCATCATGGTAGAAGTTATGGGGACATCAGGCTTCCAGACCCATGATGGTAGAAGTAATGGGGACATCAGGCTTCCAGACCCATGATGGTAGAAGTAATGGGGACATCAGGCCTCCAGACCCATGATGGTAGAAGTAATGGGGACATCAGGCCCTCCAGTTCCATGATGGTAGAAGTAATGGGGACATCAGGCCCTCCAGTCCCATGATGGTAGAAGTAATGGGGACATCAGGCTTCCAGACCCATCATGGTAGAAGTAATGGGGACATCAGGCTTCCAGACCAATCATGGTAGAAGTAATGGGGACATCAGGCTTCCAGACCCATGATGGTAGAAGTAATGGGGACATCAGGCCCTCCAGTTCCATGATGGTAGAAGTAATGGGGACATCAGGCCCTCCAGTCCCATGATGGTAGAAGTAATGGGGACATCAGGCTTCCAGACCCATCATGGTAGAAGTAATGGGGACATCAGGCTTCCAGACCCATCATGGTAGAAGTAATGGGGACATCAGGCTTCCAGACCCATCATGGTAGAAGTAATGGGGACATCAGGCCCTCCAGTCCCATGATGGTAGAAGTAATGGGGACATAAGGCTTCCAGACCCATGATGGTAGAAGTAATGGGGACATCAGGCCTCCAGACCCATGATGGTAGAAGTAATGGGGACATCAGGCCCTCCAGTCCCATGATGGTAGAAGTAATGGGAACATCAGGCCTCCAGATGCATGATGGTAACAGTAATGGGGACATCAGGCCTCCAGACCCCTGATGGTAGAAGTAATGGGGACATCAGGCCCTCCAGTCCCATCATGGTAGAAGTAATGGGGACATCAGGCTTCCAGACCCATGATGGTAGAAGTAATGGGGACATCTGGCCTCCAGACCCATGATGGTAGAAGTAATGGGGACATCAGGCCCTCCAGACCCATGATGGTAGAAGTAATGGGGACATCAGGCCCTCCAGACCCATGATGGTAGAAGTAATGGGGACATCAGGCTTCCAGACCCATGATGGTAGAAGTAATGGGGACATCAGGTCCTCCAGACCCATGATGGTTAGAAGTAATGGGGACATCAGGCCTCCAGACTCATCATGGTAGAAGTAATGGGGACATCAGGCCTCCAGACTCATCATGGTAGAAGTAATGGGGACATCAGGCCTCCAGATGCATGATGGTAGAAGTAATGGGGACATCAGGCCCTCCAGTCCCATCATGGTAGAAGTAATGGGGACATCAGGCCCTCCAGTCCCATCATGGTAGAAGTAATGGGGACATCAGGCAGGCCTCCAGACTCATCATGGTAGAAGTAATGGGGACAATAGGCTTCCAGACCCATGATGGTAGAAGTAATGGGGACATCAGGCTTCCAGACCCATGATGGTAGAAGTAATGGGGACATCAGGCCTCCAGATGCATGATGGTAGAAGTAATGGGGACATCAGGCTTCCAGGCCCATGATGGTAGAAGTAATGGGGACATCAGGCTTCCAGACCCATGATGGTAGAAGTAATGGGGGCATCAGGCCCTCCAGTCCCATGATGGTAGAAGTAATGGGGACATCAGGCTTCCAGACCCATGATGGTAGAAGTAATGGGGACATCAGGCTTCCAGACCCATGATGGTAGAAGTAATGGGGACATCAGGCCCTCCAGTCCCATGATGGTAGAAGTAATGGGGACATCAGGCTTCCAGACCCATGATGGTAGAAGTAATGGTGACATCAGGCCTTCCAGTCCCATGATGGTAGAAGTAATGGGGACATCAGGCTTCCAGACCCATGATGGTAGAAGTAATGGGGACATCAGGCAGGCCTCCAGACTCATCATGGTAGAAGTAATGGGGACAATCAGGCCTCCAGACCCATGATGGTAGAAGTAATGGGGACATCAGGTCTCCAGACTCATGATGGTAGAAGTAATGGGGACATCAGGCCTCCAGACCCATCATGGTAGAAGTAATGGGGACATCAGGCCCTCCAGTCCCATGGTGGTAGAAGTAATGGGGACATCAGGCCCTCCAGACCCATGATGGTAGAAGTAATGGTGACATCAGGCCTCCAGACCCATGATGGTAGAAGTAATAGGGACATCAGGCCTCCAGACCCATCATGATAGAAGTAATGGTGACATCAGGCCTCCAGTCCCATGATGGTAGAAGTAATGGGGACATCAGGCGTCCAGATGCATGATGGTAGAAGTAATGGGGACATCAGGCCCTCCAGACCCATCATGATTAGAAGTAATGGGGACATCAGGCCTCCAGACCCATCATGGTTAGAAGTAATGGGGACATCAGGCCTCCAGATGCATGATGGTAGAAGTAATGGGGACATCAGGCCCTCCAGTCCCATCATGGTAGAAGTAATGGGGACATCAGGCCTCCAGATGCATGATGGTAGAAGTAATGGGGACATCAGACCCTCCAGACCCATCATGGTTAGAAGTAATGGGGACATCAGGCCTCCAGACCCATGATGGTAGAAGTAATAGGGACATCAGGCCTTCCAGACCCATGGTGGTAGAAGTAATGGGGACATCAGGCCCTCCAGACCCATGATGGTAGAAGTAATGGTGACATCAGGCCTCCAGACCCATGATGGTAGAAGTAATAGGGACATCAGGCCTCCAGACCCATCATGATAGAAGTAATGGTGACATCAGGCCTCCAGTCCCATGATGGTAGAAGTAATGGGGACATCAGGCGCCCAGATGCATGATGGTAGAAGTAATGGGGACATCAGGCCCTCCAGACCCATCATGATTAGAAGTAATGGGGACATCAGGCCTCGAGACCCATCATGGTTAGAAGTAATGGGGACATCAGGCCTCCAGATGCATGATGGTAGAAGTAATGGGGACATCAGGCCCTCCAGTCCCATCATGGTTGAAGTAATGGGGACATCAGGCCTCCAGATGCATGATGGTAGAAGTAATGGGGACATCAGACCCTCCAGACCCATCATGGTTAGAAGTAATGGGGACATCAGGCCTCCAGACCCATGATGGTAGAAGTAATAGGGACATCAGGCCTCCAGACCCATGATGGTAGAAGTAATGTGGACATCAGGCCCTCCAGTCCCATCATGGTAGAAGTAATGGGGACATCAGGCCTCCAGATGCATGATGGTAGAAGTAATGGGGACATCAGGCCTCCAGATGCATGATGGTAGAAGTAATGGGGACATCAGGCCTCCAGACTCATCATGGTAGAAGTAATGGGGACATCAGGCCTCCAGACCCATGATGGTAGAAGTAATGGGGACATCAGGCCCTCCAGTCCCATGATGGTAGAAGTAATGGGGACATCAGGCCCTCCAGACCCATGATGGTAGAAGTAATAGTGACATCAGGCCTCCAGATCCATGATGTTAGAAGTAATGGTGACATCAGGCCGCCAGACCCATCATGGTAGAAGTAATGGGGACATGAGGCCCTCCAGACCCATGATGGTAGAAGTAATGGGGACATCAGGCTTCCAGACCCATCATGGTAGAAGTAATGGGGACATCAGGCCCTCCAGACCCATGATGGTAGAAGTAATGGGGACATCAGGCTTCCAGACCCATCATGGTAGAAGTAATGGGGACATCAGGCCCTCCAGACCCATGATGGTAGAAGTAATGGTGACATCAGGCCTCCAGATCCATGATGTTAGAAGTAATGGTGACATCAGGCCGCCAGACCATCATGGTAGAAGTAATGGGGACATGAGGCCCTCCAGACCCATGATGGTAGAAGTAATGGGGACATCAGGCTTCCAGACCCATCATGGTAGAAGTAATGGGGACATCAGGCCCTCCAGTCCCATCATGGTAGAAGTAATGGGGACATCAGGCTTCCAGACCCATGATGGTAGAAGTAATGGGGACATCTGGCCTCCAGACCCATGATGGTAGAAGTAATGGGGACATCAGGCCCTCCAGTCCCATGATGGTAGAAGTAATGGGGACACCAGGCCCTCCAGTCCCATGATGGTAGAAGTAATGGGGACATGAGGCCTCCAGACTCATGATGGTAGAAGTGATGGGGACATCAGGTCCTCCAGACCCTGTGATGGTAGAGGTAATGGTGACATCAGGCTCTCCAAACCTGTGATGGTAGAGGTAATGGTGACATCAGGCTCTCCAGACCTGTGATGGTAGAGGTAATGGCAACATCAGGCCTCCAGACCTGTGATGGTAGAGGTAATGGTGTCATCAGGTCCTCCAGACATGTGATGGTAGAGGTAATGGTGACATCATGCTCTATTGGTAAGGAACTTAGCAGTTCAGCCCCTACTTGTTCATAAGCTCTTCCTATGGTATTGCCATTTTGTAGTTGCCTTTTGGCATGATGGAAAATGGTTTCCACATTTTGCGATTATAACATATAAAATAAAAAACAATTTAAGTTTGTAAACTTCTAGACCTACAGTGTATCTTCTCTATTTCTTTACATGTGTATTATCCTTTACTAAATATAAATGATATATTTGATGGGAAATATCACAAAAAACAATGTATGTATGCATTTCTGTACAATGATGTAGTGCTTGCTTTGTCAATATGTACTAAGCTTAAGGGGGCTGACGTTAATCCATCTGTCAAAAGACCACATATTGTTTTTTGTAATTATGCTTTATACCTGTATATCTTCAAATTCAGTCTTGCTGTTAATACAGAAATGAACTGACAGTGTTTTCTTTCTGAAGCCTGATCACGCCTATCAGTAGGACTTTTTTATGTGTTAGGTGATGACAACAAAAAAACGAGCATGAACAATTTGAACATGAAATGACAACTACAATGCCTCAGAACCCTAATAAAATCTAGTTATTACATCAATTCCTATTAATATCATTCACTGTGGTCATGTATCTTTTCCACAGTGATCTTGTCCTTTTTAATTTCCGTGCTTCAGTAGTTTGAGCAATATATCCAGCCTTTTCAGCAGATTGGAATATAATGATTTCCTGTTGACAAAACTTGCCACTTAGAAAGACTAACATATACCTCCCTGGTTGATGAGTTTTATCAACCTAGTGCTTCCCATCAAATGCATCACAAGGTATAAGTGCTTATAGATGACATAGAATGTTTCATTTACATCAGGGGACTCTTTGATTTCTAAAAGGAATTTTGAAAGCTACCGGTAATGTTCATTTTAATTGTGGACCTGGTTTTTATGTACCTTCTCACAATATTTAGCTCAGTCTCCTTTGAACGAGGTCCAAATTCCTGAAATATTAATTTGGGTTTGTCTGACAGCGGCTGTTTTTGTTTTCAAATTTGCTGAATTCTGAGAACCTGATGTGTCCAGAAACCATATCTCTGAGATGAACAGGGCTATTTCATTCAAACTTTGTACCAGGTTCAAGATTTAAAAAAAAAAAATGGCTGATTAGTGTTTGTTTTGCTTTTTTCATTTCTATGCTGATTCTTTCACTTGAAAATTTGTACACAACTACCATACTCATATATAATATTGTTATATGATCAAATATTTTGATAAATTGTTTGACTTGTCTAAAATTTGAGAATTGCAGTCAGTAAATGTGTCCAGTAATGTTTCTCAGAAATGAACAAGGTGATTTCATTCAAATTTGTATCAAGCTTAAAGTTATGCTTATTGGCTTATTAGTCCCCGTTCGGACGCAGTCCGAAAACGGGGACTTATGTTTTGCCCTGTGTGCGTCCGTGCGTCCGTGCGTCCGTGATCACCTGTATTTCGAACATGCATGGACCGATTAAGTTCAAACTTCACTCATACATCACACCTTATATGGGACATATGCACATGCATTTTTTTCATGATCCGATTAACGATAGCCGAATAGCAGCCATTTTAAGGCCGAAAATGCATCAAAATCGCACATTTTCACCATTCCGGACCCGGATCTCAGTTATGCATGGACGGATTTTGTTCAAATTTGGTACATACATTAAACATAATAGGACCTTGATGCACGTCATTTTTTTTTTTGGATCGGGTTCGAAATGGCCGACTGGCGGCCATTTTGTTTTAAAGAATTCAGTTCTGGATCCGTATCTGAGACATGCTTGGATTGATCGAGTTCAAACTTCACACACACAAGGTACATCATGTCACAAATATGTATGTGCATTTGTTTCATGATCTCATTAACGATAGCCAAATGGTGGCCGCTTTAAGGCCGAAAATGCATTGAAATCGCACATTTTCACCATTCCGGACCCGGATCTCAGTTATGCATAGACGGATTTCATTCAAATTTGGTACATACATTAAACATAATAGGACCTTGATGCACGTCATTTTTTTTCCGGATCAAGTTCGAAATAGCCGACTGGCGGCCATTTTGTTTTAAAGAATTCAGTTCTGGATCCGTATCCGAGACATGTCTGGATTGATCAAGTTCAAACTTCACACACACAAGGTACATCATGTCACAAATATGTATGTGCATTTGTTTCATGATCTCATTAACGATAGCCAAATGGGGGCCGCTTTAAGGCCGAAAATGCATTGAAATCGCACATTTTCACCATTCCGGACCCGTATCTCAGTTATGCATGGATGGATTTTGTTCAAATTTGGTACATACATTAAACATAATAGGACCTTGATGCACGTCTTTTTTTTTTTCGGATCAAGTTCGAAATGGCCGGCTGGCGGCCATTTTGTTAAAGAATTCAGTTCTGGATCCGTATCCAAGACATGTCTGGATTGATCAAGTTCAAACTTCACACACACATGGTACATCATGTCACAAATAGATATGTGCATTTGTTTCATGATCTGCTTAACAATAGCGGAATGATGGCCATTTTAAGGCCGAAAATGCATCAAAATCACATATTTTCACAATTCCAGAACCGGATCTCAGTCATGCATGGATGGATTTTGTTCAGATTTAGTACAATGTGTTGTACATATGCAGGTGCATTTCGGTCATGATCTGCTTTGAATGTATATGTCACTCAAATATGAACGGAACGGGGACGTGTCATTGACAATGACTTGTTTAACCCTAAGTTGATTGATAAACATACAATATTGAGTGATGCGTATGCGCTGAAAAAAGTTTCGTGATCTGATCTGATCTTATTATAGCTGTTTCTCTGCAATGGCTTGCATGATTTTTTTGTATGTAATATTAGCTGCAGTTTAATAGGAGAATGTTTTGATCTAAATTGAGTTTTCAATAAATAATTGTGAAAAATATGTGATTGATATATATTGTATAACGTCTGAAAATCCTAGCTCTTCAGGCAATTCCTGCTGCTAGTGTGCCTTCACACTGTGTTATAGATTGAATCTACCCTACACAAAAAAATGTATCATCATACTGTGGTAATACGCACATTATAGTTCAAATTACAGTTACAGTAGTAAGTAAATTTACATTACATGATGATTATTCAATTAATAATTAGTGTTGAATTTCATGTACCTGGGCATTTATACATTCACTTCCATCACCATAACCTCTTCTCCACTGAATGGAAATTATTTTTCATGCTGTACTGATGCGATTACTTTTCATGCGACAATCTAGCAATCGCCCTTGGGTCATAATATGTTATGATTACTGTATTTCCATTGTACAAAGCCATGCATGTACACTTTTCTGATCCATGCAACATGGTTCAAGATTTGTATAGCATATAACTGTTAGGTTTCAAATGACACACCATACGATATTACAGTGCAGCATATTTTATAACAGTATTTCATCAAATGCCCTATACTTGTTTTGAATATGTTTATGATGAGCCAATACAAAATCCTACAAAACAGGGTTTTGACATTTTTTTTTTCTTAAAATTTTAGTGAGGTCCATCATTGATTAGATGACAGTGAAAGACACTTTAATTTGTTTAAACTTTTAAATTGCTATTTTGCTGATTTGTGAATCAAAGTATTCAAACCTTTATATCAAGGTGTCACAATTGATCATATTTTTTGCCACATTATTATGCATGTCTGAAGGGAATAGATTTTATGAAAACTCTTGCTTGATATTCTGTCGATATTTCCCCCAACAATTACCTGTTAATACAAATTCTGTTATTTTATTTGCTTCATCATTTTGTATTAATGAAAAAAGTTCCTTTAATTAATTTAGTTTATAATTAAGTTTTTGTAAATGAACATTTTTTAAATACTGTCTGCCTAGATCAATACAATATACATTCACGGTGTTCAGTACATGACGCAAGCTGATCAGTCACTTAAAAAACAATCACACAAAATCACACTGACCAGCAGTAAAAGCAACATTCCTTTGCATGCCAAATTGCCAGTATCACATACGTGGATAATTCAACATTAGTTTATTTGATGATTGTGTGAGACAGTTTCATATTGATTAGCATTATTCATGTTAAAATTATCATCTTTATAATGTTTGGTAAAATTACTGCCTACAGTCACCTTCTTCAATTTAAATATATTCTGACGATTTAATACATGTTGCTCAATCACTTATATAAGATAAGATAACGGCTTTATTACAACCGTGTAGAAAATTTTACATTTCTAATTTGGTGTTTAAAATGTAATAAAGTTAATAATGAATAACTAAAAAAGTAAGTAAGTGAAAGTTGAGTAAATAAAAAGTTAAATAAGTGTGACTGAGTGTATTCTTTTGTTTGTTCATTTACTATTACTCAAGTACACATAGAGGGCTATAATAGTATCTTTATCTTTTGATTGTAAGATATGTTTAAATTGTTTTTCTTTATCCAAATTCAGGAAATTTGCATTTACACTGTTGATAGTGTATATATATATGCTGGGGCATGTTTCTGAAAAAATCCATTATAAAGCCTCTGAAATTGTCAATTGATCAGTAACTCCAGTCGTATTAAATACACTTGACCTGCCTCGCTTTGAGGGAAACAATAGGTGTCAGAGCTGTCAAGTTCAATGTGTTAGCTAATTTGTTTCATACCATCTCGTTTATTTTGGGACATCTAATTGACCTGGTTAAAATCACTGATTTCAGAAGATCTACATTGCTGTATGAAATGCTTTTTCACTTAATTCAAGGTTAAGGTGAATCATCATTTGGTGGCTGTCAATTGGATCCTGCACAATTTTTACATTCGAGTGAACAATACTTGAAGCCCTATTTTAGTTGTAACCCTCTTAGTAATCCTTGTAAATTATACTGCTTGAATTACCTTCACTGGAAATTAGACAAACCAAAATATACAGTTTCAAACGGTCTTTATAACATAACTTGACTACGGTATAAAGGAAACTTGATTATTGGTAGTTGATCCAAGTACCTGCTACATATGTATTTAAGACTCCTCAGACTGTTGTATACTTGAGTGTAGCTTGCCTCTTATTTTCACAATGTTTGTGTTTATGTGTTAACATTGACCGATTTTGATGAAACTGTATACACACAACTTGCTGGTGTAAACTAGATTATGATGTTTTTATATTTTTTATTACTTTTCACAACGTTTTCTAGTGAGAACACAATATTAAGCACAAAATGAGTTAATCAAAATAATATATTCTATCAACTCCAAATAGCAATTATAATAGTTATTGTCAGTTTAAAGGAATTCTGACAAAATAAGTCCATGCTAATATTTAGTGTATGATATAGATTATAAAATACACACCAAAAATGAAATAAAATTTATACAATGTGGGATTACTTTGCTGCTCAACAGGACAAATAGTTACACTGATTGTAATATATTACCACTGATATTTGGGGATTATATGAAACATTCACAACCATGTCTTCATGGTGTACCAGATGTTAACATAGATTTATACACACCTGACTTATTTTGTCTGAAATCCCTTTAAATTGACAGGCTTGCATGAAACATCATTAATACATTTCAATTTTATAACAGACTGTTACTCTCTTAAAGATAATTTATAGGGTTGGCTGGATAAGCAAACCATAGTTGATCTTCATCAATAATTAATTTTAAATTCAGTCATTCTCGCATGTAATCACAACTAATGGTAAAGCATGTTTTGTAACATTGTTTGACGCAACTGATAATAACAAAAAAAATGATGAAAAAATCTGGTAAATCAAGATGACACAAGATGTTGAAGATGTGTGATCTGATTGCTGAGTTTTGCAAGCTTAAATTTAACTGCCAATATATATCATACTTTGATTTCTCCTTGTCTTTTTTTTATGCAAGTTAAGAACAATCACTGAAATTGGGCTTGTAAATTTTAAAATAGAAACAGAGAAAAATTAATATACCTGCAGTTTGACATAGATACAGAGTATTTGACATTTACAGGAAATGAGGATCACCTGTACTGATATTTATTCAACTAGTTTTGATTTCTTATATCCGGTGATATATGATGTTGTGGATATTTACTCTCCTAGCTGATCCAAGTATCATGGTTAATAGTTAGTATATATGTAGAGCTTCTGGTTCATGCAATTGCATGTGTACAAGGTCTTTTACCATATCAGATCTTTGTTGTGAAATTGATTCCAGACAATCAATCATTGGCCATATTGAATGGAACTTTTGTTCACATTAATTTTAAGAAAGTTCATGATATACTATGGAATTGATTCAGATGAGATTCTATACTCTAATACTTTAATGTTGTAAGTTAGCTGTTGGTAAAATCCAATGTATTTGAATTGGTTACAATGCATATTATACCTTCATTATATTATTCATGTAATTTGCTTGTGTATGCACAAGTCTTTCTCTAGTTCTTATCAGACCTCAAGAGATATATAGGGATCTATGATTTAGATTACATGTATATTTTATGTTTAAATAATTGAACATTGATAATATTAATAATCAAGACATTAGTTTTTGGATACAAATTTATGCATATTAATTAGTACTTTGTTTATATCACCATGCATATGATTTTCTAATGCTTATTTATGTGCAAAACATGGTTAGTATTTGATACAAATCCATACATTAATTAGCTAATATTTGCAGACAATTTTTATATTCATTCATAATAATTAGCTAATTTACTAATCTTTCGTTTGTGATAAGTACAAGACTTAGTTAGTTATTGATAGAAACACTTTCATATTTATTAATTGGCATAATATACAATGCTGTTAATTTGCCAATGCTTGCATACTGGTACTTGCACAAATTGTGTTCTAACAAAAGTTTCAGTATTGTAACATTTTCATACATTTTTTATAATCAGTGTCTGTTTGATTAGTGCTTTTAAGTAGTTGTTAGAAACAGTCAGTTATGATTATATGGTTGTCTTTAATATAGATGCTTTGTGAATGCAGTTGAGAATTTCCATGGAAAATAACCTTGCATACAGATCTAATCTAATTTCTGATTGCAAAAATCTGAACCAATTAAGACAATGAGTTTATCCTATTAGTGTACCTCTTATTAACTTTTGATGCTTTACAAAAATAAAAATCTGCAAAATATTCTTTTTTTTAAAATTGGAAATGTTGGTTTAAAATCAACTAAACAATGTACATCTAATTGTGATAGTTAAAATTACTTGACATTGAATTTAAAGAAGTTTACAGAAAATGAGTGAACAGATTAAAAAAAAACTTGCTGTTTACCTTATCTGAGACATAAGTCCATGAATATGGTACGTTCTCTGAGCTTCTCCTCGTCAACTGTGCTTGATCATCTCGCTCGTTGAGCATTATAACAGTATGTTCAGTGTGGATGAGGAGCAGAAAATCTATAGCGCCCTCTGGCATCTCATTCTGTTTTATCTTAGTAGACTGCCCTCTACTGTATGCTTTTGTGTTTCTTTTTCTTCTTTTTTTTCCAATTCACTCGGACTATAGAGTCTATGTATGCTTCATTGTAGCCAAGATGCAGATTTGCCACATATATACTGATGGTTTTTATTCTGATTTGTATGATCTACTTCTTTGGACTTAAAATGAAATGTGCTTGATTGACAGATATTTTCTCCCACAATGCACTTAGTCCAGTCAATCTAAGAATATTTTAGACACGACCACATACATTTGCCATAGATATGAAGCATGGTGCATCTTATAGACAATTATGTCCTATACAAGTCATGAAAAATATTATTTCTGGTAAATTCTTGATTTTTTCGTAATAGCTAATACATTACTTAGTTGAGGATAAAACAAGTTTATGGATTGTAAAAGCCTCAGAAAATCTAAGTAGTGAAACATGTCTTAACACGATTTCTCCCCTACACAAAATTGATGATGTAATTATTGTATTTGATTTTAATAATTGATCATATTTTCATGATTCATAATTTCAAATTTTTTTGTTTTGTTATATGATAAATGAGACTAACTATTACGTGAAACCAAATTAAAATCATTCTAAAATAATGTACTTGAATCTGGATTCATTGACCAGGGAGAAAGAAATGACATTTGCAATAATAATCGTCGAGCAGGTCAGGGTTGTAACATTCGGTTGACGAAACAGACAATACAACATTATTGATTGGAACTGCATTTTTTCTGTCTTTCGCGTGCTTCAAAATGATAGATTTTGGCTGATCGTATTTTTTATAAAGGATCTGAATGTACAGCACTAATTTCACCCCACCTGCTGCTCGCTTCTGCGTGCAAACCCTCGCTTGAATTTTAAATACATGGCCGTAGCATCTGTGGTTTTTTTTTTGGGGGGGGGACATCAATATTTTCTCGGTTTCTCTGCTCTCTGCCATAAGAAGTTAGCATTGCCTGTATCACGTAAATGTCTTGATAATCATATTGTTGAAACGAGGTAGCAGCCCTGGATTTGGAGTTGGTAGTACTAGTATGTGTGGGGAGGGAGTGCAAAGAGGAAACGGCCAGCATCCCTTATACGGGGAAAACATGGAATCGTGACGGATTTGTTTCGTTCTTGCATGTAATATTAGGTTTTGAGGGCTTCTGAGTTAGCCATTTTTGTGCTAAAAAGTCTTGGCTGTTTACAGATGGAGGTTGTTCAAACTTGGTACATACATTGGACATTATGAGACCTTGGTGCATGTCATTTTGTTATTCAGATCGGATTCAAAACGGCTGACTGGTGGCCATTTTTAGTTCCTGTTTGGATGCAGTTCGAAAACAGGGACTTATGGTTTGACCTCTGTGCATCCGTGCGTGCATCTATGTGTGTGTCCGGATCTATATTTTAGACATGCCTGAACTGATTACATTCAAACTTCACACATACATTATACATAATATTATACATATGTACATCAATTTGTTACACTATCTGATTCAAAATGGCTGAATGGTGGCAATTTTTGTGCTGAAAAATTGTCAAAATTAAGCATTTGTGGATGGATTTTGTTCAAACTTGGTGTATACGTTGGACATTATGGAACCTTAGTGCATATATATATATATATATATATATATATATATATATATATATATATATATATATATATATATATATATATATATATATATATATATATATATATATATATATATATATATATATCTTCTATACTCTTATTGTAATCAGGAACCTTGTATTCACTTCCAAATGCTTTCTTGTTTGATGTTGGTTTCACCATAAAATTGTGTTGATTTGACAAAGCTAAATCTTCATGGTAACAAAACATTCTAGTTTGGAATGAACACTGGGTGGCGCTATACATTCAGTCTGTTTCCTCTGATGTTTGAGTTGGCAATGATGAAAATTGTTTATAATTACTATTGTGCGGCTAAATCAGAAAACCTAATTATTTCTTGTTTTTATGATGAACTTGAATATTAAAAGCTTTTAATGAAACACTTTTGGTGAATAAAAACTTCTAGTAAGGAAAACCTGACAGTGAAAGCCTTAATGTAAATAGGGTCTTCATGTAACATTACAACCATGGTATACAGGGTTCATAGTTCAAATGGAAATACAATTTGAATGTTACACTGCCCTCTAGAGGTTGACTGTGATTTGTTTTTTGTAATACTTACAATGACTGCTACCTCCAATTTGGCACCATTTGTGCTTTCTTGAATCATACATATTGATTACAAATATAGTCCAACATATGTATTCATCCATGATGTATGAAATACTACATATTAGCAAACGCTGCTGATCTATGATGAGGCTCTTCCATATGATGAGTAGTTGAGGTGTCTTTCAAAATAGGATGAAATGTGATTCAACATACACTATTGCACATAATTATATCTGCTGCCATCTACATTGGTTTGGTCTATTTTAACCCAGTAAATGTGTCACAAGAATTCGTATCACAGATTATCTATGCGTAGAATTTTCAAACCTGCTTGTGGAGGTTGTAGGTCAGGTAATGTTTGAGTCATGCACTGACGTGTCTACTGATCAAAACTAAACCTCACAGCAATAAACTCAACTCAAGTGGAAACAGCAGTCTGCAGCTGTTATTATAACGCTCTACTGACTAAAAAATTCCTCTCTGCAAAGAACGAAAACAATTTATTCTGTGTTTAAATCTCTGGAATGTTACTGTGCTGCATTGGTCATTTGGCAGATACTTACCTTGGCTTATTTGATTTCCAATTGTATTTGTACACAGTTAAAGGGGAGCAGAAGTCTGGTTTTTGTCACTCTGTACATAAAATTTGAGATCTATGAATGAATTCTGTCGATAAAAACATCTTGTGTATGTGCTGCGAAATGCCATAAATATCGGGTATTAAACGAGCTGTGAATTAGACGACAAATGTCCGCTTTGCCTAGCGTCATTTCGCCTCTAGAGGGCCAGTCAATGAAGTCATCAGTGAACCCTGATAATTGATCCCATTCATTCTTGTACGTCAATCCCATAGAAGTGCTACTATGAAAGTCCTTGTTAATGGACAATTTAAAAGTTTAAACATGGTGAGGTGTTGTGCGTATGATGCCATAACGATTCATGTTAAGTTTCTTGAAATCCCCAATGGCAAATCACGTTGGTTGCATGAAATCCGCAGAAGAAATAACCTGAAAGTGAAGACACATACAGGGTTCTAGCTATAGTAAACAATGAGTGAATAAATATTGTACAAGTTAAAACTAAATTAGAAATACGCTTAACATCACTTAAACTACAGTACTCATTTTGCCCAACTTCCCACTTTTTAATCGACTGCTTTTTGCTTAATTTCCATCTGGAAAACAATCTCATTTTTATCGGGTTTTTTTCACATTTCATTCAGATTTCTATTGACACAGGGAAATCACCACTGTGCCCTCTAACAGGACTTATTTTACAGGGATTCAAATTCAAAATTGAATTTCCCCCAAATCAAATTGAGTCAGTTTGTTAACTACTGGGTCGGTCGGTCTTCAAGAAAAAATAAAATTGTATGTGACTGTATTGGTGACTTAAAATATTGTGGCCCCTAATTTCCTTTTACATTTATTTTGTTGTGAGTTTCATTTTACCAAATTACATACCATAACTACTGTACATGTTTACTAAGGTTTTTTTTCATGATCACTATCAATGTAGAGTTTCTGTTGCATCAATGACGTGCCAATGCACAACTAGTTGTTATACAGCAAATCTTTGTACGTCAGTGGCACACAGACAGTCTCAGTTAGACCAGTTTTCATCATTGGGAAACTCCACCAAGGATGTGGGCATTGAATTTGCACCATTGAAAGTATACACAAGTTGGCAATTGGCAGTCCCTGCATATTATTTTACTGGTTTGCTTTTGATTAAAACAAACAAATTAAATCTGTTCTGCAATTATTTCAGTACTTCTGATTACATATAAAGGGAAACTGATGAACAGGCATTTGAAGAAATCCATTCAACTGATGTTACTCCTTTCCTTATTCAGATGAAGTTCAAAAATGGGGACTATTATTTCAGATTCCATCTAAAACTGGAACATATCTATTCTTAAAGATGACGATCAATCTGCACATTCAAAATTCAGTCCTATTAAAGAAGTGTTTGTAATAGAGCAAATATGATATTTTAACCATAGACATTTTGGTAAATGCATCCAGTGCAAATAAAGTAATACTATATTCAGAAATTATTTTTTTTGGTATTTTTTTTTCCTTTTTCTTTTCTTTTATCTTATTTGTCTGTTGTTTGTTGCTATGTATGCTAATATGTATATAACACTGATTGCTTTGAAGTGTTCATGAAATTCTGATCTGGAATCCGAGAATAAGCGCCTAAAGCTCTAAGTCGTTGTAACAAAAATGTGATAAATACCACAATTCATAGATTTCTTCATTTCTATACACCAGTACTTTATATTCATTGACTAATTTGATCAAAATCACATGCTTTTAAAATTTAGCTGCTGCATCACGGTTGCTTGACAACAACAATTGGTGTAGGATTGCAAATTGATATGTGGCACACTATACATGCAATACACAGATTGGCTTCTTTAGATTACACGTATAAAGCTGAAAGATGCTCTAAGGAATCTGGCATTATGTGGATAAATTTTATAGTTCCTGATTCATGATTTGCATTGTATGTGTTTCTAAGTATCATCAATCTTCGCTCTCACTGGATTTTTTTTAAAGGTTTTGTGAAATTTGTAATTGAGAAATCAAAGAGAAATAGCAAACATTATTCATATATTAATGTAAAATTTACTAATTCATCAATAATTTTTTAAATAAATTTTGTAAAAAAAAAATCTTAATTAACAACATTTGCTATTGACAGAGAGAGCATTTATCATTCTCACAAGGTACATTATCTGTTGAACTAAAAATATCATTAATACAATATTCACTTCTGGGAAGTGGAGGTATGCTAAACTCAGAACATTTGCCATCTTAACATTCAAAATATATGATGTTTGCTATTGCAATTTAGATTGTTTTAATGTAAATGCCATGAGTTTGAACTCTACAACAAAACAACATTAATTAGAGATATATTCGGACAAAGAGATCAGAGGTGCGTGAAAACAAGTCACTATATTTTACCAAATTCATTTTTAATGCATATTTCTGTGAATGGTAAAAACCATCTGAACATCTAACCTGAATATACAGTGACTATTGTATCCTTTTGAGATGTTGTGTACCTTTAAGAAAAAAAAGCATACAATAGACTAATTTGCATATTTACTGATGGTATTGGGGGTATGACTGTCCCATTTTAAGAGTAACATGACATCATTTGTCACATGTCATGCAAACTACATTTCATTGCATATTTCTATGAATCTTCTGCGTCTTTGGGTCCTGAAACTATAACCTGGCAATGTATTGGTTTGTATGTAAAAAATATTTATTAGCAAATCAAGAATATACACTATTGAAATAAGGCTAGAATTGAGCATGAAAATTGTGCAACCTTAATATGTAACCTTCCAGGAAAACAATCCATAATTTGCATAAATTGGATTACATCAATATATCAACAAGTCGTTAGTCTGGAAGAAATACAGCTTAAAATAATTGTTGAGATGTTAACATAATAAAAAGATAATGTGACAATATTTTCAAGGTTAAATACTGCAAATTATTGGTGCTGTGTTTCTTGTTATAATTTTTTTGTCGTAAATATTCCATATACATTGTACATGTAATACTTTTGTTATATAATATTAAGTCTGATTTCTTATTTGGTGTGTCATTTCAATACATCATAAAATCATGTTTCACACTTCACACTACAGCCAATGTAAACTTTTATGAGAATCCCAATGATCTATAGAGAATTTTGTATATTGAACAGAGAATACTATACTGTGAATGTGTACTGTGATAAAAAAAAAAAGACTATAGCTGCAGCTGTACATGCATAACATATATCTACATTTAAAATTTAGTGTCTTATTCTTTTTGGTAAAGATAATATAGCATAGTATTTTGTCTTTGAAAATAATTTTCATTGTAAGATGGATTGTAAGTATCGGTTTTCTTGATTCTAAGTATATATATCTGATGAGGATTGTTATTATTTTAAACTAAAACTATGGTTTCAATTTAGAATTTTAACCCAGTTTTTTATTTCTTATCTTAAGCACCATTTATTTCTTAGTTTGATTACATTTTGAATGCATTTTAAGTTAGTTTGTTGGAAAGTTAAGATTGATTTTATGAACATTATAAAGTGGCCTTCAATTTTGTACTTCTCACTGTGTCATCTCTTGTTGATAGCCTGGGACTTTTTGGAGGTGTAACATCGCGGTTTTGTGTGTATCCCGACCACATGCATTTTGCATGTTCTCTTGCTCTAATTTCTCTGGTATTACATGTGAGTGTAGCCAAAAAGGCAGCTCGGAATCTCTTGTTGAAGACTGTGTATAGGATTGGGTTTATCATGCTTGCACCATACCCAAACCAAAGACATATGTCAAAAATCTGTACAGGCAAGTGACATGTTGTGCATAATACTGTCAAAACATTAAGAATGAAGAATGGTGCCCAGCAGATGACAAAAAAGAAAAAAACCAATCCTAATACTTTTGTAGCACGTTGTTCATTACTGATTGACACCGCACTAGTTCGTGATGCATTAGACAGTGACTTTCGTAGTGGCGTTACAAGTCCTTGTATCGGGCCCCTTAGAGGATTACTCGTCTTGCGATGAACTTCTTTAGGTTTGTGAATGCCGTTACCATTTTGTTGACTTAAGTACTTCATAGGAAGTGAATTACAAGTACTGGTAGATGGCGTAGCTGCTCCTCTGCCCTGCGACATTGATCCTCTTTTATAACTATACCGTGTGGGGCCACCAACACCAAAATGGCGATTGAGACGACTTTGTGAACCTCTGCGAAATGAGTATCTACGCAACACTGCAGAACTTGCTGGTTTGTCACAACAAAGTGCTGCTTTCTTTCGTAGTTTATGAACAGTGAGACTGTACGTCACTATAACAATCCCAAGAGGTATAAAGAAAGCCACTATTGAACCATACAGCTTGAATTCATTATTTGTCAGTGCACAGGTATAATCATTCAGTACATTCTTCTCGTCCGTTAA
Source organism: Saccoglossus kowalevskii (assembly GCF_978046115.1). Lineage (NCBI taxonomy): Eukaryota > Metazoa > Hemichordata > Enteropneusta > Harrimaniidae > Saccoglossus > Saccoglossus kowalevskii. Next base: position 27,680,118 of record NC_140641.1, read on the forward strand.
TCCCAGTGCTATCAGCGGGCATGATAGACCAATACTGATTATCCAAACCAATGCAATCTTGACGACCACACGGAAAGACGAGTGACGATACTGCTGGGCATGCTTGATAGGAGAAGTGATTGCAAGGTATCGATCCACAGAAATGGTACATAGATGCATAATGGAAGCTGTGCAACATAAGACGTCAAAAAATGTGTACATATCACAGAGAATAGCTCCATATGGCCAATGACCTATGGAAAAAAAACAGAAACGCATACATGAGCAATTGTTTTGATATTAAAATCCTGTATATCTTATGCTCCACAAATCTTTTCATCCATGAAAGATTGTTACAATTTTAAAGAGACACATCATTATAGTGCATTGTGTGTATACTAAGTAGTGAAAGTCATTGAGTAGCATAAAAGTGATATAACTTTTCAGTGGTGAAAGATGGTCTCAAATCATGTTGAGATACAAAAACTGTCTTTGTTTAGGAGTGTGACTTATCATTCATACACATTGACTTCATTGACATAGTACACCATTGAGGGAGACAGTGACTTAAGAAATGTCTACGATACTTGTAATTACATTGTGTGTTTTTCAATTACGCTTTAATATTACAAATTTAGCTTCTGTAACAATTTCCCCTGCACTGAGAGGATACTTTCTTGGAACAACATAATTCCTTTAAAATCAATCTGCACTGCAAGTAGTATTCTTATCAGAAAATCGTTGAAAGCTAACTATTGCTGATCCATTGTGAATCCTGATCAATTGATACAGTAAAGCCTGTTAAAATGATGGTAATTGCAGTACTAGAATAATGATACTAATTGTAGTTGTCATGTACCAGTAATGACTGTGACTGTCCACCATGTATTTCAATAGGTGAATGCAAATGAAACTGATTTTCAGCATAAAATATCACCTCTACAGAATCTCTGATTTCCCCCTTTATTTATTCAAGCTGTATTTTGCATGATGTGAACTCTGGGATTATAACTTGCCTGTGGCGATTTAGTAATACCAAGTACACGAAATGTGGCCTGCCTTTTGCTTAACACCCGAGAGATTTGCCTTGGAAAGTTGTTGACTGATAAGATGCCTCATTTTCATTCCTAATGAGATTCACACCCCCTTGTCAATTTCGCTTTGACGTCATGTTTAATAAAGTACAATAAATATATACAAGGTGATAATGATGAATATATTTTTATCCAATTTAAATTCATCATCAACTAGATTCATTTTGCTTATCTATCTTAAATCCCCCTTGCTACTCCCTTTTCTCCATTTGCACCAGCTTCTAACATTATGATTTATACACAAATGCATTACAATTCTACTAGCACATGAAGTTGCTCTATTTTGAAATTAAACAGTTATGCAGCAGCACACTAGAAGGTTAATATTTCACATAAAATCAGTTCCCATTGTGACTGTAAATATGCTGTGAATAATTTACCTAATGATTTACAATGACAACATTAATCATATTTGAAAAAAAAATTAATACTATTCTAAAAATAAAATTGTAACTGCCTGTAATCGTGTTGATAAATGTCAATTAAATGATTTTATCTAAATTTTCTTGAAACCATGTTAAAGGTGCCTAGATAGCCAACAACACACTGTATGACCCCTGAATCAGCGTTCAAAATCACCAGTGGAATTTATTGTGATTTGGGTTCTGTTACGCATCCTAAATATGGTTACAATCTAGAGAATTGTTACAAGCATTTATATAAGAAGGAATGTCTATTGACTTAATTCATTCATCAATGCTTTCTTCTCAGTCAATAACATTCATTGTCAAGCATTTCTTGGTGATTAATGTAGCGTCATAATTTTAGCTACATTTCATGCAAACCATGCAGTATTTAAATATATTTTACACAAAGTTTATACAAGAAGTGAGTTCTCCTGGGGATGCGTCAATGGAAACTATGGTATTCCTCTTGTGGTGCAGCTCTGAAGTATGCTTTCTTCACTCATTCGGAAATGTCAAAAGTTGAATAATGAAAAGCCTTAAATAATTGAAAATAACCTGTTCTACCAACATTTCACTAATTGTAGAGCAATGTTGGAAACCTATTGGGGATAATTCTGTTATGATTGATATCTATTTAGTAGACACAGCATACAAACTGGACCACTTATATTTATTTCAATCTTTCAGGTCAATCATTTAACCGTTGGGTGATGAACATGTAACTTTCAGTGTCTTTAATGGGTATGTGTGAGCTTAAGCTACTGTTACACTAGTATATTTTATAAGTTCATGTTGGCAACTTGAAAATTGACTCTGTCCCAAGGGTTATCACTGTTTTCTTTATTTCCAATCCATCACGATAAAATCCTATATTTGTGTCATGTTGGCTTATATTCAGTCGTAAGTAATGCCTGCATACTTCCCATTATGTGTGATAAATCAGTGTATTTATGCTAATTTTACACTGTCTTATTAGTCTTTATTATGAAGCCATTAACGTGTACCAGCTTACCAATGATTTATCTGTAATTTTATTGAACCTCAAACATCACTTTTAGACGTGTGAGATAAAATATATAGTATACTGTATTTGTGCTATGAGAACATGTGTTTAGGGAAATGATAGTTATGTGTGTGTGGTCAAACTAAGCTTGTAATTATCCAAATACATGTACAATGCCATGCTGTATTTGTTCCATTTGAAGTGCATCTCTAGTAGAAACACACATAATTTACCAAGTCAAAACATGCATTTATTATTGTGTCATTATAATATGACTTATTTGATCATAGACACACCTGTCATTCAGGCAAGCGCATGCACAACAAATAGGGTAATTGGTTTTGTAATAGTCTAGTATAAATGGTTTGTTAGGGGGAGAAAATTATTTTACAAATATAGATTTGTGTAACTGAGACAGATCCTTGCTGTATTCGTCAACAGGTGTCCATTGAAATGTAGTGTTCGATAGGTACAACTGGTGAACAACAGACTGTGTAGTATGTTAACCTTTTGCCTTTGTTTTAATTTGCTAATTATATGATCACTTGAAGGTAGAAAATAAATTCTACAACTGTTTAATTAAATTAAAGTGAGCTTCACTTCATAACTTGCTTACAAAGTCCAATTTCATTTGTGATTTTTCGTATCTTAGGATCAAAGGTGCTTCAAATATTTATTTTACTAGATTCAAGCGTTCTTGGTTAGATCTACTCATTATGCCGCACATGTTTTCCAAATAGACTGTGAAATATGCTGTGTTTGATGCATGTCATCGTCAGGGCAAGACCTGAACTTTTCCTGCTTCTGACATAAGCATGTCAGTCAGTTGAACTTACATTGGGGAATTGAAGGTATGTGACTTAGCATCACTCATCACTAACTGTAAAATGAGAAAAAACAACCTAGACAAGCAGGCGTTTAGGGTATTTAGGATGTACAGCTGAGTTGAACTGAAATCTGAATAGAATCGCGTTTCTCATCATCTGCATTGATCATAGCTGTTGACTGTTGCATGATTGCTTCAAGATTAAAGTGAGCCAGGGATTACTAAATACAGTTTAGATTAGGAAGAAGAGGCAACTGCTTTGTAATAGAATGATTTGTTGACAGGCATGCTGTGTTAGTGTAATCACCAGTTCAATATTGATCTTGCACATCCAATTAAAACCTACTTAAAGCATACAGTGAATAACCAGTATCAGCTAATTGGGAGGATTGATGATCTCCTCAATAGAGTAGAATGTGTTCAACCTATTCACATTTTCTTTTGTGTTTTATATTTTATAAACTTTTTCTCACCTGCCTATGCTTGGCAACAAAATTGAATCATTAACTCGTGGGAATTCTAACAGCTACTGTAAAATACTTTATTTTAAATGGAATTAATTTTCACTGAAAAGACATTCTGGATGTTTGTGTATGAAGTTTGTTTTCACTGATTTTTGATGAGTTTAATGTAAAGTATAAGAAAAAGCCACTTGTCGAAAAAAAGCCTGAATCCCGAAAATAGCAAAAAACAAATTCTACAGTAGTTCACACCACACGATGAAGTATTTCTTCATTTAACACACACAGCCAAACAATAAGATCACAACATGTTCTGAAACAAATCTGTGATGCACATTGCTTACTAAAAATGACAATTGATAGGGGGTATTTTTTCATGCTGATCCAACTCAATGTTAATGACAGTCAAGAAAGTACTACCGGTATGTTATAAAAGTAATTCTGAAATGTGTCTTAATTTTGCTAGACACAGTGAATTTTCACATCAAGAGCATTGAAAAAGTTGTACCAGTGAAAATGTATCTAGGGTTAAAAAGGAATATATAGAGGTGTTTTATTTTGGTGAAAATTGAACAACGAGTTTACTGTGGATAGAAGAACTGTACCATGGAATAGTTTATGTATTCATTATACAACATTTATTGCCAGAGTATAAAACAGTGTCTGACTATTTTATAGCAAATACAGGTTTTAAAGATAGCATGATTTGTCTTTAACCCTTCTTTGAAATCCATCACTATATGTTTTAGTATAGTGAACCAGTAGGTTTAATCTACTATTTTGCTACAAATCATATTTCAATTTCAAATAGCAGTAGTCCTTATAGTGTAGTTTTATTCACTCTAAACCAGTCACTGATTTATCTAAACGGCTAAAAATTGGAATAAAATGATCCTGAATAGTCTGTAATCACTTAAATGAAATTTGGAAATGCGTACTCCAATTTCTAAATCTATTTTTACTGCACAACTAATGTCTTTTGAAACATTTTATATAGCTGGTCTTTTTGTTCTAATTTGTGAGTCCACATGTGATTGGAATGGTCCACACATGTTGTATCTTCAAGAAGACATGTTTTAAAAAAGTTCAGAGTTGTTAATATTGTACAGTGTACTGTAGACATACACGTATACTTCCCTCAAACCTATTCCCTCGTCAATCCCTCTTCATGATTTGCTTGGATTGCCTAGTTAGTGTAATCAGCATTTGAAAAGGTTGAAGTTTGTACACTGTCTCCCCTGGAAATCCATCATTGTTTGCTGCCACCCAGTTTGAGAAGATTGCATTGGGAAAACCTCGAGTGGCAGTGCTTACCATGATTATCAATGTGTTTCCTCTGGAGTTATTGTAATTACGCCGTTTTTTTGTTCAGCTCTCTATTTAACCGCTATCTTCTGGAGCCATTGAAAAGTATGTAGTATTGATTCGAGAATCCAGATGCGTATTACATCATTCTTTTTCCTGCTGAGTTCATTCACTTCTGATTGGCCACTGATTAGTCATGTATGTACATGAAAATGGGATCACTGTTATTATTAATGATACTAATATAATCAGTGATTACAATGGATAATGTGAGATTCTAAAGTTTATCAAGCCCATTTCAAACAACACAAACCGTAGTATAACAAGAATATATTTCTTTAGACCTTGTAGTAGGTAATCAATTTGAACCAAACTGTGCAACTTTTAATTGTGTGGAGTAAATCAAAAACCTTCTGCTTAGACATATCCTCACTCAATGAATTTATGGACGAAAATGTTTATTTTATAATCATAGACAAAATAATTTTGCTTTTGTAGCAGACCTGTGAAGTATTTTTTTGATGAAAAAGACCAACTTGCATGCCCTTTCGAGGCTATAAGAACAACATGTTTAGTTCATGATAAATAGGAATCAAACATGCAGTATTATAAAAATTGATTAACTTTTTGAAGATACCTTTCCACTTAGTTGGACAGCATTTTGATGAACAAACTTCAGTCTGTTTATACCCTTACAAACACTCTTAGCTATTATTACATTTTAGGGTATTGAATAATATCACTTTTTAATCAGCAGTTGAAGATTTTTCAGCAACCCCCCCCCCCCCCAATAAAAAAAAAAAACTACTGTAATGCGATATTTCACAATTATTAAAGGCTCATGTAACTTCCCAGATTAAATATTAGAGCAAATGTCAATCCATAAAAAACAAGCTGTGAAACACAAATGTTTTAGTTCCGTGATGATCTAGACACTGGATGCATTTTTATTGAAATTCTACATGGTAGAATCTTCTCAAAATTGATTTGCATTAACTAGACAGTGTGTAATGTAGAATGATACTATCTGTAGATGGTAATTTATACCTCACTCACATCACTGCATATTGAATTTTTAAAAAATCTGCCTTTTTTGTGTTATTATCCATAAGAAATCCTTCAGGAATGTTTTTAATTAACTGAGAGTTGAGTTATATACATTTGCATACAATCTTGAGAAATGATGAAATTACATGATACCACATGATTGAGTAATTGATTAACTACTGGTATATATGATATATGAGTGGAATAATATCATAAAGTTTGTTACCATCTGCAATTTATCACTTGAAATTAATTTTTTTTTATTCTATGTTCACATGTGGAGGTCTGAATGTCTGAGGACAAGCTGTCCCTTGGGTATACTTCATCTTCTGGTGACGTGTCTATTAAATGTTGTGTCTACTAATCTCAATTGGAGCTGCTTGTACCTTGCATGGGTTCTTATTTCAAACACCAATTTAGTTGGATATTATTTATTGTTTCATAAGTTAGTTTATGTTTCCTACCTATTGATTTTAAAAATATTATGAAGTTACGAAAAGTGCTTCTATCTCAAAACATTTATTTTTGTGTTTTTATTTTCACTTAGTTTAACATTATGTTATTTCTTTTCTGTGAATCGTGTTTTTGGCCATTTTTATTCATATTTGTTATTCTATGCAATACTGTGGCAAAATTACTACACAAGAACAAAAAAGGTTCAAATATAATAAGCTATAGGGCTTAAAAAACTACCTTTATTTATGTTCAATTTTTTTTATTCACATGCCATAATAATGTTTATAACACCCACACACAAAAAAACAGTGATACCAGAAGGCAAAGGAGAATCAGCGGAAGCTGAATCCTTGCAAAGTGAGTTATAAATGGTAAATGCTGCAAATACCGGTAGAAACAGTGGAGGCTGTAACCACATGAGATTAAGTTTTGAGGCAGCGAAGACTGCTATAAAATGGTTGAATCGGCAAAGGCTGCTATGAACAAGTCAGTGGAAGCTGCATGTTAATGCAAAGTAAGTAGAAAAATACAAAGCTTAATATCCAAAAATACTCTTCGACTCGTGAACATATAATGTCTGTATTAAAGTTGAAAACGTAAAAGTTCAACAAATCTGTTGAACAGTTTATTTGGTCCGAGATTTACCTTATCCTTAATCTTGCCAGCCCCATGTACTTTTACACTGACTTGACCATATAAAAGTTAAATTGAAAAATGTGCATTTAATTTATTAACAAATTCCTGGATCAAAATGTTCATCACAGTTTCCTATGAAAGTAAAAGTGAGAGCAAACCATTAAATCGGTATTATAGAAGCTGTAATTTTGTACCTGATTGTTTCAAGGAATAAATGCAGTACATTGCTTTGAAATGGTGAATATTGGCATGGCAACTTGGCTCATTTATGATCTTATCATTAGACGATCATTAGGAAATCAATAACGAGATCGCTTTGAGACAGAAACCAAGCACGATAGCCATCGAGAATTGTCAGGAATTAATGGATTTTCAGATGATCGTGTTGCAGAATTTTGCTTATCGTACGACCTGCACGCTTTTAAACACATCTCACTCTTGAAACTTATTGCTTTGGCTTGTAATTGGAGACTTCCTGCATGACTGTCTGCTTTACTGTGATTACAGTTCAGAGCAGTAGCTTCTCACTGCTATGACGTGAATACGATAGTGACGCTTGCATGACAAATATCATCAAATATCATTTCTTTTAAAGTTACATTCTTTCAATGGTAAATTTTTTTTTTGGAAATTCAAATTTATTTAATAGCAATTTCAGATTGTTTTCCTTAATATTGATTATTCCTAATTTTTTGCAGTTTTGAAATTTTATCAAATCCCTAGAAGAACGATGAAATTTGTTGATAAAAAAATAATTAATGACTTGATTTAATAATGAAGAAACAAATCTGCTGCATCTCTAGTATTTCAATTTTATACTTTTCTAAAAGTATTTTAGTCAAACTTGCAATTGTATTCATGTCATATGTATTAATTCTGATTTGATACCGTGACATGAATTCATCACATACAACATGCAGTAGTTTCCTCCTGGATCAAATGTTATAGCAGACAGCATATCTTTTAAGCCTCCCAAAGGACAATCATCACTCAAAAACAGCAGTGCTTCCAGTAACTTGTTTTTGCTTTTCAAATGCTATTTTAAGTAGTATTCCGACAGAATTCAATTTTTTTTTAATTAGCTACATAGTTTAATCATTTAGCAGAACAAGAGAAGACATTGAAAAAGGAATAGAGAAAGTCAACAACAGCATTAAGAAAAAGCAAAAAAAAAAAAAGACATCAGTTCAGTGATTGGAGATGAACAACTAGAACAAAGGAAAAGCTTTAATTATCTAGGGTACAGCGTCACTGAATAAAATTAAAGATCTAAATATAAAAACTGGAATTGCATTAGTGTGGCTCTGCAATCCCGGGAATGGCATTAGTGCATCATGTGAAATGTAATTTGAATGGCCTGCCCATCATTTACTCAGAAAGTGGTCTGAGAGTAAGTACACAAATATTACCAATAGTGTTAATCCTATGTGTTAACAATCATATGTACGCCATTGTATGATTTGAAAAAACGTTTTAATAGTAACAGTTTGAATGAACCTTTGGATTGAAATAAACCATTTGAAATGAAGTGTTTCCAAAGAGTGCTTAAAATAAAAGTGGCAAGATATTATCAGGAATGAAAAAGTAGTTACTATAAAGTTAAGAGGACCAATTTGAAACTGATAAGAGGGTATGTGTGAAAAATCAACATGAAGGATGGATAGATATTTGGGTGGAATAAGCTGCAGCAGATGGCCTTAAAAGAAAAAAAAGAAGAGAAGGCAGACATAGAATGGAATAGCACAAACCCATTTACCGGTATAAAATCCTAGAGTTAGATGTATACTTTATTTACAGCCCCCCCCCCAATTTGCTGTAGAGAGCTGGAGCAATCAATAGATTGATTGATTGATTGATCTAATTTGTGTGTTTGAAAACTAACAAGACCTATTTCCTTTTCTCGACCTTGGTCGTTTGTCACCTAAAAAATAACATTCATTACATTAATGTCATTAAAACAAAAATCTAAAACAGTACTCTTATAACGATATAAAAGTAGGTTTTTCCACCTTGTGTTACCAAACATAATAAAATAGAAATGGATGTTTGGAGTGGATGTTTGATCTATGATGTTTGATGTTTTTGAGTGAAAAATAGTCGGTGACCATATTTTTGTCTGGGTTTGAACAACATAATAAAAAAAATGATCTGTTTTAATTTAAAAAGCTAAATTATTACTATGTACCATTAATTAAAAAAGCATTTACTCATTTCACCAAACAAATATTATTTCTCCAGTGACCAAATTACAAGGAGACATGCTTATTAAAAAGCATTGTCAATCAAAACACATAATTATCACTATCACACATAGTTAGCTGGGCCCTCTCAAATATAGTTATACATTTATTTTTAAACTCACAACAGGTTATTTGTTTTAGATCAGGAATTCACTATCCCGTGCCGCCACACCGGGTAATCCTACAGTAACAAGAACTTTATTGTAATATCACCTATTTTTAGTATTCTGTGAAGGACAGAATACAGAGATGACCCTGAGAAAAATGGAAACATTGACAGAAATATTACATCCTTGCCTTACTTCCCACTTCATTATATATGCTATTTAAAATAAAAATATTGCTTTTGAACTAACTTGTGTATATAATAGACATCATGCTTGGGTTGATTGCAATTAAAAAATTGATTTAAACCAAACCGACTAACAAAAAAATACGTGCTGACATATTGAAAATGTATGTATTATGTTTTATTACTGCCAATATCATAAGTTTAAATATCTTAGACTTTATTCACTTGATTTGTCATGTTGGTTTTAGAACTTTTGATATCAGTAATTATATCCCACCCATTGATTTGATATAAAATGTCATCAAAAGAAACATTCATAACTGTGATGATTTGTGTAAAATTTGAAGATTTCGTGTTTGTTCTTTAAATTATTTTAATAATAATATTCTGTGTAGTATTGCTTGTTTGAATTTATGACAGTGTACCTCGGTTTGAAATTGGAAAGGCAATTTCAGTGGTTATCAAAATACACTGGTCATAAAAACTTCTATTTCCCTATCACTGTCTTAGCTCAATATCTCTTGGAAGATTATTTTCAGCAGTGTTTGTTATGACTTTACACTCAACTGACTACTGTTGGAAATCTTATGCATATTGGGTTATACAAGTACAGGTCATATTTTATTTTCAAGATTCAAATAAAAATGGCCAACTGGTGGCCATTTTGTTTTATTCATTTCAATGCTGATTTCTCACTAATATATTGCCTGATTCTGTTGAGAGTTTGCACACAGGCTATACTTGTAGCTGATGCCATAGCATGTCTTGTGTGATTTGATAACATTTGTTAGAATTGACAGCCATTTTTTCGGAAAACACTGTCTGTAAATGTGTTTGGAAAAATTGATCAGGGCTTTGTACCGGGATCATATACATACAGGGTTACAGATGCACGTCATATTATTTTTGAGCACTGACTGGCAATAATTTGTTTTTTTATGGTATCCATGCTATTTTCTCTGTCTGCATGTGTGATTATATTAACCATATTTATTTTCAGTATATGCACTTCTAGTCATTCTGCATTAAAATTGCACATTGCATACATCCAATAGACATGTATATCGGTATCTATATGCGACTTCTACTGAACATTTAGATAAACTACAAGGTAAAAGCAACACATTTACATTTCATGTAAAATGTCCTACTGGTTTATAAAATTTTGTTTGATACACGTATTAGAATAATCTTATTGTCTGAAGAGCCTGGATAAGGTGCAATTTTTACATGCTAAATACTTTCCCAAATTTAAATTATTATCTATTATTGTTTCTAATCAACACAGTCACTAAAATGTTTTGTAAAGCTGATCTATGTTAATTTTTCTTTTTCTTAATAAAATACTGGTTAACAATTATATAAATACAACAAGTGTGGTATGGTATGTCATTATTGTGTAATAATAACTTGTTATACAAACCAAGTTTTCAACAACAACAAATTGTAATGTATGATGAAAAAGTAATTTTTTTCCTGTGCATGTATATTCCAAAATTTAACAAAAAAATTTGAAATCTATTTATAATAAAATATTTGAGGCTAATTTCATCGATAAATCTAATAGGTCACATCTTAGGTGCAAATTCCACAACTGACAACATACCAGTCTTTCAAAATCAAGACAGAAATGATATTTCTGGCGTGCTGTAATTCAAAATGCTAAAATATGTTATCATAATTAGAGCCAAGTGATATTCCTATCATATAGTCAAAACTATGGGGGGTTTGTAATCCAAGTAATCACAAAGCTGATGAAGGTTAATTTATGAAAGAAAACAAATTATTCTTCTGACACTTTCATGTAGATATTCTTTTAGTCTGGTTTCTTCAGTATAATTATACCCATGTATAATTCGTATCTTATGTAGAGCTTCTCCTGCCTTAGCTATGCACTTCATGCTAGGTGGTCTTGTCTCAAATTACGTTAATCTCTGTTTTGATTTCATCTGATAGGGGACTAAAATAAAAATAGGAGTGGTTCTAATAGGGTTTCAGTTACTTATTGAGATGATTGGACCAATGTTGTGCGCTGATTGGGGTGGGGTGGTATTGGGTTGTGTTGGGGGGGGGGGGGTTACAGTTTTACCCAGATGCCTGTAAATCTTGATAAAAGTAATGTGTTTTTAATAGGAGATAGGCCATGATTTATGGAATTTGAATCATAAATACATATTTCAACAAAACAACCATTGTTTGATTACATCTATTCTTTACATTTGAATTGAAATTTGCCAATCAGGCTTGTGATCATGGAGTAAATACCAATCAGATTGTATTCATACCATACTGTTCATTAGCCTTTTATAATTTAATATAGAAATAAATGAACACATTTCAAATCAGCATGCTTTCATCTGTGGTTGTGACATTTATGAGTATGTTGCATATCATTCACTGTAGTGATGTTTAATATCAGTAATGGGAGAAAACCAAATTAGCGAGTGGGGTGGGGTGGGGTTCCACAATATCATGAGATTATCATCTATTTATAGAGCTGGTTGGTTATCATGGTCTCATTGGCTGTATTATCCACTCAACTTAGCTTCCTAGATATATTAGCCCATGTATCCTTGCCCATAACCTCACTTGTATCAACATTCTCTAAAAACAAGTGATATCAGGTGATAACCACATAGTATTGTGAACCCCTCTCCCCTTAAACTATGATGATTTTATTTTTATCTGAAAAAAAAACTGCTACCAAATTTGGTAACTTTCCCTGAGGCTCAAAATTCATGAAAATTTGTCTCTTGTGAAGGAAAAGCAGTGTAAAGTATTTGTTCACTATTCCAGTTATTTTACACTGGCGGACAAAAATTATTGCCATGACATGACAATTCCTGTAATTAGAATTTGTTTTTACTTTAATCCATATAGTTGTTTCTGAGAAACTCTGTTATGAATGCAGACTCAATCGTTTGTCATCCCTGTGTTTATAGGATATAATTATAGAAGAATTATTAAGTTCTGTCAACCTGAAACTATATTTATATTGAGAATAATAGCTTTCCCGGGAAGATGTTTACAACACTTTTCATCATAGGGGGTTTATAAAGGAAGATATTTTAAATGTGAAAAAAATGCTTACCAGCAAACTCGACTATTATCCCGAATGGCATAACCAATAGTGAAACCATAAGATCAGCGACTGCCAGTGACATGAGAAAATAGTTTGTTATACTCTGTAGTTTTCTGTCTGTCATTATAGCTAAACAGACAAGAACATTGCCTAACACTGTGCATAGAATAACTACAATAAGGAACAGTGCTGGCCAGTTGTTTGCAGACTCTGGTAATCCCATCACTGTCTCATTGCTTGTAGTGTTGGAGAAATTTGCTAAGCTAACACTGCTTACTGATATACTAAACGGAACATTCACTGTCTCCACTCCATATACATTCCCTGGCTCTCCAGTAGCACTACTTGATGTTACGTTGGTAGCAAGATAGGTAGCCATTTTCACCATATCCATATCTATACTTGTCCAGCAAGGAGGCCTCTTGCACTGCGCTGCATAGAAGATGTGATTTCAACTCACTTGATGAATTATATGTTCAGTAGAAATTGTTATCGGTGATTCACACATACACACACACATGTACAGCTAGTACAATTTCCCACAATAAAGTAATGACCATATCCATTAGATACACGAACAATAAAGAAATCCAGTATCCTTCACACTTGCAAGTACTTAAACCAACATCCGGTCTGCAATAGAAAAAAGAAAATGATGAGAAAAAGGCATGATCAGTTCCTGTGCTGATTGTTGATTTGTACTTCTCACTCATTTCATGGAAAATTAAAATACTCCCAACTGCTTCCTTACAGAAATGAATACTTATTTGTAATGTAGATCTAATAGATCAGTGGTGACAATACCATTACTGATGGAGATTGGAATATAATGTACCTTGTACATGTATTGCCTCGAGATGTGCTAACTTCTTCTTTTAATTCAATTCTGCCCTAAACAATAGCATAATCAGCTAGATCCACAGTAATAAATGTTCACCTTTGAAATTAACTTTATCAATATCTGATATTTTTTGTCAGTGTACTGTTTTGCACAGTGGACCAATCTGTAAATACACTACTGTAAAATAATTTATTTTCGCTTGGAATTTATTTTCGCTATTTTCGCTGAAGGAATGATTCAGTGAAAATAAAATCCAGCGAATACATCTTTTTTCTTGTATTTTACATTCAACTTGTCAAAAATCAGTGAAAATAAATTCTATACAAAACACCCAAAAAGTCTTTTCAGTGAAAATTTATTCCAGCTAAAATATAGTACTTTACAGTATTAAACATAGTTGATAGAATCAGACATTGTGCATTACTCTCCCCCTCCCAGAACTCACAAAGACATCCTCTCATTAGATAGTTCTATTTATTTTCAGCCCATGCAGACATCTTCAAGGTAAGGTGGGACCTTATTCAGTGTCCATGCAGTTTTAAACATATGTACGAAGGTAGTCTATAGGGGGAAACCAAGCATTAACAACAGGTATAAACAGCATACAAACACGAACATGTCCAAAAAGAATCAATTAGCGCTATGTCCTACTCCTCTTATCCTCAGTTGGGAGCTAATGTGCTATTCCCAACAACATTGCATGGAAATTCCAAGTCTGTTTTCTCAAGTAGCCTGAAAAAGTTCCCACAGGGCATTTGAACCTGTAAAATGCGATTGTAGATTTAGAGGTGAACTTACGTACCACGTTACAGTTCAGGAGATTGATGAAATTATTGTCAAAGTAAAAAAAAAGTAGAAACAACTGTGCTGGAAAGATAGGAATGATCAAGCATGCATGTGTATATGTCATCCCATGCTGGGTTAGTAAAATGATAAAAGTGAACCAACTGCGGCTGTTAAAATATCTGACTGTACATGCAGTGTATATAAAGAAAATTGTGATTAAAATGTCCACATCTCCAGTGATAAATCAGAATGGGCTTTCAGTGTCTCAATTCACTTGGTCTTTGTACAGTGATACATTATAGCACTCTGCCTGTGTATTTGTCAATGAGTTTCAATTTATCCATCTTCTCAAGCAAAAGTTTTAAAATAAACCACTCAAGAAGTGCTCCACTCACTCCAGCTATTCAGTAATGCTTGATCGATGTTTTCCATTCTGTATGACAGAACTGTAATACACAGATTGGAAAATGCTCAAATAGGTAAAGAATTAATATAAAAAACTTACTGCTGTTGGTTTTTCCTCACCTCAAACTGTTTAAGCTTACAGTGACATCAAAATAGCGAGTAACTGAGTAATTTTAGAAAATACTCTCTTGTGCTATAACCTATATTTGGCACCACCCCTACTCAATAATGGAATGTCCATGTGGCATTCTCTGTATTAAAGTGGCATGATGCTCCTGCCATTTTGATTTGCCTTCTCCCCCACTTGTAATGAAGCAGTCCAATTTTATTGAATTTAATGAAATTGGAAATTTTGTCAACGAATGTCATAAAGACATACTATGTTCCATCTCTCCATCTGAAACTCATTTCAAGTTTATATTAGAAAATAATTTCTGATTCGATGTAGAAAAAAAAATGAGAAAGTACAATAATCTGTTCTGACTTTGCTACATGGAGCGACAGTTAATGAACTTCAAACAGCTCTGTATCTCTTCAGTATTGATATTATGGATCTGTCCAGATTATAGAAAGTACCTAATATGGTGTATGCTTGTAGCAAGATTTCTTCACTCTATATGTTACATGATTAATTTGTCGTGTAGTGTTATGTATATACTGTTATTATATGTAGTTTGTCGTATTACTTCTTCATACTGTCAAATTGTTTCTTGGACAGGCTTTATACCAGTTTACTGATTTGATAATCATAATACCAATTGACTAATTCATTCTCCCTGTGGGTGTTGTTGAATCTGCTGGGCAAGCTTTCTTATGTTGTTGCCGTCAGCTTTCACTCAAGTACCAACATGTCAGATATAAAACTGAACTTTTACATGTACTTGTTTTTCAACTATATTGATTTTAATGGTTGTAACATTATAATCTGCCATTTGGTTTTTCCAGTTGAATGATCTATACAAACATAATTTCAAAAGATTATACATTCCTCTACGTTGTTATAATGAAGGTTGTTACAATTTAAAAACATTCAGAATAAATCCAAATTCCAAAGTGACTGTCATAGTACCATATCATTCAACCCACTGCATCTATATTTTTGATAGCAATTCACATCAATATTCATGTACTGTTTCACTAAAATGTATATATAACAAAAAAAGACCAGTAGATCTTTTTTTATCATTCCCCTTTAACCAAGGTAATATCCAAAGGTCATTTATCTGATACCTGTGAGGTATTCAACTACTTTTCTGTGGCCTTGTAGCTGTGTGATTATCTAGTGACATTTTAAGGGTAAATGTTAACATTTGATGAATCATAATAATCTATTGCCGTAGTTTTGTTTTACATCGTCTCACTTGTGTATTTATGAGCAATTTGTAGTACACATTGTTCTTTTGTTTTACTTCTAAATTTTATTTAGGGATGTAGAAAATTCAAAAACAATGTTAATCATTCAGTCACAGGCAACTCCTGCATCAGTTCCACGTCCATTTTTAAATAGGCTGTCTGCATTACATAAAATAATTATGCCCACATTTATTCTATTTGCGTGCATACATATAGGGGATTTGTGTCGTAAATAAGTTGTCCTCATCAAAATCTGTATGAAGCAAGCAGTTGAATAATTCCTGATTATAGATTACATGTTCAAATTGGAGTAATAAACATTGTAATTTTATATTTCTGTGTAATGCGATGAATATCTTGTGTAATGGAAATGGTTTAATCTCCAGTCGTGTCTCCTATTATTATGCTCAAGGGAAACTTGTGATTTCCTGTTGTTTTATCCTACTTTTCTGCTTGCATTGCATGCTTTACTTGTATCTTTTCCCTACACACATACTATCTCTTTAGATCCCTGATAGTTCTGTTATCATCTTTACCCACAGGATGATTGTAAAAGCCGAATAATTGCTTTCAGTTTCCAAAGTGGTTACCTACAGTAAGCATCAAAAGCCGTGTAATTTCCACACTTTTCAATAATAGTCTTTGCATGGACATCATTGCTCATGGCACTTTTTTAATCAAATCTTAAGTTTAGCTATGAGACCAATACAATACTTTGGTTACTTAAGGCATCATGACATTTTTTTTAATACAGTACATATGAAAACATTCCTTCAAACTTTGATTAATTTTGCACGAATGCTACTCAGATGAGTGTTTGAAAAGTTAAAACAAACTAGCACTGCTGTATTTTAAATAATATTTGTCTCCAAGAAGGTGCATCAAAAGTGGTTGACCAATATATCTAAGGTCTCTGGTTTAACTAGTAGTGAATTACTGGGGTAAAAAAACACTTGTAAATATTTAAAAAAACAGGTTCTAAAACAGTCGCACATTCTCACATGGACTCAGTGTAAAACTTGGTGTATCATGTAAATTTCAGCAGAAAATACTGTACTGTTTTCTGGAAGTCATTGGTTTACTCATTTTGACAAGTGTGTCTGGCAAATAGTATGTCACATGATTCCTATTTAAACAAATGACAACCTAGTATGTTCAATGTGTTCTTCTATATTCTATAAACATATTGTAAATGAAAGTTTTGAATGAGATAACGAACAGAGAATTATTTATTCAAAAATGTCAGCACGCCCTTCCCGCTACCTTAAAAGCTATCTACAGCTTTAGTTCAAGTACCTAAACAGTGCTTGAAATGAGAATGAATCAATACTATTACGTGAAAAATATCATGCTTTGTGAAAGTGTTTATAATGAACTTCAATAGCTTACCATTTTTTTAATAAAATATAAACAGCATCTAGACTGATTACAGAAAATCCCTTGATGTTGTTTATTTTATTATTTCACCACTTCTCCTATATTATTTTGTAAAATATTTTTAAAAAAGTTGCACATACAACTTTTTTTGGCCCTTATATTCAATTTAATTTAATTTCAGAGGGGCATCTGCTGTATTAAAATTGCAATGGGAAACAAAAGGATTAGTGAACTTGGCACAGTGTGTTGCATATCATGATTCCTCAATGTTATTCCAATAAGAGCCTGCCAAATTAAATTTGATATGATCACCAATTGATTGACAACTGTTTATTTTTTCATGGCTGTGTAATGACTTGTTGATTGATAGCTCCTTCAGTGCTTGCTCTTGAACAAACTATTTAGAAAGTTATTGTACCAAAGCAATTATTTGAGTGAGCAGGTAACCATGGATCAATCAATGAAAATCTACTCTACCAAAGAAAAAAAAAAAAAATTATATACTAGTTCCCCCTTGCATGTTTTCATCGACCCCAATGATTCTAATAACATTTTTTGTGCCATGTTTATATACATATAGCTGTAAAAAGTCCACCAATTCTCAGATGGTATAAATACATTGACAGTAACATGCTAAAAATATATACACTGTTGTTGTTATATATTTATTGCAATCATGTATGATAATAAAGTAGTAATAAATATTAATAAATGGAAAAATGTTTGCGTTAACATAATTTTTAAATTAAATTTTTAATCACACACACTATGCACTATGTAGAATTACACACAAGTGTACAATGTGTCTGTACTCACATCAATACATGTAGATGCATTCCATATATGTTTTCACTGCATTTGGAAGGAGAGGGATATATTTGAAGGATCTTCACCAAGATAGGGAGATATTTTAATGATTTGGCAGCTGGAGATTATAAGAGCGTACATTTGAAATCATGAAACTACATTTCCTCCAAATTAGTTTTTTTTTTCATTGTGTGCTACTTCATCAGAATCACTTCTGGCTTCTAGCTCCTTTCAGGATATATATATAACCACTCTGTCAGAGTCTGTTGTATGCTCTCGTGTTTCACAATTACTTTTCCAACACTAGTACGTAATTATGTAACAAAATAAAATCTTGTCTTTAGAATCTTTGTTCAATTTACTGACACATTAGTTTGAAGCCCTCATTTCAGACTCTAACTAAATTCAGTAGGATTATAAGGTTTCATGTTCACGAAGTGGGAAAAATAATCTAAAATAACATTTCAAAGGTGAGAATAGGATGATAGGAAGTCATTTTACTAACAACGGATTGCGTTTTCAGTTAGCTCATTTTGCAAATTGTTTGAGAATGTCAACTATTTGTAGAAAATTGAAAATAGGCATTTATTTTCCACAACATGTACAATGAATCACTGTTGTCGTTGTTGGCTATACATGCAATTACCTGCCAATATGTGCTATAAACTAGTTTATCTAACAAAAGAAAATTGAGCAATTTTGAAACCTTCCATGTGTCAAAAAGAAAAGATGGTGACCAGATTTCACTATGCAAATTACACTCCAGGGTGATGTGTTTGCTCAGAATGCTCCAAGACATTTTTGACGATCCAAATGTGGGTATTTTATTTGTCTGTTGTATACAATCACAAGTAAAGTTGGACAAGATTTACGTGTAATTCCCATCTAAAAAGTTGATGAAAAAGGCACATGTTTTAAGCAGCCATGTCAGTCTTCAAAGTGACTGTCAATCACAGGTTTATTCAAAGTGTTAATCCAGAATGTTTGTAACAATATGTCCTTTCAATGCAGACAATTGAGAATTGAGACACTTGTGTACTTAAGATGTTAGCACATAGGATTAACTTCTTTGATAACGTTTGTATATGGAGTCAAATGATGGACGGGCCATTCAAATTACTGTACATTTCTCATGATGCACTGGTGAAATCTTACCTATTACATAGCTTTGGTTTAAAAACTACAAACCATTTAAGTATGCGCTTTCATTGTGTAATCTTAATTGATGTATTGAAGCTTTTAGCAATCTCAAATTCGAGATGATCAGTCATCTCTGTCAGCGGTTCAGTGTGTGCAGTGACCTACCTCCACAGCACAGTAGTGTGTAGTGGTTGTTGGACCCCTGTAGATCCAGAGTTCAAACACTACCTCAGGTTTAACACCAAAAATAGGTAGTTTTGTACCCTGGGTGAGTGCTCGATAAACTTAGTGATGGAGGCTTAAAACTGCTGATTTATTTACTAACATATACAAGTTTGCAAAAATCTTGTTTTAATCTGTATGTTGTCAAATTGATGCTGGGATAACTCATTAACTTATCATACACTGTGATAGGAAGATGGTGACACAGTCCAATCACATGCGCATGTTTCAAACATGAAATGTTATTTATGTGGCAAAATAAACTAAAAAAAGCACACAATAAAACATTGTATTCTGCAAAAGGTGTCAATGACTGAGTTTGTACCTTTTCAGTAATAAGGAACATGAATATTTAATACTATTATTATGATGACCTCATAGTACTTGTTTATTTTTGGTCAGAATTGTTCCCACCTGAATTTTAGTCAGTATTTTCCTTGCATAAGTTTATTTAAATGTATTATTGTATGTTTCATAACTTTTTTCCTAACTTTTAACCCTGCAACAAGAAAAAGATCATACTAGCAAATACATAGCTAGTTTGTTTTCATCCTTGAATTGAATTCTTATTTGTTAATTAATATCAAGATTCTCATAGGCAAGGTTGTATTAGTTGTGCTATGTTGATATTATGAAATCCAGTCACGGTACATGTATGTAAGGAATCTTACTTTAAAGTGAACCTAACTGTTGTCACCACAGGGTTTAATCAAATTCAGTAAATAATTAGATTTATCACCTAATTTAATAATTAGATTGTACAGATGTTTACAAGAAAGTCTTCTTCTTGACTGTCCATACTCATTAGGTGTCTATTTTAATGAATGCTGTGGGTTGTACAACATGCCGGGATATATTATTTTTATTATCCTTAATCTATATTACTAAAAATGTATAAAATTACATTACATTGTTCATGGAAGCCAATGTTGCTGTCATTGAACTGTACAATACAATTCTTAAAAACAAACATAATTGAATATTAATAAATGATTTAATGAATAAATTATTAAAAAATTGATTAATTTGGTCAAATTAGCCAAACATCACAAATATTCAGTTAATCTCAGGTAATTGAAGTTATTGATCTTTAATTGCATGAAATGTTTGCTTAAATTACACCTCTGTTAATTTTCATTTTTGGTTATTGGCCTTTTATCATTGCTGTTGGGGAGCTGTTGTCACTCAGAGAATAGTCATCCTTCCAGTATTATTACTTTGAATGCTTGCTGTGGATTTATCGATCTACACATATGAAGTGTTTCCCGACCAATAAAAATATTGAGTAACCTTACATTTCCTATTGATTTTACCCGGATGCTATCGTCATGTCCCATTTTTTATCAATTGGCAGCTGTGGATGTGGCATGCCTTTGGACATAACATGCCAATTGCAAACCCTACATATAATTCACATGGAAGCAATATTCTATGTTTGGAACTACAAGTATATGACTATTATATGGTTTGATGGAATTGTTAATACTGTCACAGCGTCATTCAGGTCTATAGTTCGACACAGCAGCTGTTGATCTCAACTTAGAGCCCTTTTCCCCTGAATCTATGGCATGCATACTTTTAGAGTCTTAGATGTAGTTAGAATTCAAACTTAGTTTGGGTTGGTGTTCTTTTGATCATATAAAGCAACAATGACTATGGGGTTTGATAATGAATGTTTATAAAAAATTCCTTGTTAAATGTATATATAAATGTATACATAAATACCAAAAATTATCCTTTATTGTATACATTGTACTCATTAAAATAAACCTTGGTGTTACTGATTTGACGAAATTTTCATGATTTGCTGACTCAATGGCATGTGAAAAGGTAAGCATATTGAAAGTTTCACTACTAGAAAATTAGGTGCGTTTTATTTGCTCATGAAATTCACAAAAAATTGTCTTATAAAATTAAACCATGCAGTTTACTGTTTTTTTACACACCTGTCATTTACCATCAGTAAACATAGCTTTCAAATTAGTTGTGTCTGATAATTAATAATACTCTGGCTTATTGGCGCTGGCCATAGTGTCAATAATATACAACAAGTACTGAGGCTAATGGGCTGTTCTGCATATGTATTATTTAAAACATACACAATGTTGCATTGTGAAGTCAACTATTAGGAAAGCAGTGGACCTCAGGTCTGTTATTGTATGTATCAATTTAACCATTCCACATAATCAAATAATGGTTTCAAATTTTATCCAGACCAATAAAGCTTAACTTAATTTCCCCCTCGCCATTTGATCTGACTCATGAATATTCTGGCACCTTTCCCAAATTTACTGCAATTTTTTTTTTCACATTTTCTGAATAAACCACACTAACCATGAAATACATAAGTAAACTAACACTTTCTGGAGATAAATTTTATTTTTGCAAGGTTAATGATAGTTGATATCGCATGGACATAAAACTCAAATAGTTATTGCCTTGTAGTAAATTGACATGGATTTTATTTTTAAAGTTCACATAAGGTCATATGTAGACGTGATAAATTGACTGTACAATATCAAAAGTCAAACAGAGTCTGGAGCATCAAGTGAAAGCTCTCTGAATGTTTTATCTTGAGATTTATTTTGTCATTTGATGTGACAGATGAGATAAGGTAATAATAACTTGTCTGAGCAGTGACGTCAGTTGACAAATATTGAAGTCTATTTTGCTGATATTTGAGATAAATACATATGTGATGATTGGTAACACTAAATAGTATTACCGGTATACCAGAAATAAAAGAAAACTCATTCTAAATTGCATGCCATTTTTCTTTGATGCTATGAATATTGAGTTGAAAGTTAAAGATGCAATATGGTCAAGAACGAATTTTTAATATTGTTGTTTGATACTGCATATCGAGTAAGAGTACAAACTAAGACGTTATAATCAGGTATTTTTTTTAGGTGATTGGGAGGTATCAAAGAAGTCACCGGCGGTAATTATTGCTTGTCGCGCCTCGGTAAAACCTCATACTTGTTATTTGTATTAGAATAGTGCAATGGATTATGGGAAAATCAATGTTTATCAACACAAAATGCACATGTGCAGCGCGACAACCACCACCCTTTAATGCGTATTAGTGTTTTTGATTTATGATAAATCATAGTTATATTTGGTCTTCATCAAACAACAATATTAACAAATTCAATATTTTCCTCCATATTGCATCTTTAAAATAATTTTTTTAAATTATTAAATAGATATATTTCTATCACATTCTATCAGTTTAATTTTACTTCAATTTGACTAATATTCAATCAGTTATTCACATGTATGCCTGATCTTAGTTGACTCTTTTTATTTCTGTGTTTACTGCATATGTTATATATATTAGTATACACTCTTTCATGCAGCTAATTGCTACTCCTAGTGATGGACAGTTATTTCCGGATAAACTAAGCAACGCAGATTCTGCTATATGAAACTGTCAATTTAATTGTTTTTCATCGTTATATATTTGACACACCTTTACCCACAACATAATTCATTCAACAAAGTGTGCTAATAAGATGACCCATCAGATTTAAAATTCCATAAAACTTAGGGATGTTGCATCTATTTCACGTCATACCTTTACCCTAACTGATAGTTTCTTACAGATGCCATTAAAATTTGGTATTATTTGATAAGTCTGACTCATTTCCTTGCATTTAATTTTCTCCAGCTCTATTGTCTAATAACATGCCTCATTGGAGGCAATATTCCATCAATGTTGTGTTGTTGTTATCCATACATTTTTAATACTGTTATAATTATAGCAAAAACTTGACTATAATTTGCAGCTAAGATTTAAAGACAGTGGTTACAAGAAACAGTTTGCAACTTACGCTTACCATACTTCTCTTCTTGACTTGTTTGACTGGCATATTTGCTCTTTTAGAAGAGCCTCTCCAATAGAAGCGCAAATTAACCAAAAATTATATTCTTTTTGTTATTGCATCTAGGTTAGAACATGGATCATTTTAAACTCTTCCTAGGTTAGTTGAATGTCTAAAATATGCTCTGAGGGTTCAAAACAACATTGCATTTACTCAAACTAGGATATGTATTCACCATTTTTGTGGACCACATCCAAGATCAACTCGTCATATCAAGGACATGGAAGAAAACTACTGACCTGACAAAACAAATCATTAATCACAATTTTGATCATAAGATTGTGAGGAAAACATTTGCAAGTTTCTGATCAATGCCAACAGTCTGAATATGCGTGCTTATAAACACACTCTCTTCATTTATTAATAATTCTTTATTATATGTACATTCTCAACATTCATGCGAAAACAGTGTAAATGATGGCAATAATGTGTGTGGTAAGATTGAAATATAATTACCATATAATGCAAGTTACTCATTATACTGGATTACAGTCAAGTTCTCGTCATCCACAACACAAGTAAATGTACAAAGTCATTTTTGTAAGTAGAACATTGCTAATTTACTTCAAAATAAAATAAAAATTGACTAATTTGCAAAAATAAGGGTAGGTAGGGTCATCTGAAAAAAAAAAAATTTTTTTCTTGGCCTAACACTCTAAGACTTACATTCTGATGACTTCAATGTCATTTGGCTGAAACCATCTGATTATGACTCAGAATTATATATTTTTTGTATTCTTTTAGAAATGCATGATATCTACTCCTGGTTGTATATCTTGGGGTCCATATATTATTTTTTTACTGATTTTCACTGATGTATTGTCAGTGTACAGTACTTTGGTTGTAGTTCTGGTGTATGGTATATGACTTTTGATGTTAGATTCTGTTGTAATTAGGTGTTGTAATTCATGTTTGTTCATTTGCCTGTAGTTAGTCCTTGCCTTTAGTCCAAGCAATGTTATCCAAGTGTTCATGGCGGGGTGGGTGGCGGGGGGTGATTGACCTGTTCCACCATGTAATTTATTGTATCCTAGTAGTAGAATTGAATTATATGTAGCAGCATCAATGGTATTCCACTCTGTAAACATTATGTTTCCTCTTTTTTTCCAATATTTCTCAGCTTTTGAGTTAATCTTCCATTACATTATGCCTCACAGCTGAGTATATGCCTTTTAGATTTGGAATCTGCTGGGCATTAAGTGTTGGGGGTTAATAACATAACCATGTTGTAACACTACTGCTGAGCTAGCTTGGGAGCTTTGTAATAAAGGTAATAACATAATTGCTCATTTCAAATTCACAAATATATTACAAATTGCCTTTAGCTTTTATAATACTCTGCGGAGAGGAATTGAACGTAAAAGTTTGGATTCATCTCTTGAGTTTTGTGTGAAAAATAATGACGCATGTAAAACACAATTTACGTGGTGATTTTTTTTTTTTTATCCATACAAACCCAGATTTCCTGAGGCCAATTTCAACACAAACTTGATTAAACATAATTAGATGTCTCTTTAAATGTGGCCTGTTAGGCAGGATATAAAAATTGGAAATTATTCTGCTAATGGACTTGTAGTCACTGCAGTTAGTTTACAACAGGTCAAGGTATTAGCCAGCCTGGAAATGCAGTTCAGGGGTATGAACTATAGTACAGCCTAGTATATCCATGATCACTCACTCTTACGGTGATTATGATGTTAAAGTTGGTTACAGTTTATATTCTGTTGTGGGAAAGGGACATGAGAGCAGCAATTATAGAGATTTAATTGTCTGTATCTGATTATAGTTTCTGTGGATAAATTTGCAAATGAAGGGTGAATTCAATTTGTTTTTTTATAAACTATTCTAAAACTTAATTGTTCTTCATTGAATAGCTTTCAATGTGCTTTAATACGTATTTAATAGGGTTTATGTGCTGATTCACTATAGTTGTATATACATTTGTACTGTCTAGTTATTGGTTAAACCTTAGTATACAAACATGTATATCTTGGATCAACATGATAAAGAATCCTTTCTTTGCTAGTTTGTCTTGTATAACGAAATGTTCCTATTGTCTCCTACCGGGTATAATATTGTAACATTGTATAATATGATAGGTGCAAAGATGACACCCTTAAATTTTAGATGTATTTCAAATTGTAAATCAGATGGTTTCCTGAGAGGAGTTAGATAGCAAATCTACTCACCAAGCTATTCTCCAAACTGATTTTTCAATGTTGGTGCTGTCACATTTATCTTCTCAATGTAGCTTAATCAAACAAACTGATTGTTCTAGTCTCCAGTGGTTTCTTTAGCCTCAATCAGTATTTATTGGATTTTTTCAGTCTGGTAGAGTAAAGGTTTCAAGAGAACAAAATTTTCCTAGCACAAATTGCATAGTACAAGGTTTGTGTGCTGTTGGTGATAACATGTCTAAAACAAATGTGCGGTATAGTACAGATGGGAAATTCCTTTTTACTGCTTCTATTGTACATTTTTTTTAGAGTTGCCTTGAAAATACCTGCTGCCTAGGTCTTCTCCTGTATATGCACCATATATTTTTACGAGTTACCCATCAATTTTCTGTAGAAGATTGAGTTTTTTCAGAACTTTGAGCATGACTGAACATTATAGTGTATGTGACTGTAACTGTAACTCAGATCTCATCAACTTTTAAAAATACATCTAACTACTGCTATCCTGGACTTGTACAATAACTATATTTAGCATTAGTCAAATTTATTGTCTCCATTTGCCTAAAAACTTGAATTAGGATATGTAGTTTATGTTATTGTAACTACCATTATGTTTGCTCTCCATACTTGTCTCTTTATTACTATTCTCATAAACCAAAGTAGTGCAGAAAAGATCAACAGGGTCCATGTTATTTAAAATATGTGAATTTCATGAATTTGCTTATACTGTTAGTGAGGTGATAGAAGTTTATCTTTAAACAACAAAACATGTTGCCACTTAACCCTCAGGCAAACCACATGAAGAAAAAATTAAGAAAAAAACACAGCCTGTTTCCTAATATCTGTTGATCTGTTTGGTACAGAATTGTGTATATTATAGTTCTGATATGTGCTACAATAGAAGTGCATTTCTAAAAGAGGAGAGCTTAATGCAATTTATTCCAACACTGGGTCATTGACTATGATATTTTGGATATTATACATAGCTCATGAACTACTAATAGAGCAAATATGGTTCGTGTAGCTAAGCACAGGAGTTTATGAACGGCGAAAGATTGACAAATTTCTTAGTTAAATATTTGTATGGACAAAGTACAACTTTTTACATTAAAATGAGAATATTAATTAGATAATTTACATATTCACTTGTATCCTGCCCACAAATGACAAAATTTGATGAAACTACACAGATACTCTTCTGTTGTAATACAAATTGTGTGCAATATTCAATTAAAAAAAACATGACTGATATCTCAACTAACCACACAGGTGCATTTTGACAGAATCAGTTTGGAGCTGCAGTATGAATACAGAATTGGTGAGGATTAGCAATAAGTCTGATTTATAATACCATAATACTTATCTGTGGTTTGTATTAATATTCAGTGCATGTGTTCTATTAGTTTGATAATGTACTGAGTGCAGAAAACAATCATTGAATTTAATGAATGTACATTTACTATCCTTTTGTAATACTAGTACTAGTATTATTCTGTGCCTTTATAGGTGACTGCATGTATTATGTATTATTTCTCAGGATAGCGAGCGTTATTTATCCGAATACTCTAGAACTGCCCTTGCTTAGTCTGTTCTGTCACAGTTATAGAAATTCTGTGTATTTGATTTTGTCTCAGCTGGCTTTGAGTTTGACTGCAAGTACTAGTAGTTGTATGATAACATCATTGTGTGGTTATAGTCATTGACCGTATGACCATGAAAGCAAGTCAAGCATATACATGTATATCCTGTGTGGAATAAACTAATCTTAGTTTGAATGAATCTCTAAAACATTCCAGATTTTGTTTTTTTAATGTAGCACTTATAAAATAATGTTAACATTGTTTTTGTTGGGTGTTGAAATACCTGTATAATAGTTGAAAAAATGCATTTTGCTACATCCAAAAATGATTTTTTTAATTTTGTTAGTAGAAAATGTTGATATCCATTTCAACATGCCTTTCTTTGGATAAACAGAAATAACATTATTACCAAGAATCATGGGCTGGGGAGATCAAACAACTTTGAAAGCATCACCTTGAATCAAGTCATGTAGATATTACAGTTGTTGAACTGACATTGAACTTGTTAGAGACTGTATTCTGATTTTGAAAGATAACATTTAAGGCTATATAGTTGAGATATATAGTCGATAATTGATTGCCTTGTAGAATGTATAAAAGCTGAAAGATTCCTTTGGGATTTGTACTGTAATGTGATAATTTGTTCTAAAAGTCTTCCAGTTTGGTAGACATCTCATGAGATGAATCCTGATTGCGGCAGCATCTTTTCCCTATCTGTCAATTGATACACATACAGGCACCAGAAATCTCTCGCTCAATAGGTGCTTGGTATAAAAAATATGGGTGAATAAAATGCATCATATTCTTTTCAATTACATTCTGTTCAAGAAATATAGAAAATATGATTACGGTATCTATAAAATGGAATTTTTCTGCTATGCAAACTACCCAGTATATATTTGAAGAAAGCAATTGTTCGCTTTGAAAATGTACATGTATGTATGCCTCCACACACGAATGTTTAATTTCCAGTGGGAGGGCCAGTTTGTCGTAGATGAATTGACATTTTCAATAGCGATGAAAATGTTATCCCATTTAAAGCAACTTTGTGAGGTATGTAAAGGAAATGAAATAAAATACCCTCCAAGAAATTAATACTGTAGAATACTTTATTTTCGCTTGGAATTTATTTTCGCTATTTTCGCTGAAGGGATGATTCAGTAAAAATAAAATCCAGCGAATATACTTTTTTTCCTATGTTTCACATTAAACTAATCAAAAATCAGTGAAAATAAATTCCATACAAAACGCCCTATAAGCCTTTTCAGCGAAAATTAATTCCAGCGAAAATAAAGTATTCCACAGTATATAGAAATTCCAATTGTCAACCTTGCTTTTCTGGTTTGTACTGTCAAGATTTGTATTTCTTTGTTCTGTTCTGTTCTGGCTGGAGGGTAAGTTGTCTTTCTATGCTGTTATGCCACTTAACCACACTAATGACATAAGATCTTTATCAGTTTCAACCATTAACTCTTTCACTAAAGTAGTTTTTTTGCCAACATTGGCAAACAACTTTTTTGCACATATTTTATGTATTTTTCGATAATTCTTGACTGAAGAACATAATTTCCCCTTGGCTAACATGTCTTGATGAAAACTTTTGAAATAAAAATGGTAAAAAATTGGCAGCCCAGTGCAAAAATCACATTCATTTTGCTTCCACCAATTTAAGCAAACTTGCTGTCAGATTAGGCTCAACTACAGGTGCCTCTTTAAATGATCCGGGGAATGCCAAAAAAAGTACACTGCTGATTGTAATCACATGCTTATTAACTATAAAGTGAACTCTCTGTAGAACAAGTGCATTGGCTTGTACAAGGTACGAAAACTTGTGCATGGCATGGCTACATTAAATTAAATGAGGAATACAAATTGCAGAAGTACATGTCTCTTTATCATGTACGTAAAATGCATGGTTTCAGTTGCACTACGGCATTTCATTGGTTATCTACTTTCCACATGTATCTAGACTTGAGCTATGATGTGGGTGACCGTGCCATTGATTGGCTGATAAATATATTACACTGTTAATCTAACCGTGCTTATTTTTTTCAATAATGATGTTTCCCCCACACAGTATGTCAACTTATAGTTGCCACATCAGCAAAAGTGTGACTGCTACATCAGTAATGATGTTAGTTATAATGGGCAAAATTTTCGGATGTTGAAATATTTGTGAGGAATGGCTAGTTGCATATGGCTGAAGCACTTTGGGCAGTTTTGGCCCTGCAATTGGTGTAATTTATTTATAATAACAACAGCTCGGGCATACAATTTTTTTTTTTTTAAATGCAGTTGTACATTATTAAAATATTGTAAGGTAGTTTTGACACAGTAAAGCTAGTGCATATACAACATATACTTCTTGCTTGTGTGAAGCCAATCAAAACAACTTGACAATTTATTTGTTTCTACATTTTCTGTTCATCTGCAATGAAAAAATGATATTGATATCACATGAAATCACAATGCCACAAGTACTATGTTTGATCTTTTAAAAGAAGGTCTCTAATAAAATGCTCACATAAAAGTTGCATTTAATATATATTACAATATTAAAATACAACATATTTTGACCATAGACACACCTGCCATACATGCACTACTAATTCACAGAGCGAATTCACTCTTGACACAAAGACCAAAAATTGTGTCCTAGATTTAAATAATTTTGTTTTACAATTGACTTAAAGATGAAAAATAAGTGTATTATTAAATAAATTGAAAACTATTTGTTTTACCATTTTTTCTGTTAAAACCAATATCATGAATTTGGGTTAATATATTCAAGTTTTATCATGTATGTATTCTGTTATAAAATAAAATGACAATAATCACTGTATTTTGCTTGCTGATGTCTTAAGAAGGTACAAAATATTATTGTATGACATTTTGACGAAATTACTGAAAAAAAAAAAAACTGCAGGTTATCAGACAATAAAGTGTGTTGAATAAAATTCTTGTTCACTTGTGGGGCTATGGCTTGTTAGCAATCAAGTCTATTCATCTAATGTTGCCCTCAATAATACAAAGTACATGTGTAGTCCCTTGAGCTTTTCAACATAAGGTGATTGCTATTTTGTTTTGAAATCCAGGGTTTTTAATGAACTTGTAGCATCCAAAGAACATTGAACTTGCTTGGAAACAAAATTGGCATTCTGGATTTAATATCTTTAATAACGAAAATATGTATTTCAAATCTGCTCAAACAGTGATATGGTGTCTTGTTCTATTAAACAAAAATCATTAACTACAAATTATAAAACTGGGAAAGATCATCAATACATATCATACAACCAATGGTTAAATTCTCTCAGTATTTAAAGCGGTCACAAAAATCAAATGTTTCTATATAAAAATATAATGATATACATGTATTTAACAATGAAGGTTTTTATGGTCTCAGTCATGCGTCTTTTATTTTCCATTCAAGAAATAACAAACCTATTGAGTTAGAGAAAATAACAAACAAATTCTTAAGTTACAAATGTATCCATAGCTGTGACCCCTCCATATATATAAATGTGTTTGTGCAAGACTATTTGGCTCTGGGGTATTATAAACATTACTAGCGTCTTGAGAAATTCATAAATTTTCATTCCCATTGCCATCAAGATTTCCTTTCAAGAATTTGTTCTTGTATGTATCTTTTTAGTTTCATGATGATTCACAACATCTTTTGTACTTTTTCAAAATTGTATTACCAGGGGTAACCCCATGTACATTGTTTTTTAAAAACAGCATGGAATATGCAACCTTAATACAGTTTACAATGATTGACAATTTTTAGTTAACAATAAGGTGGTTTTATGTTACTAGTATCTTCAAACTAAGTCAATTTAAAAGATTAGTATCGTGCATTTCACAAAATCAAAACATTATGAATCATCAGTTGAAATGAATAAACTGCCTTATATTTATTCATGTAACTACCCCCTCATATTATAATGGACTCCTCCATGTAATGTGATTAGAATCTCCAAAAACACTGTACTGAATGTTTTGATTAGAAATAAATTTAATTTGGTGTAATAATTTTTGGTGCAATTCAACAAAATTACATTTTATTTGCTAATATATTTTTTTTTAAACTAAAAAAAAATTGTGTTTGATAAAAGCTTGTCATCCATCTTCTGGTATGTATATGATGGTCAATAATTACAGGTATGTGTAGGTCTGTGCTTCAGTTATTTTTTTTTTTTTTTTAGAAAAGACGATATTTTGTAGTGATGTCTATTAAAAAGAAATTCATTATTCTGCAGTTGAGTTAATACAGAAGTTGAAATGTCAATTTATGTAATTAGTAATTGACAAAATTAATCATAAAAACAAAATCAGGCCTCAAAGTCTTTACATATTACCTTACTGTATAGGAGACATTGCATTTTTTATGTTTTTTTTTTTTTTTTAGTATGTTTCTCTCTTACTGCAGTAAACTAGCCTTAGGCTACTCAGATTAATTAGCCTGCATCACATACCATGTGTTGAGACTTTCCGGTGATACACTACTCTTCAGATCAACTATTTGTTCACATTAATTTGACTCCAGGCATTTCATTTTTATATCACTCGGCATGTTGGTGATAACACTATAAGGGTGATTGACCTGGTTGATTGCCAATTTGATACTTTTCATCGAACATAACAGTAATC
This sequence comes from Saccoglossus kowalevskii, assembly GCF_978046115.1. NCBI lineage: Eukaryota > Metazoa > Hemichordata > Enteropneusta > Harrimaniidae > Saccoglossus > Saccoglossus kowalevskii. The sequence goes on from NC_140641.1 coordinate 27,712,171, forward strand.
AGTGTACATTCTTATGTACACTATACATTCTTAAATAGCATGCTGTTGTATTGAAATCATTATGTTGTATGATCCCTCCAAATATTTCTACATTATATTTTCAAAATTTAAACAAAGTTACACCATTTTTTTTTCTCATTTGGGTTGATAGTTTATTGTGATAATTAAATTATCATCTTCTGGCTGATGCTCAGATAGTTATGAAACTCATCACAGATAAAAAAAAAAATGATTGAGTAATACGGTAATAAATCATTAATATTGTGAGAATTTATTATAAGAGGGTAGGATGCCAAGATGATGAAAAAACCTCATCATAGATAAAAAAAAAAAAAATGATTGAGTAATACTTATTAAAAGAATAAATCATTAAATTGTGTATCAATTGACAAAGCTGCTTCAAGGCAAATGGAATATGTGTGTTTATTCTATGAATCTGTTCTTCATTACTTACTACACCATCATTTCATGTGCATCGCAATCAAAAAATTCAGTTCTAAAGCCAGACTTTTTTTATTCCTTGTTTCTTGAGTTTTTATAAGGCTATTTTTTTTGAGGAGGGCGAAAAATAAAATAAAATTAATTCCTTTTTTCCATTAGATTTGTGTGATTCTCAAAGAATTGATCGAAGAGGAGAATGAAATACAATTTAATTCAATGTATAACCTTGTTTCTCATCTGCGCAAGACTTCAGTACTTTGATCATGATACTCCCACAAAAATACAACTTGGATTTGTTATGCGGCGGGCGGTAAAAAATGAAGATAAAAATAATATTTTTTTAGCATTTATTTGCGCTTACAAGTCGGCGTGAGAAATTATGCTGAAATAAAATTTTATTTTTATTTCATTTTCGGCTCCTGTTCATTCGGCGGGTTCGCGAAACAAGGGATAATAAAAGTCTGGCCTAACCAACCATACAGGGAATTAATTAAACCTAAATAATGTATGATTAACAATAGTGTCATCGCATTTATTTTTTCCCCTAACTGATGGTAAATCAAACAGATCAAGTATATTCCCTTGTAGGCATTACTCTGGGCTAAGTCTATTTTCAATTAGAATACATAAATCAAGTTTATAGCTATTGAAATGTCTTTAATTGCAGATGATTTACACTAAACCTATCTATGAAGTATTGTATATAAACAATTGAACTACCCCCCACACATGTATGTACAGTGCAGGCTCATAAAATAGTTTATGAAAACAACAAAACATTTGCTGCATTTACACGATGGCAAAAATGGACGTCTATATGCATTTGACTCGAACGAGCTTGAGCCAAGTTCGGCTCCAAATAAAACCCTCCAGTTCAACTCTGATATGATTGGGCTCCGACATGGCTCCGTCCAAGTAAACACATTCAGAGCCCAATGATTGGGGCCAAAATCTCATCCAAACCAATCACTACTACTGTAAAATACTTTATTTTCGCTTGGAATTAATTTTTGCTATTTTTGCTGAAGGAATGATTCAGTGAAAATAAAATCCAGCGAATATACCATGTTTCTTATATTTCACATTCAACTCGTCGTCAAAAATCAGTGAAAATAAATTCCATACAAAACATGCAGAAAGCCTTTTCAGTGAAAATTAATTCCAGCTAAAATAAAGTATTTTACAGTACACATATGTTGCCACACTGTGTGGACAACTGTAGATGAACCAATGGTAGCATCCATGATTGCAAAAATAAGATCTGTTCGGCCGTGACGTTGGGTGTAATCATTCGCTGCTTCCTTGATCGTATTTTTTGAGTGTGCCTGTTTCTCAGGGAGAGTATATTCTGCATTGACCTTCTCTGTCACTCTGACATGCATTGTGCCATTAAAAAAAAAATCGTTTTCAGCCATGTTATTTTCATACTAAGTAATTGAGGGCTCTCGTTCTGTCTGACCATGTAAATACATTGGAGATAATCTGTTGATCAGTGGGAGCAGCAGTAGTTTGGCATTCGATAGAATACTGTCTTGTAAACGAACAAATGTTCTATCAATGTAAAAAAAATAAGTTGTTTGATGTGTTGTTAAAATTGCTAATTCATTTACAGTGCATGTGTGCATTACATGCAATGAACTGCTAATATTTTTTAATAAAATGGCCATTATTAGACAGCTAAATAAAAATGGACTATTCATTACTACGCTTCAAAAATTTAACTTGGCTGTGTCCAAAAATTGCCACAAGATTCCATGCATGCATCAGTTGACAGCGGCAACTCATTCAACATTTTTTTTTCACCAACAGTAAAATCATATTTATTATAGATGAGTATGCATGTATCCTCTGCCAAAAAGATAATCTTATTTTGCTTAGTCTGTATACTCTGTCCTTCCAGGCTGATCAATTCAAAATACATTACTTCTGTGAATAAATATTGGATGTGATTGTAAAATCGCATTGTTTCACTCTCAGTGATTTTGATTACTCATGTCCTCTGTTAAAACGTAGATCATGCTGATGATGATTTTGTGTTATCCTAGTAATTAGAAATAATACTGCACCACTGCGTTTATGGTGCATGGTCATTAAATGCCACTGGGCAGGATCTCATCAGTCAGGACCAAGTCTGCACATAGCGAAATGTATATGTCAACTGCACATGCCAGTAGAGGGTCGAGACCGATACTCGACACATGCCGAGATTTGCTGCCTGAATTCTTAGTTTTAAGTTTAAGAGAAAATTTACTTATTCAAACTAGTATGACATGGTGATGGAGGGAAGTACAGCTAGATATGGTGGAATACTACATGAACTACATAAAATGAATGCAGAATGTTGTCGGCAATGCATATTTACCAGTATGTGCTGCTACAACCAGTTTCTTGTTGCAATGCTGCATCAACGTGAAAAAATAACTTTTCTTCAAATCCTTCTTTGCCATTCATGTGCATGATGAGTCTTAATTAATATCATCTTATGTGTATCATCAGCATAATAGATCGATGAATGAGGGCGTTATTTTGGCACAAGCCAAGATGGCCCAAGTGGGTCCCAACTAACGTGAACACACCTGCTGTAATCCTTCTGCAAATACGAAGGATTAAAAAAAATATTTGCAATTTATATGGTTTTAAAATAATTGAATTCCCCTGGCAGTGTCATCAGGCACCATTTCTTGATTGGTTGAAATGCTATCACCAAAGAAACACGTGGAAAAACTACCCATATTTAAAATAAAAGTCTAAATTTCCTTCAGAATATTGGCCTTCATGCTTAGGCTGTTGTTAGCCACTCAACCTGCCTCTATTAAAAACCTTACATAGAAATATTCAATTCTACCTCTGAGAATCGCAATGTTCTGAGAAAAACAAACAAACCATGCATGAAAATATGAAACATAATTTCTATACAGAAGAGATGCAATTGTCTGATGTTATGCCATAATGTTGAATAGACCCTAATATGAACTATTACGAATACATAAGACTGCAACAAGCCTAACAAAATCATATGTATGTACCTAATTATCCTTGAATAGATGTTTAAAATTGAAACTACCATTTTTCTACAAAACCTAGTTTGCAAACAGCTTTTGCTGACAGTTACAAGTAGGTGAGATTTAATGGATGATTTGGGAAATTACATAGATCAACCTTTGTGTGTATTCTGCTGCTAAAAACTTAAAGAAGATTTGCTATCAATATCTTGACAGCAGTTCGTGATATCCACATTGAAGTTCAAGTAAAGCTGCAATGTTAGCATGAAAACAATGCACAGTTGAATAAAGTTGTAAAATTGTTAAAATGATTGGCATAAACTCAGATAATAGGTAATGTAAGCTTTTAGTCATTTGCATTTCTGCTACCAACCACAACCATGTCGAGAATTTGATAAAGTTGCTTTATTAAGATGTCAAAGTCACTTTACTGTTGTAAACTGCATTATATTGATGTGCAAAGCATTTTTCATTCTTCAATTCTCTGAATTTCACATTTTCTACTGTGATTCTGGTTGCCAATGAATCAAGCATGCTTTGTTTTTGGCATTGATTTTGAGAATTAAGGTGTTTATATCACCTGCTGAAAGCCACCGCAGATAGCTGAAATGAATGGAGGAAAAAATCGGTGTCGACATGCAATGTGTTAAGTTGAAGTGTTCCCACAAATTAAAGTGAAAGCCATCTTTTCATTCCTCATCGTTAAACTAATTGAAAGATAAATTATTTCTCAAGTAAGATGAAACTGTTATTAGTATTAAATTTGAAAAAAAGGAAAACAAGTTATATATATATATATATTGCATTTTAAGAGCAGTTAATTACCTTTTTTCCCTTGGCCAGCAGTTGCTTAATGATCTGAATCTCGCTAAACTGTACATTCCGTAATGTTCATATAAGTGTTTTTTTGTTAACATCTTGTGAACGCACAAGATTGATATCTGTGTATTTGTACGTCATTTCCTGTTATTTGCCATTGATGTCTATTAACCAATAGCATTAAATCTCCTGCTGATTAATGTTTGTAATATCAGAATATTAACACATTGAACAACTAACATGTATTTCAGTGAGTAGATAAACCATGACAATAAATCTATCAGAATTGATCTATCTATTCTTTCAGAATTTGTTATAATTATATTTTTTGTTTACCCAAATCTGTATTCTCCAGTAATTACTGATAGTTACTGAAATATTGCCTTTTTAATGCAGAGATTCACTGTTCAATGATTCAGTTGCATATCCTTATGCATATTGCTAAATTTAACCTTGTTCACCTTCATTAGATTCTGCGTGCATCACTGCTCACAACCAGCAAGATTGTTCTGCTTTACATCTGGTATCAAAGAATGTGCATGGTGAAGTTTGTATCCATTTAATTCAAATGGAGAATATTTTAACAATCCCCCCCAAAAAATGCAGGTGTCACAGCTCACTGCTCATTCAGACTATACAATCTCAAATCTAATCTATACCAGTACTTGTAATCCTCTACTACAGTCAGGAACGTTTCCACAACAATTGACATGGTTGTAAAGATATAACTTTTATAAAACAATAATATGAAAAAAAAAATATTGTGTTTGCTCTAGCAAAGCTTATGATGTAATTAATAAAATTGATAAATTGTATGTATTAAAATGCGTATACATGTAATCAGAAATTGTAAAAGGAAATCCTAGCTTTCCGATAAAGTGGAAGGAAATTATTGAACTACAAAAATTTACAGTAGACATTATCTCTGTATTAACCTATAACACACTTATAAAATATAGTTATGTGTGTTTGTATCCTGCACATATTCAAAAAATAAATACAATTTATCAAAATTATTGTGTATGTGTATACACTCATAAACTGAATCTTGGTTAGTATCTATCACATTTTGAAATGGTTTTAAAAGATTAAAGTTGGGTAATATTATTTAATGTTGTTTTTACATAAAAATTGTTAAATTTGTCAGATTGTAAAAGTCAATAAAATGCTTCCTATAATCATAAATTTTCTTAAATGTTGAGTCAGTACACTTCTAAGTGTCTGTCTTATGGTTTGACCAGTATATCAAATCTACATTTCTTTTTTTCACTGATGAGTATGAATGTGTTTTGATGAGAAATACATAATTATATTGCATTTATAATGTCCTGTCAAGATGAGTTGTATATATATACACACACACACACCATATCAGATACTTTATAATGCCCTGACTATAATAATTAATATATTTATTAAGATCACTGAGACATGAAATATTTAATATTTTCAATGTTGATAATTGGGTGGGTACCAAACTTGCAAATCTTTAAATTGATATTACATCACAATTGGGCATATATGTACAATGTTTGTAAGTTAATATAAATAGATAATATAAATGTGCTAATCACTTAGAAACAAAATTCTTACAAATGGGGGAAAAAAATCACAGCTTGTAGACTTTAGATGCAAATGGCTGCCAGACCACTTTCTGTATCTTTTTTTTGTTCCTTTACCATCTTGCATGAAACTGAAATTTTAAATTGGCTAGATGTAAAGTGGTTGTGTCTGTACCTTATATATGACATACCATATGTTAATAAAATAATGGATTTATGTTGCACTTTAAAATGAAAACTGTATAATTGATAGAAGAAAATGCATTTTCTATGACAATTTATTTGAGCATCTCTTCAGAGATACCCCCCCCCCCAAAAAATGTGTACCAAATTGCCTCTCGCTATATATTTGAAATGTATTACTGTAACTGCATTATGGGTAAACACTGTGGAAATGTTATTGGAGCTGTGCCTTGAAAGGACTCTTCAGGAAAAGTGTAATGAGAGAATTTATTAGTTTCAACTGATCAATTGTTGACAGTCACATAGCCATAAGGGTGAATCGCATGTCACATTCATTCATACACTCTAAACGATGCATCTTGCTCAGTACGAATTTAATGGCATGTCAACGCATGTCAACAAACTGATAGCAATCAAAATTTTCATCATATCTTGTCACTGAGACAGAATTTCTATATCTCTGAATTACATGTACCGGTAGATGCACTAATTGAAGGTACTGTACAAAAAATTCTGCATTTTAATTTGGAGTGTTAACATATGGAAAACAATAAAATATTTCTTTCAATAAATTTGTTTGCCCCTATCTTTTTTTGTTTAGTTTATTGCAGCACAAGGAAATGCAAAGCTACATGTGGGTCAGCATTACCTTTTTCATTTGTTTTCCTAAAATTCCATGTTTGACTAGTTTCCTGTCATTACACATTGATTACTAGGTTTAAAAATGAAAAGAGCACCCTTTCCTTCATTATTCGTTGGTAATGGATTATAAGTAGTTGTTATTACAGCGTCTAGCATCTTTTCCTCCAGCGATGAACCATTAGAATACATTTGCTGTCTACTTAACTAAGAAAATCTATATAAAACATTACCAAAAGTGATATCACTGATGTGAATGTATATTGTAACTGTGTTAATTGATGAAACTAGGTCTATTAAACTACTTTGCAGCTAATCATTTAGATAAAAAAAAACATCACTCAGTTATATTTAATAATCAAAGTGAACTCAACATATGTTCCATGTTTCCAAGTTATGCCAACCATGACAAATCATTCATTGTCATATAAGTGATGTGACATTTTGAAACTACACCATCAGGTTTCTGTGTTGAATCCTTATCTATAGCAATACAGTATGGAACTGTATTCATTATTGTATTGATATTCTAGCACTTTTATGAAAGTCAAATCACTAAATGCCACTAAATTTACATAATAGATAGAATATTCTCTGGTAAAACCCATGGACAAGGGCAGGTTTTTATGTATTGTTGCCCTTCCCTACAAGAAATACTCGTAGTTAACAGTATCAGTATATGATGTGAAAGTGTTAGTGCGCTCCTTCTCATAATTTTTCTCTTTAAAACAAGCAACAAATCTTCCCAGTGAATCTAGATGTACTTAGGTTGTGTACCCACTAATATGTCTTCAATTACATTTATACTTGAATGCTCTAGTTCCTTATTTCAATGTTAGTCACTATAAATCGCGTGATCTGCTTCATTTCATTTCATTCAATCTATCGAAATCTAGTATATATATGAAGTGCAGTAACCCAGTGTATCTAGCTAACTTCATTGGTTTAAATGCCACTTGGAAAGGCATCAACCCCATACAGGTAAATTTGTACCGTAATCAAGTTTTGAATAGAATAGAACACTGCTGGGGACTGCTGCAAATTAATAGCAACTACGTACGACTTGTAGCCATACTATCAGTTTAACTGCTTATTCCATATCTCATAGCTGATGCTTTAGTTCTTATGATAGATGCTTCAGTGTTTAATCAGCCAAATTGAGCTTGGTAAAAAATAAAATTCTGTTATATCTGATAACAGTTTTTGGTTCTGGATGTGAACGATGCAATTTTTAGTTTCATTTTGCTATATAATGTGCTCATTTTCATATTTGATTGATAAGTTTATTTGATATCAAAACTACTATTAAACCTGGTTAAATCAATACTTGATGTTCATTTCTGAAGGATTCATATGCAATCATGGAGTTCAATTTTTTGTAATAGGTTCATTTGCATAGTTATTTTTTTATTTTCTGTATTTTGGCAATGTGCATGTCTGTACAGGTATATAGTTTTTGTTTTGTTTTTTCACTTGTATATTTCATGGAGTTACCACTTAAATTTGAAAAATAGGAATCACTGCTGCAAGTAATCCAGAACTACGAAAGTCAATAACATGGTTTTTGTTTCTCATTATAATTATCGAATAAGCCAAGCTGTCACAAAATTAGTCAATGCTGTCATCATATATTGAATCTTGATGCTGATTAAAAATACATTACTAAAAAAATAGTGAACAATACAAATAGGTTTAGCAGTGAATAACAGTTATGCCACCGATACACGATATGCACAATGTACTCTTTTCCTCTCTTAGGCACTTCTACTTTATGAAAACAGAAACAGTTTGCCTTTTAAAATAACACAACTTGGAGTGTGATTGATGTTGGTATTCAAGTTACTTGTAAGTTCTTTTCTAGAAAGGGTGAGCTTTAATGCCTGGTAATGATCCACTGGCTTTAAGTTCCTCATTAATATAGCCAATGTCAAATCATTGCAATCTGTAACCTCTAGAACTGTATGCATGTTTTAGAGTACATGCCATTCCAGATGGTGAGCTTCCAGACTCGCTGATGAACAATATCAAATAGTGTTGGTACATATTCCTAATAATTAGTTCTTCTTTTGTTTTAATTAATCTACATCATTAATGTTTTTAAGCAGAAAAAAATAGTGATTGGAGTCGATTGAATCAATTAACAAAATACTCACTATATGATCATGTGACCTCAATAATATGCATAAACTAATATCATAAGTGCTGTTGCAGGATAGTACATAATACATTAACAAAATTTGATGATTTTTGCATTCAATAAATACAAATTTTGCTTTATGATGTGCTTCTAATATTATAGTAATACATTATTCCTTATTTTTACTTCATGCCTCCAACACTGAACAACACACAAGAGTTTTTTCTAAGCTTCCTTTGATTATATTTGTACCGTCACAATATTTTGTATTGATATGACCCTGCTAAAATGATTATTGTATTGGATGGAATATATGTAGCCTCTCCATGAATGAATCCAAAGAATTGGAATTTCAATAATTTATCTATTCCTAAGTTCTTGAACTGAGGCAAGGTAGTGTGGCAATGTGTAAATTACATATAAAACACAAATTCAAACAATTTTTTTGTCTTGATAGTTTGAGCAATGTAATTTATATTGATCTACTTGCAGGGATTAATATGGCCGTTTATCATTGAAATATACAAAATTTTCTATCATTATCCAATCTCTCCTATACATAAAGCCAGGTGTTACAGCTATTTATGTCATCCTGTCTACTTTATATTATATGAATTTCAATAATACGTTCATACTCTTCCTAAATGAGCTACACTGTAATCACATTTTACATTCCACTTCCCCCAGCTGACACGGAGAATGAAAGAAAGCAATGATTTTAGATATGCGGTACATGGTCAATCATTCAAATCTGGTTCACCTCACCATGTTTGTTTCAGTTAGATTGCTTGTTATGCATGGACCTGAATTTTTATATGTAGTTGAATGTGTGCTGAATGAAAAATTAAGTGACTTGCATAATTTCTTTTACTGTCAAATGTTTTTCTCTTTTCTAGCTACAAAGAAATCAGATTGTAATATTTCTGTGTTTAATGATCAAATTCCCACATTTTTTTTATATTTAAGTATTTCTTTTTATTTTCATTTAAAGGGAATGGTACTTACACAAACACTAACAAAAACAGAAACTACAGCTTCCATACATACAGCAAATTCTTTTCCAAATAACTTGACATTGGTGTAAGAAAGCTGATGCACAAACAAACAAACAAACAAACACACTCACACATCCTCCTCATCTTAATATCTTCCATATAAAATTGACTATGACTTATTCTGTACTCGTATCGCTACTATGTAAAAACAGCTCTATTTATAATTATATATAGTTTTATGAATCACTGCTGTACAGATGTTGATCACTTGGGAGTTAGCTGCCTCATTATGTCTTCAACTATCAAATGTAATTACTTCTAAATTGAATTGTACGTTTGATAGTAAAGGATGTTTGCATGATTACAGTTGTTAAGGATGGGGGTCATTTATAATTGGCAGTTTGCAGATTTGTTTTTCCTAAGTAGCCTTGACTAGAACCACCTTTTATAATTATGTTATCAAATTAATGTATATTTAATATAGATATTTAAAAGTCTACTGACTTCCAGTGTTCTGGTCAAAATGGTTGATTGATTATTATAAAAGTTTGTTACTTCCTTCCTTTAGATATTTGCAAATTTAATCCTGTTATTGAAGAAAAAAAGCATGCTGTGCTATGTTTTAATAGTGTTCTTAATTAAATGTTACAATTTAACTATGTTTTGTATTATTATTATTATAAATATGGTTGTAGGATAGTAAAATAAAGCCTCATTGATTGTACGATTTGAATGTATCAGCCAATTCATATGCACGATAGCTGAAAGCAATCCCAAGGAAGATTACAGTTATTACCAATGTGACAGCTGTGATTTTGGGGTTTTCATGTAGAAGTACTATTTTCTAGTTATTTGTTTGAATAGAATGATGACAAAGTTTCATAATTGTATTTCTAGAATGTGTGTTTCAATTGCAAATTGATGGTGCAAGGTTTATTGTAGTCGTGTCTAAATTAAATGTTGAATGAAAACTTTATAGGGAGACAAAATTGTATTGTGATTTTCTCATACCATTAACAGCTTTGATGACAAATTCTTTGGAGCATTTCATTTGCAATGTCAGTACCATCCTGTTGACTACTACTCAAACCATGGTTGAGATTGACAAAAACTGACATAACCTGTATTGTTTGATAGAAAGCTGGCTAATATATAAACAGTTTCTGTTTTCTCATCACAAAATAATGGGAGAATACCTCACCTTAATCAAATGATCCTCAATTACACAGATGGATGGCAGCTTTTCACGTACAATTGTGATTAAAAAGTACTTGATTGGCTAACTGTCAACTCCTAATTCCGTAACTGATTGGATACAGTGTGTCCAGCATGGAATGCTAAACAGCAGCATTCACATACATGCAATATGTAGTCTTGAAGAATAAATGTCCCAAAAAATATGAATATTATGGGGGGAAATTGAAATCACAGCTTTTCATACTAACACACCGGTTATAAGTACCATCCTCCCAACTGATAGTACATGGAGGAAAATAGATGCAGCAAAGATGTCATCTCCCAATCAACTTTCTACATTATTGGAAGACTCCATTCTATAAAGGGGGTAACAGCATAATAAATGATGGAGAATGAGGTCTGTGTGATTAGCTAAACTTGTACCTCCTACGGAAAATAACTTTTCCCACTCAGTTGCTATAAAGCTACACTATGCTGCTGTGGATAATATTTCACAACAAAATATTTGTGATTCCTCCCTGAGAATTATTTTTCCCACACCAGTAACTATCTTAGCAGTGCAATAAATATCTTTGGTAATAAAGTACAGTCTCTTTATCAATAAAGTGATATATTTTTTGTAGTTAACCATAATCATGGATGATACCCAACTGCTTTCAGGAGGGAATGCTTTTATCAGTGGATACAAATTCTATTTCCACATTTTATGCTGATGTTTTGAATAGTATTAATAATCAAATTTGTTCTGCATGCATTCTCAATGTGTAAATAAACAAAAAAAAAATGTTGTGCCATGAATCTTGATGAGTTAACATGATAATTTCTTTCTCCTTATATGTGCATTTTAATTGGGTACAGATTCTACTTTGTATTGTCTGCTACCACTGTATGTTCACTCTATTCTTAACTGTATTAAATGATGCCATCATTTTGGATAAATAAAGATAACATCAAACCCGGTGGTGTTGCCATGACAACTATCATCATCCCTCTAATGAATGATGATACTCGTGGTGGTTCTTTGTCCTCGGTTCATGTGAGGTGACTATTTAATGCAATTCTAGTATGTCTATCGTTTTTTTTCTTTTTCTCCATCTATCATCCGTCCGTCCATCCATACATGTATAAAACCTCCACTATGTGGTTCAGGCTGGTTTTACTCAAAAGCGGAAGACAAAACATTTACCCATTCCTTCTTCTCACAGATTTTAAGTGCTTCTTTGCTTAAGATTTTACATCTGCCAGTAAAATAAACTGTACATGATTCCTGAGAGACATCGAAGAGTTGTGGTCCTCGGGAAATGTTACTCAAAACTGATTTCGGTGAAATGCATGTTTACTGAATACCTGTAAACTGTTTCTGATTGGAATCAATTCAGGATCTTTAAATTAAAAAGTTATTGTTATAAATGATAATATATTAAGTTATTAACATTTATTTCAGTGATTGTCTGCCAGGTTTGTAGATATTATTATTGTGTCATCTTTATCACCATTTCAGTAAAACATCAAGTATTTAGCTATCTAGATTGATAAACATCTGCCAATCCCTACTCTAATTTGTGTTGAATATATCCGAATAAAAGAAAAATTGTATTGAACATTTACAAGATGGTTTGACTGTAAATTACCATGGTAACATTGTATAATGTGTTCACATTTCAATATCTATATCCCCTGATAGAAGCCTAACTGCAATTGTTATTTTCTAGCAAAGATGTCTGAAACCATAATCAAAAACTTTTTTTTTTTCATTTTGATGGCAATGATATGCTGTCAAACAATTGAAAATAATTACCTGGCATCTTAGCTTCATTCTTTGACTAAGGGATTTTGTGTTACATTTACACCACAAAATTGCGTGCAACATATTTTGGGCAATTCATCCTGAATTCTATTGTTACTCGGTAGGACATGTATGTGTTTCACCTTGAAGGCAGATAGTCATGCTTCTCAACTATACCATTGCTAGTATTCACATTAGCTTATAGGTGTCTAAGTTATGCACTTTGTGATCAACATGATTGACTTTTATTCTTTACTAGGGTTAACATTAATTAAATATTTGCTGGGAATTGTGAATTAAATACATTTGGTAAGATTTTATTTTGATGTTGGGTTTGATTGAAATTGTAAATTATACGTGAATCAATAGTGAAAAAAATCTAAGTTTAATTTACGCTGATGACACAAGTGTATGTTGAAACTACAGCTCTTTGCTGAGGTTTTGTAGAAACATTTTCCTTGTAAATGAAAGCTCTGGATGCTAATGACTATGGAATATAATATGTAGTACTGCTAATATTTGATGATTGGGTTACAGCTGCAGCTCCTACCACCTATGATTATACTTGTTTATATTTTCTCAGTAGCGAAAAACGGTAAACATTCTTATTAAGCATTGAATCTAACATGATCACAATCAATATTGTGGCGTATGATAAAATATGTTATTGCACATTCACACAATAATTTTATTGATTTTCATTTTTCAATTTATAAACTAGCGATGCTTGTAGCTACTTAAATGAAAATGAAAATGTTATCATGCATAACTACACAGCCAGTGAAACCTGAATCTGTATTTGAGCATAGTATAGCAACCTTGCCATTGGTTCTAGTTATAAAAAAAGCTTTTAAACACTTTTAATACATCTCAAAAAGCTGTTCCTTCCTTGATTTCTAACCGTGAACTGCTGCAATTTTGTACAATAGTTATGTTATTAACTGAACCAGGTTCAAAATATTGGCCAATCTTCTACACAGAATGAAGTAAATTACATGAAATCAGCTGTCAGGTGTCCCTGATGCTGAAAGGCCATGTACCTTTATTTTCCATTATTATTCATTACTTTAGCTATGATCAGTCGAGTGTTAAATTGTCCGATTTATTGCACTCTGAACTGTAGATTCAGTGAGCAGTAAAGATAAACAAGCGAATTGTGTAATTACCAAAAATTTGTTAAATTTCAACAGGTCCTTCTTTTATAAAATTGTTTTGCAGTAAGATGTGCTGATTGTTATATGGCTTTTGTGGGATTCGTCTGTTTTGCTTGTTGATATTATATCATATTAAGTAAATAGACTATATCAAAATTTCTGATTTCAATAAAATGCACTTGTTGCATACTTTATGTTTTGAATGCCATTGTCAAAATTGGTTGGGTGCAGTGCGCCATGCTCCTCCCCACATGGAATGTTGATGAGAGTAAACAAACATAATACTGTCCATATGGACTAAAATGATAAAATTTATTGACAATTTCACAAAATGTAAAAATATTTGCACTGAATTTTGGGTGGCAGGGTTTAAATGACAATAACTTCTGGGTAAATTTATTTTTTACATACATTTGATTGCTTCTGTTGTATATAATTCTATATGCTTTAGCAATATCAAATTATTTCTGTAAACTGCATTCTTTTAGTAATATCAACATGTTCTTGTGAAGCATGTGTGTTTGAATTACTTGGGAATTTTGGTATACACTTGCCTCATTGAAAAAAAGGAAGTTGAGTTCTGTGTGAGTTTGTAGATCTGTGTAAATGACAGGTACATGTACCGGTACATTATATATAATTCCTAATCTTAATGTTTTACTACGAGTGTCATGGTACTGATCTTGGAATTTTCTTGTGCATATTATGGTACTCGCATACTACTTTTCATAGAAATCCAAAGTTCAGTAGAAGGATAGCATCTAATTTTCAAGGATATATTTCTTGAGTAAATAATATGGGAATAATTTTCTTGTTTTTGGTGGTATTCTTTGCTAATTCATTGAGACGTTACAACTCTCCATACCATTTAATTTAAAGTTTTGGATGTGCACAGGTCCTGCATTCATCGTGTGTGAAGAATATTTTCTTATCGTGTCTCATAATAGCATAATCACATTAATATATATTGTAAAGTAATGATTAACCTTCAGTGATATTGCTCTCCTTGATATTCAAATGTCAGGGAACTAATCACAAAAAATAATAGAATTGAGCCACCCGTCAGTCAAGTGTTATACCATGGAATTGAACCGTTCAGTTGATATTAGTGTGGCTTGTCTAGCTGCTTGCAGTACATATCACATTGCATGAAGGATTGAATTGTAAGCAATATTGATATACAAATTAACATACCTGTAATACCGTAAAATACTTTATTTCAGCTTTGATTAGTTTTCGCTGACAAACAATATTTGGGTGTTTTGTATGGAATTTATTTTCATTCATTTTGATGAGCTAAATGTAAAATAGAGGAGAAAAGGTATATTCACTGGATTTTATTGTCACTGAAACATTCCTTCAGCAAAAATAGCAAAAATTAATTCCAAGTGAACGTAAAGTATTTTACAGTATTATGAATGTTGAAACAGCATAGCTCTCTTATTATATTCATATTCATATTTATATGATTATTAAAATACTAAATTGAACAAAAATGCTGTGTTCATCACTCAACTGTGTTTGTGGTGTGTGTCTCTGTGTGCATCATGTTATGTATGTATGTACACACATATACATTTCGTTTGGCATTGATCTCATTTTTACCATATTTACTCTATTAAAAGCTCATACATGTATGTAAATCACAGGTGAGTCTATCTTCAAAGTAATACATTTCAATGATCTAGTGTTCAATTCTATATTTACTCTGTTTTAGGACATCTCCAATAGCATACCACAACTGAAAATTGCATTAATTGCATAATGGATCATTAAAATATGACAATTTTGATACACTTGTAATTTTTTTTTTATATGGTTTTGGTTTATATGCACTTGTATGCATTTCTAATAGAGCAAATAAGGTATAAATGTATTATCATCATTTTAGTTGAAGATGCTGAATTGTCAAAAACATTGATTTACAAAAGTTTTAAAAACCATGCCCATTTTTGCAAAACCCTGCCCAAATTCTAACTCTATATTCAGTTAACAGGTGTTTTTTTTTAGGAAATTGCAATTGCTGTCATTTTGCTACCGAAAGCACTTTAAAAATGCCTAAACAGAAATTCATCATGAAAGAAAATGTCCCAATACATAAGTGAAGGTACAAAATATTTTGTATAGTGTTTTCTGCCACCATACCCCCTTTAGAGTTTTTAATGGGTCTACCCGAGCATGCTGTATAAATGTAGTTAGATATATAATAACAAGTATCTCATTTCTTGAATACTTTTAAATACAGGGACTGAAATTCATGTTTTGTTATTATAAGTAATCATTTGATATTATGTATTGTGTCTAATCTGATTGCATTTATTAAAATTACATTTCAGTGTCATTGAAATTTTCATTTGCATCATTTGTAGAATTTTTAGATAGGATGTATAATAAAAAATTGAGTAATTAGTAGACTAAAACTATTGTTATCCTACCAGCTGTGATACTGGAGATATTTAATCCTTTCATGCCCTTGATACAACACAGATAATTGATCAATTGATGAAAAAGAGCAGGGTTCTATAGCCAGCAAGTCATTCACCCTACCTTGCTTGGTCATTATTACAGTACAGTTGAGAACATTTAATTCCACAGTTTTAAGAGAGTAAATGCATTTTAATTTATTAGGACATGCAGGAGCAGCCCTGTGAAAAACAATAAAAAAACAGAAAAAAAAAGTGTTTTGTATATGGCATAAAAGACAATGCATTGCGTATTATGGCATAATAGCAGAGCAAGGATGGGGATGTGTGGAATTCATTCTTTATTGTTATAAATCCCTACCATCAGAATTATAAAACAAATTTAGTTAAATTTCCATTTTTTTGTTGAATTTACTTGCAATTATCATTTACATTATCGTTTACATTGATTACATTAAAGCTATGACGTCATAAAACCTTCAATTCTGATAGTGGTGATTCATAACACGTCATACCAGTAATTGGCAGTGTGGAGTCCTTTATTTCAATTATAATACAACATAATGTCAAAAATTGAATTTGCATGCTGTAGTAGTTCGAAAAAGATGAAACTGGCAGTTTTGTAAGGAAATAATATGAAATAAGCGTGGTGGGTTTGTTAATTCTGTACAAATGTGGGGAAACATTGGATATGAGATACACACTGTCGTGTTTATACTTTTGGGCATCCAGCGCTGCCCCGTTTATTGTCTGCACAGGGTATCCATTTTCTAATGCGAATTGTGGCATTTCAATAATGGGCATCACACAGTATTATAATTGATATAAGCTGGGCTCTGTCTTTCCAGTGAACTGTGATTTGAAATTTTGAGTGAACTACCATTTTGTATTTACTCTACTAGAACTGTATCTCTACTATATAAGCCCCCATAAACCAAACATTGCATTTATTGTATTGTGAATCTTTTAAAGAAGAAGAAAAAATACTAAATTTTCACTGCCAAGCAATTTATTTGGCTTGTTATGCTAGCTTCTTTAAGATGGTGGTCACCATATAGGCAATATTAGTAAATTAATCACATTTATTAAAGGTAGCACTTGTATGCCTCAACTGACTGGGTGTATTTAGTATCACCATATGCAAACCCCTACCATTTATTTAAGAATATGCACTACTAATAGAGAAAATATGGTATTGCTCAAACCCCTGCTGTTTATTTAAGAATATGCACTACTAATAGAGCAAATATGGTATTGCTCAAACCCCTGCTGTTTATTTAAGAATATGCACTACTAATAGAGCAAATATGGTATTGCTCAAACCCCTGCTGTTTGTTTAAGGATATACACTACTAATAGAGCAAATATGGTATTGCACAAACGTCTGCTGTTTATTTAAAAATATGCGCTACTAATATAGAGCCAATATGGTATTTCCCAAACCCCTGCTGTTTATTTAAAAATATGCACTACTAATAGAGCAATAATGGTATTGCATAAACCTCTGCTGTATATTTAAGAATATGCACTATTAATAGAGCAAATATGGTATTGCTAATGACGGGTCAAAATCTTGTCTTATGGGAATAGTTTTTTCATAAATTTCAACAGCCTGGATATGCAGCTTAGGTCTGTAAGTATAGGATTAAAAGTGTTTTTCTGTACAATTAGTCATTAATACTCCATTTGTATACATTTCTTCACTAATAGATCTGCATTTTGTGTACTTTACACCATAACAATGAGCCTAACAGCATTATACCAATACATCAGATTGACTAAACTAAGTAAGAAGTGACAGTCAACTTTTCAACCTGCCTAACCTTTCCACCGTGTACGACTTTACAACATTATTTTCTGTGACGGGTAGGATAAGTTTAAGCCATTCCATGTAGAATTGTTGGCAGATGTTTCTTACAAGGCAATGCATCACTTTGTGTCATTTCCATTCCCAGCAGTACTCAACTGCCATTTTAAAATTCATTGACTTACAACCCTGTAGCTTTCCAGTAATCTGGAGAATAATGGACATTTTCTGCAGGGAATCGTAGTTCATATTATATGTGAATTATACTTCAAATTAACATAAAAATATGTAATCTGAAACTTAAGCACAAATAAAGCAGAAAAATTGTATGAAAAGAAAAAAAAAAACATTTGGTGTAATCATGCCCACTAAAGTCAGTGAAAATCACAGTAGGAGATGACAGAACAATTTGCAGTGATAGACTGACCATAATGAAAGAAAATTGCTAATAAACTTGTCATTATGAATTCATTTGCCATGCAATTGAAATCATTACTTACATCCTAATGATCATTTGAAAAGAGAAAAAAACAGCTAGTGCATAGAAATCGGCACTTTTAACAAAACAAAATACTGTAAAAGCTCTAATTAAAATAAAATGTATACTTTTGCTACAACTATTTATTATCAAGATACAAGCGTCGACAGAAGGAGTGCTCCCAGCACTAAATTGTGCAAGGTTCATAAGGTCAGATGATAATGAATATAAACTGAATGAGAGAAAGAGATTTGTGATTCACCATGCATTTGCTGTGTAGGTGCTGGCGATATTTCATACCTCACACATGTTCAAGATAAACGAAGGAGTGGACAGTCTAGCTGCTTGACTAAAGCCCTTGGAATGAGAGTTTAAGTAAATGTGGGTTTGGTGTGTTTTATGTTATGATTGTAATTACTGCACAGTGCCTCTTCAAACCGGAATGTAAATAGTCTGAGGAGGAACGGATACATCAAATTGTGCTTGTATAAATATGCATGTGTCATGGTAGCTTGGTTATTAGGTGGTTTGAACTGGATTGCATGTTGAAACTGGTGATAAATGTGTGGCGTGTGTTTGAGTATGTAGTGACGTGTGACATGGTGGAAAATGTTATCGAATGATTCAGTTATATCATCCATGCAATTATTACTGTGTAAATGTTGATGTTCACCAGAATTTGATTTCTCCATTTTAAATTCACCTAATGTATTTTAATACTTTTATCAGATTTCACTTCTCAGTGAAATTGAATGCTTACACAGTACAATAAGTGTTTCTGTCATGTCCATATATAATCTTTTTATTGTATTAATCTTTAATATTTTATTCCATGTCTCTCTAGAACCCCAGAGCAGTGTCCAAGTGTTGTGTCACTATTATCTGAAAGTTACAATCCTCATGTACGATATGGCGCTGCAATGGCATTGGGAATTGCTTGTTCAGGAACAGGAAATAAGGCAAGTTTTTTTAGCCTCTAAATACATGTAGCCAGGACCAAGCTGTAATCTTTATCTCACCAGTGTTTATACTAAGCCACAGAAAGAAAGATGTCCTTTTAACCTAATTGGACTTGCATTAAGTTCTCCTTTGCTACATTAATGTTCATGTACATTTTGTAGTAGTAAAAATTTCATTGAGATTTTTATGACTCAATCACAGTGACTTTTGCAAAGTTTTCGTCTCCACAAATGCCCTCAAAGTAGTATATCAACATAAAAATTGACTAAAACAGCAGTTTACAGTAATCAAAGTAAACAAAAAAAAAAAATCAATGTGTTCATTTCAGGACAATGTTTTTTACATTGTAAGCAATGATACAAGTTAAAGTTGTCCCTGTCTTTGACATCCACAATACACTCACAAATACATGGTGATTCTGACCTGTGGTTGTGTGTCAATGTGTTAACATATTCCCCTGAACTTTATAAAAGAACGTCATACTCAAAGCTATGTGTAAGGCGTTGCAGAATCAAGGGGGAGGAGTGATGATCTTAAAAACAATTTTGACCACAGCAGTGTACAAGGCGTGACTTTGACTCACCTTAATAGTTTAACTGTTGATTGCTGGTACAGCTTATTTGTAGTCAGTACTAGTTGGAATAAATCTGATTCCAATCCTGATGCTATGTGCTTTTGCCCAGAAACAATAATCTGCATCACTAAATCGACATGACCTTATTGTAGGTCAGACTGCTGTATTCACGTTTACCTACTAAAGTGTGATCACTCAATGCTCGCATAGTAAATATTTCTTTTTAAGAGGAAAATTCAACCCTGCACACTCCTCAAAACATAACTTCTAACATAAGTAGATGGCAGGCCCAGTTATGCTGCAGAAACAAGTACTAGGCAGCCAAGTGGAACATGCCACACAATAATTATTGCTTGAATGCCCATTGATTGAAGATACAACTGAGTTAATGTTAATTTAGAAAAAAAAAAAGGAACACATAATGTATATATTCTGAAACATGCATGCATGAGTGTGCTTCATTTTCTTTTGTAATTGTCTGACATAAATATCATATTCATTTACATTGTATCACAAGAATGCTATAATGGAGCAAAGATTTTATTAAAAACTTTGAGACTTGATACATTGTCCATGATCCATATATTTAAATTAATATAGTTGACTGCATCGTCCTTGCCATATACTTGTCATTTGTTCATAACTGCACTAGCCTTCACATTGTGATTTAACTTGTAAGGATTTCCATGGTTAAGTTAATTAAGAAGAATGTTACTCAAAGCCTGCCATTCTGTTCAGTGGTGCAGTCACTTCACTATGCTACTATATTCCGACATACAACAATAGCAAAATGTAACCTGTACATGTGTTAATAAGTCGTATGTTGACCTGCCATGTAATTTACTGTTGAGGTTGAAGGGTTCAGTTTGCCAAGTATGCAGCACACCTATTGTAAATTTGTGCAACAAGTCTACACTGAAATTGCAAGAGCAAGTTTAGTAACTGGTTTGTCTTGGAAATATTTAAAGTGAATCTGGTGAGATGAGTTAAAAGTTGTTTATGAACATCCATGAGTAAAGGCCAAAACATTTTAATGCCAGTCCAATTTAAATAACATGTACACCTCCCCTTCTCGCAACCCACACTCCACCCCCTTATTAGATATATATATAAATCAAAACTGCATTATGTAAACTGTATAATTTTAGCAATAACAGGAACTAAAAATAGGATGCACATGCATACAAAATTATTAGATATTTTAATCAAGTACGCCATAAGATTTGTTCAGGATTAACCTTTGAATCAGTGTATTTTTTGAGTAATTAAGGCAGGAGATATACTCTGGTATGTGTATAGGTGGTATATCAATCACCAAGTCACACCTATGTGAATTTAGAAATAGTGGTTGTCAACTAATCATTACGCAATGACTTAAGAAATGTAATATTAAGGGAGGGAGGGGGTGTTAGTCATAAATAGCATTTAATTATATTATTTACAAATTTATGACCTGTATTTATCTTCCCTTGGTAATTGAGTCAAATTTTATGTCATAATTTGATTTACTAAGCTCACCAACTCTTGCCTTGGGCTCTGACTAATTAAATTTGTGCTACAAATCATCAACTAATAATTGTTACCAAAACTAAATTGTATTGTTTAATAATAATGCATATTAGGTTCTATTGTTTTTCTTAGTTATTGAAATAAAAACCTACCAAATCACCATCTACAAGTTACCCAACTTTTTATCGACAACGTTGCATTATCGCAAAATTCCTTTAACATCTAAGAAGACACATGCTTTGTAATGGAGGAATTATGGACATGTACATGAGGTCACTTTGTCTTGGCGGCACCATTGTGTATGATTCCAGGTGTAAAGATTCGTATTTGTAGTTATGGTCTGTTAACTTTTATGCCTTTTTTTTTCTTCCATTCTGTACACAGGTGAATCTATTTAAGTGAAATTTTTAGATAGCATTTTTCTTTCTAGCTCAACAGACCATAGGCTATTGATATGAGGTTTTGTCTGTCATTGACCTGGTTGTCAATCTGTGGCTGACTTTAGTGTGTGTGTAGCTTTCAGGTACAGATAGAAATTTGTTCATGAGAAGTTGATTCACCAAATATTATGAAAATTAGCCGAGGAAAACTCAATCAAAGATGGGTCTTTTTTGTTCTTATCACTTCTGTATATAGACCTATTTTGTTGGTCCCCGTTCGGACGACTGGCGGCCATTTTGGATGTAAAATTTGCTATTTCTGATACCTAAATGTGTCCGCAGCAGTTTCTCGAAGGTGACTGGGCCAATTTGGATCAAAGTTGGTATGATGATCATACACATTGGATTGTAGGTGCATGTCATTTTTTTTTCGTGATTCGAACAAATGTGGCCGACTGGCGGCCATCTTGTCTTTCATGGTACCCATGCTACTTTATCTTGAATGCAATGAACGTTTCTGTTTAAATTTTGTACAAAGATAGCATACCAAGAGATACATCTGCACCAACATGATTTTTGTTATTCAATTCAATATGGCTGGCCGACGCCTAATTTTCATGTAAAAGCGCTAAATCATTATTTTTACATGTCCGGAGCTGTTTCTCAGAGATGACTGGGCCGATTTGAATCAAACTTGGTATGATGATCATACATATTTGGTTATAGGTGCACATCAATTCTCTTGTAAAAGCACTAAATCATAATTTTTTTACAAATCCATCTCTTATTAATGGTTTCAATCTAATCTCAATGACTTCATCAGCATCAAATTGATATGTAAGATCACAAAATTATGGACAGGGACAGACAAACTTCAATTGAGACATATAAATGCAATTTATATTCTTATTTCAATAAAAACAGTTTTTCATAATTTTGGCAATGTACACATACTTGCAACAGACATTATAGTGAAATTGTGATTCAAGGCCATACAATTTTCAGCTAAATTTTCAACATTGATTTCATAAATTTAACTTTGATCAACTTAGTTGGCTTTTAATAACTTGGTAGATATCATTATTGAACGATACAACAATTATTTGGGTCCTGGTAATGAAGAATTTATTAAAGACCTTGAATTTCATAGTATTGTTTTATGACATTTGACATAAAAAAATACAATTATTGTGAATAATGGTGAACAATTTCGCTTTAATTTCGCATTGGAATTGCTCGAAATATAGTAATTTTTGTGTAATAATTTTACTAAAATTATGGACACAAAGGAATACACTATGATATTACTATTAAACTAGGTCCATGTTTCTTAATAAACCAATGATCATTAACATGCAATTTATGAACAAATTATGAGTAGGCTTCCTCTATCTTAATATGCTGCTAGTTGAACATGTGTCGATTATGGAAAGAAGATGGGCCATATTTAGAATTTGTCGGCCATATAATATTGCACCTGTCCATGCTGTATAATGTGCTCAAAAATACTCTTCACCAACATGTATATACTACAAATTGAGCTAGAAGTAAATATTTTTATTTTCACGGGAGATTATATCTAATGATTTTGCTCTGCTTTGTAGCTTAATTTAAAGTCATCATAGTGTTGAAAAACAGGATTTCTGTCGCTGTGGAATTAATCCAGAATGTTCCACAGTGATTTTGTCCTGATTTTGAAATTGCTCTAGTTATGGGAAACAAGCCATCAATATGTTATTGTTAATTTTTAAATACATTTCATCTTTTAACAGTATGGTTCCTTAATACTCTTTATATTGAATAGTTATACTGCAATTCCACCCCAACAATAGTGTACTATGCAAAGACATGCAGAGAAGTTTACAAATCTATTTGTATATATAATTATCGTGCCAATTAAAAGTGATACAACTGAATGATACACCATTGAGGCACCCCTTCCCCCAGTTACAAGAGAATGTTAGATAGTAGTATTAGGTAATTAGCAAAAAAAAGCCACACAGTGTCAGTGGACCGATTAGAATAAAAAAGATACATTACACTTTCCTGCAAGAACTTAGATTATTCTCCTTTAAATGTATAGATAACCCGAGATATTGAGCTATTAACCCTTGCTAGTCTGACTATGGTTTTATTTAATTGATACATTTCTACCCAGTACTAAGCTCATCCGATCCAATTTTAATCTTATTCGTCATAGATACTGTTAACTTTTATCTTTAAGCTGTACCTTCAACTGTGATCTAATCTGTGACCAATTAAAAGCAGATTACTCTTAGATCTCTGTGCTTTATTGTTATTCTTCAAAGAAGTATCAGTCAGCCGTACAGCTGAGATCCATTCTAATAGTGCGTTCTACGCATATGTTGTTGACAACTACATGTTTATTTCATGCAGCTATTCAGGTGGAACCAGTAGTATTATTCAATCCTCAAGACATCATGTCTGAGAACTTCGTTTAACCTTTTTACCTGCCACTGAAACATTCAGTTTATACATTTCTGTATTGTTTTTTAATTCTTGTGTTATTTCTAAATGATTGTAACTAAACTCAATAACTCTATTTTAAAATTATATTAATATATTAAAAACAGAAAATACTTTTTTTGCGATGTATACAGATGCTGATAAATTTGATAACATCGATTTGAAATTTTAATCACCTTATTTGCTCTATTAAAAGCTAATTTTATCATAGACTTTGCTTTGTAATTTATGTGATAGTGTGTGCTAATTATAATAATAATAATAATAATTTATTTACCTAGAAAATATTTCATACAATACTCAAAATTGTACATGCAGTCTAGGTAAAATGGAATCTGAAATAGCTTAAAAGCTAGTCGAGTCAGATCCCTGACATAACTTGAATTTAATGACTTAAGTTAAGACTGACAGTAGGTTACACCTCAGTATACTTCAAATAAACAAATATGATAATATAATAATATATATATATATGTATATACATACATTTATAATAAATATTAGTTCTATTCTAAATACTATGACATTAAATTTTCTCGTATAGTATTTTTGGATGTAAGTTTTTGTTTAGACCTTAAAGAAATTGATATGCTGTTCCAAAGTTTGGCCCCTAAATAAGATATTGCGAATGTCCCCGCTACTGTGTTCATTCTAGGTACAAGTAAATCATTTCGACATCTTTGTCGTGTTCTATATTTATGATGTAAATACTGCAAATTATATGTTGACATTGATTGTGGGAGATTCTCACGAGTCATATCATACATAAAACTTAAAAGTAATGACTTATGAAGTTTAAAAATATCAAGAATTGGGAGAGTATTAAAAATTGGTGGAGCATGCGCAGTAATGTTATAATTCTGGCTATCATTTTTTGTGCGGTATGTATAAATTTAAGATTTTACGGGAATGTACTACCCCAAACTTCTAAACCATAGGTGATATGAGGCTGAATCAACGTTTTGTATAACAAAAGGAGAATATGCCGTGGGACATAATGTCTTAATTTTAAAAGAATACCCGTCTTTTTCCTAATAGTTTTATTAGTCCCCGTTCGGACGAAGTCCGAAAACGGGGACTTATAATTCGGTCTCCATCCGTCCGTGTGTCCGTCTGGAGTCGTATCTCAGAGTCCCTTGGACCGATTCCGTTCATTCTTTGCATGTGCCTAGTACTTTATGTGGGACATATGCACATGCAGTGGTTTAGCGATTCGATTCAAAATGGCCGACTGGCAGCCATCTTGTTTTTTGAAAATGTTGTATTTTGGACATGCTTTGTCAGTTTTCATTCAAACTTGGTACATAGATTATACATGTTAGGATACATGTCCATGATGATTTATTTCACAATTGGATCAAAGATGGCCGACTGGCAGCCATCTTGTTTTTTGAAAATGTCGTATTTTGGACATGCTTTGTCAGTTTTCATTCAAATTTAGTACATAGATCATACATGTTAGGATACATGTCCCCGACCGTCCGTGAGTTCCTGAGTCTGCCCGTCCGACCGTCCGTGTGTCCGTCTGTCCGTGCGTCAGTCTATCCAACGTCATATTTCAGAATCCTGTGGACCGATTCTGTTCATTCTTTGCATGTGCCTAGTACCTTATGTGGGACATGCACATGCAGTGGTTTAGCGATTCGATTCAAAATGGCCGACTGGCAACCATCTTGTTTTTTGAAAATGTTGTATTTTAGACATGCTTTGTCAGTTGTCATTCAAGCTTGGTACATAGATTATACATGTTAGGATACATGTCCATGATGGATCAAAGATGGTCGACTGGCAGGCATCTTGTTTTTGTTTTTTTATGTGGTATCTTGGACGTGCTCTGTCAGTTTTCATTCAAATTTGGCACATACATGTACTTTATACATGTTAGGATGCATATCCATGACAATTTGTTTCAAAATCTGGTCAATGATGGCCGATTGACAGCCATCTGACTTTTTGGCCTTACTACTATATTTCCACAATTTATGTACCATTTTCATTCGTATTTGGCACATACATCATACATATCAGTGTGTTTCATAATCAGATCAAAGATGGCTGAATAACGGCTGTTTTTATTTTGGCCATATTACTATGACACGAAACACGTGTTTTGATGTAAATAAACAATCTGTTGTATACGCCACTTAGAACTCAAGTTTCAAGGACACGCTCGCGACAACCCCTCCGCTTTAATATGATGAGCACAAAGAGAACTTAACGGGGACTGTGTCATTTTCAATGACTTGTTGATCTTTGAAATGTGATTATCCCAGGTCAGATATTTATCAATTTCCATCCCTACGAAAGTTGGCATTCCCAAATCCACTACTGGCAGTTGATGCATGACCCATCCCACAGGATAATATGCAATTCCAATAGATCGCTTATTTTGTCAAAATACACCACCAAATGTTTGATATTTTTACTAGATTTGAATCTCTTGGGGGATTCACTGGACTTTATTTCCCATAATATGCATGTTACTGCACATGCCTCATATGAGGACTTACAAATAAATATTATGCAAGCATTCAGCGGTATTCATTTCTCAATCTATCAATAACAACCGAGTATGTGATGATTGTATCATCGACATTTTCTCTGACTAAGTAATGTTTGGACAGGTTTTCATCTCCATCTAAATACCACAGCCAATTGAATAAATAAATTCCACTTATGGCACCCTTATACTATACAGCTACTTGAATAATGTAGAAAATAGCATTACACATCTTTCACACATCTTTCTCATCACTGCAGAAATTTGAGTGAATTGTTGATGGAAATGGTCCAAACAGGGGTAGAATGCATTGTGCCAATGGAAAGTTCACTTTGAATTCTCTGCATGGAGATAGATGGCTATAATAATTTAATTTACCACTGTGTCTCTGGACACCTATATCTAGTCTATGTATATGCTACGATTGTATGCTTCATGTACACTGTCCATGGAAGGCCCACAGCTGCTGTGTAAACCTATAAACAAACTTGACGCAAATTAAGTCATGCGTAATATATTCAAGACTTTGCTATGTGACTTTTTATCTATCCTATAGGAACCATATCTTTCTTTGCACATTCTTGAAAACATTATATTCTTGCAGCAATAAAATAGTTACATGTGCATGATTCTATTCAGGTCATGTCCTGTACTCAACACTTCCAGATTAAAACTAGATATTGTGTGGCTTAATCAGTGATAGCTAACTTGTGTATATAATTATGTTTTAGGAAGCCATCAACTTGTTGGAGCCTATGACCAATGATCCAGTGAATTATGTCAGACAAGGAGCATTTATAGCATCTGCTTTGATTATGATACAACAGAATGAAGTCACATGTCCTAAGGTAAATATGTCCTACCACAATGTGTGGTAAGTTGTTGCTGCTCAGAAAATATGCATATAATCCAATCCAAATGAATGAACATAATATCCTGCCGGTGAATGAGCATGGAACCAAATTGTTAAGATTTTTTTAATTTTTGGAATGTGAATGTATTTTCCAATGCTTTCCTCCTGGGGGCGCTGTCTAATGAAAAATACTTTTCTGACATTTAAATTGTTTATTCCTATTTTTTGTTTTCCTGAAAAATGGTCATTGGTGCATGTTACCATCATCTTCTCCATTAACTTTTCTTGTAGTGGTAATAATTTGTCATTTGTATCAGATTGTTATAAAATTTATATTACTGTACAATCCCAGCCATTAATTTCTGTTTGAGTATGTCTCAGTAATTGAGATATTGTTAAAAAAAATCATCTCTGAAAGCAATGAAATAGGGAGTGATTGTGAACAATTACAATTGAATTTTAAACATATTTTCTTTTTGAAATGAATTGAGTGCTAATCTTTATCTTGACATTATTTAGGTTACTTGTAATTTAACTTTCTTGATTACCAAACTAACACAAGCTCTTCAAAAATAAGATTATTTACTAGATCATTTTTTTTTAGCTCCGCTGTCGACTTTGTCGAGCGGAGCTTATCATATGAGTGATTGTCCGTCCTCGTCCGCCGTCCGTGTCAATGTTTTACTTATTCGACTTCTTCTTGAAAACTACAAGCCTGAATGCTTTGATACTTGGTGTATATGTACCTTGGGTAGACCTCTCTCAGATTTGTTCATTTCATGATCATATCTTCAATTCTCTAATTTTGGTGAATATTTTGTCATTTTTGGTAAAAAGTGATATTTTCGACTTCTTGTTAAAAACCGCAAGTCCAATTGCTTTGATATTACATATATAGGTACTGCATGTGGATCTCTCTCAGATTTGTTCATTTTGAAATGATATCTTTAATTCTCTAATTTTGGTGAATATTTTTGTCATTTTTTGTAAAAAGTGATATTTTCGACTTCTTGTTAAAAACCGCAAGTCCAATTGCTTTGATATTACATATATAGGTACTACATGTGGACCTCTCTCAGATTATTTTTGTCATTTTTGGTAAAAAGTGATATTTTCGACTTCTTGTTAAAAACCACAAGTCCAATTGCTTTGATATTACATATATAGGTACTACATATGAACCACTCTCAAATTTGTTCATTTCATGATGATATCCTTAATTCTCTAATTTTGATGAATATTTTTGTCATTTTTGGTAAAAAGTGATATTTTCAACTTCTTGTTAAAAACCGCAAGTCCAATTGCTTTGATATTACATATATAGGTACATGTACTACATGTGGACCTCTCTCAGATTATTTTTGTCATTTTTGGTAAAAAGTGCTATTTTCTTCTTGTTAAAAACCATAATCATTTATGGTGAAAAATTATATTTTTGAATTCTTGTTGAAAACAGCAAGTCCCATTGCATTGATACTATGCATATTGTTCAGCGGAGCTATCTCAGCCGAGAGGCTGCTTGTTATTCTATTTCATCTAATTGCTGTTCAACCAAAAACAAAAATTCTTCAATTGGAACATCGTTTCAATTCTATGAACCTTTTCCCCAATTGTATTGACCTTAATCAACCTTAACTTAACTTGACCTTAACTCTTGGTACTTGTTCAATGCGAATGTCAACATTTGCATATATATCATCACAGGTGAAAATCCTTCTCTGTGCTGTAATAATAATACCAATGTAGGTAGGCACTAATATATTGCAATACATCTACTTATACCACCCTTGGGCATGTGATGTATTGATCTGGCCATATGTTTATTCCCACAAACCTTCGCTTGTTCTCTGTCTTTATGCAAATTGGAAACTGAAGCAATAAACTACCACAGAAAGCGGGTATACCACAAGAATTTCACGAGATTGTGGTATACAAATGAATTAACCTCAGTTTATTTGGTTTAAATGTTGTTAAATATACTCGGCAACATGAGACTTAAGAAATTTAGTTTTAGGTAACATAGACTTAATACATATTTTGCACAGTTTTGATGCAGAAAAAGAAATTAGATGGATGACAATGTTGTTTTTGCTATCAATTAATACTGGGCGTCATTAACAAGTCTGACCATATTGACCTATTATTAATTTGTTTGGTATGGTTTACAAAGTGGGGAATGACAGGATGGTGATTTGAGTGGTTTTTATGGTATGCTTTTATCAGCATGCTTGAGAGTAAATGAATTAAATATGACATGAAGGACACGTTCAGTTTTACTAACACAGAACCAGGAAACTTATAAAATGCATACATGTATAGTGTGTTTCTTTTTAGACAATGTTTACAGCAAATGAATGAATTATAATTAGTCTCCCCCTTCCATCTATCTTGAGATACTCTCTCTACTTTAATTTATACATACATTTAGATATATTGTATTGTGATATATGACTTGTCTTATCCTAGAGATAAGCTATTATAAAATTAAGAGTAATTGACCAACCTGATTCACAATATCTATCACCCATTCAGTTTAATGTGTACATTTATATTCCTACTGTATGGTTTAACAGCTGCAGTGCTTTCCGCTACTGTTTAATTGGACATTATAGTCTCAAAATTTACTGTTTGTCTAATACATTTACAAATTGTGCTTAACTTCTGACAATTTGGTTTCAGGTTGCTAGTTTCCGCACAATGTACTCTAAAGTAATCAATGATAAACATGATGATGTTATGGCTAAATACGGTGCTATCATGGCACAAGGAATCATTGACGCAGGTATGTAAACTTGACTCTAATAAAAGGCACATTTACAAAACCAATCTTATCAATCAACTTCGTAATCTCTTTGTCACCCAATCTAGACTTGTCTCATGGATGTCTTTCAAGATCCACTCAGCCATTGATGCCCACCTACTCTGGACCACACCTGTTTATGTCTGTCTACTTGACCCACTCGCCCATTGATGCCCACTTACTCTGAATCACACCCATTTAGGCCTGCCTACTAGATCCATTCACCCATTGATGCCAACCTACTCTGGATCACACCTGTTTATGTCTGCCTACTTGACGCACTCACCCATTGATGCCCACCTACTCTGAATCACACCCATTTAGGCCTGCCTACCCGTCCCACTCACCCATTGATGCCTGCCTACTCTGGACCACATCTGTTTATGCCTGCCTACTTGACCCACTCACCCATTGATGCCCACCTCCTCTGAATCACACCCATTTAGGCCTGCCTACCAGACCCACTCACCCATTGATGCCTGCCTACTCCGAACCACACCTGTTTATGTCTGTCTACTTGACCCACTCACCCATTGATGCCCACTTACTCTGAATCACACCCATTTAGGCCTGCCTACTAGATCCATTCACCCATTGATGCCAACCTACTCTGGATCGCACCTGTTTATGTGTGCCTACTTGACCCACTCACCCATTGATGCCAACCTACTCTGAATCACACCCATTTAGGCCTGCCTACCAGACCCACTCACCCATTGATGCCTGTCTACTCTGGACCACATCTGTTTATGCCTGCCTACTTGACCCACTCACCCATTGATGCCCACCTACTTTGAACCACATCCATTTATGCCTGCCTACTAGACCCATTGACGCCTACTCACTCTAGATCACACCCATTTATTATGCCCATCTACTTCGAACCACACCAATTTATCCTGCCTACTTGACCCACTAACACATTGATGCCTACATACTCTGGACCACACCCTTTTATGCCTGCTTACTATACCCACTCTCCTGTTGATGCCTACCTACTATAGATCACACTCATTACCGTTAAAGTCCTATTATAAACCGCGGTTTATATTACAATGTATCAATTTAAAAATTGGGATCAAAAGCTCAAGTTCGGGGTGCGGTTTCTATTACGTACATACTGCAATCACTAAATGGGCGTGGTCATTTTTTGTCCACAACACATGCACAAAACAAACAATACAACGTACAATCTCTTGAATAGGCGTCGGGGAAGAGTGAAAGGCCTTATTTTGGTTCTAAAATAGGCGTTACGAAATGTTGAAAAATTACAGTCAATCAAAAAAAAATTCTACATGATACAAAAAATACTCAGTATTTATTTTTTTAATTTTCTTGGTAACGAAAAGTATATTCTAACAGAAGTTTCAAATAAAAACAGGAATGCACTGCTTAGTAGCAAATGATCACATAACGGTAGCTCGATCCGGCCATGCTGCTGGTCACAAGTGAATAACTTACTTGTTTTCGAAGTGTTGATATTGGTGATTATTATTTAGTAGTGATTACAATAAATAACGCACGAAAAATAAATTCGTTGAATTGTTATAAAATGCAAGTCAAATTCAACTTAGTTTCCCCGTAAGCGAATGATTTCAGTCACGTGTAAACAGCCGATACGATATCCGCCATGCTTTTGAATGCTCACGTGACGTATTATTGACCGGATAGGTCAAGTCGCTAATTAACCAATCAAAATGCTGGATGGTGCACACGTGTCTAAATTACATAGCTCATTTAAATATGTTAATGACAGTTCACCTCATGGTGAACGCAACACGGAAGAGATTTACCGATAATGTAGTGCGATCTTTTGCCTTTGATTTCCATGGGAAAACGGCATGATTTTTTTTTTAAATCAAGAAATTATTTGTTTTCGAAAGATAAATTATTCTTCAATGCTCAGTTTAACACTTTTACGGTGATAAAAGCTCATTGTCTAAAACTTACGAAACACAGACGTATTCAGAAAGAGTATTGACAGAGGTCGCCGCCAGAACAAAAGCAGTTTCATTGCCTGTCTGACATCTTATCACCGCTGAACAATAAATAGGTGTGAATATTTTTAGGCATGTTGTCGAAACAAATGAATAGGATTTAGGAACAATGCCGTTTTGGAACAGCTGGTTGAAACAATGAAGTCAGTCACGGTCTTGTTGAATTGGGGGTGCGGTTAGTAATAGGTACTTTTCAAGTTTTCAATTTTTGTTAAGAACTCTTTAACCCCGAAGCCGGAATTGGGGGTGCGGTTACTATTACGTATGCGGTTTATATTAGGACTTTAACGGTAATGCCTACCTATTTACCCATTTATGCATGCCTACTTGGAACCACACCTTTCTATGCCGGCCTACTAGACCCACTCGCCCATTGATCCCTCCCTACTCTGGACCACACCCATTTATGCCTGCCCACTAGACCAACTTGCACATTGATGACCACACTCTAGAACACAACTACACTGAAAAAGCTGTATGGCCACGTAAAAATGTAGTTGTCTGACAATCTGTATTAGTCCCCGTTTGAACGAATTTGGTCACCATCTGTCTCTGTATGTTTGTCTATCTGTTCGGAGTTCAGAACCATGAGGACCAAATCTGTTCATTCTATGCATGTGCATATGCAGTGGTTTAATGATTCACTCCAAGATGGCTTACTGGCAGCCATTTTGTTTTTTGAAAAGGTGGTATCTTATGCATGCCTTATCAGTTTTTGTTAAAATTTTGGTACATACATTATACGTATTATGTATAATGATACATGTTGTTAACATACATGTCTATGACAATTTTTTTCGTGATCGTATCAAAGATGGTCAACTGGTAGCCATCTTGTTTTTTGGAAATGTTGTATCATGGACATGGTTTGTAATTTTCATTCAAATTTGTTGTATACATTGTACATTTTAGATAACAGTGCATGACAATTTGTTTTACAATCGGGTCAAAGATGGCAAACTGGCAGCCATTTTGCTTTTTGACCATACTATTAAATCTCCAAGGCTTAGGGAGCATTTTTATTCATATTTGGCACTACATCATACATATTGGAATACATGTTCATGTCAGTTTGTTTCATAATCAGATCAAAAATGGCTGATTGGCATCTATCTTGTTTTTATATTACTGATATGTTCATATTACTGATTGTCCGTCGTCGTCAACTTTACAATTTCAACTTCTTCTTCAAAAACGCAAGTCAGAATGTTTTCAAATTTGATATGCAAGTACCTTGGATGGTTCTTTCTCAGATTTATTCATTTCTTGTCAAAATCTAAAATTCTCTATTTTTGGTAAATATTTTTGTCATTTTCGGTCAAAATTGATATTTTGACTTCTCCTTCAACACTGCAACTCAGAATGCTTTCAAATTTGATATGCAAGTACCTTGGGTGGTTCTTTCTCAGATTTGTTTATTTTGTGTCAAAATCTCAAATGTTGGAATTTTGCTGAATATTTTTGTGATTTTTGGTCAAAATTGATATTTTTGACTTCTTCTTCGAAACCGCAACTCTGAATGCTTTTTAATTTGGTATATAGGCATCTTGGGTGGATTTCTCTCAAATTTGTTCATTTCGTGTCAAAATTTTATATTTTAGCTGAATATTTTTTGTGATTTTGGGTCAAAATTGATATTTTGGACTTCTTCTTCGAAACCGCAATTCCAAATGATTTCTAATTTGGTATATAGGCACCTTGGCTGGATCTCTTAAATCTTAAATCTCAAAATCTAAAATTTTTGATTTTTGCTGAATATTTTTGTGATTTTTAGTCAAAAATGATATTTAGCTTTGCTGTCGACAAAGTCGTAACAGCGAAGCTGTTCATATTACTGATTGTCCATCGTCGTCAACTTTACAATTTCAATTTCTTTTTCAAAACCGCAAGTCAGAATGTTTTCAAATTTGATATGCAAGTACCTTGGATGGTTCTTTCCTAGATTTGTTCATTTCATGTCAAAATCTCTAATTCTCTATTTTTGGTGAATATTTTTGACTTCTTGTTAAAAAACGCCAGTCTGATTGCTTTGATATTACATATCTAGGTACTACATGTGGACCTCTCTCAGATATGTTCTTTTCGTGATGATACCTTTAATTCTCTAATTTTGATGAATATTTTTGTCATTTTTAGTAAAAAGTGATATTTTCAACTTCTTATTAAAAACCGCAAGTCTGATTGCTTATGTTTAATACATCTCACTCCTGTTAGACAGTAATAATGCATGCTTGTCTTTTGTGAAAATTGCTTTCTAAACTCTCCAGAAGTGCCAGAAAAACATTAAATTTATCAATCAACATTTCATTGCAGTGTTGAAAGCAAATCACCACAAATCCCATAAGTGTGAAGAAACGTGCCAAATATGCTAACCTTTTAACTTCTTAACATTCCATTAATCACCTCTCACGAGATGCAACATGGGTGCCCAATTTCAATGTTTTGACTACTCCGGTAGATCTTCAGAACAACTATACATTTTTGCTCGGTAATTTAGATTAAATGAGTTTGTACATGTGGGACATGCAAGTTATGTTTTCAATTCAGCTCAAATACTTTTCAGATCCCACGCATTATATCTCAATTGTGTAGTTTGTTTCATACATCATACTGAAAGCACAGTTAAAAATCTTACTAATCTGGGCAATGTTGTATGAGTACGCTTTGTCAGTCTTGCCTTCTTTGAATTATATGGATTATGTTCCACCTGTCAAAGTTATTAGCTTGAAAAAAGTGTTGGCATAGGGCATTTAATACAAACTGTGCCATTTGTTAAGGTTTCATTCATTGAACCCTGGATATCTCATGCTTTCTCCTTTGATCATTAAGTCTGTATTGGTTTAGGTTTAGAATTAACTTTCACCATCTGCTGCAGGCTCTCCCCATTCAGATCAGGCAATTATTATTCACTATTGTAACAGTGGTGTGATGTAAAAAATGCAATATGTTTTCGTGCTCTACTGAAGACTTGCGTGATTCACACACAAGAATTGATTGATCTGTGACTTCTTTGACTCCTTCATGGGAGCTGAAATGTCACATGACACCTGTATCCCTCTAAAGCTGCATTGTCTACTCTTCTCAATGTTGCAATACTGTATGCTTTGAAGTATAGCTGCTGAGTGAAAAAAGTTTAGTGAAAGAACTAGCCATGTAACATTCAGTCTTTGAATTAGAACCTCTTAGGGGGGACTATTGTAAGTATATCTAATTGTTGGCTTTGAAATAAAAGTAAAATGTGTGTTTACACATGGAACTATAAACCCCAGGAAGAACAACGAAACTAAGAGGATTAAAAAAACCTTTGTCTTAGTTTATCTTACAGTGCTTTCGCTTTTGTTACCACAACATTAGTCATACTCCATGTTAGTTGCCGCCGATACGCCGTATCAACCGCTTTGCTGGAAACGGAAAACTTGAAAAAAAAAAATTTCATATCTGCGCAGTAAAATATTTCGTTCACTACGCATGCGCAAACAAGTCGATCTGCAGGGTGACATTCAGTGTACCGGAAATCATGCAACGGGTCGGAGTTTTAGCGAGTTTTCATAATTTTCAATGTCATTTTTAGATTACTTCTTGTTTTTTTCAACCCTCGAAAAAATAAGGTTGCGAAAGTTTGCGAAACATGGGGTTTGGTATGCTGTTTGTTGTCGAGATATCCCGACTTATTCCGTGTTTCCCTTCGATCGCCAGAAGTGGCAATGTGTTTTTTTTTCCGTTGAATGTCGCTCATTTATCAGTGTTTTTGTCTTGGCGCCATTGTTTTTTTATGCTATAACCAAAACAACTCCATCACGTGATCTCCCGAAGTCGCCCGATTGACTCCGAAAATGACCGATAGTCGGAGATAAACGTTCATTTGCGTAGATCGGCTTATTTTTAATGCGACGAAATAAGCAGTCAAAATAAACATTCGACATTGCGGCAACTATCATAGTTCAAAGGAAACAAAGTGGTTGTTCTTCCTGGTGTTTATAGTTCCATGGTTTACATGAAGCATTTGCAATTGGAATTTTTTTAAGCCTTTCCTTGAAAATATTTTGTTTGTTTGTTTGTGTGAAGTACAAGTACATACATGTATGCACTAGTACGTGTAAGGCATTTGAACAGCACTGCTTCAATCAATATGTCATGTGACTGCCAGATCACTAGACCCCGCACTATTAATTCTTTTAATACCATTGCACACAGTGAATTTTGACTGGCAATAAAAAAAAGGAAAATAATATTACATAATCAGAAATATAAAGGAAAAATTATTGTCTAGGACCAAAAGCAATGCAATTTACCATTCAGTGAAAAGCCATATCTGCATTCGTTCCAAAATGTATTTGCACTTATTTTGTGCTCAAATTTCTCCATTAGCTATATCACCAGCATTGCCTATTGCCTTATTGACATCATCTTCAATTACTTTCTTTTGTTGAATGCAGAAGCAGGATGTGTAGGAAATAGAGCCCCGTCACTGAACGCAAATGTTTGCACTATGCAAAAAGTGTTTTGATGTCATTTTGGGCTATAATATCTCATTAAATTGTTACTACAAGCAGAAAAAAGTTCTAATAATAGTATGGTTAGAATACAACAAAGCATGCTTTCTGGCAATACTGAGTCACATCAACGAATGCATATATAATAAATATAGAATATTAGTATTATGAAGGTTTTCAATTCTTTCTCTAATATCTAATATCTTGAGAACACTTTGGGGGCACTTCATTGGGGTTATATGAACCCCTAAAATCTTACAATTGTTCATTTTGTCTGGTGTATTTTGCATTTTACATTGAAACAAGCCAGTTAAAATGAATTCTGCATCCGCAGAGCAGTTTGACTGTATTATATGGAGATTTTAAATATTTCTAACCATGTGCACATTACTTGCTCCATCATGTAATAAGTCGGTCGTTGACGTCTGTTGAGAAATGATATTACTACTGATTGTATTGCAATTTGATTAATTTTCAGTCTATCTGGGAGATTAAGATTACTCTTGCATTCATCTTTTATTGCAGTGATGTAGAAAATCTATGTAACACATAGTAGATGATGCCATTCTACTAGACTGGGTTGTCACCTACTTTTAGGTCACACCGTAATTAGAACATAGCATAACTATTGCATCCTTGCCCATTGATAATCTTGATTAAATAAAAAAATGGATGGATGGATGGATACAAACTAATAATGCACAATCTTTCCTTTGCATGGTAAAAGTGAGTATAAAAGTCCTGAAACAATGTAATACTATCTCTCAACATTTTACACTAAAAATACTGGCTACAATTTAGGTGTGAACAATCCTGGCAAAAATGGACAAGAACAATGAAAGTCATCAAAAAATAAAGCTACTTGTACTGTACAACGACAACAACAAAAACACACTTTTTTCTCTCATTTACAATGATACGGACAAGTTAAACAATTTGGTCAAATTTGCAAGAAGTCTTTCTGCCCAATTAGAACAAGCTTGTTTGCTAGAATCTCAATTGCATTGATTACATTGATTGCATGGTGGGCTGCTCAAACAATTGAACATGCTTAAGACCATGCACATAGACAAAAGTATTTTAAAAACTACTGGTACATGCAGTTTATCTCTATTTGTCACAGTAGACATAATATTTCCTCATGTGGCAATGTACAGTTACACTTGTCATGTATCTGTATATTAAGCATATAACGGTATATGACAAATATAATTTGCATACTATTTGTTTTTAACTTTGGAATATTGAAGTTTCACACAGGATTAACATATTATATATTGTAAGATGTGTGCAGCCATGCGTGTACGGTTGTGTCACAATGGGGAAATCACATGTCCCAAAACATGTTTTATTTTGTTCAAGTGAAATAGAAATAATGCTGCATTTACATAATGTATCAGTATATAACACATTTAAAAATATTAAGAAGTTGAAAAGAAGCATTTCATCAATTTTTCTTCATTTTTGCTCTCTTTCATTCAAGATTATATTCATTTACGAAAAATGTATGAATGTATATTTATGGAAATCGCTCATTAAAACAAATACTGCGCAGTGGATTTGTTTGGCTTGCTTTTCAACAGACTGACCACAATGTAATTCAATGGTAAATATATTGTATATTTTTTGCAGCCTCAACATTCATGCAGTACAGATTTGTTCATACTGCAGTGTTGTGCAGCTTATCAGTTGACACTGTCTATATAGCCTGAATACATATCATTAGTAGCACTTGTATTTTAGTAAGTACTAAGTATGATCTCTCTAGTTCTAAGTATTGGTGGCTTGTTGCCCCCAAGTCATACATTCCAATCTTAGCTCAGTATAATGTTTATCTTATCTAGTCATCCATTTTCATGATTCTTTATTTCTGTCCTATGCTATATGAATATAAGTGAGACATGTGATAAGGGGGATTTAATTTTGCTGGCCATGTCAGATAATATTACGACTATCCTAGTCTTTCCAACAATAAACTGCATGTTATTTCTGTGACCTCAACAGTCAGTTAGATTTAAAAGTGCACTTAAAAAACATACTTAAAAAGTATAGCGGAATCAATTAATCTTTTATCAACATGACAACATGAAAATTGCAGCTTGGGTGGTTTAAATACAATGTACAGTACTGCACTGTGCTGAAATCGTTTTGAAGAATAACATATGTCCCTATTTCAATGAAGGCTGAAAATGAGGATACAGGATTATACAGGATTATTTATGTGTGGTGGCCATACAGCTGCAAGGTGGTCATTCAGGATGTAAAAATGAGCTAAAACCTAATGTCGAATATTTAGGCAAGTTGTTTTAAGAGATGTATGGGTTACTCAAAAGCATATCTGAGAATGAGTTGTGCTGGCACGCAGAAGCCACAACACTGTGTGTGTGTGTGTGCGTGTGCGTGCGTGTGTGTGTGTGTGTGTGTGTGTGTGTGTGTGTGTGTGTGTGTGTGTGTGTGTTGGCTTGAAGGGCAAGTAGATGCCACACAAAACAAGTCTGCATGTACTACAGATTCTTAAATAAAATAAAAAAAAATAAAAAAAATCCATTAACCTTGCAGTAAAACTTGTTTTCAGTTGGGAATATATGGAGATGTCAATAGAATGAGCAAAAAGCTTGCCCCACGTTCAAAGTTGTATGGGGGCCAATATTTAATCTTTCAATCTTGTTTAATTACTGACAGTATAGCGACTATAGTTTGAATGTTATCGAATGTACGGGTACATACCGGTAATTTACTGTGGGTACTGCATGGATAAAAATAACAAGACCAGGAGATGGTAGGATGGGAAATGAATCAAGTTAGTTATCCATTCAATGCTAAGGATAGAAATTTAAAGTCTATTGTGATTGGTATTTTACAAACCCAAACAATTTAATCAAGGGGCCTCAGGTGTTACTTATAATCATAGTTTCTGTATGACTACGATCTGGTTGGCAAAAATTCAAGATGGCCATCTGGTGGCCATATTTTTTCTGTGTTCCCACCTGTTTCTCTTTTGCATTCTTACTGTATTCACCTATTTCATCTGTTTGCATTGATTATATTACCACACAATATGAATACTAATTTCATCAACATTAATTTACTTTCTTATAATCTAGAATATTAGATGTTCTGCAGCTGATAAAAAATAGATTCATCACAGAATGTTTCAAAGTACCATGGCTAATTTCTTTTCAGGAATGGGGAAGGTGTTTTTGTATTATTGGCATTTTAATACTTAAATAAATAATTGATATCCCAAGTGTGAAACAAATTTGATAACTCTCAGACTTGAAGATACACAAATTATACTTTGTTTTCAAAGAATTCCTCACAATTTAATTACATTCTGGATCAATGTTTGGTTTGAATTTCCTTGTGATGTTAAGCTGAATAAACCTAACTTGGTAGACTTATTCAATAATGGCCTTATTTTTTGTATCATCTTTCACTTTAGCATTTAAGTATTATTAAATATGGGTATGGGTAAGTATGTAAAAGTGGGAAATACCTCCTATAAATATGTTTACAGTTTATGATTAATAATATACTGAAAACCATTAGATTTCACTGGTATTTACACTATTTTTATCTTATTCAATGGATTTGAAATTCAGATTTTTTAGTGAAACAATGGGGAATTTAATTTCTGTAGTGCATTTAACTGGTCAGTAAAATAGCAAAATTAAAACTTAGTAAACAAGTCATTGTCAATGACACGTCCCCGTTCCGTTCATATTTGAGTGACATATACATTCAAAGCAGATCATGACCGAAATGCACCTGCATATGTACAACACATTGTACTAAATCTGAACAAAATCCATCCATGCATGACCGAGATCTGGTTCCGGAATTGTGAAAATATGTGATTTTAATGCATTTTCGGTCTTAAAATGGCCATCATTCAGCTATTGTTAAGCGGATCATGAAACAAATGCACATATCTATTTGTGACATGATGTACCATATGTGTGTGAAGTTTGAACTTGATCAATCCAGACATGTCTTGGATACGGATCCAGAACTGAATTCTTTAAGAAAATGGCCACCAGTCGGCCATTTCGAACTTGATCCGAAAAAAAAAATGACGTGCATCAAGGTCCTATTATGTTTAATGTATGTACCAAATTTGAATGAAATCCGTCCATGCATAACTGAGATCTGGGTCCGGAATGGTGAAAATGTGCGATTTCAATGCATTTTCGGCCTTAAAGCGGCCGCCATTTGGCTATCGTTGATGGGATCATGAAACAAATGCACATACATATTTGTGACATGATGTACCTTGTGTGTGTGAAGTTTGAACTTGATCAATCCAGACATGTCTCGGATACGGATCCAGAACTGAATTCTTTAAAACAAAATGGCCGCCAGTCGGCCATTTCGAACTTGATCCGAAAAAAAAAATGACGAGCATCAAGGTCCTATTATGTTTAATGTATGTACCAAATTTTGAACAAAATCCGTCCATGCATAACTGAGATCCGGGTCCGGAATGGTGAAAATATGCGATTTTGATGCATTTTCGACCTTAAAATGGCCGCTATTCGGCTATCATTAATCGGATCATGAAAAAAATGCATGTGCATATGTCCCATATAATGTGTGATGTATGAGTGAAGTTTGAACTTAATCGGTCCATGCATGTTTGAGATACAGGTGATCACGGACGGACGGACGGGCGGACGCACACAGGGCAAAACATAAGTCCCCGTTTTCGGACTACGTCCGAACGGGGACTAAAAAAATTATAGGGCCAACTATTAGAGCTGTTTGTCAGTTTCATTTATACCAATGTATGATCACAGGCCATATCTACTGCTCACTAATTGTATGCACCTGTTTATCATGTAGCTCATTCAAGTATATTAGCAACTACCAACACACGACTAATTCAGTGTGTCAGGTCTGAATCAGAGGTTTTACTGCAGAAACGGCACATCTAATTCTTAAATTTGATCAGGGAGAGATCATGAATCTATCTGATTTATGAGTAATATCAGATAGCTCTCAACTGTAAGCTTCTAGTGATCATAAGAAAACTGTTCACTCTCCAAAATAAGGGATAAATGAGTGTGAGGTATAACAGCTATATACTGACACTACCGTAGGTTTTCTATGTACAATGCACCTCATTAAGGTTATATTTTCAACAGCTGCACTTGTGAAAATATATTTGCAGTGAACTTTTGTAACTTGAAGTATGTCCGTTACAAGTTTGTAAAATGCCTGGCATCTGCCAAAAAATGTCAATGCATAAATTGTTGGTTATTGTTGGAAGCCTCCTAGTTTGCTTTGGAATTTAGATTTAGTACTCGTAATTGAAATACCAACCCCAGTTTAGCAAGTTAGTATATGCTGATTTTTTTCCATCCCTTGAGGGATAGTGATTTAAGGTAGACAGATTTATGGCTTGTTTGCTTACCTTGACAAAATTACCCTGACACATCCTGAAATATATTAGAGGGCAAGAGGGTTATGATGTCGCTGTGCTCCATTTCATCTTCAGTCATTGTAAATCATGTGATAAATTTGTAGCATTCTCAGTATTACATGTGAGAATACTTTATATCTATGGTAGCTAATTTTGACTTGTATGAAACATATGATGGGGTTTGTTGAAGAAAACTGTATTTAAAATGATAGTGTACAAGCAAATGGTCGATAAGGTCGCTCAACACTGTATACTATTCTTTTATAAATGATATACTGTACTATTGCTCTTGCATAAATGACAGAGGTGAGAGAATGTTCTTTGCTGAATATGATTGATATCATGTATTATTATTGTTCAATACTGCATCAACTGGAACTGTGTTCAAAATTTGGTGGAATGTTCAACTCGGATTATTAGTGGTTGTATAATTTGTCAATGTTTCAGCGTGTGTAATTTTGATTAGACTACTGCTGTTGCATATTTATTTCACCTTAGACTCGCACTTGTTGTAGATATTAGTAGCTAATATACATGCACTCGGAAATATTGAAATTGATAATAGATGAGCATAGCAATGACTTTTGAACAACCCTTATTCCTTTATCAAGTCTCATTCATTTATTTTGCCAAATTTTAGTGATATTTCTTGGTTCTTTGGAATGAATTCCTATAAAAACTGCTTTTGCTAACCCAATCTGAATCAACTGGTACCGGTAATTTATACAAAAATGATCTAATTATTGAAACATAACATTTGCATTATATTACATGTATGTAACCATGGTAACCATGGTAACTTTGTGTAATAAGTTCGCCATTTTCAACCGCTTTCATATATATTCTTCAGGCTTGGATGGTAGCACTTTTCTCTTGTGCATTCGCACTCCAATGTGCAAAGGAGTCTTTGTGGTTACCCTGTCCGTCAATGTGTGCGTGTGTGTGTATGTCTATTCCACCATAGACCCTAAATATCCTATGGCCTGTGGTTCCTCTAATATGTCAAGAACAACTCATCAGTTTTCAATGAAATTTGATGCATAAGTGCTCTGCGGTATTCACAGAACTGAAATCTTTGCATATTGCATTCTCATTTAGCATAAATTAACCTATTTTTAGGTTTTCCACAGATATATCCAGTGCCACCTATCAGATTTAAATGGAACTTCGTACATATGTGGATAATGTGCATACATTGTGTACCTAATTTGTTTAGGGCTCCACAATTCTGCTTGTTTCGTAGGTGCTCTGTA
This sequence comes from Saccoglossus kowalevskii, assembly GCF_978046115.1. Lineage (NCBI taxonomy): Eukaryota > Metazoa > Hemichordata > Enteropneusta > Harrimaniidae > Saccoglossus > Saccoglossus kowalevskii. The sequence continues at coordinate 27,756,022 of NC_140641.1, forward strand.
GTAATCCACAGGTGTGATCTATGCATATTAATTACTTACCAAATCACAAGACTGCGTCAGTTTTAGCTGTTTCACAAATACCTCAAGGTCCACTCATCAAATTTCATGTAAACATGCTACATACTTGTGGGTGCTCATGGAGTAAAAACTAATTATTTTTAATTTTAAATACACTATTTGCTTTATCAGTAGTGCATACATTGAATATGTAAATGACAAAAATGGCTGTGGTTAAAAAAAGTCGTATTTTAATTGATCTAGTATAAATAACAAATGTTTTTGTTGGCTTATATGTGCTTCTATTGGAGATGTGATTACTGTATGGCAAATACAGTATTCCTCATTTCTTTTTCATTTGGCCCAAATATCCTTAGCACATCTTTTGTGAGCTTTCTTTGATTAAGTCCTATGATTAGAAGAGTTGGTTTGCCTATTTGAAGCATAATTGTTAAATGTGTGTTTATACTACAATAATGTGTTTATCCTTGGCAGATTTAAACATTAAATTTCTACATTTAAACAATTTGTCTGGCACCAGCTGATGCTTAGTTAAGTGGTTATGATGGCTTATATGCTCTTATAACTATGTTCTTGCGGTTAATTTGTGTAACTCTAATGGTTTGAACCAACTCTAAAATTAACAGAGAGTGTTTTCATGTTTTCTGTTAGCTGGGTAATTACATTTGGAATGGAATAGACATGTTATGGACAAGTGTCAATGAACAAAATTGTTCAGTGTCCGTTAAAAGATGACTTGCTAGCAAAAATTAATTTAACCTTAGACTGTTTATTATTTATTTGTTACAGTACAGCAAATTCATAATTTTCAGGTCTTAGTCATTTATCACAACTTGATTAAACTTACAACTGGTTTCTGCTTCAGATGCTTTAACTCGTGCGAGGTGCTGCTTCGAATTCTGTTTGCATCAGGAGTTGTTATGAGAAAAACAATACTTGCTAGATGGGTTGTTTCCATTTGTTGTTATTCATAACACTTAAGAGTGTTCATAATAAAACACATTGAAGCCAGATGTTTAGTTATCTGGCAAAACATTGTTTTGCCTACAGATACACATTTGTAGTCAAGACTATTATAACATCACTCTAGGAGATTCAACTTAAAACTTTAGCGACCATGAATATAGACATTTGAAAAGTTTATTATAATGCATCTTGCACTGTGAACCATAGAAGTTGCCATTCTTCATAAAGTTGCATAAACGTATCTACTCATTTGAGTGTTACATATTTTGAGTAACCTACTAGTATGTCACATATGTTCCTGATTATTGACACTGCATTAAAACACTTTCCTTTGTTTACATCAGAAGCACAATCACAGGCAACTGAAAAAGAATCTGGTCACTGAACGCAAATACATGTAGTGCAAACATTTTTTCATTGCCATTTCAGGCTGTCATCTCTTATTAAATTATCGTTACATGCATGAAAAATAACTATAATAATAAAGCAAGTGTTGGTTAATATGATCACCATACGTTTTTATGTGATAACCAAATAGTATCGAACACCATAAAACTCTCCAACATGTATATCACATAAAAGTTAATATTAGTTTAATGTATAGTACCCATCCACCATTCCAATTATTGCACCGATTTCCTTATTGGCCAATGACCTGTCAGCAGATTATCAAATACATTGTTTCTTGATTTATTGATTGCGTCCCCTCAGAAAATGTGCATACATTTTGGTGGGTGGGTGAGTGGCAACTGTTGAAGAAACTCCTTATATATAAAGGCTAAAACAAGCTGAATGTTTAGTTATTTCAATACATGTAATATTTTAACATAGTGTCCAGGTGACCATTACATGTGGGGAAAAAAAGGATGAGCAGTAGTATATAGCTAGTGCAAGGACGAGACACTTTTTGAGAATATAATTCATTTTATAGCACTCTGTACTTGACATTCTGAGTATGCTTTTAAATATTTATAATAATGTTTGGCCTTGTGTTGTGTTTTTTCATACCTTCAGAACTGTGATTGTAATGCACTTTAATGTGTGAACTATTTGAAAACAGTGTTTTAAATTACGGAAATGATGCCACCTACATACAATAGATTACATCATCTCACCCTGTCAGTGTTATAAGTTTCATCTAACCTTTCAGAGTACTTTCTGTACAAAGCTCTTCAAAGTGAAGCAGCTTCATGTTTTATATTTTTCCTGTCTCAAATTTATGTTACCATGAGTACCTCGTTAGACAGCTGTACAGCTAATTTATGGGTATAGCTCAGCGGAACTGCCTCTTCCTTATTTCTTCAATGCTTCAACTTTGGAATGGTTCACTTTACAAATGGGTGTTGTTGCTATGAAATGGTTTATTATTGTATTCTTGTATGTTGCGTGCCATTATCAGTGTTCTGTTGAGAATACATGTGCTACGTTCACGTTATGGGATCTCTGCATGTGCAGAAATTTTTAATCCTTTGTGTTTGCAGAGGGATTACAGCAGTTGCGTTCACTCAGCTCGTACTGAAATGACATCCTCATTCGTCTTTCTGATATTTGACCAAAACATGGAGAATTATACGCATATGATGATAATAGTTGCTATATTGCAATTGTATCCATTTGCTGTTATGGTATTTATTACGTGTCATCGTGCAACAGCAAAGAAGATTCATTTTTTCACCTCAAAGTAGAATTGCAAGGAAAAAGCTGTTGCAGCAGCACATAAATATGCCTCACTGAAAACAGTTTGGATTCATTTCATACATTACTACAGCATCCGACCATATATAGCTTCACTTTCCTCCATCATCATGTCATACTAGTATGAATCAGTATATGTTCTCTGAAATTCACCACCGAGAGTGTGATTTCAGTTCATGCTGTGTGCGTTCAGGCAGTAAATCTCGGCATATGCCGAGTTTCGGCCCCAAGCATCTATCGGGACCGATATCAATTTTTGGCACATGCTGAGATCTCTTACATGAACGCCACTAATGTTGGTGGCATCCCCAGTTGAGACTAATCTCACTGCAAATATTTTCACTGGATTAAAAATACAATGGAAAATGAAGTAAACATTGAGTATCCCAGGATTCACTGGTTCAACCCCTGTGATTTACAGGTACCCCTTTAACTTCATTGCCTGTAGACGCCCTTTTTCCCCATTCATTTTGTGTATTCATGAAGGCTTCAGCAGGTGATGTGCTAAGAAGGCAATTGCAATCATTTAATAGTATTTGGATTATCAATAATATAGTGAATGATTTAATCATAAAGTAAAGTAGGAATCATAAATACTTTTATCTGCATTGGTGCAACATTCAATAGCCTGTACGTCTCATTTTATAACTAGCATTGTCTAAATTTTGAGAACACCACCTGCTCAGAGTATATCACTGATTCTCAAAATACATTTTGCAGAAAACAGTTCACCTGAGTGTAGTTACAACTCACAAAACTTTCAATTTGCCAAACTTTTGGTTCTACAAAACTTTGGTGGTCATCGCTTTTTGTCTTTCAACATTATGCAAATTTACCCTTTGTTTTATATTATTTATCTAAATAAAATAAAATAAAACTGATTTCACAAGATATTACATGTTAGTTATTACACGTTAGTGGGAACCTTTGCTTAAAAATCCTTGATTGTTAATGTTGAAATATACATTCTTTTGCATTAAAATTGAATTTATGTTAAAGATAAATCACCTTTCTATAATATGATAAGTACATGTACTTTGCCATTACTAAAGCTGTACATATTCTATTATCAGCGAAATGATTTACCCCCCTTGTTTTTAGAATTATCAGCTTATTTTGAGTTTGAACTTTAGGCCTCAATATATATATATACTAATAACTGATATTACTTTTATCTCAAGGGACTGTCTTATCGAGTGAATGGTTGAATTGCCAGGTTAAATCATGTGGAATGTAATCTACACGATTTTCATTGTGATTAAAATATTGTTACATCAATTTCCGCTCCTTTGAACTTTGGGACATTACAAATATTCATAGTGCTCTGAAGAAAAGCAATGTACCTAGATGTTAATCGCTTTATGAATGGTATGCGTTTTCAATTAAAAGTGAATGTACGTTACTTTGAAATATCATTCCTGACCCACATTATTCTTTTGCGCGGCTATGATTGATGAAGATCGGCAAATGGTTGGAATATCTTACTGCAATATCAACAAGATCACATCTACTATTGCCAGGCAATTATTGCTTGGCCTCTCTAAAACATGAAGTCGTATATCACAATAATTCATCATTTATGACTTTAGCTTATTTTCAGTCAGAAATTTTGTTTTTTAACAGCTTCCCACAGACTGCAAGTAGATTGCTGTTATGCAGAATTATGATTTTCATAAAAAATTTGCATGCCAGAGAAGTATTAGTATTCCACTAAGACAACTATGCAAAATGTTCTAATGTTTTAATGAATGTTCTCATGATTCATTTATCTCAGTTATGAATTATAAAAAATAATTACAATCATTTATCTGCAAGAAACATTTGGGGGGTCAAAATTTGCCATCAGGCATTTTTCTCTTGCATATTATACTTGCTCTACAGTTAAATTACATGTACAACAGTTTTTGAACTGAAGTGATCTTGTATCACATTATGAAATGTGGGTCATATACTGATCAATATATCTAAGAAATGAGACTGCAGATATTCATTTACAAACTGTTGTCTAAGGTTAATTACTTAGTGCAGTAAATTGAATATGATAAAACCCAAAGGTCCTAACCTTGGTTGAACTTGATGTGAAATTGATGTTTTTCATCTACTTAGTGCAGAAACCATTATATGCCTGCAGTCCTTATACATGTGATCATAGTAATCAATTCAAGAGTTATTAAATACAGATTTCAAATGCTGTTAACACATGTTTTTTTGAGTGAATACTTTTATTTTGAATATTAGTGTGATGCATTGTGGGATTTATTCATCCCTTGTATCGACCTTAATAGCTCAACTGTTCAACCCGTTACCAAACAAGGTTTCTACAAACTCATCAGCTGAGCTTGAAAGCCTTTGGGATTAGACTTGAAAGTGTTTGGGCATCAAAAGTAAAACATTGAGATCATTTTACGTCCATGTTTAAGTGTTTTTGCATTGCCAAGCAAAAGTAGATTCCTAAAGTTAAGTGTAGCACTTTCTTTGAAGTATTTAATGTTTCTTTAGTCTCACTGGTGCAGTTATAATTATTCCACAAATAAACACACTACAATAGTTGTAACCTTGCACTTGTTCACAGATACTAAATCTATATACATACTATGTGATTTGAACAACTTAAATCTTTTCATCGCCCGACTTTCTGAACCAAATGTTTCTGCACTTTTTCCTATCTTTAATATTTATAGAAATGAACCCTAGTTTTGAAGAAGCCAACAGACAAAATTTCAGTCAATTTTCAGTTTTTACTCAAAAAAGTTTGGGTATTTTTGTCTCATTCTTCTGAAGGAAAGTGCAGACTATAAACAGAACCATTTTGTGAATTTGTGATGAAAACGGGTAACTGGTGGTGAAAAAGTTAACAACAACAATAGTGAGAAGTGCATGTGGCCATCCTTTTATTATTTTTTTCCCCTCAATTATTTATATAATTAGCTTTATTCTATTGATTGCTCTGCATTTCAGCTAACCTTACATTCTTTTTATTTTTAGGTGGTCGTAATGTTACCATACAACTACAGTCTCGTACTGGCCATACTCATATGCCATCAGTGGTTGGCTTACTGGTATTCACACATTTCTGGTTTTGGTTCCCATTATCACACTTCTTGTCGCTGTCTCTAACATCGACTGCTCTGATTGGTCTCAATGCAGATCTTTTGGTGAGTAATGTGCTAGAACACTCGGGACAGGCAACTGTCTAATTTTCTTTAATGTAATATGTCTTTTGATGTTTAAATGTGTCAGATTAAGTTTCAATATTCAATATTTCACATGTACAAAAACAAAGTAAATTTTATAAATCTGTTTTACAATAGATGAATTTCAAAACGAAAACATGCTTACACAAACACTGTGCACTAGAACATTCACTAGCAGCTTTTGGACAAATTTAATATACCATGTTTTCAAAATGGGTTACAAAACAACTACTCAAAGAAATGCAATAGTTTTATGAACAGTAGCACCTTTAAATTTACTTGTTTGTTAGGAACATTTATTTTAATACAGTATATTTTGAAAAAAATGTGATTGTGTGATATAGAAGTTTGTGGACTTGTTGTCCCAGATATGCTTGCATATAATACATGAACATCATTCTCTTTAGTCTTTAGTAATTGAGAAAGAAAAACAAGAACCAGCAAACATTTACTGAGTTATTTTCAGTACATTTTAAGAAAGAAAAAAAAATCACAATTTACTTCATTTTACTAATGACAGGGAGAGCATAGTTTTGATGTTTGGCACAGTTCCCTGTTTCTGTATTCTCTTGTGTCTTTGGTTTACACTGCTAATGTAATAAACACAAAGGTTATGCAGTCCCTGTTCTGTTGAGGTACTTAATTAAAGGTCAAGTGACCGAGGGTAACAAAGACGTGGAAATATTTATAGCTCAATGAAATTCCCCTTTTATACCAAGCAAGCAAATGCCTGTCCTTTTGAGTATTTTTGGATATAATATATGTACTTCTCAATTTTTATTATAAAGTTTACAGGCATATTCATTCCTGGGTCAGATTTAGAATTTTCTCTACTGGCACAATAATCTAGGCAACTTTGTAAAAGCCATTGTAGAACTTGAGTAACAGGGCTGGACTATATACATGTACTGTGACTGATGGAGAATGCTTTTTTTTGTTGATATTATTATTGTAGATGTGTGTATACATGTAGTTCAAGGAAAACATTCCTTTCGGATGGGGCTGTTTGTGACTAGATTTCTCACAGATGGACATTATTAGGGCAAACATTCCTCATGGATGGGTGCAGCTGAGAAAAATGAACAGGCAATTTTTTTCCATGTGGTTGGCTGCAGAATAAATTACTCTTGTTTAGTATATAACTATATGAAAAACATGTGGGTGAGCAATCAGATAGGGAAAATTGTTATTGTGTGAATGGGACAGACAGACAGACAGACAGACAGACAGTTTAACCCTAATTCAAATTACACAATACTGAGCATGTTACTGCACATGTATGCAATGCATAATGGGGGAGAACTTCCTATTGTACGTATCACTATTGGTATAACACAAGTTAAATGTCAATGATTATGTTTTTATATAATAATGATAAACTTTTTCATTCAATGTCAAGCAGAATTTCAAAATATGAAGAAATAATTTCACCATACAAACCAGTGTGACAGTGCCAATTTTGAGCATTTGCCTTGACATTTCAACTCTTATTTCTTGAAAAATTGTCTATTGACTCTAATTTTGCTTATTTTCTGTATTCTTATAGCAATTAGTCATAATAATGAAGGCAAGAACATGACACAGTCTTCAGGTCAACCCAAAACTCTTTAAGTTACTTGCAGATGGGACTAGATATAGTATTTACATAAACAAAAAAATAGAATCTGAAATCTATATACATACATTTGTTGCATATATCACTATGACTACCTGACAGGATGGGTTTTAGGGTAACACCTTTAATACTCTGGTTCATATTATACTGTAATCTATGATGCATGATATCATTACTTGTTTACACCACAGGAGGTATTCTTCTACCTCAGGCTTTTCATAAAATAACCACCATCATCAGACATGTGTCAGACATTTTTGTTAATTTAGCACGACTACTTAATTTGTTAGTATATACATTTTACATGATTGACAGACTCGTTATTAGTATGCCAAGTATGATATGAACTGTATACCGGTATATGTGTATATTTCATGCCCCAGGCTGGTAACCGTAAACAGGAAGAATTGTCGCTGTGTTCCACATGCATGTAACAAATCTTGAACTATATCTATAGATCTGAAACTAGTGGTTGTTTCATTCAAGGATGTTGTAAGGCATGTTTAGAATTTTACCTCAAAACCTGAAATGGTTTTTAACATATCTGAAAAAAAAACACCCATTACTGATTGTTCACTGATTAAGAACCATCAAATTAATTCATTGAGTGCTATACGTTTTTTTTTAGCCTAAATATTTATGCAACTTTTGTCAGTATTTTGTCAGTATTTGTCTACATTGTATGTATGTGTGTATTGTGTGCAGATGATTTTACTAAAATTTGGTACATAGATGCTCTGGGCATATCTGATTAGTTTTTCGTGGAAATCCGCTCCTATTAATTACCTAATTAGCATAATAATTAGTGAATTTTCAGATGTTCCTGGGATATCTTAATTAGCCAATTTTAGCATTTCCCAGTGATATCTCTAGAACCACTTATTAGACTTAGTGGGGATAATCCTCTGATCTTATTACATTATGATTGAAATCTGTGTGTACCTATTTTGCATAATAATTAGCTCGTTTTTAGCTGTTCTACTGATATCTCACAACCACTATAATATGAATTTCTTTGAAACTGGTACTGGGAGATGATCCACGAATCTGATGACTTTGTTGTGCTCTGTGCATATTAATTGCCTAATTTGCATAAGTCAACCGATTTTCAATGTAATGCAACTTCTTCAATAGTTTGATCTTGACTCTTAAATCTGTTCTACAATGTATATCTCATCTTTTCTATCTTTGCCTCCAATACTCTGACCACATGGAAATGTTTTTCCACGTTTTCTTTGGTTATGTATTTTTAATGATAAAATTGACATAATTTCTCATTGGGTTGAAAAAAATAAGTAAAAAATTATTCAGGTTTGTTTTGTGAAAGTTGACAAAAGCCAACTTCAGTGTTCAAAAATTATAACATACCCATAAGCTGTGGACCATTTGCGAGGTATATAAATGTACTAAAATGAGCCAAGTACGGGTGAAATAGCGAGAACGGGTGATATTTGAAGCCAGTACGGGTGACATTTGTAGCCAGTACGGGTGACATTTGTAGCGAGTACGGGTGGTAATTGTAGCAAGTGCATGGAGGTAATTTAGCGAGTACGAGTGATAAAATGTAGCGAGTAGTAGTGGGGGTTCTGCGGGGTGAAATGTAAGGGATTTATACAACAATTCCGTTGTCCGTTTTGCTACGTCATAGGGGTCAAATTGCGTGAATATATAATTAATTAAACATGGCTGCTTCACGTTCCCATTTAGTTTTTGTAAGATGGAACTAGTTTCGGTTCGTTAGATTGAACTAGTTTCAGTTCGTACCACTGCTATTTTCTTTCTCAATTGAGTGTTTTGCTGCACCCGTAATTGTTGTATAAATCCCGTACATTTTACCCCGCATTACCCTCATCCCGTACTCGCTATATTTTACCACCACCCTCCATATTGGCTACATTTTATCACTCGCTCTCGCTAAATTACCTCCATGTACTGCTAAACTACCACCCGCACTCACTACAAATATCACCCGTACTCGCTACAAATGTCACCCGCACTCGCTACAAATATCACCCGTACTCGCTACAAATGTCACCCGTACTTGCTACAAATATCACCCGTACTCACTACAAATATCGCCCGTACTCGCTATTTTCTGAAAAGTACAACCCGTACTTTTCACCCGTACTTGGCTCATTTTGGTACATTTATATATATGCATTTGCATCATAGTCTGAATTTCAGCAGTGAGTTTAATTTGATCCCAAGATATAATATAATAAATAGAAATGAGTATAAATGGATTGAAAATGTGGGTGGTATAAAGAGTGTCCGCACCTTGGGAGAGATGTACGTTATAACTTTACACCCCTGTTGTAGCCTAAGGCTTTATACCGGCACATTTACTATTGAACTTTGAAGTTAATCTGATCAATTTAATTATAGATAATATTAACTTTCTCAATATTGAATTTTGAACTGTTTCCAAAAGTAATTAATATGTTGTTCCACAGTATTCTTGGAAACTTAAATTAACTGGGTCAATGTTAGACCAATTTTCTCATTTTTCAGTGGCATCTGAAACCTCCCTCTCCCATATACATGTATTAAATAAGAGATATTTGATAGACATGAGTGAACATAGCTGATACATTTTATTGGTTACGTGTTCATAAACATGTACATCTACCTTTGGCCTACCTCGAGTTAGAATGCTACTCATATTATTTTGATTTGTGTCCATATTTTAGCATATATAGCAGTGACAATATCATGTGTGTCAAAGTCTGCCTATAATTAATCATTTCAGTATTGGTCAACTTTTTTTAATTCACTGTCGAATAATATGCATACAAATTTAGCTTTGATATCCAGATATCCATAGACCCAAAAAACAATAAAAATAGTCAATTTTTTAATTGTACATTGTAAGACACTGTATATTCTTTTCACTCTGTCAAATTTTTGAGATATTTTGATTTATTTTTTTCATGAAAAACCATGGTAAAATGCCCTAAAACGGACAGAACATACTACCTTGTAGTTTCACTACTTTTTGTATGTGTATTTCCTCTGATTTGAGTTGGTGACCTCCATATTCAAAATGGCCGAATGGTTGTCATTTTTGTACTAAAAAATCATCAAATATCAAGCATTTCTGGCATTTATGGATGGATTTCGTTCAAACTTGGTACATACATTAGACATTGCGGGTTCCTGATGCACGTCATTTTATTTTTCAGATCAGATTCAAAATGACTGTCTGGCGGCCATTTTGTTTTAATGAATGGGTTTCCAGACCCATATGTCTGACTTGTTTTGTCTGATTATGTTCAAATCTTTAATATTCATTATACATCATGTCACAGATATATGGATATATTGGTTTTATGATCTTTTTCAAAGTGTGCTATTTTTGTGCTAAAAAAATCCTCGAATATCAAGCATTTCTTGCATTTATGGATGGATTTTGTTCAAACTTATAACATACATTAGACATTACAGGTTCCTGGTGCATGTCATTTTATTTTTCAGATCAGATTCAAAATTGCTGACTGGCAGCCATTTTGTTTTAATGATTGGGCTTCTAGAGCCATATCTCTTAAATGCTTTGACTGATTATATTCAAATTTTATATATTTGTTATACATCATGTTATATATATATATATACATGTATTCGAAATGGCTGATTTTGAATGCTGTTCCAGAGCAATATCTCTCAATATGGACAAGTACTTGTTTGACGATCAGATACAAATGTCAATCATTTTAATGTTAAAAAAATCATATTCCTGACATGGTTATATTCCAGCTATATTACTATAAACATAACTATATATCTTAAATTTGATAACTAACGGGGGCTGTGCCATGCATGGCTTGTTTTTTTCATCTTTGTTACATGAAATGTTACAAACGTAAAAATAAAGAAAATGACATTATACATCTTTTGATTTGTAAGCATAAGTTGGCCTTACTAGTATTAATAAAATCATCCCTTGCATATTGATCTTGATGACCAATTACTTCATTGATATTTCTTTGACATTGATTTTGTAGATGCCAATTATACAGTTCAAGTCTAATGCCAAGCCATCTCAGTATGCCTATCCACCACCTCTGGAAACTCCTAAGGAAAAAGAAAAGGAAAAAGTCACTACAGCCGTGCTTTCAATCACTGCTAAACAGAAGAAGAAAGAGAAGAAGGAAGAAGCGGAAAAGATGGAAGTGGTGAGTTGTTTTCCAGACAATTATCTATAACCATGTGTTTGAAAATATAATCTGTAATAATAGCGTTGTAGAATTGACATAGCGCCATCTAGTGTTCAATTACTTATGATTTAAAAGTCCAGACTACAACTGGGGTATATATTAAGTGAATAAATTAAGTAGTAGTATTAGGTTTCTCTAATGTTATGTAGTGACACCACAGTCGTGATATATATATATATATATATATAATATGATAAAGTGTAGTGATATGCTGCCTGTTTTGTTTATGTATTAAAGATACATAAACGATACGATACATAAAAGATAAGTATTATGCAGATACTGAGTAAAATTAAATCAGTTGTTTAAATACTACATGAGGTAGTCACTTTGGCTTTACAGTCGGCAAACATGGATATAACAACTGGATTGTAATATATGACACGAGTCTTGATGTTGCTATCTTAGTTACATTTATGATTGCATAAACAGTATCTACCTGAATACAGCATCTGCTGACATTCATTCATTCTGTTTGTAGAGGTTTTCAGCAGGTGATGGTTTACCAATGCCAATGCATAGCTCTCAACTTGTCTTTCTAAATTATTTCCATCACCTTATGGGTTTATTTGCATTTGGTGCCATGAAAAAATCATTCCATAATCTGAGAAAAAGTGGGGCAAATTTGGCATCAACTAGCGAGGTGTTTTCTATTAAAACCATGTCTTATCAGAAAGGAAGTGACATGTTGCATTTATCTGCAAATTCAATTCCTGCTTTCAAGGATGATAACTATCTCCATTCCAGAATTGTCATCTCAACGTAGTGTACAGTCAGATATATCAGCTCAATTGCCAGCCTTGACTAATGTGACATGTTTTGTCACTCAGTAACCTTGAATCTTAGCAGAAAGGAAACAGAAACTGAAAACGCATCTCTAAGTACTATCTGTGTCAGTTCATGAATTATCATTTCACTACTACTTGATTTGTCTGTTAAATTGCTTGGGTGTCATTTTCTCTTTTCTATTTGATGTTATGCATGGATTCTGTTGAATCATTTGATATTTCTAATTATTTGTCGTGTTTTGGATGTAGAACAATAATTGTAACTGAAAACACTTAAGCCCTTTATGTGAAAAGATTAAGGACATTTGGAAAAAATTAGCAGGGAATCGCAGATTATGAGAATAGTTTGATTTGGATGCATGTCAGTGACCATTACTCAGTGAGTGTGCCATTTGAAAGACCATAGACACTGGCTTACGTTCATTGACTTATTAATTTAATGACTTTGGGGGAACCATGCTTAATGTCCAAGGGTGTATCTGTATGATGCCAGTGCATGGAATTCAAGAATGTGTATATATATATATATATATATATATATAACTGAAAAGTTGTGATGGTGGGGAACTGCTGTGAATGTTGCATTGATTAAAAACTGGAATAATTTGGCTTTATTGTACTAAACAGGATGATGAAAAGAAAGATGAAGACAAAGAAAAGAAAGTGGAGAAAAAAGAAAAGGATGCCAACAAAGAAAAAGAGGAAAAGAAGGAAGAGAAGGAAAAAGAGAAAGAGAAAGAAAAGAAGGAACCAGAGCCCACATTTGAGATGTTGTCTAACCCAGCAAGAGTTATGACAGCTCAGTTGAAAGTCATTACTATGCCTGAGAAAGCTAGATATGTACCACTGAAGCAGGTATGCAATACCTACGAGTTACAAAACAAGTGTGGTAATTTTTTTAATTTTTTGTGCTGAGCAACTTAAATAAATAAATGAATTTGTTTTTGCCCTATTCCATATTTATGTTTAAGCATGGAAACTTTTTAAAAAATTTGGCTAGTGTGCCATTTCATTTGCGTACACAATACTGTTACTTCAACAACAGTTTATTTTCTTTATTATTAAATATTTTATTTGTTTGAGCCATTAATATAACTATTTTCCAAGAAGGGTATGGAAGAAATATTTGATGTATGTTTTGCAAAATTAAGGTTTTGGTAATTAAAAACCAACTGTTAATAACTTATTATTATTCACATTTACTATGACTGGAAATTGTCAACCAGTGACGTCAAATGTTCAATCTTATTACTTGGAGATCATGACAATTATTAAAATGCTTTATTACAGCCATAATCCATCTATATAATGTTAACATATTTGTAGATGGTTATACTTATTTATTGTTTTCTTTGTAATACAGGTTCATATTGGTGGAATTATTATGATGAAAGATAATAAATCAGATGAACCAGAAGATCTTATTCAACCTGTACCAGGTATGTGAAGTTTTCAACATGTATGAAAGTAAATTTAGCCTTTGGAATTTCATAAGGACTAATAGAATAGCAATGTGGCATAATTCTTGGTGATTAAGCTTAAACAAACACACAAATGCATCACAACATTAGATGTATGGAAAGTTCCAAATTGCACATTTAATATGTGCACAATCATAAAGGCATTGAATGTTTCCACCGCGTTTGTTTAACTATGGATTCCTGTTTGGCATATGGTCACCATTTCCAAAAGTGTATACAAGTAATATTCAACAATCTTCAGCTAAGCTTAATTCAAACTATGAAGGGGAAATATATACAAGCCCTTGCCAACATTTGTAGAGAAACAAATGTTTAATATTTATAGCATTGTATACTGTACTGGATCATTAAAACAAGGCATCATAGTGATGTCTTGATTTCCCTCATTTCTAGTAGCAAAATTTTATGGGTCAAATTATGGTTGTCATCAGGCTACCAAATATGAAAACTTGTCCATAAAAATATATACAGAAATCATATACAGTTTTATATAGTGCCAAGTTACAGTAGTTTCATTATATACCGGTAGTACTGGTTTATTTTGTGAAAGGTGAAAAAGTAAGCACAAAAGCTTTATTTCACAACTATTTCCATGCAGACAACTAATTTCTCAAAGTTGTCTCATGAATTTACACAGTACACAGTATGTCACAGTCATATAGACTATGTTGAATTACTTAGTGATACAGTATGATTTCATGTATTGTTTATTTTTTCCTTCCCCTACAGCTGGAGGACCAAAGATTGAAGAGGAAGATGAACCTGAACCACCAGAGCCATTTGAATACATTGAAGACTAAGATTACAACTATTGTATCTTCATTATTAACAAGGGAAAAAAAGGATCTTCATTCTCTTCATAACTTTTCAATTAACACATTGTATAAATGTTAGTTGAAGTTCTAATTGCTTTGCTTTTTAAATCATTGAATTTTGTCATATCGAGCAAAATGTTTCCTAGAAACTATGGCATGTGATAAACAAGCATTTATCTGATGTGCTTCTAATAAATATTGAATCAAACATTGAAATGTTCATCTAGTATGATCTCTACAACTATATTAATAAACACCATTAAATGTTCAATACCTGCTTACTTTGAGAAATAGTGCTGTCTGAATGTTTAAACTTGAATCTCACCCATTTTGTTTTACTTCTGTGTAATCATCACTTTTGTATGTATCCCAGTACAATAAAGTTTTATTAGATTTAAATGGTTGTGTGTAAGTTCTTTAAATTAGCAATCAATATGCTGCAGTGTTTCATTATTTCTGCAGTCTTTTTATTTTGAATAAAAGATTTTTGCAGAAGTAAGTCAGTCAACCAACATGATAGCAACTATTAAACAACATTTTTTGCTGGTATACCAGTAATATTTCCGCTTTCTGACTAGAAACCACAAATTTACAAATGCCCTTATCGATTCTGCCTTCACCCCTAGAGTTTCAAATGTCAACCCCTAATTGAATGTAGTTAGCTAGATTTATTCCAAAGCATTTTACATGTAGTTTTGGAGTGAAAGCATAGCCTTAACTTGTGTGATAGCTAAAAAAGCTTCAGAGACCCGGGGGGGGGGGGGGGGGGGGCTGTTATCACTCAGAAGCAATATTTTAATCAAATTTTCAATACAAGTCTGCTGCTGCCGTTTTTTCTATTCATGGATGCATTCAGCGGGCATTTGTTCTTCGTCTAAAAGACATGCAAGATGTGTTTTATTTAACATGGAGATGTGAGATTTCAAGAGTATTAAGAAAAAGGTAAAAATTCTACTTATCCTCGGGGCGGACATCCGGGCATTTTCACCGCCTGGTAACCTGCGGCGGTGAAAACAAAGGCCCAAAACTCGCAGAAAACTGTACTTTGGGATAACTGTTGAGACTCCTCTGAACAGTGTAACAAGATTAGCCCTACGTGTGTAACATATATAAATTTGGTTGTTCGGGATTACTTCAAAGTTGAGTTTGTGTTTGAGTTTGTTGACCGGCGTTCCACAGCAGCAAGCACAGAGCCCATAGAAATGCATGTACAGTGGTGCGCGTCGTAGCAACGTGGAACGTTAAATAATATAGATCATTTCCTTTGATGTAAAGCTGTTCTATACTGACATCATGTACTAGGCTTTTAAATCAAACCATAACCCCAAATATTGGATATATGAGATTATGAATATTACAACAGTGATTTTTTTAATGTCACAATTACTACCAGTAATATAGCATGGCGCCCTCAAGTTTAATATCTAGCATATCTTACAAGCATTAAAATAAGGATTTAGGTCAACAAGTCAGAACATATGTTTCAGTAAAATGCAAATTCATATAACATAAGATTGTTCTAATTCTGAATGAAAGTATCCAAATATGGATTTTACTACAGAATCCCGAATTATCAATTTGCTGGTGTTAAAAATGAAGTAGATGCGTGTGTGTGTGTGGATGGATTTTTGAAGCCATCCTGCGTTTAAACAACTTTAAATACCGTTGAGGGCAATATATAAACTACCTGGAAAATGAAATTGTTCGTCTGAATCCCAGCCTCTGATTACTGGATAATTCTCTCGCGTTTAAAAAGAAAATCTATTTTAAAATCACAGTCGTGATAAAATGTATGCGACCAATTTACCGAAATTTACTAAACGGCGCAGCCATCGTATAACTTTTATAAATAAAAAAAAAAAAAAGACTACCGCGGTTTTTGCAGCACGAGATTCCGATCGCGTAAATGTGGAACTACCATTGACCACGTCGTGCGTCATGACAAATGCGGTATATTGTAAGAATATTTGTGCGTACTCAGTTTATTCTATTGTTCACTTTAATTATCAGGGGATAGTGCAATGGGAGGGCCTCTCCCTGAGGGAACCGCCTCCTTGATCACGGTTAACCCCTACGCCAGGTAAGTATGCTGGAATGGTATCTGACTTCAGTTATTGTATTTCTCTTTCCAAATATTTACGTACGGTTTCTAATCGTGCATCTGCCTTCGATTTCAACAAACATCTTAATTACATTAGTGAAATAACCCATTTACTAGCATATTTTGTATTTTGTAAACGCGACTGGTGAATCCAACTTAAAATGTACAATTTGGACGATTAGTGGGGGAATTTCTTGTCCCATTAATATAGTCAAAATACAGAATGCGTTGATATGCAAATTTATGAGTGACGTAAATATGCACAAACACAGTAACCGCTGGTGGCGCTCTTCGGCAGTGAGCGACATACTAGTATGCTCGGTTTTCTCGAAGCTCTTGGAATTGTGTACGGTGATATTTGTAAAATATTAATTATATTGATTGGCATTAAATTGACTATATCTTTTTTTCAAATTATATTAAGCGGAGAATGCTTAACCGCTGGGAAAATATCTCCCAAGGTTACCACACGTGACCCTAAATGACTTGGTACTTAGCTGTCAATTTCCGTTTCTTGCGCCGCAGTCCCACGATGGGACTGTGCTTGCGCCTTTATGTTGCGAATTTTCCTAAGGTTTATAATGCCATTCTCTGGGTAGAAGAATGTACGTGAACGGTACAGAATTATGTGTCATCACTGACTATACACTACCTTAGGAACTCACATGCGCAGACTGACCCGTGAATAAAATAAAGTGTCCCGCGGTTCGCCAGTATCACGGGAAACTATAGTTTTCACTTGTGTTAATCACGTGATTTGGACGTATAAAAAGCAGAAGTCTGCAATGGACAATCATTCTATGCTGGACTAGCCGCAGTTTATATTTTTATATCCACATCATATTTTTATTACCATTTCAACATCATGGCGTTCCAACAGACCGTGAACATTGCCGCGCTAATCTAGGACCAGGTTGCAAAATCAATTGGCGAAAGCAGTGCTCAGCTTTTAAAAGATGTGGAGGCAATGATGCCTACCCGTTTGGATGACAAGTCTTTACTCAGGAGCAACGGGCGTCTTGGAAGGGGGTGAAAAGTTCTTAATTTCCTACGTTTCAAAAGAAATCATGCGGGGAACAATTCAAATTCAATGATAAAGTAGTTTACGATTTGACTGAAGCAGGGAAGGAGCTTGATTTCCTAAGATAACGTCCATCTGGCCGCTGCTACGAAACGGATTGCTGAATTTATGTCTCTACTTGCTCAATGACAGAAGTGTCTGTCTGGCTGATCGCGAGGAATTGGGGTGGAAATTTGTTGATGAGTACAAGGCGCACGATTTGGCGGAAGACTCCGATAATGAAAAACGAATTTAGAAATCGGTTTCGAGTGCCAGCCGTAAGCAAAAGTTGGTGCAATCATGCAACGCATGCGCAACCAAACCAAGACGGACAGGCCTCTCATCCCCCGCGCTGAAGCTGGGATCGTGTTTCGCATGCTGTAAATTGGGCTTTTGGAGGAATGACTGCACATCGTGGTCGGCAGGGGATTACAGCAGAACACGAAAGTAAGGTAAGTGTTTTTTGCGGCTTTTCGTGTCGGGGGTTTTAGTGGGCTGAGTTCGAATTTCGTTTCGTTTGTTAGTAGCGATACAATAGAATATGTAGCAGATAATTTGGTTTCACTAGTTGGTAGGCTTAACGGGGTGCAATAACATTTTTGGTGTATACAGGTGCTAATTCATATGGTTTAGAAATAAATGGTAATGTGTGCAAGTTACTTTTTATTACGACTCCGCCGTCAGCAAGTTTGCTCAAGAATAAATCAGCAGTTAGTGGATGAAATTAACAAATTTCTTAGTAAGGAATCGAGACAGTAAGCGCAGACTGGTTTTGGACTGCAAACACATCAATTTGCATTTGTTCAAGTATAAATTCTGTTGTGAGAATATTTTAATTGCAACGAAGTTACCCAGGCTAGTATTTGTTTATAACGATTATTTATTCACCTTTGACTTGAAATCTGCTTACCACCATATTCAGATTTATCAGGATCATCATTGCTACCCTTTCTTGAAATTTTAGTGAGGTGAGTAAATATTTTGTATTTTCCGTGTTGGCGTTTGGTATTTCCACAGCGCCGTATCTGTTGGCAAGATTATGGTCGCGTGGTGGAGCTCCCAAGACATTAAAGTTGTCATGTCTCCATGTTTCTGGGTGATGACGTAGGTGGCGCCCGGACCTCGTGAAGGCCGGTATTGCGAGTAAGCAGGTGCGTTCGGATCTGGTTAAATACTGTAAAATGATTAATTTTCACTGGGTTTAAATTTTACTGATTTACCATTTCAGGCATATTCAGTGGGTTTTAAATTCATGGTCTCGTCATTTAGATAATGTGTTCTATGCTAAATTTTACATATTCACTGGGTTTTAATTTAGCGCATTTTCCAGTCAGCGAAATAAACTAAATTAAAACCCAGTGAATAATTACCCCATTTACAGTATAGATTTTTGTTAGCAACATATAACTGTAAATGGTTGCCTAGTTTAACAGTGACTTGGTTAGGTCATCAATCAGATATGCAGGAGGGGATGATTTATGTTTCCGCTGACAGAGTAACGAGGCTGGAATGTGTATTGCGTGAGCTTATTAAAAGCATATTTGGGGGTGGTGGAGTGTACATGCAACGCGAAGGCACTGGAAGCAGTTATTAGCCAGATTATCTCTATGCATGCTGATGTAGGCTCGATTATGAGACTTTTGTTTGCTTGTTTAGCAAAACGTGCTTGTTAGAATTCTGTGGTTGAAATAGTCACATGCGCGAGATATATTGGTCTCATATGAACAAGATGGAGACTGTTGACTGTGGATTAACGAGTACAAACTGAGACGTTCCCAAGCTTTAATTAGGCATTTTTAGGTGATTGGAAGGTATCAAAGGAGTCACGCCTAGGTCAAAACTCATACTTTCCACACCTCATGATTTCCAATTGAAGAGCACATTGGATTGTTTAAAAATCAATGTTTATCAACACAAATGTCACACATGCGCAGCGCGACGACTAGCGCCCTTTAATGACACATCGCTAGTTGATGTGAGACATTGTACTACATAATATTATGTATACTAATGCATCCACTAGAGGTTATCATAGTGGATATATTGTTGGTCTGGAAGGGCGTGATACCATTGGTAAATAGTCGGATACAGAAAACATCTAAAGCTCAACGTGGATACTGAGAACTCGAGGCAGTTCGTCGCATGTTAACAGTGCAGGCCTTGTCGGACATAATGTGCTGGTCCGCACAGATAACCAGGATCATAGAATAATACTCGCTGAGCCACGATTCTCATAACCCAAAATGGCTATTTTCTTTACAAGCCAAATTTTGCATCTCTGTAACGAGGAATGTCACCGAGACGTTGCAAAAATTAATTAGACTTTCAAGGAACAAAAAGAGGACCCATTATAAAAAAGATACTAGTTAGATAACATACTAAGTTATATATGTTATTACATAACATATCCACAAATAACGATCGTCATATAGTTGACTGCCAAATGTTAACTGTGGTGTTCTCTAGTTCACATTTACTTGGTGCCTGATGTTGTTTATTGGCCGAAATGACACATCGATATATCCCAGCACAACATAAATTATATCCGCAACATAATAATTGGTTATTAGTTCCCGACTCGGAAATGGGAACTCGCTTTTTTATTTCGTCCATCATCCGTCGGTTACAAGTCGATTCATTGCTCTTCGTTAGTTTGGGCTTTGACTAGCTAATGGCCAGTTTTATCCTCAAAGCACTAAAAATCAAGATTTGAACTTGTCATAAACCTTTTCATTCAAACTTGGTATTGGCATCACTCATGGTGGGTTACTGATTTGATTCAAAATGGCTTGCGGCCATTTTGCTAGTCCCCGTTCGAACGTAGTCCGAAAACTCATGGATTGAACTCCGCGCGTGCGTCACACACGTTTTGACCGATCAAGTTCAAACTTCGCACATACATCAAACATTATATCAGACATATTCGTATGCATTTGTTCCCTGTTCCGTTTCAAGATGGCCGAATGGCAGCAATTTAAAGTCTAATATTTATCAAAAACGCACACGTTCACTAATCCGGAACCAGATATCATTCGTGTGTGATTGGATTTGCTTTAAACTTTGCATATATATTAAACATAATGGCACATTGGTTTCCCTTATATTTTACTTTTGTGATTGGATTCAAAATTGCCGACTATCGGACATTTTTTTCCGGAACGTCTCCGATACCTGGCCCGATAGAGTTCAAATTTAACACATACATCTTGTATAAAATGGCTGACTGGTCATCTTGTCTCTACGTACAATATCTCATACGTATCGGTCGTTATGGATATCGCCTCAGTGCTTATGCGATATCTCGCGCCTATAAAACTAACTAGCTAATTGACAATGTCGTTTAATATCCGTTTCTCTGATACCCTTTCACAAATTATGTTTAGATTTAGTACAAAGACATAAATGGATTGCACATTTATTGATAAAATTGAATCGACTGGCGGCAGTATGAAAGTAAATTCACAAAATGTTACCTTGTCCCAACCGTTTCCTTGGCATATAGAAGCTTTGTATGAACTTCACACACATGGGTTACTGGTGCACGTCAGTCAGTTTTGTGAATTGACCCAAAACGACCGACTGGCGACTACGTTAGTTTAATTTGTGTGTGTGTTTTTATAAACATGCTTTGACTGATTTTGTTCAAATTAGATACAAAAACTAGTAAAAAAGCAACATTGAAACATATCTCCAACCGTTTCTCAAACGCATTTAAACACATCATTGGTTACTAGTACTTGATTAAATATAATCGACTTGTGGCCACGTTGGGTTTATTTTAATGCCTCCTTAATCATTTTTGGACATGATTGACTAATTTTCTCCGGGTAATTGTGTCTACCGAGTGAGTCAGTATTACGTAGCTAGCAGTTCTAAAACCTTGAGCCAAAATTGTATGCACCTTTGTAAACGTCCGCATTCACCTATAACTGTATCTTTGGAAGTATTTATAGTAGACGTTTCATCATTATCTTTGGATTAAAGCGGGGGAGTCGACCCCTGCGCATGCGTCAGTTGGCCATAGCGTGTCGTTGTTTACAAACACGCGTCTACCCATGAGCCTTTGCGCTTTTAGCGCGTGTTGTTTGATATCGTCGCTTGAGTCTCAATTTCCGCGCGTGCGCAGGTGACGACACTCCCGCTTTAATACTGGCAACTCCGAAGTTCAGCAAATATACAATCACTATTTCTGGTGAAATATTCCGTGTGTAAAGTCGAATAAGAATAGGCTGGGAACACCAATCAAGAGTATATACAAGTGACGGTTAATTACTCCTAATTTAACCAACGCTGTAGCCATTTCATTAACTCTTTGAAACATTGAAACTCGTTGTAGTGTATTTATTGCTTGTGGCATTTACAGGGCACTGACTGACCGACTCCAACTCGTGTCACGGCCTTTGTATACAGATACTACCAGAGCAGTTGTTGGCCCAATAATCCCTATTTGAAATACATATTTGCATTTCACAGCATATTTGCATACGGCGCACGTTTCAACTCAGACCACGACCAGTGAAGTAGATGCAGCCCGACAATGCTAAGACGACATTTCCATTTCCAAGGTATATTATGTTAACAATTCAACGGTTTTACGTATTTTGTGTTTGTTTTGCATTGATCACTGTTTTATTGCTCCTCTACAATATGCAGTTAGACGCTGGCGCCATTTATTTAACACGGTAAGTCATATTTGTCATATGGTCGGGATATTAATTTGCTGACATCCGGGGGATAGTGCGAGACTGACACGGAAACTGTACCTTTTCCCAACCATGTTAAATTTCGCGACAGTGTCAAATATCGAGATTAATAAATTCCCCTGTGTACGAGTACCATTTTGTTCCGCATTTGAAGAAACCTCTGATAGATGAATCATTTAAAACTATCTGAATCCTAAACTAAGGAGGAAGCTTCGGAACACGAATCATCTATATTCCAGTGTATCACATAGTAAATCAAAAAAGATTCGATGAATATTCGTGCAATATAGTGTTATACAAATGAAAAAGAAATATTAACGAGTATTTAATCCTGTCACACCCGGTTGATATAAGGCAACAGCTGACTGGTGTTTATCAATCGCCGTTTTATACATACATATGTATGTAATAATTGGAGAAACCACTGAATAAATTTGATTCATTTTTTTTCCTACCGTAGACGGAATTACCGACTTAGTAATATCCATCCAAACAAGGTTGCATACATTTATGAAATTCAATATAGACTGTGAGATCGTGTGTCAAACTAGACAAGCTGTTGCACGTCATTATGGACTAATATGTCTGCGTTTTAGTAAAATCTCTATAGGATCATGTTCAAATGAAGGTCATTGCCATCGATATTCAACTACGCGGGAATGTACATTTAATATAAATATCACGGGTTCTTCCATTCCAATAGGATCACGTACTGGTGCTCACTTCTATAAGATGAATGATTAATGTCATAGACAGGTAAAAAAAAGATATAAAAAAAAAATCGTTGGGAAACAAAACATAAAAGTACGACGAAAATATATAACTGATCACGTGATTTGCGAACCTCCATCTAAAGGGCCCCTGACGTGATGGCATTACCAAAGTTCTACGAACGTGTAGAAATTTGAACATGTGTTATTTTAGCCCCCAGGTCGACTGCGTTGTCAGTGGTCGTTTTTATACATTCGGTCGTCGAAGCGACTCTAGTAACATTACAAGTGGGTGAACTAATATTTACTGTTGACACGTATCAGCCATGTGCTCGCAGTAAATACTTAAATACGGATATAATTAACATAATGTCGCCTAAATCTAATTCGTCGAATTTGTTGTACCTTATCAATTTATGGAAAGTGAATAAAGGAGAGTGAATCATGCCCTCTCAGGTGACCTTTTGATCATTCATCCAAACGATGAATCTGGATGAATGAAGACGGGCTAAATAATATACGAATAGTTAAAAATAACTTTAAACGGTAAAATACAATAGACATGTACATAAAAAATAAATTGTCACACTATTTTTCGGGTATGGGAGTATGATTACAGGTTTTTCTATAGAAAGGAGCGTTTAATTAAAAATGATCAAATAATCACTTCCGGGAGAGGGGGCATTGGTTGGGGTGGTTTATATTGTTTGTTTTTTTTCGAATTTTACGATGTTATGATTGATTCCAGAAAGGCTTATACATTTTGACATCGTAATATAAGGCTAGTTTGAGTGCAATGACATTGTAGTGTGGATTATGAGCAGCTGTCCACTGTTCCCTGACAATAGACGCAATCAAGGGAGAGAGTGAAATGATATTTGAGTGGTAAAACAAGTCTCGTGATCTCTCGCTGGTAACGAGATATCAGGGGTATTTACATATTTAAGGTACAAATGTATATTGCGACAAGTTCTACTTCGCCTCTTCTGGTATCGCAAGCGTCGCATTGGGAACCAATTTAGCTTTGTTTTTTGTGTTTTT
Source organism: Saccoglossus kowalevskii (assembly GCF_978046115.1). NCBI lineage: Eukaryota > Metazoa > Hemichordata > Enteropneusta > Harrimaniidae > Saccoglossus > Saccoglossus kowalevskii. The sequence goes on from NC_140641.1 coordinate 27,780,423, forward strand.
TGGGGGGGAGGGTGGCGGCTAATTCACCGCCATAACATGTTAGGAAAACCGATTTATGTTGTGATTGCTGTATTACTGTTTTATTGAATCTCTAGTGGCACCTAGTTGCCAGCATTTACTCAACACGGTAAATTAGAAATAATTTAATAACCCTTACGATATCAAAAATCATAGTCGTAAATGGATATTTACATGTCCGTATTCAAATCAATAAAATATTGACCTACTGACCTCGTTGTGAACATGGAGTGATGTCAAGTGTAAGTGATATTTACCATGTGCTTAGACTTTACATGAATGACTTAAACCATTTATACAAAATTATGCAAATTATCCGGCGTACCAGTTACATATATCAATATAAATACGACAAATATAACTTAAGAAATGTTATATTCAAATTGAAATTGGAAGGTAACGTAATGTATGTATATACATTACCATCAATCCAGAAATGATGTGCTCTTAAAATTAACATTTAAAAAAAATTCGAACCACACACAAGCTGTTGAAAATAGAAAAACTAATCTGTGATTCCGACGATTTTCATGTGAATGCGGGTTAGATAGTTACACTTGTTTTTGTGGAGATATATATAATTAATATTAGAAACCCCACTAGAAAGTGTGGGTTTACAGGAATAAACGTATACTTTCGAATTACTCTGTATATTCCACTCAATATACACTGCAGGTACTAACAACGGTTATTCACTGTTTCTGTAGGGTAGAAGATATGCGGAATATCAAATTACATTCTAATATATCTGGTGAGTTTAACCATAACAAATCATAAAATTATACTACTTTATAACAATTTAATCAAGTTAACTGTGAGTATCTAGACTCTTGCCCTAGAATGTGGAACACTGTTCAAATTAAACATTGTTATTGTTATAGCTTAATATAGTAACATTAACAGGTGTGTTCGTACGAGGTGATGTCATTAGGCATGCTGTGATTGGAGGGGAAGAGAACACTATTGAAAGGATGACAAGTCTTGTGTACACCCCATGACTTGCCGTAGTCATTAAATATTTGTCATTTATTTCTCGTCCGTCGTTAATTTAAATAATATATACATAGATGCCTTGCGACATATTGATGAACATAATTCCTCGAACTCTCATAAAAGTCAGCAGCATTAATATAATATATTTCCATGGAAATCCACGTGTAATACATTTCATCCATTGTATCTGTTCCCTTGAAATGGATATCTAAATTATTGTTTTCTGAAAACAAGTAGATACTATAAAATTATGTCTAGCTAAAATATATACATCATCGCCCTTCTATGTTCTCTTTCACAGAATCTGGTAACAACAACAATAATATATGGCATAACAAACAGGTGAGAGTAAATCTGCATGTGCATTAAACGAAGCTGACTTAATTGTAGCAGAGCTGGGAACTGTTCTACTAAATATTGTCCCTCCCACGACCAAACAATTTTGTAATTTGTGCAGTGGAATGATGTTTTCGTGTAATATGAGTTTATTACCATATTTCAAGACTGCTGCAGACCTTTGGTATATTGTATTTCTATGCCTTGTTTATGGCAGAATAAGTTTTGTTTTTTTTTCGAATTATCCTGACCCTGATTCAGTCCTGATCTTGTATCTTTTTGCGTGTCTTTAGTTGAAGTTATATTGAACACATACGACCTTCAGATACTTTCACGTTAATTTTAATACTGTTTTGTAATTAACAACTTAAACTGTATTAATGCAGATTGTGAATTCATCAAAACACCATGTGGTGAAGCTGCCAGCAGTCAACAGGTTTAATGGTTCGTATGCCGCTAAGAGACCTGTAGAAGTCAGGTATCTACTGCCGATTATTGCAGACAGAGGTGGAGGTGGCAATAACGTGCAATTTCAAGCATTTCGAAACTCGGTTGGAGTAGCCATGGCGACTAATCGCACCATTGTCCTCACGCCGTTTTTCAACATGGGTATGAACATTAGAACAATCACAAAAGAAGAAATGCACTACTTCAGTGAGACCTTTGACGCACAACTACTTCGTCAGTTGATACCCGTAATTCCATTTCAACAGTTTGTGGACATCTGTGGCAGGAGTTTAAGCATGGTACATTACAGTCGTAAAGCCAACAAGATGATGGCAGAAACTATTGATGCATACACCGGTGTATTTAACTTGTCGCTTCCTGTCTCGTTAGGTGGAAGCAGAGAAACACTTAGTACTGTGTTGTTTTCTTCTGTTCCATGTCTTTGTTTGTTAGACGTACTGCCTAATAAACCAGGGCATGATTCTTACTACATGCTTCGCCAACTAACTATAGAAAACCATTTAAAGAGAGCGAGCTATATTAGAAAAGCAGCGGACGATATAAAGTCGCATATTTGCGGTAACCAGCCGTATTTAGCGCTGCATTGGAGAGACAAGACTACTGAACAGTGAGTAGAACATGATAATTGTTAGTAAAAATATAGATATCGTATAAGCTAATCATTCCACTACGGGCAACATGTCGTAAGAGTGAGATCCTGGCTCGTGTTTTTCATGTTTGTTTTGTTTAAAAGAAATTCAACATCTGTGTGTGGTATTCGATCAGCACTGTTTTCATGAAATACGATTTAAATGTGATAAATATTAAAAATGAGAAATGATAGCAAGTTTGAGTTTTCATGATTATTATATATATATATACATTTATAATCTGAAGAAATATTTCAAGCAATCAAACAATCACACTTACACCTCAGTCCATTTGATGATTTCCCTAACTGAAAAGCATTTCTCCCATACTATGAACCGATTCTTCTATACAGATGTGCTATACGCAATATATTCTGTGATAAGTCATCTGAACTACGAATGACATTTTCCGTCATTGTTCAGAATATAACATCTGAGATGAAGAAATATAATCTAAGCTGTATCTTTATCGCACACCCTCCATTTTCAAAGGTATATTCATTCATATTTCCATTATTTGTGTTCATTAGAAATTGTATCTAGTATACACGTGGGGTAATATTTCACCCCTTACTATGCAGAATTGTTGAACCCAGAATGAAATATCATGTCACACCTTGCTGTGTAATGTTGCTTTCATAATTCCATTCGAATATTTAGAATGGACAGGTGTTTACACAGTGAACTGATTTAAAAGACATTTGAGTGAATCAATAACATATGGTATGCCCATCCATAAAATAATTCAGTGGCAATAAGGAAACGGTGGAAGACAAATGGAATGTAAAATTGCATATAGGTATCGAATGAGAGTATAACGCTGAATTAATAATGGTCTGTTTGACACATGGATTGGAAATGTCTCATTGGTACATATTTGACGTAACAATTTGATACCTAGATTCAATGGCATGCTGTTGTCTACCATAATACTGCGCTTTGTAATTATTTCAATGTATTCTTTGCAGACAATAGTCGAGGAGTTCTCGAAAGTAATTCACCCAGAGAATGTATTCGATGCTTCGAAGATATCACTGGACATGGTGGCGGGAAGAAAGGATCTTTTGCAAGATATGTTCAAATTATCGCTTCTTGAACAAGAACTATGCACTAGTATGTACAAAGTTTAGCCTAATTATCAGCTAATTATGCAAACAAATGTTTGACATGAATTGTTATTATCGTGCAGCTACACAGATTGTTCTCTTCTACAGACACAGTTATTGTTACTAATATCATTATAATTCCCATATTCGCAATTGCAGGGGCTGAGGTCTTTATTGGGTCATCCGATTCATCATGGTCATTATCTCTGATGACAGAACGAAAATTCAACCCCACAGCAACATCGCTATACATACAAGACATTGTTCCTATAACCAGACGTCTGACATCAACATTCACAAAAGTCAAACGAGAAAGAAAATATGGATCATGAACAAGATTACCTTTGTATCGGGATAAAAACACTGATTTGTTGACGTCATTGATTTTAATTTCCAATCACATTATTATTTGCATTAAGATCTTGTTCAGATTTAGTTCGCATGAACTACTTTCACCAGGTTTTCCATAATAAACAAACGAACAAAATGTCAATATTATATTATTTCTTCCGCCATCAGCCTAGTTTTAAAACGAACCAGCTATGTAATATCAACATGGACCGTTGATTTCCAGTCAAGTTATTTTCACTACTCGATACACGACAATAAATGACATTTCTTCTGTTTTGGCACCGAACTGACAATTTCGAATAATTAATTATTAATGATGATTAGCAATGGTTCACACGAAATACAGAAGATGCCGCGTGTACATTTGCTCTCCAGCAGAAATATATAAACCAATTACGATCCATATAACAAAGACTTTTGCTCCGAATTCAATATTACAGTCGATTAGATTGGCATAGATGTGAATGTGATTTTTTCAGGCTAGACCTGGTCATTTGATTGTCAAAGTATTAGTAGTTAAACGAGGAACACGTCTGATGACTTCGACGTGCTCCCATCATTTTTTGAGCTCGGTTTAACTAGACGATATTAACGACACTTTATAAATACATGTTATGGTATTTGAAACAGAGGGCACGGTGGCGGAACGATGTTGGGGGGGGGGTCTCAATTAGGTATTGACGGCAATGCAAGCCATCAGCAGCCGGCACCCTAGATATGGCAATGCATTGAAACAAACGTCAATGATAACTTCACCATGGAATGTGCGCACTGTAATAACACCGGCACACAACGTATTTACAAATTCGAATTGTATCGTAAAATATGTTAGTTGAAAACTCAAATAATTAAATCAGTACTACATTATATATATTTTCTGATTTTCCATTGCCAAACTGAACAACTCTAGCAGTCTCGATGAAACTGGTGGCTTTGTAATCGCTGTATTGGTCAAATATCCATTTCTTACCTTGTGAAAATAAAAATTTCAAGATCATGGGAGATATATTTTTGACTCTTTTCACCAATCGCTAACTTTATTTTATTCTAACCCATAACGTTCTTGAGTTTTCCGACATTTTGGTAACTTAAGTGGGCTGGGTCTCCCCGCAAGTGACATGGGTAAGACGGTTCTATAAAACAGTAATTTGGTCCAAGTCATGTTCCAACCAGCGGCGCAAATTAATAAATACTGCTTATGATAATGGGGCTTACAAAGCGAGTACGTCCAACATTTTAGTTGATGTCAATTTGGAAGTCTTCATAACTTATGAGTCGTCTTTGCTATAGTGAAGTAAATTTGTATTGTTAGTGTACCATCTGTGGTAGGGACTGGTCACACATATGTTGTTTGTAGATTTTTTTTTTAGTTTCATACCCATGTATAAAATACTGGGTTGATTTGATTGTGGTATAGCGCCCTCTAGTCTTGTAACTTGAGTTTGATACGTACATCCTTTAGTGTAGACACTACAGTGTGAGGGCCTGTATCAGTATAGGATGTGATCTTTGAGCGTAAGCTGGCGCCCTCAAGTGATGAGAGGTGTTTTGAAAACAGCGAGAACATCCTGCTCCAAATGTGTTATCGTCATATATAGTTCTGAGTCATAATAATAGTTATAATCCTAGAAATAACAGTGTTGTCATCTGAGATACATTTAGAGTAAGCAGACTGCTAGGGCAACTTTTCTTATACTGTCAACTTCATTTTAGGGGAGATTTGTGATGTGAACATTTGTGGTGATACAGTTTACTATTTGCTTTTCAGAAAAACTTGACACATTGGTTCTATGCGAAAAATAATTTCTGCATTGTTGTCTACGGGGGACCTGTAGCATCGCAGACATACATATACAATAACTAAAGGCGGTTACATAGGTATGTTTCCATGGCATTACCGTAATCAGTGAAATGAAGTGGAATGCCAACATGTCACCAATGTTGTACACAACTTATTTCCATATACATTGACCTTGTCATTTATGCGTTGCGTTCAGCTATCGACCAACATGAATTGAACATTTATCAAAATATAATATACAAACAAGGTTCTTCGAGCGCCCCACCTCCTACTAGACTAAAATCTAGTATGAAGAGCGACAACAATTCTCAAATATGCAGATGCTGGCTATTAATCCTGATCGTACGATACTATATACATGACACCATGGAAGTTACCTTCAAGATGATACAGATGTGATCTATTCTGTTCTTACAAAGAAAACCACAAAATAAATGTATACAGTTGCAGTCAACGGAGCTGTTCGTGAAACAAATGTGTTCGCAAAGGATTTTTAGCGGGCAGGCAAAATAAAACATCTTCAGGGGGAGGGCATTAAAAAGAGGGCAGGCAAGTTCCATTTTTAGATTGAGCGAGTAAGGGCAAAATGCAAAATTTTCCGCGGGCATCAACAACCAAATTGCCAAATGGGAGGAATGTTTAGACTGGCCAAAGCGGAATAGTCCAATGGCGCAAACTGCATGATAATATTCGCCCGAGGCAGACTGTGCCGTTCCATTTGTGGCACTTAGCACGTGATCAATTTGACTGAACGCCACCACCGATGACAATCTTCGCAAACAATGCCTGTATTGTGCAGTCCAGTGCACGTTAGTTTTTTGGAGAGGGCAATCTGATTAAATTAATCCTTCCTGGGTTTTCCTATATGCATACCCGTTTTGGCAAGTTGTTAGCACTGTTACTGGCGTCACGGTTCGTATATGAAAAATAAGCAGCGCTTATTGCGGGAGAGGTTATACACAAGACGGTATGAACTGGGTGGGAGAGAGTAGATACAACTGCGCGTCCACAGGGCAGGCAAAAAAACTGAGCGGGGAGAGGGCAGTGGGTAATAAAATTGAGTGGGGAGAAGGCAGCGGGGAACAAAAACTAAGCGGGGAGAGGGCAGTGGGAGCAAAACCGAGTGGGTAGAAAGCAGCGTGGAGCAAAAACTGAGCGGGGAGAGGGCAGTGGGAGCAAAAAACAGTGGGAGGGCAATTTAATTTGGTTGAGAGGGAAGGGAGTTGCGAACAGATTGACCTCTCTCCTCCAAATTAAAGTAAGCCTTAATAACGTTCATAAATTAGGTTACTGTTGACCAAACATAAATACCAACCATTTTTGCAAATTTACTCGTTGACTGCACCTGTGTATAGCCGTCCGAGAGTTGAGACCGACTGCTCGAATTGCGCCATATGTTCACGCATGCGCCGCGACACAAACGAGTTTCCATCGTGTCGTAAACACATGTATGTCACTACTACCTGGAAATACGAGTGTCCCACAAAACTCCAGTTTGTGAATATGTACAGTTGACTGTTGGACGTATAGTAAGGGCAACTCATTAAGAACACATTTTTCAAATTATTAGCGTGAAATGTGTAGAGACGCATGCAGTGAAATGCAGTTATCATGTAGACAGTATCGTAATATATGTTTTCACCATTAATCACAAATAAAGACATTAACACTGCACCATGACGTGATTTTTATTGATATTTTGTGTATTAGCAGAACCGTTTTGCTGTGTTTTTGTGGTTATCATAAATTCTATTTAAAGAATACGCGGCTATTTGACAGTTTAAACTATTCTAACCCAAACATATTATTGTGGTTTGGAGCAATTCATTGAACTGTTTAGAATGACAAAATTCTTTTGTTCATGGTCTGTTCTGCGTGAAGTGATTTCGTAGAAATTGTGCGTCGAATAATCTCCAGGCTTCATAGAATTCTATATTTAGCTGTCTTATATATTGTTGTTGAAAAGCTATATAAAGACAGACGTTACTTAAATATTGACTATATCCTAACTGTACCAGCGTACAACATAGATTTAGGTTCAAAATGGCGAATGCAGCAGAAATTTCCCTACCAGAATCGAGAGATGAATGCGGCCATTTTCACATGCAATTGCAGCTTTTCAACACGAGCAAAGCTCAGCTTACGACGCGAGTAGAGGACCAAATTAAGCATTTAGATCACTATGTTACAGGGACGATGCGTCACTGTGTGTACCATATGCTTGGATTACTGGTGTACTCACAGGGCAAGAAGGAGAAAGCGCTGAAACACTTCAAAGACGTGTTAAACGAGAATGGAAATAATTTAAACGCTCTAGCAAATTTGGAATATATCTACACTGAGCTTGGACGTGATGGCGAAGCTGGACGCTATCGTGAGATACTGGAGGAGTTTTTCACGAATGGAGAGGACAAGGAACAACTGGTAATATCAATTTCTGAAAAGGTAAGTAATACTGGGTGGGTCGGTTAAATGTATGTTCCGTAAAAGCAGCATGATTTCTTTACAATTTAAAGGACGGTGGTCGTCGCGCCACGCATGCGCGAGATATGGGTCTCATATAAACGAAGACGGCGACTTTGACTGTTGCGCAGTACAATCTGAGAGTTTACCAAGCTTTAATTGGGTAATTTTTTTGGTGATTTGAAAGTATTGAAAGAGTCACCGGCGGTAATTAGTGCAAGTGGCGCTAAAGTCAAAAAACGTACTCGTGATTTCATAAGAAAAGTGCATTGGATTATGGGCAAATCAATGTTTATCAACACAAATTTCATAAATGCGCGGCGCGATGACCACCGCCCTTTAATCTACAATAGCAATGTCGTGGCCATCTCTATACACATAATGTAGAGCTTAAAGGGCGGCAGTCGTCGCGCCGCGTCCTGTTCGATGTGGGACTCATAGCGACGTATACAACGCGTGTAAAATACATTGTTTATTTACATGAACTTCGAACACGCGCTGCGCGACGACCACCTCGCTTTAATTACGTATCTCATTTGTGACAATGTTATCTCAACTCTGAGCTCGAAATACGTTAAGAAGTGCAAACATATTATATCTGAATGTATGATGTCACGCTCTCGGTCGAACTGAAAGATTATGTTAATATAGTATTTTATTTTTATTTTTATGTAGGCATTTGCTTTAGCCTTCGATGCTTATGCTGACGACCGAGAGGAAATGAACTTACATGTACGATGTAAACAATCAAACGAGATGTACACATTTGCACTGGCAGAATCTGAGACGATTGAGGCACTACAAAATGAACGTTATAAATGGATGTTTCTGATGGCAAAGAACAGTTTCCGCGTGTTAAGCAGGACCAAAAATGATAAACAACGCCGATGGAACCTTCTAAACGATTCTCTTCCGAGACTAAAGCACGTTGTGACGACAGACAATTCCGATGACTACCACAAAGGCCAAGCATGGTGTCACATTGGAATGTTCCTGTATCACGGAAAGCCAGAGCTGGCTCAAAAAGGCAAACGGTTACTTGAAGATACTGATCTGTGGTCAAAATTTCAAAACCCGATGACGTGTTTTGAAGCTGCCGAAAAATATGGAGGGATTAATTACAAGATATTGACAAGAACGGCGAGATATATCAGCTTTCAAGAAAAGCAACATCGCAAGGCACTCTGTTTAGTAAACAGGTCATTGGATTTGAATCCAGATCCCAAGATCAGTTGGTTTGCCTACTCAACACGTGGGCAAATTTATTGCACAATGTATAAAGAACTTTCTCGTGGTTACCAAAGACGTAATAAATATGATGCACCAGATAAAGCGTTACTGGTGAAGGCAGCAGACGATCTTCGCAGATCGTTGAAAGGTATTTCAAGTCCCAAAAATGAAGCAGATTTGGCATACGCTTTGCTCCAACTTGGAGTTACACCATCCTACTTCAAGTTTGACGCATTCAGCCTAGCTGATACTGGTCGCATGGTGTCTGACACTGAGCAGATCAGCGAGGCAATGGAGTTGTTTGCTTCTGCGGCTACGAACGCCCCAAGTGACGCACGTTTTCGCAAGCAGTATGAGGAAACCTTTCATCTACTGGTCGCAAGTCTTTTCGCCAATCTAAATCAGGAAAACGATCAAGCTTCCGCTGAAACCATGGTTACCCGGATTTGTGATGTAATGACACGCCACAAAGATGTATATCAGCAAATTAAAAATAAGCAACCAACTTGCAAACTTCGATCATATTATCCAAATGAGCACCGCCGAATCTCGCGAGAACTGTTTCGTCAGCACCAGTGGGAACTATAAACAGATAAACATGGGTGTTTATTAAATTGCAGTTACATTGAGTTTCAATTACTTTTATAGAGGGAATAGCGTGTAAACATATGTTTAATAACTATGTTAGATACAGGGCGAATATACAACAAATTAAATTAAGGCTTGATTTTTAAAACGCAGTTTTTATTAAATAGTGCTTTGAATTGCTAATTATTATAATTTTAATTTCGAAAAGGTAACTATCAAGAGGACGTGTTCAGAGCATTGACAAGATACATGTAGAGCACATGTGTGCATTTCATCAAGACAGGAGTGTTTTTTTTTTAATTATTATCGAATCAATTATTAAATCAATTCTTTTATTCGCGGTGAGGATATAAATGAGTTGATCCACCCTTTGTCTGGACATTGATATATTTTCTATTATTTTAGACGTAGTTTACTATTTGCACGAAACGTATAGTAAATATTAAGCCTGTGTAACAGTTGGTATAGTCTACTGTAGAAATACTCACAGCAAATATGTAGTACATGTATATACTTAATTGACTTTACATTAGTTATAAACCCATTGTGTGTTGAAATTATGTCACAATAAATACTGTTCAGTGATATTTTTCCTACACAACGTGTCGCCACTGCCTTGCCCACACACGCAGACCGGGCAAATCACCTGAGTGGCACCGGCAAGTGAAGGTTATTAACATAAATTTGCCAATTTGAAATTATGTTATCTTATGGGTGTCCGTATATATATATATATATATATATATATATATATATATATATATATATATATATATATATATATATATATATATATATATATATATATTGATTTCTAACACCTAATTAGATAGGCAACATAAATACTTAAACCATGTGACAATCAAAGGAATTCAGCAAATAAAAACAAATACAGAATACGTGGAATGCTGACGGTTTAACTACAATTTATCACACTCTGTGGTAGTACATAGAATCAACAAATAGTTCACTACTTGCCCTTTGACAGCAGGCAACATTCACTTTAAATGACTTTTTAACAAAATTCGCCACGTTATCCAAATCTTGGTAGCAAATACAACCAATTGATATCTTGTATTGTATCGCAATATGAAAGACAACATTGTCCATTACAAAACAGCACATAAAGCAACTAATAAAACATACTTTCAGAATTTAAATCTACATTCTTTGTTTTTATGATAACGCTCTGGGTTAAAACATGAATCGAATAGGAAGAGTAATCTATTATTTACACGAATGTAGAAATAACTGGAACGTGCTTAATATCAAATAATATTTGTTTTCACTGGAAAAGAATTATTACATGCACAGCTCATAATTTAATTGTTCATGTAGCAGACAATTGACACGAACATTGTTCTTTGATTGACCTTTAAGTTTTATTACTGTGGTCCGATCGGGTTGACCATAGGCAACCCCAAATACACCAACAACGTAACAGTTGGACCTGTCTAGTATTGTCCAAGTTATTCGTAATAATTGTAATTTCAACTGGTTTCCATGACATGCCATACGCTATGTTAAATAACCCCTAGAGAAAAAAAACTGACACCACACTTTCGAGCCACATTCTACCCAGAGATGTACTAGAAGGTTCATTCTACCATTTTATTCAGTCAGACCTTAGATACAGTACCGGTTGCACAATCATCCAATTTCCAAGTTTTTGTTCCTGGACTATCAATTTTATTTAAAACACTAAGCAAGGTTCATGACCAGACATTTAACTTAAATATAAGCCTAACACATATAAATTGGGACTCCCTAAGTGGACAGACATACACAAAATATATATCGCATTCATTGTCAAAGCTATTGCACCAAGTTGACCTAGATGATAATGTATAAATATTGAAGCTGTATGGGTGACCTACCACTTGGATATTCTCATTAAACGTATTTAAGGTATCACCTTTAGAGGGCGATATTCCTGGTAACGCATCATAAATAAAAACGTGTATATAAAATTGGGGCATGGCACTGATTGGATGGTACCTGCTGGCAAGTCAATATTCAGACATTTAACATGGATACCATTAAATTTATTAAATGTATTGTATAGATGCCTGTGATTTAGACTTAACGACTTTGAGAAGCTGTAGTTCAACGATTTTACCTGTATCTAATAGGGATGACATTCTCTAAACCCTTTGTCGAAAAACTGGTCACTTTTCACACATAATGTCACACGTGAATATCAAAATGTTAAACAGGTGACCATTTGAAATTTTGGGGGGCATTTCAAGCAATGCAAATTAATTGTTCACCTCCTCATTTCTTTGCATTTTTTTCCCTCTAGCTGGAAGATAATGCTTTCTTTATGCATTCCCCATCAGCATATTTTCACACTATAAAACGCTTTAATTTTTAAAACACAAATATTTGTCAGTAAAAATCGCGAAAGTGAATCAGTGAAAATTTGATGTGGGTCGTACAATCACCAATCACGAATATTCCTAGAAGAAGAAAAAAATAAGTTTACTGTGAGTGACATTTGACATTTTATGTGCAAGCCAAGGAAAAGGTACTAGCACCAATGAAACTGTTCTTTCAGAAGCTCTATACGTCCCTGCAAGTTTTCCATTTGTTCTTAAAAGTCAGTACCCAAAGGCGTTATCAACAACCAATCTTTTGAATTTACCTCAATTATCATTTTCCCAATTATATAAGTTCTAATTTTTGCATTACCTGGGCTTTTGTTATTTTAAATTCTATTGACTATTATTATAATATTATTATAATATAAAGAAAGAAAGTGGTCATTAATATGCATCATTTAACTTAACAAACAATTTCACGGGCATACGTCTAAATAAAACAGTTCAATTTACCACATTATGTTTTATACTTTGCTAGGAACTGCTGACACTCAATTTAGCATAACACAGATGCGCTCAACACCCAACATCTCATTGACTGGACTTCAGTAATTGGTAAATTTGCAGTAAACAAATGCCTACCTTTGTGAATAGTTGTATAAAATAAGGTCTGTCACAAGTCAACCTCAACAACACCTGTACAATATATCGGTCATCAATATTGCCTTACTAACATCAAAATAGTATTTTGGAATGGAATTGCAACTATTTTTAGAGACGAACAAAAGTCAACTTTTAAAAAAAGTGTTGACTCTCAAATCCTGAAATTACAGCATTATACAGGGAAGATGCGTCACTGTGTATACCATATGCTTGGATTATTCACAGGGCAAAAAGGAGAAAGAACTGAAACACTTCAAAGACGCTTTGTTGGGTAATTAGTTAATGCATGGAGGTATCTGTTTATACCTCCATGGTTAATGGATGACTGACTGTTTCAGGCTATGCCCCAAAACATAATAAATACACGACGGAAACTGTGCCCTAACATAGAAACTCGTAGGAAATAGTTTACAAATGTGTTCCTCCCATCTGGTGTCCCAGATTGTACAGAGACGGCGGCACTAAATTGTGCATGGGGTGAGATCTGTTCACCAACCTCGCGCTACTAGGGGGTCCGGGGGCATGCTTCTCCTTAAAAGTTTTGAAATGAAGACCCTCTGAAACACTATTTCCTGCATTGGGGGGGATTTTGCTGACACAAAGAGTTTCAGCTTGATTTTGAAGGGGCGACGTCCTTCAACATTTGTTTCGAGAGGCGACCGCCCCTCTCCCCTGTGCCGACCGCCCCTCTCCCCCTGTGCCACCGCCCCTCTCCCCCTGTGCCACCGCCCCTCTCCCCCTGTGCCACCGCCTCTCTGCCCCTGTGCCACCGCCCCTCTCCCCCGTGCCACCGCCACTGTTGTATAATAAACAATAGACAGTGTCAGATCCACAGTATGTACTATAGTTTTGCCCATTTTCAGGCCGTGACCCAAACATAATCCATTTTTAACGTATGTTTTTGCCGAATAATATCTAAAATATTGCGCAAATACATAGTCAGAAAATGGCTACATCACGTAAGCCATACGGCATCCCATTAATCATAAAATGTATAATTTTCTTTGAGCCATTATTTATATGTTTGTGATATACGATCATATAACTTTTCACTCGTGCAACATGTCTACAGATTTTAACTAAATTATTTGCTTAAACCTCTGCTGTCATGGAAGTTAAATGAAGCTACAATACTATAAGTGTTGTTAAAATTACATTCTGATATCATTTATGCTTGATTGTGGTCTTGGAATCTGGATTCGTACTTGTCACTGTGTGTTGCAGTATTCAGAGCAGGCACACTCTGTGAATGACACACAATCCCAATAGACGTCGAAACATTCAGACGCACTGAAAATCATTGAAAAGTGTGCTTTCATTCGATGTTCCTTTGAAAATGTTTACTCATATTTGCGTTTTATATTTGCTGGCAAAATGTTTCACACATATATATTCAGAAGATAGTTATATATAACCATACATAAGTAATCTATTAAAGTCACGGTGCCTAAACTATTAGTATGCACTCTTGGCTAGTTAAAATGATGTTTTACATGTCTGATGACATGTTACACCACTATAAGAATTGACTCAGGCGCGGGGTCACGACGGCAACTTTTGGAATTTTAGCAAAATCACAGCTGGTTTTGAAATGGCGGACTAACACGTTTTAAGTAAGCAGTCAGTACTATAGTTTAGTTGAATTGGCTTCATTTTAGAGACTTGCAACATCTGTGACGAAGATGAATATTTGATTTTTATAAAAAATGGAAAAATTAGTTTGTTTTTGATTGTTGTAAAATATGGAGCACTCATTGATTCTCTAATATGTAAAATAGCTTTACAAAAAATTGCTTTGTAGTATATGGCGTCCTGTAGCATCGCATACTTGTGATAACTGAATATGGTTACAATTTGTTACTATACGTTTACATCGTAGGAATTATAAAATAATGTTTCCATGGCTACGGCAAATGTCATGTAGCGGTTACTTGGGGTTAATGGGTGATTTGGCCGTTCACTGCGAGATATTGTCTATTGCGTGAAAGGCGAGAACAAAACGTCTGTCGCAATTTTGAATTATAATGTTGCGTATAGCTCAATGTCGAAATAAGGGATATTGTGTTAAAATATCCTTATTTCATCAAAATAGGTCACATCAAATGTGTATGTTAATGCATATTAATACTTTCGGTGTTTCTATGTCACGTTGCGTTCTTGATTTCACGCATAATGCGGGATCTTGCGGTGAACTGAAAATGGTCTATTAACAATTGCAGAGATTTTCCATATTGTTGGTTTTCCGTCTCTTTTCCTTTCTCTGAGTGACCCATTATCATTCCAAAAATCCACTTGCCCTCACGTTGAGACCATGCCACGTATTTGATCTCAAGATACATAGTAATTAAAGGTGTTTTGACTTACCAACAAGTCCAAAATCCAATCACACGTTCATGGCCAATCACATTACACATATGCTTAATCGATTATTTGTATTGTAGTATTATCTATGGTCAGATTTTACTAGAGCAGATTTTCATCGAATTCGAGTAGCTTATATTAATGCATTCAGAATGTTATGTAACTTTTAACACTAGTATTATTCACGTTTTTGCAACATTGTATGTCGATGACTTCCATGTTAAATTACACAATGATGATGCTAATTCTGTGCCAAAGAATTTGTTAGGAGGTGATGCAGTGTAGATTTTAAATAATCCATGTGGCGTATGTAAACGAGTTGTATGTTCTTAAGTAACTGTAGTTTGTTTTTGTTTTTCTATACGGGCTTTTCCTGAAATATAGTTAAAGTAAAGTTAAAGATTATACCTGCGCAAATATTTGTCAGGTGTGAGCCGCCTTGACACATACCTCGATATTATCCTAAGATAAAGAAATAACTCCGTCGCTGTCCATCCATATGTTACGTGTTAAAACCATGACAACTTGTCATCAATGTTGTTTTTATGAATACCGCTGAGTGATGTACGAACCTTCCTAAGGAATTTACTATATCATGCCTTAGCAGCCATTAATGAAATTACGTTTGATTTAAACCGCGATTTTCAAATCAAAATAATATAAATTAAGTTTGAGGATTTATTGTCACCTTGTTGCAGTTCTAAATACATTTTAGCCGATCACATGGAATCCAACTGTCTCTTTTGAAAAAAACTGTCACTTAGATTCTAAATAACGTTATGTAAATATAAATGCACTAAAACATGGACACACGGAACACAGTTAAGTCAATCAATCAAAGTCAGCTCCTGGATGAATAACATCAGTAGAAACTACTGCGCATGCCCATCACGAACTCTCGTACTGGTAGTGTGATCTATTTGTTAATATCTCGGCATTCAATACACAAGTTGACATTGTTCAGTGCAATGGTGGTAAACAGACATTACGATCAAGTCAACATAAAGTTCACGCTGTCACGTTAGTGGGGCCTATAGTATGATTCCGTTTACTGAGATGAAAACCAATTCATGTCTCGTGCCAGCTTTGCAAAATGTCAACTGATTGTGGATTTACGATGTGTGAGCAAATTAACACATGTTTACAGTCTGAACATAAATCGGCTATGTACACACCAAACTGTGTAATAAGTTCATGTTGTGTTGACTGTTTGTGTGTAATAATACCACCCACAAAGTTCAATGCGTTTAGCGTGACCTTTAGCTAGAATTGGTCTCGTCTGCAACTATTTACATTTGGCACTGGATGGATAACTTGCATATATTCGAGTATAAAACAGCAGGTTTAAAATTTGCCTATACGATCGACGGTTGGTCATAGTATTATTGATTATTTAAAAAAAAACGCAGTATAATCACAGTTTATACTAAAAATCTATAGCTGAATCAGTCATGGTGACACTATCATGTTGTAAAATGTTTACCCACCATTTTATATGAGATTGAAGCATACAGTCTTAGCAGGTCGAGGCACATCGGAGCTAAAACTTACGTAACAATGACTGGCTTACCAGTTACCCGTTAAATCGTTGGTGGAGAGAACCCCATAAGAAATAAAGTACCTTTCACGTAATGTTCAGGGTAATGTTCTGGAGATGCATGTTTCAGTGGATCTCAATTTGACCTTTTGCATAGATACATTTATCTTCTTGTAGTGCAAATGTTATAAGTGCAGACTTTGTACTCTATCCGCGTATATGACAAGGCCTCGGAGTACTGGTAGCAGAGGAGATGTTCTGTTTTGATGAGTAATAATTTTCAATCTTTCCGTTATCGCAACTAATACACTAATACAGTATTTGGTAAAATATTACTATTATAACACTTAGTTGACATTCGAGGCCAGATAATAATACTCCCTCCCTCTTGCTCCCTATAATGTATATCACCGTGACGTCATATGTGGTGTAACTTAAACGTGACTGACCAACGGTAATGGGATATTTTTTGTTAAATCGTGTAAAAAAATGCCTATATATACAATTTGGTAGAATTGCTATATAGTTAGGATTTGTGGATTGCATTAGTGTACGCGACAGTGATTCGTTGGTCGACGTTTCCGTACGACTGTGTGACCTTCTGATAGGGGTCATATTATCTCGTCCAGACAGGTATTTACGTAAACTGGGTATACTGTCCAGTTGAACACTCATCTGTAGGACCTGTTACAGCGACATGGTGAATCGCTGACCAAGTTTTCAACTCTCAATTCGGTAGGTTAATATTTGAATTATGCTTTTGTGATTTGTCGGGTATAAATAAAGTGGTGTATGCTTCAATGATACGCGAATCAAGTCAAATGTAACGAGTTACTGAGTATGACGACATATGTCATGCAAAAAAGTCCTGCCATCATCATTCGGATCAAACATACAGAGATCTCTTGAGCCAAATATATATTGGGACCATACGAATTGTACGGTTGTTATCACAATCCATTAAATTCGTTTTGTTCATAAATATCTTGCGTTTAAGCCATCTAAATAGTCACGGTTTGCTTCGCAGTTTGTCTTTGTCCTTGAGAACCATTATAGGTCATCCTCCTGACCCCGTGTATACACTTGGGCGGACTTTGAGTAAATATGATCAGATAGCACCTACTACAATAAAATAAATAACGTGGCGCAATTAACTGACATCGATTTGGTGTGATTATGAAAAACTTTAGTTTATTTAGAAAACATAGGGTGGCACGATAGCTACCCCGGAATATGTATTTTCTGACAAATTATTCTATATATGGTAGATAATGTAATTGCACGGAAAATAGGATGTTATCTAATCTTATTCTTACTTTAGAGTAGCTCTGAACAAAGGGCTCTATCAACTGTAACATATCTGAGCAGGACTCTTATAAAGGTCATTGAATACACCGTTAGTTGTAGCACCACGAAATACCTTAAAGCTAGTGACATATATATACCATATAGTACCATGCCATTCTTTATATAAAACATTCATGCTACGCGTCATTACAGACGAGAACTTTGAGCATCATATATATATCACGACCACAATTCAAAATTGGTCATCATTTTTTTCGGAAATGTTTTTTAAAAATAATACCAAAAACAAAAGAAGCAAAAAATCGATTTGTATAGGTGGACGTATCATGCAAATGTAAGGATGTGTTGACTAAAACCCGGGGGGGGGGGAGTTGCATGACACGATTGGTTGAAATAATCGCCTAATTTGCATAAATTAATATTCATGAGCAATGAAAAACTCGTTTTTTCAGTAATATTGTGCCAAAATGCTTTCCGATAGCATACATGTTAGTTCTAAATTGAAGGTATTTTTTGAGACACGTTTTCGATCAGACTCCAGCTAACTGTTGAAAGTAAGCATAGGTTTTCTCTTTACCATGATCATAGCAAGTTACGAAATTCATGGAGAATGCAGAGGCACGTTTAAATTTCACTCTAGTACTATTGCTCAAAATTGCTCAAAATGTTTTCGGTGACTTTTATCAGTGACAAGTTACCTAATTAGTATGCATTTCGAGAAACCCCAGTGTGTTTGCATGCGCAATTTGAAATGGAACAGTTTTGAACGCAATAAAATCACGCGTAGAACTCGGGCTCCAGCAAGAAATTGTGGCGTCAAACTGGTTGTCGGTTGAATTGTTTTGCAATAGACAATAATTTTGGAGCCTGTAGTTGTCTATGAAATGTTTCTAAGTTTTGTTGAGGCTATTCTGTAAAGAAATTGCTAAAATTATTTTATCTGTTCGTAAACGGGACGTTGTTGCTTTGACGATGGCTACGGACGACTGACGTCGAAACGTTCCATTCAGATCGGATGGCGCCCTCTCGTGCCAATCCCCCCTGCTAAAACCCTTTAATTTATTTGAATACATAGTTTCAAACAGAAAATGGCTTCACTAGTGTCTCATCGATATTTGGTTAGTGCAGACGAGGCAGAGATAGACCTGGAAGTCGATCAACGTTCTCAAGACAATCCAAATCCAGACGAACAAGCGAATAACATAATAACACGTAAAGAAAGCATCTCATCTAGCGATCGACAAGTCACCGGGAAAAAGAATAATGACGACTATGAAGACATCGCAGACATTGGGGATGAGGACCACCACCAAAGCTACCAAATAGAGCGACCCACGTACACGGAAAGACAATTCCATAACGAATACAAAGAGAATGATTTCGAGTATGTGCCATACGCCCAGAGACTTAAGAAAAAGATTCACAAGTGTCATTGCGGTCCTCGTTGTTGCAAAGATGTTATAGTCTCAACTCTGCCGATACTTGGATGGCTACCTGAGTATGTAATTAAAACACAACTTATACGCGATATTGTATCCGGTATAACAGTCTGCGTGATGAACATACCACAGGGTAAGTCAATCAGTGTAGGACAGAAGGGTATTGCGAGGGTGTAGCCCGAACCCCCCCCCCCCCCCGATGTCGTGTGGTGTTAGCTACTTATACTATATGTTTCAACTTAATTTCGTGTATAGGCAATGTCAACATAATTTCCCATCAACAAAATCCACTAATTTCCACCATCTGTTTACACTCACCACTCAGAAGTGAGGGCCACACCTACTTTACGACTTCAATGCTTAAAATGACATTAATGCAATAAATCATCGGTTGCAACACGTCCTCTGATTGGCTAGTCTCGCTGTCAATCACTCTCAACAACTCATTGCTAGTGAGATTGTTGAATTAAAGCCGTGTTGTGTTTGTGTCCTGTAACGAGTACCCATATAATGTACTTACAATTTGTATTTCACAAGTTGTGTATTTATCAATTTTGCAAACACAACAGCCATCACCTAACGGAATGTTTAGCATCTACTATAAAGAAATTCAACGCAATTTGTATTCATGAAATAGAGAGTGCAGACTACTTGGTTAAAGTAGAGCAAGGAATGAAAAACAAAATCTATACATATCCTGTTATGGTAGTTATATTTTACATACATTAACATAAATGCAGACAGCAATGAATACACATATGTTTGATATGTATTGTATATATTTACATCTAGGTATGGCATATGCATTGTTAGCTTCGTTACCACCAGTGTATGGTCTGTATCTGAGTTTCTTTGCTCCCATTGTGTATGCATTCACAGGAACTAGTAAAGATTTGGCAATGGGTAAGTTCCAATATGAATATTCTCACTTTGTATAGGTTTTAAAAACAAACATGTAAACTATTATCTATACATGACTGATACAATAGTGTGTAAATTGTAAACGTGAACATTTCAAGAAAACAATTGAAAACTACCTCGTAATAACGTGAATTGTTGTTTTATGACAAACATCAAGAACTATTTCGTAATAACGAGAAGCCGAATTTATTTTGCAATAATGAGAAACCGAATATTGTTTTATGGAAAAAGTACAACACTACCATAACGAGGTAGTTTAAAACAAATTATTAATTATGGGGTAGTATGACGTTATTACTAAGCAGTTTATTTCCATATGACGTATTCCGTATATCGTGATAACAAGATTTTATTTATGTTCATAAATGAAATACCAATTTCTTTAAAACGACGCAATATCACGTTATAACAAGGTAGTTTTTATTGTGTTTTCATAACACCGTATTCCGTATCTCGTTACAGAAAGATTGTTTTATTTTTGTCCATTCAAGCGCTTTTGGTTTATTGTTGGCACTAATAAGAATGCGAAAAATAATTGAGAAACTATTTCACACATTTATATCATAGTTAGCAATTACATTGTTTCAGGTACATATGCCATTGGTAGTATGATGGTTGGTGCAGCTATAGAGGACGTAGTACCTCATTATCCTGCCGATGAACCCCCTACTGATTATATGAATTACAATAACACGAATACAACAGCAATGCCGACGTGGGACAGAGAACAAGAATTGATTGACGCTGCTGTCATATTGGCACTTATAGTGGGCATTATACAGGTCAATATACTTGATATGATACAATGTTTTGAATAATGAAGCGAGTAAAAATCACACATAACGAAGATGATTGGCCTTGCTTTAAGCATTGTTATAATATGTTTATATATGTCAGGGTGATTGTCTGTCTTGTAAGTGTTGTAATGATAGGTTATACCAGAATTCCCTTCACTGGTGTACCTCCTCGACCTTGTCTTAGTGATATTGATGACGTCATCATCAAGACAGGGGTGTTTTTATTTTAATTATTATCGAATCAATTATTAAATCAAATCTTTTATTCGCGGCGAGGATATAAATGAGTTGATCCACCCTTTGTCTGGACATTGATATATTTTCTATTATTTTAGACGTAGTTTACTATTTTCACGAAACGTATAGTAAATATTAAGGTAGCGGGACTATTATTTGCATACTTGTTTTCATCTTCTAATTGTGACCAAACGACTACAAATAGACCCAGGAAAGTATATATTTTTGGAATCGCCAGACTTCAAGCTTTTCAAAGGTGTGTTTGCCATGCCTGTATCTGCATTCTACGGTGCGTTACTCAATCAAAAGTGAAAAAATACTTTTTTCGTAAAAAAATAATTACGCATTTATGCTGGTGATAAGAAGTTTTTTTTTCACTTTTCCTAGTTGTTCAATAGTCTGGTAAATTGAATGTGTCTGGTCAGTTTTATTCAAGCAGCGCGTTTTGAAAAGTAGTGTTCTGAATTTTAATTTCTGTTTTAGTCGCATTTCCCCCAACTCAAACCACAACACATTGATAAATAATCCATGAAATAGTTTGTCTGGACACATTCAAGTTCCTCTCATTGTCACCTTAAAGCTGTGAAAATTTGGTGTTAATCCGACGACAATAAGTATACGTTATTTTTTGTTAAAGACCTTGTATTTTGAAAAACATAAACTCCTAGAAAACGTCCATGAAGTCACAGCAAAGATTTTCAAGCTTGTTTATCGGCACAAATGATTTGTTTTTCCTTCAAGGTCTGTTTTAACATGTGTAGGGGACATCCAAATGTGTAAGGCTATTGGAAACCAAAAAATAAAGGAATGGGATAGCTATAATTCAATAAAATCGGCAGATGAAAACACCAAAATCAATGATTTTTTTCAGTGGCTGTGTGACCTTGTGTCTGATACATTCATATGCAAATGACTAATCTGTGAAATAAACAGGGGCGGAGACAAACCACTCAAATGTTTGGAAACACTCATTGTGTGTCAGATAGCTACTGATAACACATCCTAACATTGCTTTGTCTTGAGTTAATCTTTGAAACTTATAGGCACACAGATTAAACCTGTGTTGTTGATTTTGGAAAACACTACTGAAGCTGCCTTGCTTCCCTTCAGAAAATCAATATTTTAACCAACTTACATGACATTCTAGGTTACGTTGACTTTATCAGATGAAAGTTTATAGTGCATTTCATCAATTAATAAATAAATGTGAAAATCGTAATTTTCAACACAAATAATAGTCTCGCTACCTTAAGCCTGTGTAACAGTTGGTATATTCTACTGTAGAAATACAGCACATTCGTAGTATATTGTTATGATAGCGACATCACGTTCGCACATTCGGTTCACACCATAGTCAGATTTACTAGAGCAGATTATAATAATGCATTTAGAATGTTATGTAACGTATCCCCCAATTTTAACACTAATATTAGTCACTCTTTTGCAACATTGTATGTCGATGACTACACACAAGACGAGTTTTAGCTTTTTCCAACCCATTATGAAGAGCACTAATTCTGTGCTAAAGAATTTGTTAGGAAGTGATGTATATTTTAAATCATCTATGTGAAGTATGTTAACGGGTTGTATGTTTTTAAGTAACTGTAAACTGTTTTTTGTATATGGGCTTTTCCTGAAATATAGTTAAAGCAAAGTTAAAATTATACCCGTGCCAATGTTTGTCAGGTGTGAGCCGCCTTGACACATACCTCGATGTTATTCTAAGATAAAGAAATAACTTCGTCTCTGTCCATCCATATGTTACGTGTTAAAACCATGGCAACTTGTCATCAATGTTGTTTTTATGAATACAGTTATAAATACATTTTATCCGATCACATGGACGTCATGATATTACTGAATCCGGCGAGATATCATCGTTTTTCCTTGTATTTTCGAGCTGTTAATTTTCAATATATTATTATAAGCAGAAAGAAGATTTATAGTATTAAGATTATGACGAGAACATTGTATGCACTCGGCCAATACGCACCACTGTGAATAGATTTGATTTCTTTATGTAGTAAACAGGAGTTGTTTACAATAATTCAACAAACATTATTTTTTTATTTCATATTACAGCTAATTATGGCGGTTCTACACCTTGGCTGGATTACAATATATTTATCTGTGCCTTTCATGAACGGATATATATCAGCAACTGCTTGCCGTTTATTTACTATCCAATTAATTAATATGCTGGGAGTGACTGTGGGTAGTTACAGCGGTGCATTCGATTTATTTTATGTGAGTATGACGTACGTGTATACGCCGCAATTGATGCATTGATTTTGACTATGAGGTTATTACGAGGATACCTGAAAGCATGCACGAAGACAGTACAGCGGAAGTATCGACCTTAACCTTATTATTATACAAGGATACATCATGGGAATGGCGAAATCCAAATTATTTAGAACAAAATCAGCAAACTTCTTCGTGTAGAATCCGGTCAAACCCTGGTGGCAGCCATGTTTTAATAATAGAGGACGCGCGTAATCATTCCATATTTGGAATTTGCATTTCCTTATATGGTAGGATGAAAATGCCCCGTAAAATACCGCACGGCACGCAAGTGGCGTCACAGTGACAGATGTATAATATTAGTGTTTATTTCATCAGTACGTTGTTCTTGTAATTCATCTCCATTGATTGAGACACATACAAATACGCGACAACAATTGTAGTTTACCCATTAAAATGGCAAAAGTTAATTTAAAATGTGGCTATTCTATCTGTAGACATGGGGAGACATATTTGAAAATGTCGATGAGTGGAACTATGTGACTATTCTACTATCGATTTCTTGTATTCTAACAATAATTGCCATTAAAGAGATTGAGATCCGATATAAGAAACAACTGCATGGATATCCCCTCGGCTCAGAGTTAATTGTGGTAAGTTTTTTGTCAAGCGACAGATTGACAGTTGTGTAATTCGTATTATTTCACTTATTTTAAGGCGCCATTAAATTTTCCCAATAACGTCATCCTAATTTTCATTGAAACTTTCAATAAATAGTTGCTCTAGTTTATGGTTGAAACTGTGCATATTGATTACTTAATTTACACAAATTAGCAAATTGTAGGTGCTTCACTAATATTTTCATATTTCAGTGGAACTTAATACTAATAATAGTTGTACTCTCACTTAGGTGATACTAGGAACGATAGCGAGTTACTTATTAGATCTAGAAGAGAATTATGGTGTTGCCGTCGTTGGAGAAATACCAGCTGGGTAAGTGAAGTTAATATTATTCCATAATAATAAGTTATATATATACTGCCCTCATTCATGTATGTTATTGTATTGGTTTGCAATTATGGTTCATATTATAGATTACCTACACCGAGTGTTCCTTCAACTACGTACCTCACAGACCTGATTGGTCCTGCTTTCCCAATTGTCATTATATCATATGCTATTGCAATGGTAGTAGTGACATTATTCGCTCAGAAAAAAGGATACAAGACAGATGGTAACCAGGTATGTATCTTGTTACCAGATATGCAAATATGTGCGTAATGTTCATGTGCGTAATGTTTTTGTATTTGTAAATTTCTTTTTGACTACAAGTTTGTGTATTTGATTTCTATTAATCAAGTTGCATTATTCTTCTGTAATTTATGTGCATATTTGATGCGAATGTTTGTATCTTTATTTTCTACTTGTCTGTGGTGGTACTATACAGGAACTGGTAGCTTATGGAACAACTAATGTAGTAGTTTCATTTTTTTCCGGATTTCCGGCTAGTGGTGCTTTCGACCGTACATTAGTCCAAGATGCTGCAGGTGGTTCATCACAGGTAATTGTATATGAAATCTCTGTTAGAAATTGTAATTAAACCCGTTTATCTGAATACTATGCTGTCACAAAACAACCCTAACTACCTTGGTTATAATCTAAGGTCAAGGCGATGACGTTCTTACGAACTCAACCTTAAAGGCGGTGGTCGTCGCGCAGAGCGTGTTCGGATTTCATGTATTACTAAATAAACAATGTATTTTACACGCGTTGTGTACGTCGCTATGAGTCCCATATCGAACAGGACGCGGCAAGACGACTGCCTCCCTTTAAAATAGAAGGTTGGTTTATTATCGGCCTTACCCATACATGCGAAATAAAATTCAGATGACGGATGGTATACTGTGACCTAATTCCACAACCAGCCGGGGTGCTTTAGATTGGCATTTACTATCAGTCCAATGAATAGTGACACATGTCACGATTATTTCAATAAACTATTCAACAAAATATATCAAATCAAATGCGCTCAACAGACAATCCAATACACGTGTGTACAGGGGTGTAATAGTTAATAATAAACAGTGAGTATTCAGGTATCAATGTCAGTAATTGTTCATACATATCGAGAAATCGATTGCTCAGTTATATCCGCAATAAGTCGATGGACCCATCGCTGTCACTTTGGTGATTACACGCACTATATTGTACAAATTCTGGTCTTACTACAGATCACATGACACACAGAAAACAGTTTTGAGTTATTTTCTTTCAGATTGCTGGACTGGTAAATAGTGCTGTGATGCTGGTAGTACTACTGTGGATTGGACCATTTTTTGAGGCTCTTCCATCGGTAATGTATACTTAACTAACTTCAAATTCAGTATATTGGCAATTGGGATTTGTATGGTTTCGATACAAGATTGATATGTTCAACATTACTTGGAATAGGTCAACATTAACAGAAAAGAATTAAATAATTCAGACACTATTTGCGGCAATAATTTGATTCATATTTCCCTAATTTTTCTACATCATTGCTCAGTCATTGTAGATTTGTATATTTATTTTGTCTTCACAAACAACAATTGCTTTTTACAAAATCTGTTTCGATATATGTATTACTCGGCAAGATGACATTTATGATTACGCGACAGTATAATAGCCATCATTCCGGACAAAGATTAAATGATCAACCAACCAAAAGAATTGATGTTGTGACATATTCTTATTAATATTCATGAAATATTTTTTAAAAGCAAATAATCAAATTATTATTACTATGCAACCGCCTAGACAACAATGATTAAGTTGGATATGATTAGGCTGCAATATGACATCTCAAATGTGCATAACAGTGATTATATGTAAACTATGGTTATGGTCAATGGCGTTAGGTGCCCGCAACAATTACGATAAAGACATTCCGTTTTCGACATTGTAAAATTATTCCGTTTTTTGAAGGAAAAAGTGTTTTTACCAAGTAAAATCACATTTATTGCAATTATTGTTCATACATAAGTTTTTAAGAACGCTACGGATTTTTTAATTTGAATGAAATGCAATATGATCGAAAATATAACAAATTATGTTTGAAATAAGGTAATTATGAAAATTATTATTGGTGTATCATGCATTTTGTTAATACATATATGTCTTAAAATATTTCTGAGCTCACTTGCCAAAATCAGATGTTTTCATTTTTTCCACACACAAGAAAACACGAAAGAATTTCACATTGTCGAGAACGGAAAGACTTTATCGCAGTGTTCCGCGTAGGAAGTAAAAGAACGCACATAGCAACGACCCAGAAAACAGCGATCTGAGAAAACTCAAACATAATAGACTACTATTCTGAGTAGGCCCTTCGCAATAATTTTGAACGTTGTTCAAGAACATATTGACTACAAGCCGATCATTGCAACTTCCAGATTTATGTTTTACATCTTACCTCGTGTGTATAGTACCAGATCCACTGTTAATCACCACTCACGCGAAAAGTGACACAAAAAAGGTTAAATCATTCACATTTCTCTGTTGGTATTATGGTTGTTTTTGGTGCATAATTGTAAGCTAAATATGAGCCGGCTAAAACATTATCGTTGTCTATTTGCACGCCCTCTTGTAGCTTCTTTGGTTTATAATTTATTCTTACTTTGTTACAGGCTGTACTTGCGTCGATTATAATGATCACTATTGCCGATGCATTCCGCAACATTCCCCGTGACGCCAAACTATACTACAATGATATATTAGACTTTGTAAGTAAGCATATATAATATGTCACATACCTCTTCTAAGTAGTTTTTTTGAAATTCCTATTGACTAAATTGTAATCTACATTATCTAAATAATATATCTGTTTGCTATCGTATTTGACACTGAACATTATGTTAGAACGGGAAAAAAAATAGTATTCTATATCGACAACTCATACACAACTTTATTCCATCGTTAACTTCGCACAAACATTATAATCAAATTATATTTGCTGGAGATCACCTCAACCGAAATTCTCTGAAAATATTCGATATGAATTGTATAATTTGAGAATTTGTTGTATATTTTGATATTTCAGCCTAAGGATAAGTCATTAAATGACAAAATATTACCTACGATATATCAATAAAATCTGCTTTCACTAAAATTAATCTCTTATGTGCATGTTGTGTACCAGGATTCATAATGTACTGCTTAATATGTATTTGCCAAGAATATATACGATTTGTAAAGAAAGTGCCCAGATCTTGCTCAGCCAAATATATTGCCTGATAGTTACTATATGTATTGTCTTGTTGCTATAGATTTGATGATGAAACTATTGGTATAATTTATCAAATATTAATCAACAGTTTTATTTTAATATCAGCACGTTTGGTGGGTGACTGGTATGGCTGTTATCTGCTTCGATATTGATTTAGGACTTCTCATCGGTGTTGGGTTTTCCATATTCATTCATGTATGGAGAACACAGGAACCGTATTGTACACTATTGGGTAGAATAGCCGATACTGAACTCTACAAAGATATCAAGTGGTATTCTGATGTAAGTATAAACTATCACTTACTATATATTATGAGAAGTAAATTCAAGAAGGGACACATTAATCACTCATATTTCCTGTGACCAAATACTGCTTTGTGTTCCAGGCCAATGAATGTCCTGGGGTCAAGATATTCTGCATGCATTCGTCACTGTATTTTGCAAATACAGCACATTTCAAGGCAAGAGTCTACAAATTGACTAAAATCAATCCAATGCAAATATTGCGACAAAAAGCCAGACAGGAACAATTAGAATTATTGGAACGGAAGAAGAAACTAAAAGAAATA
Organism: Saccoglossus kowalevskii; assembly: GCF_978046115.1. Classification (NCBI taxonomy): domain Eukaryota; kingdom Metazoa; phylum Hemichordata; class Enteropneusta; family Harrimaniidae; genus Saccoglossus; species Saccoglossus kowalevskii. The sequence goes on from NC_140641.1 coordinate 27,809,067, forward strand.
AAGAAAGACGATAGTGTAGACGTCATTGTGCCTCAAGAATCAGAACAAGAAATGTCACAGGTGAGCATGCTATAGGTTACATGCACCGATGTTGTGGTGTTCCTTGATTTTGGTTTTCTTCTGTTAATATTTTGTAGCCAATAAGACTATTACGGATTGTTAACACGGCTGATTATGGGAGGAAACCCAAAGTGGATATACATTCAGTACTATTGGAAACATAAATTGGAGGGTCGCTAAATTGTTCTTATTTTCGAGATACCGAGTCTAGAAAGTGGTCTATCATTTTTCAGTCTTCAGTCTCGAAAAAGATTCAAGCGTGCAAAAATTAGGTTGGAAAACAACAAAATTGTCCTGAAGTTTAAAATTTCTATTCGATCGGGGAAACGTCTCTCACTACACAAACCAAATACATATATTCACTAAAAATATTTACATATTTGACAAAATGCTTTGAAATCTTTTTTTGTATTCTGCTAAGGGTAGTACACAATAGCCGAGGTCTTCAGCACACGTCCATCCACAGTAATGTATTGCTCAAGTAATCATAGACTCACGACCTTCTGTTTGACGTCGCTTTGAAATAAAACTAACAAGGAGGAAGGACGACTTAAAAAGCAAGCTCATTGTATATTTCAAAATATTTAAATTGATGGTAATGTTTGAAATTAAAGACAAACATATACTGATATTGATCAGTTCCAATCGATGTATATCATTTTTAACAGTATTACAATCACTGTTTTCATTTCTTAGATTTAGTATTTATTTCTGACTCACTAGATATGCAGACCGATTCGACAGAATACAGCAGAAGGGTTATGACTTTATAAACTGCAGTGTGATAGATAAATGCTAAGGCGCAAAATAAATGTTCGGAGTAAAGATTGTTATCAAACAAAACATTTTGTTAAATTTGCAAAACTCTATTTGACAGGTCGTTGACCCTGGATGACCTCATTTGCATACTTGTATGTTTTCACAAATTTCGACATCATTTGAGGACGTCAAACGAACTATTACTTTTGCGTAGCCTTTATTGGCCTGACATGCTGTCACTTAACAGACATATGCGATCCCAGTCAGCTGGTGCACACGTGATAATAAAATAAAAACTAAATAAGAGACAAGTTGTGAAACGCGTTTTTTTAGATTCCTACAAATCAGGACAAAAATGACATTCTTTCACAGAAATACGATCCATTGGGATAATATTAAGCCAGCCGATAACAAAATTCGGCCGAATTCGTCGTTATTGTGTGGAAAATCGCTTAAATACGAACACCTAATTACACGAAGAACATAAAACACATTCCTAGGGTATTTGAAACCAAAAATTGTCATTCCAGCTCAGCAGCCAATCAGCGACGGCCTTACAGTCATATGACAATTTCGGCATTTTTGTGAAAGATTGTCATTTTTGTCCTGATTTGTAGGAATCTGAAAAACGCCAGCTGACTGTGCATGCGATATAGTATCGGTGACTTAATGGCGGTAAGAATCTGAATAAAATCTCCAGTCAGATGTGTTTCATAACCTGTTAAAAAGGGGTACACTAATATGACAAATCTTTAATTCGTTGTAAAATCTTACTACAATTAATTGTTTATGGAATAATACACAGACGCGAAGACGAGGACACTCTACCAAACCATATTCCACTGACAATAACAAAAGCAGTGATAACTTGATAGTTGATGAAGACGACAGAGAGATGGGCAGTCCACATGGAACATACATCCCTGAGCTAGAAGACGATGACAGTTACGCTGGTGAAGATGGATTAAGTACAGATCTCTCTCCAGGAAACAAGATTCACACAATTATAATCGACTTTTCTCCCCTCAACTTCATTGATATTACGGGACTAACTGGATTACAGCAACTTTTCAGGGAATATCGTTTAATTGGGATCAAGATTTTGCTTGCACACTGTAAAAGTAAGTATAACGTGTGTGTACCCTTTAGAGACGGAGCTGATATTATAAATATTAATATTATATATTAATATTATTCAAGGAAGTGGAATTGAAACCACTTACCATTTATCACAATTTTTCTTCTCTGGTCAATATAAGGCCCTACACGCAAAGAGCTACCGAGATCTCGTTGGGGCGAGAAAGCCACGAGACTTTTTTTCGCCTGTCTGTATTCCGTTCTCATCTGTTATTGCGTTCACTGTTCCTCTGATATATGTAAATTCCGGGATGAAACCATGGTATTTGAAACAGTAGACGCGATTACTGGAGAGAATTGATCACTATTTCAGGGGGAAAAGGAAGTCTCGTGGCTCTATCAGGGGGAAATTCTTCTCCACGGGGTTCTCCACACTTGTCAGGGGGAATCTCGTCTCGTCTCTCTATCTCGTCCCCTTGAGGTGCGGGGTCGGGGAAGTCACTTATACTTTACAGTCAAATAAGACACACACAACGAAATACGGTTCAACTCTCGTCTTAGTCGGTCAATCGAACACTCTATAAGACACAGCGCCCTGGGGAAAAAATCCCCAAGACTATCGCAAGGCTGACCCAAGACTAGCCCAAGACTGGACTGCCTCAAGGCTCGCCCCAGGACTGGACTCTCGACTGCGTCTATCGTGCTGTACTCTCCAAGACCAACTCAAACTCTCTTTATTCATTTTCAAAACTCTAACCAATTACAAAACAGTAAAAAGACTCTAGGGCGTAACCTTCAATCATAAAGCCAATCACACTAAGTACTGAATACGTCATATCTTTTGATTAATCGTTCACTACATTAATAACTACGAATACTAACTGTCAGAATCGTAGTCAGAGTAGCGACGGTTATCTCGTAATTAGTTCCAAATCACTGAGCCAAGTTCCGTCCAAAACTTCAAATAGGCCTAAACGATGACAGACATAACACAGCAATTCAGCTAATAATCAACTAATTAAGTCGATTAACAGATACGCGTAAACTAATTCATGACAGCTCACTCGCTCTTAACAAGATCTCAGAGTCTCTTGTAACAAGTCTAAGGTCTTTTGATTATTATATTGAGATACCGACATTCTAACACGTGCCATACTGCTGATAAGAGTTACGTAAAACCCTACATTAATATTGCTGAAAACGCACGAATTGTTGAAAGAATTATTCACACAAAAGGCTTATTATGTTTTACTTTAATAAGTTAACTATTTGAATACATTGATGATTGATTAATTGTTTGTTAGATTGGTTGCTCGATTGATTGATTGATATAAGCATGTCAATTTCAATTTTGTTAAATAATACACAAGGGTAACTACTTTTTTACTTGAATATTTTCGCAACGATAAACTTAATGTCCGGCCGCTCACAATGCTAAGAGCACGTTGTGTATTACGTACTGGTTCAAGCAACTTGCAATATTAGGTTTTTAAATACAATGTATTGTTTGTGTGTGGACTTTTATTTCATGTACGTTTTAAAAACGGTTCCTTCTTTCTTTCAGAACGTGTTCGCGATTTTCTTTCTAATGTCCATTTTTATGAAAAAGTTGGAATTGAGGAAACGGCTTGTTTGTTTGTAACCGTCCATGACGCTGTCCTCAGTACAGCTGCACCAGATAAGGTATGGATTATACAGAGCCAGGTCAATGTCCGTACACTGCTCAGTCGAAGACATTTTATGAATTTCAAATTCAAAGTATTAAAATAAAAAAAAACGATCACGACATTGTGTATAGGTACCGTTGCCATAATTACAACAGCGGGTCATATTCAAAATAAAAAGTTGGTGATGATTTTTTAGTCAATCCTACATACATGTATTTGGACAACTACCAACATTGTGGGTGGATAAACCTTCCTTATTGTTTTGCGTATATATATATATATATTATTAAAACATGTGTTTTTTTTTAATAATTGATTTTCACTTTTTATTTCCAGGTCAACAATTAGTCAAAAAGTATCAGTGAATTCTAAATACTTGTAGCAAGGCACAATATAAGAGTAACACTACTGATCATTATATCATCAAATCAATGGAACTTGTAGTCATAGTTACAGAATATAATTAGTATATGTTTGTATGATGCTTTGATTAACCCTTTCTAAACCCTATTATTAAATACTCGTTCCATTTGTACTTATTTATTGTAGAGATATTTATGAGACAGTGTTAAATTAAATGTGTCTTATCCATAATTTGTGTATCACAGCATTTCAAGGTCATTTTGATCATTTTGCGTCGCATCCACAATTTATAACTAATACTGATTCATTTCAATATGGCGGAAAATGTAACTCGTGTACAATTCGGTTTATTAGTTGTAATGTGTCACTAACACAGTTAGCGTCTCTTATAAAATCGACCTCAATTATTGGGGAATTCAATTATTATATATAATATAACTATGTTGTCATTACCATCTGTAGTAGAATCAATGCATTTATCGTTTTTTTTTATAATTGATTGAGAAAAATGGCCATTTGTGTTATGTGTAGACTCGGTCGAAGTTGTCAATGACGCTCGATTACCGGCTATACTAGAATCGCTTCTTCGGTCTGTTTTTCCGTTTCGCTATCAAAAATAAAGCAAAAGCAGTGAAAAGGGCAGAAGACGTTTTTTTCTTCTTTATTTTGCGTTATCATACAAATAAAATGTGGGATTGGGCGCCGGTCGTAAACGGACCACACTATCACGCGGCACATATGCGTGATTGTACTTTGCTCATTTCATTTAACGATTGTTTAAAATTTGTTGACGTAATTATTGTTTCATACTCGTATATGCATGAGTTGTCATAACCAGTTCCAGCTCTGTGAAATGTTAAAGGTGGTCGTCGCGCCGTGGTCTGATCAATAAGAGACTCATAACGACGTATACAACGTAAAATACATTGTTTGTTTACATGAAATTAAAACATGTGCTGCGCGACGACCACCGCGCTTTAAGACCAGCAACGTTATAGTTAGTTTATATTGTGAAGATTGCTCGTTTAGTTTAGTATGCATTTTAGAATTGTTTGAAACTTATATCGATCGTTATATATCCATGCGTATATTTACTTGTGTATAATAAAAATTAAAGTTTAAATACGTACCAATATATATATATTGAATGATGATAATTGCATGTCGAATAGTGTTACAAAGCGACTAATGTATCTTTCAGAATTCAGGGAAATTATCACACCTACCCATAAAACATGTTATAATAGAATTTTAAAATTTGGATTATGTTCGTAATATATATACCAACATTATTTGACTGGTTGAATACTCTGCCTAATAATACAACTCAGATTGTACATAACCCATTAAATATACAGTGCATACAACTAGCTATGTATTAAAACACCACGAGAAAGTGTGGCTTTACAAATATAAAACAAAGGTTTTTACCAAGGTCAAGTAAATTGCGACAAGGTTCTTTCAATTACAATGGGTAGGGATGCGTTGTCCAATTATTACTATATTATTAATAATTATATCTCACTTTTAGACCAACATTTCAGTACTGCATCGGAGGTCAGAGTAAATATGAGTTGAGAAACCGGGACAAACCCCCGGGCAGATGGCTCCTGGATGCAAGATTTGTTACCATATATTTGAGAAAAATCATCTCAGTTCTAGACCATAACTATTTCAATATTTATAACCACTTCTATACAAACTGGCATGGAAAAAACGTGGGCGGCACATGCCAGTATTGCTCTTCTATGTGAGATAGAAATCCGATAAAAATAGTTGCAACGTGTGATTTCGTGAAAGGAAAATGTTATACATCAGATACATGTACATTGTGTATATTACCCAAACTGTTACCCTGCAGTTGATAGTAACTGTAGAGATAACCAATATATGACAAGTAAACTGGTGATGGTGTAGAACCATAACTGCCTCAGCTCAAAGACTGTTATGTAATACAAGGGAATGTAAAGGGAAATGTATTGTAATGTTACCTCTGTGTAACAATATATCCGCATTTACCTTCACTATTAAGGAACAATATGGGAGTAGAAGCAAGGCTACGCAAATTTGCGAAATAACAGTTAGTTAGAATTACCAGACATTGTGGGATATAAAGAAGTGGCATATTAACCAAACAAACATACTCGCACATATCCATACATGTCTTATTGTGTGGGGGAAAGCTGTCATGTACACAATCATAATAACTGGAAATGGTTTCACAACAAAAAACAAGTGTTATTGCTGTAAATAATTATGAACAATAAAAACTGAAATTTAGAAAAACTATGAACAAAAAATAATGAAAGTCTGTGATTTTCTACACAATTTCCAGGAAATTATTAACCGAACCATAACATTTATATAAAGCACAGTGCTGAGATTCACTTCGAGTATATTAGAAATATAATCTTACAATTGCATATGAGTCGTCAAAACGTACAGTTTGGTGACATAATTCAAATTTTGTATAGTTCAATATGCATACAACCACCCATGTACTAGTACATTTTGACAATAAACCTCTCTTTCACATTGTGCAAATACAAACAAGACATTAAACCTTCCTGACAGTAACATGTAAGCGTTGTATTAATCCGAATGAAAAGACTTGAGTCACGGCGAAAACTTCTATCGAGTCGCCCAATGTGCGGGGTCATTAATTAAATAATATTAATTTTATTAATATCTACACATTCCCCGGAGGGATTGGCAATGGCTATAAATGTTTAAGAAAGAATAAAAGGTTAACAAAATTAGCTAATACATTACTATAACAGAGAAAGAAAATATTAAGACTAAATTATTATAGAATAAAAATATAGAAAAAATGCTTAAACTATGAACGAAAATTGTCACTGGGGTTGCTGTCTTATTTCAAAACACTTCTTTAGGCACTTTGCTACAGGGAGTGTTAGACCACTGTTGTTTAGCAAGGCTATGAATTGTGTCTTTGGTGACAAATTTTGGTTTTTGCCATTTCTATCGGGGGTACAACTTTTGCATGACATCATTAGGTGATATTCATCTTCTACTTGATTCTGATCACAAAGGTTACATAATCTATTAGCAAGGGGTATTTCGTTGTGTCTGTCAGTCACAATATTTTGCAGGGTAACAAGGTAGGTTTCAAAAGCAAAATGTTTTTTTAATTCTCTGTATGTTCTTAATTTATTTATATTTCATTTTGGTTTGATTAATTGTCGTTTTGTAATTCACTTTTCCAAGTTGATATAAATGATGTTTGTATATTTTTATTAATTTGTCCAAATCGCCTTGTTGTTAGAATTTCATTGTTGTCAACCAGGTTATACCATTTACTATTAATTTCTTAATATTAATAATTTACTATTAAACTCAAAAACATCGTAATGTTATTACTTCTACACCAGGCAACACCAATTAAAACCAACATCGATTTAGAATTACTGTGGTCAATGACATTGAAATTTTTTGCTTTTCCATAAAGCAGCAGTTTCCCTTTTTTAATAATCAAAACTACCCTTGATACCCTGGAGATGTATGTCAATTGTTTCACAACAACGACTATCCCAAGAGATTTTCGTCTTCTCAATTTCTCAAGATAAACGTCCCAGGGTTGTTTTGTTTACGAGAAGGAAATGTCCTTTGACAGCATTACTTGAATTAATTTCCATTGCACAAAAAGCAGCAAATACTCTTACTGAAGCACAGAATTGGCATGATTTTTCCCGGCCATTCACGCAAACTGCAAATCAAGACTTTTACCGCATCCATAGTTGTTGACAGCCAATGGATGATGATGGATGTATTGTGACCCCCGGATTCTGACCTTGCATTCTTGCCACATTTACTTTTATACCCGTTCAATTATTTCATCCAGATTCCATGAAATTTTATATTTAAAACCAACCTTTATTTCACAGTCACTCAAGTTTTCACTTTTCTAAAATTATCTTACTAATCAAAAGACTTTTCACTCCCATCATGCATTCTCCCATAGTACTTCCGCAGACGCAGCGGCGATCGCCAACATATCTACAAATAACCTCGCTCTCAGGAGCTGAGGAATAATACATATAATGCCCTCTAGTGGCCATATATCCAGATACTTTTGCTCTGTATGTTTGTTCGTGTTACAGTGGAGTAAACCTCATGTCTGTACGTTTCACCTGACCTAATAGTCTCTTGTTTTATTAGCGAATATTACATGGTGGCAGTGGTGTTTTGACTCACAAAAATGGCAGATCAAAACCAAGCAGTTCCAGGAACACCACAACAAGCAACTCAACTTCCAATTCCCGAGAAATTTGATGGATCAACCGGACCAAAACAAGAAGAACTGTGGCCAAAATGGCTGAAACATTTTGAACGCTACAGAATGGCTTCAGGTCTCCAGGTCAGTACACTACTGTACGCTATGGGAGATTGTGCAGATGATATCCTCACAACACTGCGAATTGACGAGGAAACCTCCACATATGAGGATGTGAAAAAAGCCTTGAATGAATATTACCAAGTTCATCGTAATATAATAGTGGAGCGAGCAGATTCAATAAACGGGTCCAAACACATGGGGAACCCATTGATGTCTTCATACAAGATTTATATCACTTAGCTGAAGACTGTGATTATGGTGTGCTGAAAGATGACCTTATAAGGGACAGAATCGTTGTAAGAGTTTTAGATGACTCACTGTCAGATCACCTGCAAATGAAATCAACCCTTACACTCACTATCGCTGTACAAACATGTCGTCAGGCCAAAGCTAGAAAACAAAGTCGTGAAGTAGTTCGTGGGGACACTAGTATAAAGCCAAGTAAAGTTGATTTTGTAAAACACTCAACTGCATCCCGTAGAAGTAACCAGAAATATAAAGCACAGCCAAAGAAAGTGACAAACATGGTTACAGCTGTACTAGCACACAAACACAAGATAGCTGTCGATGGTGTGGTGGTCAACGTCACGATACAGATTCCATTTCTCGGAGAAGTATATGGAAGTGATGACTACTGGAGTGCAGTAATAAAGGTAAACGGACATGACACACACTTCAAATTAGATACTGGTGCTACAATGTCAGTCATTAGCGACAAATTACCATGGCTGAATGAGGCAAAACTGAGTTCAACTCGTCAATCGCTTCGCGGACCAGCAGGTACTCAGCTTCCAGTAATCGGTACATTCCGAGCTACGCTAGTGTACCATGAAAATAAGAGATCCGAGACTGTTTATGTGATAAAGAACCAGGCATGTTCATTACTCAGCAGGAATGTGTGCGTTCAACTGGGAATATATGTTGATGAAGTGCGAAAATCAGACCCAAACACACCAACGAACTTCAGAGCAGAATTCCCAGCATTATTCAAAGGTCTAGGCAAGTTAAAGTCTGAATATCACATAACACTTTGCGCTGACCCAGAGCCAGTATGTCTATATACACCGAGAAAAGTACCACACCCATTACTGCACAAAGTGAAGACAGAAATTGAGACAATGCTACAACAGGGAGTAATTTCTCCAGTAACTGTGCCAACTAAATGGTGCTGTGGAATTGTACCCGTACCTAAATCAAACGGTAGGGTTTGCATCTGTGTTGATCTCACACAACTGAATAAATCGGTTCAACGTGAAATACATCCAATGTCGTCAGTAGATAAGAGCCTGTCTAAACTAGCCAAGAGTAAGCTATTTACCAAACTTGATGCTAATAGCGGGTTTTGGCAACTCCCACTAGATGATGATTCAAAGCTTCTCACAACCTTCATAACACCGTTTGGGAGATATTGCTTTAATCGTCTCCAATTTGGTATAAGTTCGGCTCCAGAAATATTTCAACGCACCCTATCAGGTGTCCTCGAAGGACTAGATGGGGTAATTTGCCATATGGATGATATTCTAATTTATGGGTCTAACCAAACAGAACATGACAAACATGTCAGAGCGGTCCTACATCGTGTACAGCAAGCTGGACTAACACTTAACGACAAATGTGAATTCTCGAAAGACACAATCAAGTTTCTCGGACACATCATTGATAAAACGTGAATACACGCGGATCCTCAGAAAACCAACGCAATTGCTAAATTTCCTGTGCCAACAAATAATACCGAATTACAGCGTTTTATGGGAATGGTTAATCAACTAGGAAAGTTCATCCCAGGACTTGCAGATCGCAATGAGCCATTACTCGAATTGTTACATAAGGAGAATGCCTGGGTTTGGGGTGAATCTCAAGCAAAATCATTACAAGAGATCAAGAAGTGTCTAGTATCGACTGAAGTCCTCGCACACTATGATCCAAATTGTCCTACGATTATCGCAGCCGACGCATCAGCAACAGGCATCTGTGCTGTTTTACTACAAATACAAGACAATGGAAAATGACGACCAGTCTGCTATTCATCACGATCACTCAGCGACACAGAAAAACGATATGCAGTTATTGAAAAGGAGGTTCTCGCAGCGACATGGGCTTGCGAGAAATTCACTGACTATGTACTCGGACTATATTTCTTATTAGAGACTGATCATAAACCCCTAGTACCACTCCTGAATACTACAAAGCTTTCAAAAATGCCGCCATGCATATTACGCTTTCGTCTAAGGATGATGCGATTTAACCCAATGGTCAGTTATGTACACGGTACACAGCAAACAACTGCGGACGCCCTATCATGCGCACCAATCGGTATACCAGAACAAGTTGACACAGCATTCAGCGTGGAAGTCGAAAACTTCACCAAGCAATACATACAGGTACTTCTCGCAACTGCAAAACGTATACACGACATTATAGAAGCACAGAAAGCTGACGAGGAATGCACGCAAATACGAGAATATTGTCTACATGGATGGCCTGCATACATGCCTCACTAGCCATTACTACATCAGTACTGGGAAAACAGGAGCCATCTCACAGTCACCGATGAACGAATCATAATTCCACGAGACATGCGACTTGAAATACTTGACTGCATTCATCAAGGTCATCTGTGAATTACTAAATGCCGTGCAAGAGCCCGGACATCAGTATGGTGGTCTGGGCTCTCTACAAGCATCGGAGATCTGATATCTAAATGTTTTACATGTGCCAAACACCGTCCAGAACCTACTGAGCCAATGATGTCATCATCATTTCAATCTCGTCCATGGGAACGAGTGGGAATGGACCTCTTTCAATACAAATCCAGAGTATACATAATAGTGGTAGATTACTACTCTCGATGTGTGGAAATAAAGAAACTATCAACGTTAACATCCGAGAGCGTGATCACTTCACTGAAAGAGATGTTCACTGAACATGGAATACCTGAGATTGCAATGTCTGATAACGGACCACAATTTAGCTCAGAATTGTTCAGTCAGTTTGCAGCAATATATAGATTTGTCCACATAACCAGTTCACCCAGATATCCACGATCCAATGGTGAAGCTGAAAGTGCAGTACAAACTGTCAAAGATCTGCTCAAGAAAAATGAAGATCCATACCTCGCTCTTCTCTCCTACAGAACCACACCACTACAAAATAATCTTGCGCCAAGTCAGCTACTGATGGGAAGGCTACTACGCACACAACTACCAATGCTCCCAAATACTCTACAAGCACGACTTCGCAATGAAGATCTTGAGGAAGTAAAAGAGAGTGAAGACATCTATCGATCTAATCAACAAATTAAGTTCAACCAGCAACATCGAGCGCGTGAACTTCCCATACTTCACCCTCGTGACAAAGTATGGATTCAAGATCAAGACCGACATGGTCATATAGTAAAGACCACTGAACATCCACGATCTTACCTTGTCAAATCTAATCAAGGTATTGTTAGACGCAATAAGAGAGCACTAATTCACACTACTAATGAACCGGAATCTCCAAAATCTAAAGCTCATTCATCTCCAGTGAAATACACACCAGATTCTACTGATCAACAAACAAACACCCAATCTATCACCGCAAAAGACCATCCAAGCAAACCTGGTAATGGCATTGTAAAAACAAGGTCTGGAAGAATTGTGAAGATGCCAGAACATCTAGATTTATAGTAATATCACCAAAGCAGACATTGAAATTAGTTTAGCAGTTCATTATTAGTGAATATTATGTTAGTTGATATATTGCAGTTAGAGTTAATGAATTACATTATGTTGTGTTGTGTTCAGAGAAACATTCGTGGACTTGTTACGAACAATAGCGAGAACACTTGATACAGGACATTGGTTTCAGTTCAGCCCTTCTGTACTTTGAAGGGAGGTGTAGAGATAACCAATATATGATAATAGATATAGCGCCCTCTAGTGGCCATATATCAAGATACTTTTGCTCTGTATGTTTGTTCGTGGTACAGTGGAGTAAACCTCATGTCTGTAAGTTTCACCTGACCTAATAGTCTGTTGTTTTATTAGCGAATATTACAGTAACCAATGCAAATACCTAAAATCACGTCAACCTCGAGAGCTCACTGGCAGTGAAGGCTGTGACACCCGTCTAACCGGCGGGTGTCTAGATACGAGCCGTTGAGGGCGCAACTTCGGTGTCTTAGGTTGCAAATTGTTAAAGCGCGGTGGTCGTCGCGCAGCGCGTGTTCAAATTTCATGTAAATAAACAATGTATTTTACACGCGTTGTATACGTCGTTATGAGTCCCATATCGAACAGGACGCGGCTCGACGACTACCGCCCTTTAAGCTGGCAAAGTATACCTCTGATGACTATAGTTACAGAGTGCGGTGAATGGCTAACAAGATGTACGCTTTTTTGTAAAAACCAAGTGCCAACCATCTACACATTTTGGTATTGTTCGGATAGACTAGGTCGAGACTCGGGGAAGCAGGAACAACTATAATTATAAAGTTAAAGCTAACCACCGTCCCTGGTGTTGGGGGTGGGGCGATAGGTGATCTAACCAATCACTCCCAAGGATATTCAGTCCAACTACGCCGATTAGTATAAATGTTATGTAAATAATCAATCAAAATATTCATAATCGTTGAGGTAACGAAGGTGTCGAATTGATATACTCGTAGCTATTACAAGTATACACTATTGTACGTTGAAATGACTAGGCGCATACCTAGACATTCCAGCCCGGTCGATGAACGGTTTATAAATTATTAACTTTGTTAACCGGCCAAGGTCTTGAACTAATAATACGCACACTGATAACACGAATAAACAACACTAGTGTCAACAAGCAAAACAAACCACTCAAATCGTGAGCGGACGCCCGAACGATCGGATGTGTACTACTGGTTCAAATTCACTTCTAGAGGATCGACCATATTATATCCATGGAGGGAATGAAATTGACATCGGGTTTCATACTTTGTCTTCTATTATTTGCACACAGAATAAGTGGTGATACGAAAGGTAAGTGGCATACATCTCAGGTCATGTACTTTGAACCTTGTCGCAGAACAATCATGATGTAAGAAGCGACGCGGTTATCGTGAATGTTTGATTTGTGGGTTTTTCAATTTCAACAATCGTACATGACGGACAATCGCGACATTGATGTTGAGATCACCGCGGATATAACTTAAAGTTAAAAAACGGGCTTAATTTGCATTACGGATGCTGTGTTCGTTGTATTCTAGATCTATTACACTGCCCTAATGTTGTTGGTTGCTGACCGAAAGGTCGAGGTCATCATAGACAATCTGATTTAAGGGTGGGTGATTATTTCTACAGGATGTACAATTGCTAACAACGACGAAACGTTTGCGAATACAAAAAACATACCTAGGCACAAAAACAGAGACTGGACTTGTTGGTATTGTTACATCAACCGTAATCAATCTTCTATCCAATTATTCAGGTTACTAGTATGTTTATTGTGGTTATGTTATGTTTTCACCACGTTGCTCGGCATTTCGTCGAAAGTTGAAAATGTCATTCTTTAAGTATTCAAATACAAAGAAATGTAGTTCGAATTGGAAGACATATTGCGTGTAATTGTCAGTTGTGTAAAAAAAATTATGTTTGGAGATCTAAAGGCAGGAAAAGTGGTCACACCTGAATCGCAATTAATTACATCATGGGACCTTCCATGGCTACCATGGTTACATCGAGTAATACCAATTGATATCATTTTGCTATGCAATGTTCAGCATTATAATATCATGAACAAACAAGTCAGTCATTCACTACCGAACCTTCGATCAGTGCACAACCCCACAAAATGTCAATCAACTGACTTTCCACCAAAGAACATAAAATCTTATACAAGCACGAGCAAGGGTACTAGTATGATCATAGATACGTAGCTGGTGAGTTACTCCAAAAACAGAGCAAAATGTGAAATTCTAAGTTACCCTTCGTGTCCTTGGCCATGGCGTTATGCTCAAACGTAAACAAAATTCGCATTTTAATAGTGATAGAAAACTAAAATTCAGTCTTCAAATACACCCAAACTATAACTGTTTTTGCATTAAAATACTTAAACCAGAATTGTGGATGAAGGTATGTACTTTGCATTATGTGTGCTATAAATGGTAAGTGTTTTTAAAGTGGTTTAGCCACTCGTCATTTTAGAGTTTGTGCACACTTAACTAGAGATTATCCATAACGCTCTGTTTCATTTTTATATGTCTATATATTGAACGCAATAATGCGAATATTTGTAATGTAGAATATCCGTGAGTCCCAAACTACTACATGCGTACAGGACGGGGTTGGTTTGTTCGGTAAGTTGTTTAGGAGGATGTGTGCAGCATGGAGCTCCATGTTTGTTGCTAGCTGACTTGACGGTGAATGACTTGTTTGTTTGTCCTTGGTGTTACAATGCTAGATATTGTCTTTAACATTCAAAAGTCTTTTTTGGCAGATACAATAAGCTTGTTATACAATGTCACCTGTCTGATATATAGACCTAAATATTCAAACAGAAATTATTTGATTATGACAAAAAAAAAGATATATGGCGGGTGCCACTAAGAAGCAGAATGTTCTCTCGCCTATCGACACACCTGACAATACAATACGATTAGACTTAAAATATACTATGAGTATTCACTCTAGATATATTTTTGTGGTATGTGTTGGTTCTTGGATATTTCAGTCTTGTCGTCCTGTATTTCGTTTAGTAATTCGCGTTTTCAAGATTGCGTAAAAACAGATAGTTTCACGATTGTGACACGGAGAATGCCTGGGCTAAATCATTTGCTGAGGGACGGCCGCTTAGGTAAACTATGTGCATTCTAACTTGCAGCACATGAATCTAAAGGCAATCAAACAAAAAGGGACTTTTTACTAAAGTACGTTCAAGATCTTCAGTTTTTCTCACTTATTATGAAACCCTTAAAAGCGAGTAATTCCGATTCCCTCAAGGGTAAACAATGGGTCAGTCCCGCACTTTATGCTACGAATTGAAAGATTTTGTTTCTGATTCACGCCGTGTTTATTTGCCTTCAATTACCTTTTGGTGATCGTCACTGCCGTCCCTGGAATCTTGCCGATAACGTTTTGGTCCCAATTTACGTAGCTACGTAGGAAATATAAAAAAAAAACATCATCGTTGTTTCATGGCCATTTTTAATGGCCTTCCTCGCTTTTAATTATCCTTGATTTTCCCACGCCAGAGTGAATTACGTCATGAAGAATTGCTCTCCGGGAGTCTGTCAAATGAATCCATGTCCTCCATAAAAATTCACAACGGTTTTTGTCGTTTTGGTTCACACTGGTCACCGCATTTCCCGAAATCTTATCAATATCGATTAGGACACAAATATCGTAGCTATCGCCGAAGTAAATAGTCTCTCACCCCTTGGTTCTTAAAATTTGTCATTGCCGGAGTGATTCACGTCTCAATATTAAGTTAAATACCATTTATATTACTCGTGATGATTGATGATTCGATTGCCGACCTAAATAGCTGTATTTAGTGTTCCTATCTATCTCAGACAACCAAACTAAGAAACTAGGGTCACTATCAGAGGATGGGTCTTATTTAGGAACTCCTGTCAAATCAACGTGACTGCATAAGTTACAAGGGCAAATTAACAGCTCCTAAGGTTGGTATTCCCAGAATAGCAACAGTTATTAAATAAATATAAAACTTTTTAATTCTCAAGAGCGATGAAAGGACCAGTTACTGCGAAAGTTACCTACTCCCTACGAAAGCTACTTGCTACGAAATCTACGCCACCGCGATAGCTACTCATCGCAAAGCAACTGGTATTTACATAATAATTATTTTTGTTTAGACCCAATATAGAAACAGCGGTCATTTGATTCTACCACTGCTCGTGGGCATACATAAATAAATTAACGGCAGTGATTTGCTTTTGGAAAATAAAATTAAATATTGGAACGTTGAATTAATTTGATTAGTTTTTCAGTAGTTACCACATAGCTTGTACAATCACAATATTCACAAATATGTGGTCATTACACATTTGTTACATACAGCAAAAGATTACTCGAAGATTTTGAATAAGAAAGATGTCCTGATTTCCGCATTGTCCTTTGTTTTTCAGTGTGCAGTGGAACAAGTAACTCACTTTCAATTATGAATGATGTAGCTGAACGTTACAGAAGATTGACTTCCTTATATGGCAAACAGTGCACGCATATCAACGGTAACTTGGAAATAGTGGGATTGGAAGACCCGGATGTAGACCTGACCTTCTTAGAAAGCATCCAAGAAGTGAGTGGCTACGTTCTCATTGCCCTGAATTATGTACCAACCATGCCTTTGAAAAGTCTACGGGTTATTCGGGGAAACAGTGACTGGAACACCAACGCTCTGGCAGTAGTGTTGAACTATGACCCTATCACAGAGGGATTGGGATTGAAAGAACTTCAATTCTATAACCTGCTCGGTAAGACAAGATTTACTGTATGATGAACTAACGGAAAGTGTTATATCTGTTTTCAATTACGTATTTTTCAATTCACAACTTCAGTGTTCTTTCCTGTCGTTTTGTCGTATGTAACCAACAAATGTTTTTTAATGGAAACAAATGCTGGCAAGGGAAAAGACAATCTATTGAATGTACGTAATAGTATGTGAAGTCCCGAAAAAGCTCAAAAGTTCAAAATAGCTGCTGTCATCAGACAATTGCCAAGTTATCCCCATACCTCACAAAATTGTTACATCTATGCTAGAACAACAACATTGACTGTACCTGTTTAGTTATCAGCATAATGTCAACAAATTCAACAAACTGGTGCAAGATCCCTGCATGAAACTCGACCTCGAATTTCAAGTTCACTATGAAGCAGAAATTGTTGACATGATCGTCCCGTTCCTATGAATTGCACTGTCGGACTAAGATTTAAATGTTGTTTATGGTTACTCAATTGCTTTGTTACCTAATTGGTGTCGATTTATTCTCAATATAATTTGTTAAAATGTTTAATTGTCAATTATTCAATATTTATTGCCTGATAGAAATTAGTGGGACTCACAATGTAAATATATCTTCTAATCGTGATCTTTGTTACGTTGACACTATTATCTGGGATGATATTATCGATCCTTCTACTCAAAAGGCTGTCATCAGAGGTGTATCAAATGGTAAATGTAAGTAGATACCCTCATTTACTCCTCCTTACTTCATTTTTCCTTTACATCTGTTGGCAATTCGAACTCAAATGTAACAAAATTCTAGTAAGTAATTATAAATCAAAATCAAGTTGACGAAAACGAATCTTTTGGAAAACTCGCACGACTGAATGGTCGATATGGGGAAAGTTATGTCATATTTTATTCTTGAAAAATATAATGCTTATAAAAAACATTATGCTTATTATTATTATTCAAGTAACATGGTAAAAACCAAGAACAAACATGTTGTGTGTGCTTTCTCGCAGGTAAAAACTGTGCATCGGACTGTGACGGTCATTGTTGGGGTTCTAAAAACTGTCAAGAGCGTAAGTACATTCTCTGAAAAAACTGCTAAATTATCCATGGCAATAGGGTGTTCGAGATATTTGCAGTTGCATGGCTGTCGTCTATATTCCCTCCCATATGCATTTCAGGTCATCCTAGGCTTGAATCAACTCAGGCAAAATAATCTCGAAACCACTAATGTAAAATATTTAAGTATTTTACAGCGATATTGCGTTACGTTAGAATAAGACGCGTTGAAACTCGTATGGTGTATATAATACATTCACGTATGAAATGGTTTGCAACATTAAATACACATTTTACCCGGCTCTTGTTAGGTACATGCTAAAGTAAACTGTCGTTGTTCTTAATTTTGTTTAGTGACCAAAACAATTTGTCACACAAAGTGCAAATATCGTTGCAAATCAAGTCGTAAACGTGATTGTTGTCATAGCAGCTGTAGTGCTGGATGTACAGGACCGAGCAGCCAAGATTGTATGGTAATTATATATTATTACTTATTTATACTATGGTATTTTCGCATGACTGTTCCTGTGAGGTCGTGCATGTGGAAGAAACATTACTCATGTGGTATCACACGTCAGGCGGTTACATTGTTACATGTGATTTTGATTATTTAAGTATGGGGGTTTCACCTTCTCCTAGATATTGTACGGAGTGTCACTTTGATAGTGGATGTTGTATGGGTGTCACTTTGATCCTGGATGTTATACGGGTGTCACTTTGATCCTGGATGTCGTACAGGTGTCACTTTGATGCTTAACGTCAGAGACAAAATGAGGTGAACCCATCGAATCGGTATCCAAATAGTAGTTTATAAATAAATAAACGCTGCTCGGACTGATAAGTATGATATATTGAAGATAATATTTGGTAATCGTAGTCCTAAATAACTAATTTTAGCTAATTTTAATAGTTATTTAGGACTACGATTACCAAATATTATCTTCAATGAATCGGTATCCAACTCGTCATCACTGTAATGTTCTGACCTGAGATACTGGTGATTTTTCCCATCAATCGTTCTTTTTTCCTTTTCATTATCCTATTTTATTGTTTTCACCATGTATATTTCATATATTATAGGCGTGTCGTGAATTCGAGCACGAAGGGAAATGCGTTGAATACTGTCCCCCGACGTACGTGTACGACCCACAGTTCCAGGGTTCTTGCCTTGATGCGTGCCCAGGTGTGTAGTTTAACACACTCCTTGGTGAAATATATTATTACTGGTGTGTTCATATCTCGTAGTTGTTTTCTAAAAAATAAACACTTATATATTGATATTCATACAAATATTCGTTCACCATTAAGTCACCTCTGTATTCTATCTGAAGCTCACCTGGTAGAAAATGATCGACATTGTGTACAAACCTGTCCAGATGGGAAGATTACTGTAAAGGGAAAATGTCATGATTGTGAGGGCGTGTGTCCTAAGGGTATGTAATGACATCGTCATCAATTTTCAACAAATCTAGATTTGAAAGTTTTTTGTAAATGTTCTTCAGAATAAAAAAAAGATGTTTGTGTCTTATGTTCTCTATCATTGTTAACCATTTGAAAGTATACTATTCGCTTACAGTTTGTCCGGGGATCGGCAATCCAGAGTTTGGTGCGTTTGAATACGTGGATGAACGCAATATACATGCATTTCAGAACTGTACAATAATTGAAGGAAATGTCATCATCTTACCAAGTACATTCAACGGGTAAGTGAATATCATGATCATGAACAAATTGTCGATTCGAAAATGTAGTTTAATCGCTTGTTTATTAACTGATTCATGTGTTGATTGTTACCCAATGCGATATATTTTCAGAGATCCGTTTTTAGGAGTAGTTGGAATATCATCGCAAGCTTTGGAAGTTTTCAGCAGTGTGCAGGAAATCACTGGACATCTGGCTTTACTCCATTCCAGTCCTGAAATGAAAGATTTTTCAGTATTTGGAAATCTCCAAATAATTCGAGGACAAGATCTGTACAAGTAAGTTAAACTCTTGCAATCGTCTTGGTATTTCGGAGTAATAAACGTTCGATTCTTTAGGTAAATACTCATGTTTAGGTGTACAAAAGTGAGACAAGTTTTTAAAGGAAGCGTAAAGACGTACAAGAATTGTAAAAACAAAATTGTTGTATTGGCAACATTTGTTCAACGTGTTAAAATGCAATTATTGACAGCAATTTGCCTTGCCATATGTACGTATTTTCACTTGACTGATGATTGTCATGTTCATACCAACGGAATTGGATTTTTTTCAGTGGTGTGACCGCATTGACGGTACTCGAGACTCAGGTACATTCCCTAGGCTTTAGCTCACTCCACAATGTTAATAGTGGTGGAATCTACGTAAAAGAAAATCCGAATCTTTGCTATGTGTCCAAGAAACTATTGTCCTCCCTGGTACTCGACGAAAATACACAGACTATTTATCTCGGTAACAACAAAGCACGTGGAGATTGCCGTAAGTTGTTGTTTATGCCATATTTAGTCAGTTCGTGATATGTCGATTACAGTGATTTGATGCAATACTACAAATAATTTATAACTGCTGCTTTTATTAACTATTTTTTCCAGGTGACGAAAATAAAATGTGTGACATGGAATGCACTGATGTTGGTTGCTGGGGGCGTGGTCCAGAAAATTGCTTTAGTTGCAAAAAATACAACATGGGAGGAGTCTGTGTAGGGTCGTGTGACAATGATGATGGGTAATTATTTAATTATTAATTATTTTATTAGGGGGATGTCACGTGGTATTGAGTAGCCGTTCTGTATATGTCATTGGAGCGAGTTCTGTAATGAATACAAATTTATTGTAGAAGTTTTTCGATCTGTTCTTACTATAATTTCTAGAATTTTTGTTTATTTTGGTATTGTTTTCAGGTTTTTCAAAGTTTCCAAAACAGAGTGCGTTATGTGTGATAATGAATGTCTTGATGGATGTACTGGACCGGTAAGAACACTATTTCACATTTACACGAACCAATCTAATGTTTTCAGTATAATGAACACGCGAATCTCCTGGCCGGTCTGGCAACACTTTTACATCCGGAAGATTACGAACTACTGTAAAACATGTCTTTGTAGCTAGCATGTTCTAATCTGTAATTTCGCTAATTTAACAGAAAGTATATTCTCACAGGGATATATTCGACACTTTAGCTAAATTAAGATTCTGTTAATTCATGCTAAGAGTCAAATCCGCTAAAATTGCCTGCAGCTATTTCAACATGTTCTACAGTAAATTCGATACCAACCGACTTGCATATATTTTAATGTCGTACATACATATACTCATTCGGGGCCACATAATACAAGTATACGGTTTCACGCGACACATACACATGTATATATGTATAAGCAGTTTACTATTTTTGAAAAAAAATATGTTCAAGTTGCAAAAAAAAAAAACGTTTTATCTAATCTACCAATAGAGACCAGCTATTTCGCCTGACAGATCCATAATTTAATACAACTTTATGTACCGTGTACTCGCATTTTTATGCCAATCGAATGCAAATTGCATTATTTATCTTCTAATTTCAAACGTGGTGTCACTATTATAGATCAAACACTAACACTAAATAAAAAGTTGTATTGCAGGGTGCTGATGAGTGCAATGATTGTAAAAACATGAAGGATGGTGAATATTGTCTTGAAAAGTGTCCATCGATGAAATATGCCAATTCAAGAAAATTGTGTCGTCCGTGTCACGAATTTTGTTCTATAGGGTAGGTTAAATCAGAATCGAATTTTGACATTTTAATTCATTACAATGATCAGATATTTCACCATGTACCAGTGTTTATATTGGACATAATATGAATGTAACTATCCGAATATTAACGTGAAGTGCCTATATACTATAGATGCACAGGGCCTTCAAATGTGAGGAAACATGGCGGCTGCAAAGCATGTATCAGGTCGAAATACTTAGATGACGGGACCGTGGTAAGTTATGTATTCGTTAGTAATATATTCGTAATCACTCAAATCAAAAACTCTGACGCGATTTACAAAATAAGTGATTCAGATAACTCTCTTTAATTTAGGTACTACCGGTAAAACCTGAGAGAAGCGAAACGATTGTTATAAATAAATACATAAATAAATCAATTAAATATAAATAAATACGCATATTAAGTTGGCACAGGGTAAAGCCAGCCGTGTTTACAGAGATTCAGTCACTCGGAAGGTCTGTTTGATTGACTAGTTAGGGCACTTCCTTGTATATGTATATACGTTGAAACATTCATACGTTTACAGACAACGAGAACATTATTGTTTTATTACAGGAATGCATTGACCCAGCCGCGCCGTCTTTTAAATGTGTATCAGAGGATGAAGAAGAATGTCTTGGTAAGTTGGTCACTACCATTGAGGTAATAATCTTATTACCACAATGGTCACTACCAATCACCTTGTTTCAAGTTTTTACTAGACCCATTACTACGATACTTGCTTTCCCAGAAAAAAATAATGTTCTTACGTAAGCTTCGTAATTATGGCAGTCAATACGTGATGAAAGGGGAGAATACAATACTATTTCTGGGGCAAAGAAAAAGTCGCGTAGCTCTCGTAAATCTTGACGGCTATTCGTGAATAAGGTCTATTGACGTGGTTGTGTTTTCTAGTGCGATCCTCATAATATAAATAATGCCTTTTAATTAATTAATTAATTCTCTCTCTCTCTTCTTTAAGTAGTACTGTAAATTTTATGGAATATTAACACTACCTTTTACTACCATATTACTTAATTGTTGATTTGTTGGTTGATACATTGAAGGTAACACACCGTGGTTATAAAGACACAGTGTTGTTATATTCTAACCCATCCATATGTGCATGTAATCACTTGTGTTAACGGCTTCTTGTAGATCAATGTACCGACTTGGTGGACGACCAAGACAGTCGGATTCTGGAACTTGAAAAAGAAGTCGCCATATACCGTGAACAAGTTACGCACTTGAATGAGGTTTTAAAATTGCACTTCATCACAGAGCACGGCAGGGAATTCAAAGAAAGTGACTTGAAGATCAGCTAAGTTTGTGAACAACTTGGAAATAAAATGATCAAACATTCAAATTAAGCTTTATTGCACAATCTGTATCACATTGTACACATAATTGAGTGAATTACACAATATAACGCGTTATTATTATTGACTTTATTCCTGAATCTTTGGCATCCCAATAACAATATATAAAAAAGGGGGAGCATGGTCCATACAAAAAAAACACAATTACAAATCATTGAATTTACTTAATATTGACATAAAATATATGCATCAAGGCAGCACAATATTTCTAATAACAGACGAGAACACTGCACATCAAATATCTCATTGCTTGTGGAAAATGTGAAGGAAATTGTGGAAACTGTCATTGGTAAAAAGGGGCTCTTAGCGTTATGGTATATAAAAGTAAAGAAGTTATGTCCAGATATGATATAGTCCCTGTTGTGCAATAGTAAACAACATTGAAATTAGTAATTTTGAATCAGAACTTGAAATGAACACGTGTTCATATGTGGCATGATGTATAATTTAGGTACAAAGTTTGATTTCAATTATTCATGAATTTATTCATATTGTTCACTATTGTTTCTTGGGCTTGAGGTAAAATGTGTCTTTGTATAAACAGGATCCTTGTTTGAAGCTCAAACTTTCTGGAGAACGGTATTTCTATTACTATATAGTATCACAATGAGGTTGAAAATATTTACATAATTTCTTCAAATTTTGAGAAGAAACGCTGTAAATGTTGTAGAATTCGAAACACATATATGGTTAGAAGAACATGTCATATGCTGAGTATATTTACAAAACTAAAAATATACACATGCAAGTTATATTTACACTACAAAACATACTGTACCAAAAACAATGTATACTTAAATAAGGTACCGGTACATGTATCTAATAATATCAAAATTCAGTTTGACATTCGTGGGCTACCTTTATCAAATACTAAGTGCAAGTTCAATCAAGGGAAGCTTCTAACAAACTCATGTGGACTAATAAACATTATTGAGATTCTTCTGAATTGAGGTAAATTGATCAAGTTTAGGCACATTTAGTGAAATAATCAGGCATGAGATATGAAATGAACTTATAATCAAACAAATATGCCAATAAGATCATGTCCATTATGTTTTCATGAAGTTTGATATGTTTGACAATTACATGTAGCTGATTATTAATTATCTGATTTTAAACTTAATTGTTGCTTAGTTCATCCATCTCAAATAAGTTACATAGTATCAATCATATTTTCAAAACATTCAAATGTAGTTAAAGTTGCATTTATACTTTACAAATCTGCGAGGTTCTATTTTCTAGTGTCAGTTTAACTGCAGAATATACATTTAAATGTCCCTCTTAAAGTGGGGGAGTCATCATCTGCGCATGCGGCAGGCAACCATAGCGCGTCAGTTTACAAACAAGCGTCTACCCATGAGCCTTTGTGTTTTTACCATGCATTGTTATCATCCTTTTGGAACTCAACTCACATGCATGTGTGTGTGTGTGCGCAGGTGACAACCCTAGCGATATCTAAACAATGAACACTGACTAGTAGAAAATCAGTTACATTTCAGGTATGTTTTTTCTGAGGGATTGAAACATCCAGTACTCTCACAATGAAATGGATGGTAAGATAATGGCAGGATATTAACTTGGATATTTCATACCGATAGTTTTTAGTAAAAACTACACATTTTTTTTCAAATTTATAGTATGCCTGATTGCAATTTTAAGTTAATTTATGTATGGTACAATGTACCTTAAACATGATATACATTACTAAAAATAAAGCATAATTATTGAGGTGTATGTACATGTACAACCACAGCACAAGTATATTTAACAAGACCTTATGGCCATAGCATGTCATTGTTTACAAACAAGTGTCTACTCATGAGCCTTTGAATTTTTAGCGTGTGTTGTTATCGTTTTTAAATCATGTAGTAGTACTTTTGTGATGAATTCCAATTACAAGTAAGTGTCATTAGTGCCTTGAGGATATTCCAAAAACAATCTTATTGATATTGACTAATCAGGGAAATAAAATGCACAGATTTGAAAACAAATTAAATTAAATAACAGACAACATACGAACACATGCACAATAAAGATGAGACATAAAGTCTAAACTCTTAAGCTGTTTTGTGCTTCACTCAAAAACAACGTTCAGAAAAAAATTATGTTACTATGGTTAGCTTATCTGTAATTGCAGTCAATGTATTACATGTATTATGAATCTAGTATATGTGAACACTTGAGGGCTTATATAACAAAACACCAAAAGACTTTCACAATAGGGATCATCCAGATATCACATGAAAACTGATATACATGTACCAATTATGTATCACAGGAAAACTGATTTATCACTCAGGTATCCCATGAAAACTATTTCATCACTGGATATCCCATGGAAACTGATTCATCATTCGGGTATCCCATGGAAACTGATTTTTCACTCCGGTATCCCATGGAAATTGATTTATCACTTCGGTATCCAATGAAAACTGATTTTCACTGGGTATCTCATGAAAACTGATTTATCACTGGGTATCCCATGAAACTGATTTATCACTCCAGTGGCAAGTGGCAATTGTTTTAAAACAAATATGCACTGTCATTTACGTAAGCAATCTTGACTATAGCACTGTATTTATAGCTATTTTCAAAAGAGGGTCTATTAATCTCCATTCAAAGAGCAACACACCTTTATCTGGTCAAGTCAATAGAAAAGTACATACGGCTTGCAAGATAAGATTTATTGCTAGATACGTTTGGCTAGTTTTTGTAAAAGAAACAACAGTTGCGGTGCTGTCGAAAATCTTCCATACTGCAAACTTGGATTTTGACATTCCTCCAACAATTTCACCAATTCAGCAGACTCTTTAACATATTCTGGAATATCATGCAATAAGCCATTAGGTTTCCCAGGAATACTGGCTTCTGTCCCTGGTTAAAAAAGATAGAATAATATATTGTGATCTATTGCTAGGCTTAGCCAAAGAGAACAGAATGATATTCCTATTCAGAGTAAGATTGTACATTTTTGTCCTTATTTACCAACTATATTATAATATGAATTTGTTTTCAAAAAATCTACAAGAATGGTGCATGATAATTTCCAAGTATTCAAGAGAATTCATCTAAGAATAATTTTATTTGTGTAAAAGAGTCTTCAATTAATTAATACATACAGAGAATTCCATGGCACACGGCGTAATAATTATGATCAGCTTCAACCCGACTGCACAGATCATTAGGACTAAATGAAAGACAATTATGCTTGTCAATGCAATCATCGTGCACACTTTGTAACTTTTCATCCCAACGTGGTGGTTTATCTAGTAGCAAAAATAGAGATAATACAGTTATGACACTACATGTATACTCATATACTCAAAAACGAGCAATGTCAAAAATTTAAAAGTCATTAAATATTTCATATGTATGAATATGTATATAACAGAGATATGTCAACAGTCAACATGTCTCATATTTCAATATTCTATTTATACATATAAAGATGTGCTTCTAATAGAGCAAAATCGGTATTAAATAACATATTTCCCTCTATTACGGTAATTGCACATGTGGCCTATTAGGAAAAGGTGTGTATTTGGTAAAAATAAGTTATATTTTATTATTATGCAATTTTTGGTTTGAGTAATTGATTAGTAATACTGTAAAATACCTTATTTTTTCTGAAAACACTTTTTGGGTCTTTTATATGGAAATTATTTTCACTGATTTTTGGCGAGTTGAATGTAAAATATGGAAAAAAAAAGGTATCGGTATATTCGCTGGATTTTGTTTTCACTGAACCACTCCTTCAGTGAAAATAGCGAAAATAAAATATTTTACAGTAGAACATATATTTTATGAATAGAAACCCAGAAAATATGGTCATTACCAGCAAACATGTTCACTGACAGAAGTGATCACACTACATGTTTGTACTTGGTTATATTTATAGTATTGTAAAACTTCAGCAGTATTATACAATTCACTGTCCTGCAACCCTTTACTTTACCTTGGTTAATTTGTTTTTTATCAACCACTATGACATTTTCAACATCCACCATCATCAATTCATCCTTGGCATTCACTGCGAAGTTCTCGTAAGTTACGTCTGTCATGTACAATGCGAAATCCTCTTCATTATTAGTGAATTTTTCAGCAATAGCGAATGCCTGGTAGGCAAAATCTACTCTTATCTGCCAAGGTTCACTGTAGTAATAAAACAGTGACTTGCCAACATTTTCAAGCACGACAAATCTTCCACAGGAACCAATGAATTTTGGAAATGGCCAACCATTGGACTGAGAAAAGACCTATAACAGTAGATGAAGATAAAAATATGAAACTAAAAAATGATCCATATAAAGTACATTAATAAATAAATTAAATATGGAAAGTTTACTGTGGGGAAGATGCTGGCATTCCATATAATTTTTCTTCCTTTACAGAGCAGTATTTCCTCTGAGCAAATTTGACACTGAGCACTGTAAAAATAAAATTAAATATTAAATTTGATAACATATACCGGTAACATTGGTAGAGAAGTTACTCGGATGATTTACTAAGTGATTTTTCGTTACCTTGCATGTCTTGCATATTGCGTTTTATTTTCATAGCTCAATGTTGAAATGCCAGTCTTTGAAAGAGAATTATAGCATACCATTACCAATCAAAATAGACTATCATCGAATGTGTATAACACATTATTAAGCATCAAAATACTCCTAAAATACTTTCCATTTGTCAAATCCCATGCAATGTTTTGACCTTTGTTTGTTTTGACGTTAGATTTCACGCATAACATGGGATTTCACAGAGAATGGAAAATGGAAATTTTTTCTGCCAAGCTCTATTTTTAACCACAGTAGATGTTTCAAACCTATTACCCCTACTGTTTATACTGAAGTGCAAGGGTACAAACCAAATCCTCCCTATACAACTCACCTGGGTAGTCAGAGGTTCAGGATTAAATGCTAAAATTACCATCAGCATAATTTTGTTTTCTGCTGATAGAATCCCATCGACAGGCTTTTCTGCTTCATAAATATTCCATATGCGGTCCAGTAATCTCTGCGAAGGACAGCGTACCAAATCTGACAAACCTGTCACATCTTGAGGAGTCAAGCCATCTTTGTCATTCAATTTACCAAGGTGTGACGCAGGGATGGCCATTGATACGTCACAGTCTGGCTGAAGCTTTGCATTCTTACATATGTCCCTATCAAAGGTTTCAAACTCAGTGTTGTGTCCAAGTCGTTTTAAAACCACATTTTCATAGTTATATATTCCTTCATATACATTCTTGATGTTGACAAAGTCAAAGAATCGAAACTTTGAGTAGGAAACCAGCCGTAGATTACCGTCCATGAATTCCTCGCAGAGCGATGTACCAAAGCATGCAGGACATTTATCAGAGCCGGTGAATTTCTCATCTTTCAAATCGTTATCCCATAATTGTGGCGCCACAAGATACTTGACAACGAAATGGTAATAGCAATATATTCCACATATCATAATCAGAATAACAACCGCTTTCTGCCTTTTCCCCCATCGACAGAAGTGTCTTAGACTAGGTCTCCTTAACATTTCTATGATGTCCATCAGAGTTGAATATGAGCATTCTAAGTAGTCGAAAAACACGGCTCAGATAATATCATAGATACAAGTACGAACTGTACACCGGTAAAAAGAAATACAAGAGACAATTTATAAGTGTAAAATGGAAATTCCATGTAAAAAGCTTCAATATAATTTCAATAGTTGTGAGTAAACATTCCACCATACATTGACATAAAGAGACTATATATAATTATTACAATTTGCCAACATAAATACCCTTTTACATTACTGACACATAGATGAGTGGATGAATTTGAATGTATACGAAGTATGTTGAGGAAAGGACATAAGGCAACTAAATTATTTGAGAATTAAGACCAATAAGTAGAAATCAATGACCAGGAGTTGTGCATTTTTTTGTGTATACTGTGTCAGTCACATCTATCAGTACCTTTTATTATAAACATTTTATTTTAGCAGAAACAACTGCAGCACGTTTTTCTCCAGTTATGCCATTAATCAAGCTACATGTCCTGCTCTCTATATATATTCCTCATAACACTATACATAGGTCATTTTTTTAGCATAGATCACCAAACAAAATTACCAAAACAATACTACTCAAACAGGCATTTTTAGAGGATTTTTGTATAGAACTTAGTTCAGTGGCAATATATTTTATTTCAGAATAATTTCTTGGATTTCGAGGGTTTCTGAGTATGTTTTTAAAGTAGCGAACTACCTTAAAGTTAAGACAAGGAAGTGGTGATCAAAATTGAAAATGCTATGGCAGTACATATAAGTGAAAGTTGTAACGAATTTATCCTCACTACAAGATGTACCGGTACTTACAGTCACTGTATCTTACATCTAGTAACCGTGCATTAACGGATAAACCATTAGAAACCCAGGAAGTGATTACAAAAAATTATTAATTGATTGATCGCTGTGATTAATTTCAGTGTTGGAGTGTGTTTGCAACACTTCACAATAATAACGTCGACGAATGTGTTACTGTGATGCATTTATCAACAACCAATACTTACGCAAGTGACTTTCAATAACCGCATATTACTCCAAAACATCAACAAACGCTGGTAAACAAACACCCCTCCCCGATTCACACGGACGCAGCCATTTTGTCTCCCTCAAAGGATGATGGGAAAATGTCAGTTCACGATTTAATTTATACTAATACTGTATCTAAAGTTGATGTGGAACCTGGCTTGGTAGTTCGGTCTATGCTTGGGTTAAAATACACAACCATTTTCAAGTATACCGAAAAATAGCGAGTTGACTGTGCTTTGTGTATAAAACAAAAGCAGACAAAACAGACCGTTTGGTGGCGCTGTCATTAAAAGAATAAACGTGGAGCAAAAAAACAGGCTCTCGAAACACGGACCCCGTATATCTGAGTTGTATGAAGGTTTTATTTTCACATGCATCTGTGGTGTACATGTCTCCATCACGGACATGATACAAATGTTATTTGAAGTATTTGCAGTTTCACTTTGGCGACTGAGATATGGCGCAGAGAAAAAGACGGAAAATGAATAATAAAGCGAAAACAACAGGGTCACGCTTCAGTTGTTTTTTGCTTTTGTTTTTTTAAATTGTTTTGCGGTCAGATAACAAATATAGAATTAAGCAAATACATTTTATAGAAAATATTAATAAAATTTTAGTTTTGGTGGAGTCTACTGTATTTTAATCAGATTGGCTGACATCGTTCATGAAAGAAAGTTGATTCGGTGTACATAGCCTATCATTTATAACTCTTCATGATACAACTTGAATCTGGTGTGTATCGAATAAAACTGAAAACATGTTTTTACGTATTTTGTTATATAATCAAAAAACAAACAAACACCAGTTCAAATTATCAACCTGTGACAAAACTGTATGTAAATGAATAATACTGACGTCATAATTGTTGTCACTAACATATCGTAGCCAACATGTTTGCGCCAAAATGTCTCGCGTCTCAATTTGCCATCAATGGAGTTGAAATTATTTATTGTAATTGAAGTGTATGGAACGTGTAAGTGCATTTACAAATATGACAATATTTTTAACTATTAAACACCATGTGCACCATGTGTCAGCAGTAGCGTACACACCTCGGTGGTTGTTTACTTCAACGTCCCATGCGTGTGTAGGACCGAAACACGCCCTCACGTGACGTCAGAAACATCAGATTGAATTCACGGTTAACTATTAACTATTTACCTCCATGATTAACCTAACCTCAATTAACTACTTAAAGTACAGGCGTTCAAACTTATTTCACAGTTATATACCGGAGACCACTTTCAGGAACAAATCACCCCTTATAAAATTGAATACACCAAAGTCGTGTGTGTATATTGCGTAGATCTGGAATGCAGGGAATTAAACGAGCTGCGCTTAACCTGACGGCAAAGGCATCCCCACACGCCGAGCTCGGTATGGTGGTGTATGAACAGAAGTGTTATCACGATGCCTTGTTGAAGATGATATCGTCGAGAACCAACGGTGAGTACAAGATAATTCCACATGAGGCGGATTCATACTAGGTTACGAATACGTTGGTTCCTACATGTGAGTCAATAATTGTACAGGTCATAAGGGGAGATGTCCTGTCGGGCTCTTGCAATATTCTGAGAAGACGCTGTTGTGTGTACATGTACATTTTATCGACCTATAATTTACAACCTGTCGCTTTACTCTGAAGCTTTCAGTTGGAATGACATACGGATTTGGTACGACACGGATTTGACGTTTTCGCAAGCCCATGTTTGAAAAGTTGCTTTGTGTGACAATATTTCACATTTCATGTGTCACATTTCGACCCAAGATGCCTATGTATAAATACAGAGTAACGGCGTGTGTGTCTGAAGGTATTCCCATCATAAATACATCTACAAACAATTCTATGCTAAGATTGTGCAGCGTCCGAATTAAATTGCATAGTGTCACGAACACGATATGAACACACACCGAAGTGGTGTGGGGTTGAGGGGACTGACATGATTGGTTAGCGATGATCAGTTACATCGTTGCGCTGCTTCCATACACTGGTGTATGATGATGCAAGCATGTGACGATGTGTGGCGTATCGTCACTTCCTTGATGTGAATACAGGTTACGTTGGGATATACATGCATACGTTGTGGAAACATAGATTACACGTAATTTAATCTGATATTTCCACTGTGTTCAAACTGGTGTTATGGTGTCCACCAGGCGACGTGATGGACGTATGTACTACTATGACACTGAAATCATGGACACCGTAGTACATGTATTATGACATCGCCTAGTAGTCGATATAATGTTGTTATACCCAAAACATAAATCATTCTAAAATAGTTTGTCAATGACATATTTGTCGAATTGTGAATAAGTTGAATATTGTACTGTAAGCACTGTTAAATAACGGCCGTGATTATTATACACAAATACACAAAGTAACGAACAGCTCTCGATCAATCGAAAATGATTATTTAAATGTACTTGAATAGTTGTTGCTAGCTTCCCTAGTCCCCCTTCCCGAGCATCCTGGTTTTCGTTTTATCCCGTTTTATCTCAATTCTGCAATTTCAAATGTTCAAATCTTATACCAGACGACTTACGATATGTATAATATGTAGTGACTTGTGTAAAAACGCCAGTCAAGCAGGATGAAATAAACTAGCATGCTACGAGGAAGTGATACTAGTTAAAGATCTACTTGAACATTAAATAATCTCCAAGTGGGGCCAGCCGGCCTTGGAGATAACTGCCATAATGATAGATCACAAAGTTAAAGGGCGGTGGTCGGTGGATTTCCCATAATCCAATGCGCTCTTCTAATGGAAATCACAAGTATGAGGTTTGACCTGGGCGCGACTTGCACTGAATACCGCTGGTGACTCCTTCGATGCCTTCCAATCACCTAACAATATCCCCATTAAAGCTTGGTAACGTCTCAGTTTTTACTCATTGATCTGCGCAACAGTCAAAGTCGCCATCTTTGTTTATATGAGACCCATATATATCGCGCATGCGTGGTGCGACGACTACCACCCTTTAACCAGATGTTCTCCGTGTATTCAATTTAGTTATGTCAGCTATGTTAAAATGGGTGGCGAAAGAAGAGAATTTTGCGATTAAAGATGTCTACGCTAGAATGGCAGAGTTGGAATGGATGTGGTCTAAAGTAATGCACGACTACTGCATACAGGTAATAATACTGACAGACATGGTGGTAGGTATCGAGTTGATAACACACGCATATCACGACAAACAAACAAATGTGGGAAAATGTGGCCTGGCTCAATTTTCCTGATAACTTGTCGTTAATTGACCTATTTTTTTTTATTTTTTTTTGCACTGGGACACGTTTTGATCACATACAAGAGTTATAATCACGGCTTGAATTACGTTACAGACTACATACAGATTGTATTGTCACCGGGAATTGAACCATTCATCATGCCACGCAAATTATGCCCACTGTCGACTATTCTCTGACGGCACGCAACATGCAAAACATATACTAGTAATGAATTCCGCGCAATTTTTTTTTACTACCGTTGAATGATAATAAAATAAGGGTCCGAGCACACGTTTTCTACTGACTATGCTGACAGGGAAGGGAAGATGGTTGCTTTGGAAATAATCAATATTGATATAGTTGGTTCGACATCGCATCATGTTTGGATATCGTTCTAGTTTGGCGGGCAACGGTTATAATTCATACAACTAATTGAATCATAGTATAAATCTGTTTGTCTGCAAAACATGCATTTGAAGTAATATTATAGGGGATCACTTCCGGGAGCACAAACGCAAAATAACTTGAATATGTGTTTTTATCCGAATTCATTAGCATAATAAAATGACTGATGTGTTTTATCATGTATAATATTGATTTCTGAAATCACGATGTACAATGTCCACAAAATACCGACAATCTAGTCATGTATTGAGTAGTTGATTCGATCCCGACAACTTGTACATTGCATTTGCACAGGAACGAATCTTACGCGTGCACACGTTCAACGACGTGTCTTGCCATCGAGTCAATAATCTGAATGATGACATGTATAACTTATGAGTGAACCGTCCTAGTTTATTATATTTCCCAATTCACATGCAATGTTACACTATATAGATTATGATTTTTGCGCTATCGATTATATGACCAACTTAATAAGTAACCAAATCTACGAATTGAACTTGACTTGAGGGTAGACGCGTCTAACGTTTGGCAGAAACATGTCTTAAACTTTACGGAACTATTCATTGTGATGACTGTTCCAAATTAAAAATAACTTGAATTTCAAATATTTGTATATTAACCCTTTTCAATTTAAAATGACCTCTAAGTGTTTAATGCTATGAGAAATACGTCATCGGGAGCCCTTTTTTGTATTTGCTCTTTGTCATATATTTGATGGAGCATTTAATGGTGGTCATCGCGCCGCGTCCTGTTCATAGCGCCGTATACAACGTGTGGAAAATACATTGCTTATTTACATAAAATTAGAACACGCGCTGCGCGACGACCACCGCCCTTTAAATTGCCCTTTCCGCTTTTTTTCCTAGTTAGATCCCCATTGATTCTTATCGGGAGGTCGAACAAACACGTTAAATGAGCGTATTCTTATATATAATTATTGTCTTTCAGAACGCGAATTACAGAAAAACATTTAAGACGTTAATCGGAGAAGAAAGGGCCGTGGATGAATACCGTAAATCATTCGCCACGTGTCGGGCTAAAGCCGACCAAACACGGAAACAGGTTGGTCAACACTCAGTGTGTGTCAAGTGTTCCTCTATAGAAACGCGAGATTGGCGAGAAGTCATCAATATTTACGAGTAATTTTGTAATATGTTTTTCATTCAGGCAGAGAAGTATTCAAAACAGAAGAGAGGCGATTCAACCAAACTGAAGACAATAGATGCAGAATTGGCCGCGGTAAGTAATTTAAATTTAAATTTTAAATTATTATGGGACTTTTCACACATTTCATTAACTCTAAAAAATACTATGGGTAGTAACTCTTAATTTTAAATCTGTTTCCCACAGACAGATGTCATTGTTTAAATTAGAAATGAAACTGCTACCGCCAGTTGCCTTCAGACGCTAAGACAATCATTTGAAAATTAATACTAGGCGTCATTTGGTCGTCGTCGGTTTCCCACGACTCAACAAATAAATAAATTAATGATAAAATCTTTAAAACCTTTTAGCACATTCATGACATAACAAGTCATTGCGAATTTATTTATGGATGTACTGGCTAAAGACAATGCGTTTTCCAAAAACAAAAGAAAAAGCAATTGACACCCCAAGTGATTCCCTTTAAAAAGTGTTGACATTCTCATTCAAGATGAGCCACTTGGTAACATCAACTCCACGCCGATAGCAACAACTAGCGATCAGCCTATCAACCTCGTGTGCTACCGTAACTCAGTGTTTTATTCCAATAGACGTATGTGAAACCAGAAATAACGACGTGCCTTTTATCGAGTATTGCTTGTATATGTATATGAGTGTTGATTTCGTGACACATGTGCCGTGATCTCGGAACTCAAGCAGCCAAGTCGAGTGAGCGATTCCCCTCCATCCTCAAACCCGGTGACCTCTGATTCCCTATAGTCACTGGCCAGAAAATATCCACCCCTTTCTCGAAAGAACTACAAAAAAAGTCTTACTGTAACAATGGATTCAAAGTTAGGTTGGGAATAGCAATCTAGAAAAATTAATTGAAATTCCTGTTTTATTGAAACATGTCTAATTACTTTGTCTTTTCTCACAGAATTGAAACCTAGTTGGTAACAATTAGTAAACAAAGCTGGATTCAGAAAATTTTCCCATAAACAAAGTTGTAGTTGCTTCAAGATATAATGTACTGACTAATTTATTTGGCTTGAGCTCCCCTTTCTTCAATAATATTAACTAAATAAACCGTACTTAAACAAACACACTGGTGATATTAGTTCATTAGTATTTCATTTCATTTCATTTCATATCATAGTAGTGTGATTGGTGTGGGTGGTCAAAATCTGACTCCATAATATGTAAGCTTCAAGTTATGCATAATCTATATAGAAATCGCACTGAGAGGGTTGCGTCTAAAACAATCTGAAGAAGTATAATCATTATATTGCAAATAAATGAGACAATCTTTTAAAAAAAATATAATTATTATTATCATTAATGTTGTTACTGTGATGGAAATAATTTGATTTCAGGATTCGTAGATTATTAGTCCGACTCATTGGTGATTGAATTGTTACTAAAGAAATGCACAATGCAATATTTTTAATATGAGAAAGTACGCTACTGATGGACGAGCATCGTCCCATGCCGTGTGCTGTAGTTCAATGTATGTGATATCATGTTATGTTTAATATAGGCATACGGAAGAGAAGAAGAAGCCGGTGCGGTATTTGAAAGAAGGCAGATGCAACTTGAAAAACAGAAGGTTGGATAAATAAAACGAACATTTATAAATTCGGTTGCTAGAAACATTTATTTATTTATTTGTTTGTTTGTTTTCTTATTTATTTTATTCATTATGAATTCATCTCATTTATTTAATCTTCAATTTTCAGGCATCTATGATCAGAGAAGCAGCAGTGATGTATACAAATTCTTGTCAAGAAATAGCTGAAAAAATGGTTGAGATTTTTAAGGCCCAGGGCGAATTAGCCGATCTGATTCCAATTATTCCAACACAACACAGCAAAACTAGAGTATATCACGGTAGGTTTTATTGTTAATGTTTGTTAACGCTTGGATAATAACCAGAAGTTGTTTGATTTATACTTATTTCAAAATTGCTGTTCAAATCACAGGACCAGAAAAAAGTGAGCAGATCGTTAAGCAATTAACTGCCAAGTTGGGATTGGAAAATATGCCTAACATGACAACGGATCCTGCCTATTCTAGCGTATACCAGACTTGGGATGATCAGCCCAACGAACCTGCTCCAACTTCTTTGTTTTATACTCCTCAACCAGAACTAGATACAAGCAGTCCAGGCAGTCCGGTACCGCCTCCTCGTCCCGTGGAGTCTGTCACGAATGCATCTCAAGGTATTTATAACGAACTGCGCATGCGTAGCCTATATTTGGGACAGTATGCTTCTCCCAAAACACAACGTAAGGACGCATCACCTGCCACTCCCAGGATCCCTGTGGTATGATAAATACAAATGGGGTAATGCTTGTTAAGACCCCCATTTTAGTCAAAATGGGAAATTAAGATCTCCTATTTTAGACAACTTTTGTTGAACTATAGCCTATTTTGAGCTTGAAAACACCCCTCGGTTCTCCCATACCATTTGCAGGCTCTAGTGGCTGTTTTGATTTGGATAATGGTCAAAACATAGGACGACAAAATACAAGAAATCAGGTCGGAAACCATGAATATGGCTAAAGATATCCATGCAAAACACCTGAACGTATTTTTTTTTTAATTTCATTTCCTTTTTTACAGATAATATCGGAAATAATGATGATGACAGTGGCAGTGACAGTGACGCTTACACAGAACCTAACGTATTCGTACCAGGTTTAGTTGCTGCCAGCAGAGTACCGTCTTCTAAGTCATCCTCTGCTCCACCACCACCGAGACCGCATAGCACGCCAGGGGTAGCCATGACTTCAAAATCAAAACCTGGTGGCGGTTCCCCTAGGTTCAAACAAGGTCAGTTCTTAAAAGACTTGAAAATAAAGGATGTGTTTC
Source organism: Saccoglossus kowalevskii (assembly GCF_978046115.1). Taxonomy (NCBI): domain Eukaryota; kingdom Metazoa; phylum Hemichordata; class Enteropneusta; family Harrimaniidae; genus Saccoglossus; species Saccoglossus kowalevskii. The sequence continues at coordinate 27,846,150 of NC_140641.1, forward strand.
TCATCGCTGATGGATGTAATGAATACAATCGTAGTTCACATTCGACCATATAACACATAGCACACAGCGGTGTGAATGAGCAAAAAATCACCACCCTCACGAGCACTTTTTCATATATTTATCTAAATATTCATTTTGAATCCTCACTGTTTGACTTATAACTCAGTATTATTATATTTACATCTGCAGGTTCTAACTCTACCTCCACCAAAGATGAATATATGTCATTCGAGCAAGGTAAAGTACTCACCTAAACTACCACATGATTATGTTATTGTAAACATATCATGACAAACGTGTGCGAAATACAGTTTTCCTATTACTAATAATATTATGTTTATGCTCAGACACTGATTGATTTTTTGTCTAATTGTTCATAGACAATTGGACATACGTATTATCCAGACATATACTGACATACTCATGTCTTGTTTTGTTTTTTCAGAAACAGACGCGGAAAACATTTACCAAGAAATACCTTTTTATGACAATACATGACGAATGACTAACGGAATTATTTTATTATTGGTTTACAGTACAACATTTGCAAATGAAATCGGAATTGTTGGTCAACTATTTTTTCTTCTTTTTGTAACGTAATCTAGCAAGGAACCTGCCAAGAATTAGACAGTCCAATCCTCTCTTGATACAACATGCTAATTTTGGATTGTGTTCTTTGTTAATTTTTTTTTTCGTTTTTTTCTGCATTATTTAACCTAAATCATAATACAAAATTAATGTATAATTTGTTCATACATACATAATATTAAGGTTTAAAATTATACCAATAGATAGATGTATCACAGTCACTTAAAGGTTGTATTATTAATCCCAGAGGTGCCGACCACATGTACTATATATCTGTATTCTTGGAATAATTTACGACACTGATCGTGACTTAATTTTGAAAATTGAATGTCAAATGTTACCATACCTGTGGACCGGCGTGATTTTGGTATCGTTATTTTTGGAATTAATCATTAATATTCTCCTCGTTTCTCCGCTCTGTCGAAAGGAGATAGCTATCTTTTTTCACGTAACTGTCTTATTAAAATAAAATAAAAATATTACATTTAGAACAAGCACCCACAGGCCCGTAGCCAGCACTTTTGAATAGGGGGTTCGAAAACAACAATAATATATTTGATGTGAAACGTGTGAATTTTATACTATTCAAAAAGTGTCTTTGAGCTCTGATACAGACATTTTTATATTCTCGGTTTTAAATTCAATTGGTTTACTTTGTGTTACGTTGGTAAGTTATTTCAATATACAATCTTTGAACTATTTTACCATTTTCGATAAGGGGTCCTGAGCCATTCCCACAGACAAACACACCCACACCCTAGATCCACTACAGCAAAATGGTGTACACAAAAAAGACAAGACTGTACGTATCTTAGCATCATTGTCTACGCATTTTAAGGTAGAATGCTAGTTTTTTCGCTCTTCGGAGATGTTAGCGCACATAAAAGTGACACAGTTTCATGTCGAAATCTGTCTACAATTATTCATTTTAGTATTAGTCAATTTTGTATTATGTAATTTTATTTCTGTACAGGGACTCGGCCCATCGTAGAAAATGTAATGGTTAGACAAGTGCATAGCACGTTTTATAAACAATACAACATCCATGTAAACATATGGTACTAAGTTCAGCTGGATTCATATTCATCTCGTTACTTGAAAACTTTTAAAAGATACAGAGCTAGTTAATATATGGTGTGGCAGTTTGTGTAGCGACGAAGTAAGCACAGACTGTCAGTATTTGCATAATTACTTAGGGTTATTGACAAAATATCAGCCCTTAGATCATTATAAAATGGACATATAAAAACAAAGTGAATTTCATTTTCTACCATGCTAAATTCAAATGCATCACTGCAAAAACTGAAAATGTATTGACCTAACTGTATTGTTGTGTGCCTAATTCAACATTACGTTTAGGCCAAAACAGCGAAAACTCGTGAGTATATATTTTAGTCTGTAATTACTTGCCAATAAATCTCCCAGGTTATAATACTACTTTGATTTTTCCGAAAGTACACAGCCTGGATGATTGTAAAATTGAGGCATGCCATTCTTACTGACAACAATTTTTTTATTTTTTGAGAAATAATCTCTAAGAAATTTGCAATATCTCCAACTTGTTTTTCAAGCCAGACAATGTCGAAACCATATTTGAACAGGAGATTTTTATGTGGGTTTCCCAAGTAAGTCTGCCGGTCTTGTCTAAAGCTTTATAAAGCATGATATAACATGTTTTGGGGTTCCAGCTATTTTTTACTTCAAGTAATTTTAACCAATATGAGATACAACGCTTAAAATAACCACAGCAAAATGGCAGCCTTCCACATTCGTCCAACATCGCTACATTGTTTGTACAACTATTAACGCTAAGTAGATATCTGCAAAATGTTGTCTGCACCCTCTCGATTTCCGAATTTTCGTACCCCTATATAGATACCATAAGAAATAGCTGGCACAATGATTGCATCAAACAAAATAAATGCAGTAACCAATGGCATACCACCAAGTTTCTTATAGTATGTAAATGTTTTGGTTCACTGTAAATTTGTTTTTAGAGAGCGGTAAAATAATATGCATATAGTGGCAGCGGTCTCAATAGACTTCAATGACTACATATTTTTTTATGAACCCACTAAAAATATAGTAAATCTTCTAAAGACATCAAAAAAACGTGTAACAAATATGTTTGAAAAATATAATTCATCGCATAGTTTCAGTGCTGAAGCAACACACTGTGGGGTAAATTGTTGGCTGCAAGAAGATCTTTGACCTATACAACTCGTGATGATAAATCTTCGGCATTTTTTTAATGATATGTTCAACTCGTAGCTGTACACTATTGTCCAATAACAGAGGCTACACGTACTAATACAATAAGTTGTCTACATTTGGCTGATACACTTAGAACAAAACAGTATATATGCCATCATTAACTTGAAGAATACAAAACTAATGAACCAAACTAGGAAAGTACAGTGTGGTGTTGTTGTGTCAATCCCCATACTTTACTAACTGAGCGAACACTAGCACAAGGGCTATTCAGGACCACTATGTTCAATGTTGTTTTAATATTTAACATCAGCTGCTTGAACGCGATCTTCATTACACCATCGCGGAATCACCGAATTAAAGCTTGCCCATTTATAACAATCTTTTTTGATTGTATGCTGTTGAGCTGAGACGGCGTAACTTCACGACTGATATTTAAAGCTCGTTGCCGCCAAAATGCTCATTGCTATGTAATTTCAGCTGAGTCTGATAGTTACCTCACTGAGTCAAGTGATTTAAACGATGATAATTATTTTAATTAATACTGTTTCTTTTATTATGTTCTAATCTACGATCATAAATCTATTCAGTTTCAAAATTTAGGGGGTTCGACCGAACCCCCCGAACCCACCCCCCACCCCAAACTACGGGCCTGTTTTCAATGAGCGAGCCAGCGAGCTGAAAAAACGATTAAAATGCGGTCGATTTCCGGTCGGACAAAACCGCGCGGTCGGAAATTAAGCAGTAAGCGGTCGATATACCACTTTCCCGGAAGTAGCAAAACAGGGGTGCAAAAATACTCCTGCTTTGTCACAGCGGAAAATACAAACATGTTAGATTGCTGATAGTCGATAGAAGCGAATTCTATTTTGTAAAAGCGGAAGGTTGGGCAAAATGAGTAGTGTAGTGTATTTGCAGACAACCATCACTCCCTTGAAAGTTGCGCGATGAATTATGACCTTCTAAGTGATTACTTTTCTCTTCATTATACATTGTGTAACCCCCTAAGTTGGATACTAATTAACCTAGCCTTTGACGTCACAGTGCACAAATAAATCATGGTCGCATTCTCGTCTGACCCAATAGAGGGCGCTTGAAAATAGCCAAGATGGCGGCGACTATATGGAATATTATATGGTATCATAACTCTATTATTTTTTTTATTTTTTTTAATTTGTTTTGTCCATTATTTAAATAAATGTACATAACTGCTGCTATATGGCCAACAATATTGACAGGATTGACCTTTCCTTTAATATACTCGTAACATCGTTTTAGTCATAAGTAACGGGCGACATTGGCTGTATATTCTTAACAAGGAGTTATTGTATCATTACACTCGTTATGCCGAACTTTAATACGGCGATAAAGTGTTGTCAAAATCACACCAAACGTTGTAGAAACTTGTGTCTTTAGTTGTCCTACCATGATCAATGCTGGTAATTAATCTAAGTACGATATAGGTCAGAAGGACTAATGAATCACAGTAATAAGAATATATAAGGAACCTTTTGCAAAGCGGAGGCGTGTCGAAGATTTCTTTTCTGAAAATATTCAAGTATAATTCAAATATGAACGACAAGTTCATATTTATAAGAATACTTTTACATTATAAAACTTGTTGTTGATATTATTCAATATTATCTCACGAACATACCAATAGAGCTATAACAAGATTAATGAAAAAAGAACTTAATAAAAATACTAGGAAATCCTTGAAATCCAGCAAGAAGAGTTGGGCTATTGTTCAAAATTCTGAAATAAAATTATAGGGTGACCAAACTAAGTTTTCCAAAGAACGACCTGAACATGCATTTTTTGAATAGTTAACAATTGATTCCTATGACAGAAATATCCCATCATATCGCAAAATTGTGTACAGTGACGTATGCTAAAAATGATGTAGTATTGTGAGAGCTACATATGGAGTATTTTGAATATTAGTATATTAGTTATCCATTAAATAATATGTTTACATGGAATTCTATGGCAAATGTTCCAAAATGGCCGATATTTAGAACATTTTGGATATGCTTTCTTGGAAACGCATCCTTCGTTCTTCTTGAAAACTTTAAATATGAATGACGTGCATGTGTGTGAATCACAACAATGTTCGAAGAAGACTGTGATAATTTTTAATGGTATCTAACATAAGATACACGGTTAGCGATTAACGGGTAATGTGAGTATCAACGCACATCGTAGACTTTTAAAGCATCACTGAAATGTATCATGATTGCATTGATCGTGAATAGAAAATTAATAAATAACAAGCAAATGGTATGAAAACTAAAATTACTCACTGCAAATTATATTTCTGTAAAAACGATATTGAATAAACTTGTTTAAAAATGTAAAAATCTGAGCAAAAATCAATATTTTAGTACACAAATACATTACAATACGAATATTTAGAACTTCTTCACTATATGGAAATCGGAACATATCCGAAGATAAATTCAGTTACTGAATATCCATGAAAAAGGGCCCCTTCGGGAAAAGGCGTTATTCTTTGATATACGAAGTTTTGTTTGATGATTAACATCATTGCAATACTTTACAGGGGAACTTGAATTTACTGAATCGTGCGAATAGATTGCCGTGATAATAGCTGACATCATCTTAGTTACCTTGTGACCAGCTTGCATCCGAGTAGCGACTGCACTGGGTCTTTAATAAATAATCTACCGATTGATACAAATGTTAACACTAGAGGTATTCACCTGATTTTTGGGCGGGAGTTAAAACTGCTCGTTGAGGGCGCTTTGGCTCAACAATTTGCGTTTTTCGCTAAAAAAATTGCTAAAATATTAAAATTGGCAGTCAAAAACAGCGGAGCATACCTGTTTACTTCATGTGAAAGTAGTTAGAATTGTATTTTTAATTTCTTCTTTTCAAAAGAATTATTTGTGTCTATAAACTGTATGTGCATATCATTTTGTTGTATTGGTAAAAATAATCTGCTAGTTTTCAAAACTACCGATTCTACAAAAAAATCAGCCGGTCTCTGACCGTCAAACCGTCGTTATTCCTCACACTAACCATGATATTATTCATTCTGTTATTTATTATCTTGTTGATATTACACCTCGTTAAGGGCGCTGTTTATGGAGTTATCGGAATTATTTTTCAAATTCCCTTTCACATTTAAAAAAATATTAGTCTATGTACTATTGAGAGACTTTTTTTTATATTAAATTAACACTAATTCTATAATTCAAATTACTTTAGTATTTAGAAGTATAAATGTGCCATGAAAATGGGGAATTAAAGTATAATCAGGCTCAAAAGCTAATATTTGCTTGACGACAATTTCGTCGTAGAAAGTGTTACTTCTCTGGTCGCGCGTGACTTCCCCAATCCCCTACCGAGTTTTCAAAATGGGAACCCTAGAAATAGACTGTCGACAGTCCTCGGGCCTATGTGGCCCTATGTGATCATTGTGTATCCTCGATATTCAAACGCCGATGGAAATGCGAAGCATTTCACGCGAGGGACTCCATACTTCCTGTCCCGGCGTTCGAAATTTATTCACGCCTATAACGTTTATACACAATATTTATTAATAATAACAGATTAATATTAGGTACGACCGACTGTCGACAGTCTACCCTAGAAACAGTTAAAGCTGCTAAATAATTGGAGGAAAGAGATAACTAACACAATACAGATTCACAAGAGTAAAATCAAAATGGCGACCAAAATGGAAGTAGACCAGTCGCCTCCGTCGGGAAAATCTGTCCCTGGGTCGGTAATGGCTTCTGCAGGAACCACAGCAAGTGTTACAGTCGCCCTACATCCACTGGTTATTATGAATGTATCAGAACATTGGACTAGAATTAAAGCACAGGAAGGAAAACCGTTGCAAGGTAAGATCAAAACATGTTGTGATACCCCCCCCCCCCCCATATATGCGTACTTATTCAACCACAGTACTGACAAGGAGTTATACAGGTGCGTGGTCTTAACAAATTAATTGCATTTAGAAATGATATACTTATTTCTCAATAAAGTGGACACAGTTTGTAAAACTATTAGTAAAATTTTCGTCCGAGAAGATGAAATAAATTTACAATATTATTTAATTTTTCAAACTTATTAAACTTGACAAATTTCTCAGTAAAATTCGTGGTTCTGTGCATTTGAAAATATAATTGGCTTTACCAATTTCACTTGTGTTACATCAATGAAAGACAAACTGATCCCTTTGACTTTCATTAATTAATTTCACAAAACTGCTAAGTAAAGAGAAATATTATACAACAAACAAGCAAGTGTTCCAGTTATAATAGAGAGTTTAAGATTTATGTACGTAGCGGGAACGTAACGTGTTGTTCTAATTTCGTTTGTGTCACGTTTTCGGGTGTCAGAAAACGATTAAGTACAAGTGCACACAACGGGAACGTAACTGAAACAGAACCATGTATTATTAAAACCCGGCCCTCATTGGGTAACCATAATACAACTACCCAATAAAATTTGTTATGTCATTTCACGTCCGGAATCTGAATAGTAGTTAGTTCCCAGACATTTGACAGAGCTTTTGCTATTTCCATCCACTCTGCTGAGGTTCCAGGCCTGTTTGCCGAATCCTCTTTCAGCAGATCAATGTCAAGCGTTACCATCCATCTAAATACATGTCTTTTCGCGAGATTGGTCATTTTAAAATGTTTAAGAACAATTCATTTAATTCCGTTTAAACTATATTAACTGGTTAGTACACGTCGCCTTTCGAGAAAGTGAACATAAATGCCCTGCGCTGTATGCTTTGTTTGCATAACGAGCTGATCAGTTGTGTACGTTTTCAGTGGGTATAAATATCAGCTAAAATGCATCCATCATATTTTCCCATAAATATACAAAATCACTCTAATATAAAACGTTCTATTTGGAAAGATAAAAAGTGAAAATTAATCAAAATTGACAGGGAGAAAAGCTCTCGGAAATCAACTACGAGTCAGCCTCCTTGATCATGTTCAAAACGACTGCCATACGACCTGGCAACCGATGACGTCATTGGTTCGCACAGAGGTCATCACAAAGCAACGATGTATCCGTTCTCGTACGCACAAAAGTGTAAAGTGGTATAGTGTCCCTACTATACAGGGCAATTTTAACATTTCCTCATACCAGTCCTGGATTTGCAAATGACTGCAGACATTTATACACAGTTGCTGAACTTGAGGGACAGTAGATTTGTACCCCAAAACAATACAAAAAACAAATACTCTGTGCATTGATGTGACAAGTAAGTCAGTATTTTTAATTTTTCAACACCTGGTGTCACAATATATGTGGTACAGCTGATACATGTATATTGACTTCTAATCTATATATGTGAGTACCGGTAGGGCTTGTACTTCATGGAGGTATTAAAAGCAATTAACTCAGTGCCCGTTGTGTTTGTCTTAGCTCCCTTTTATATTCACTATATTATTCACATATGCTATTTAAAGGCAATTTCAACAATTTTGTTCTTGAAAAGAAATACAATCTCAACTGCAAAGTTCAAGTCTGAGAGAATTATAATAGTATTGTTTGAAAAAATCATGGCATGTAACATTAGGTATTATACTCCAGTATTGCTATTTATTAACTTCTAAAGATCATACATTTTTTATTTGATATTCTTCAACAGTTCTTGGAGCTCTAATTGGAAATCAGAAAGGCAGGAACATAGAGGTGTTCAATTCTTTTGAGTTACTCTTTGATGAAATTGATGGTAACAAAATAATAGACAGAGAATATTATAATACAAAAGAAGAACAATGTAAGTAATAAAACCATAGTATTTTCACTGCAACCTTTTGCATATACCTATCCTGAATATTCTCTTGAAGTACTGATACTCGTATTCCAAATATTTGATATTAGAATCCAAATAATATAACTCTGTTGGCAGTATTTTACTTGATATGATGAATAACAATGTTTGCAATTGTCACTATTCCCTCACAATCGTCAACTGCCGTGAGAATACAGTTAACACTAGCCTTACCAGCTAGGAGAATGCTGTCGTCTAGCAATAGTTTTATCACAGTCTTAGTCCTCAATACTAAATGTGGACCAATTCATTGCTCAGTTCATTGTTTGATTAATGGCAAAACAGTTTGATCTACAGTTGAATACCATACATGTATCAATGAATCATTACATGGTCATTACACTACTGGTATATTTAAAGCGAGAGGATTGTCACCTGCGTACGCGCATGAATTGAGTCCCAAGTGACGATAACAACACATGCTAAAGACGCAAAGGCTCATGGGCAGATGCTTCTTTGTAAACAATAACACGCTATGGCCATCTGAGGCATGTGCAGGTGACGACTCTTTCTGAAAAAAACAAGTCATTCATTTACATCTGTTATTGATTTCCAGATGAAGATGTGTTCATTAGCTGGTAATTATATCGGTAATTGTAATTATTTTCAGTTAAACAAGTTTTCAAAGATCTTGACTTTCTTGGTTGGTATACCACTGGTGGACTACCAGACGAGTCAGATATCAAACTACACAAACAGGTACATGAATGTTTTTGTTTGAAAGATCAGATGTTAAGACTCACTGAGTTGATGTGAATGATATGGGAGTGGACTTATAATTATCATGTTGATTAGTTAGTTTTGAGAAAGGTTTGTTATGGAAAAAAGGTTTGTTAAAAAATATTTTTGTTTACTTTGCAGATTTGTGAAATTAATGAAAGTCCTATCTTTTTGAAAATGAATCCACTTGCTAGGAATGCAGATGTAAGTTGTTATTGCCTTTTATCATATACATTGTATTGCCCGGCCTTGTAACGCTATGGAAATCCCAATGCACGAGCCGTGCAATAATAATTTGAGTCTGTGCTTCGATAACGGTTGACGATATTATTCAGTGGATGGGAAGTATACCAAAAACAGTCTGATTAATTAGTATCATAAAGATAACTGGTCACAAAAACGTGTCAAGTTTACAGCACTGCGATACTTGGACTGCAAAAGCCGTATCCAGTTCATAAAGAATATTGTCATTCTGAAATGTCCATCATATCAGGATAGAATCCACTCATTATGCCAACAGTTACATACGCAATATGTAATATGTACCTGTATCCTCTACCAACTGTTACATAGCCAATACATGCCTGTATCCTCTACCAACAGTTACATACCCAATACATGCCTGCATCCTCTACCAACAGTTACATACCCAATACATGCCAGCATCCTCTACCAACCGTTACATACCCAATACATGCCAGCATCCTCTACCAACAGTTACATACCCAATACATGCCTGCATCCTCTACCAACAGTTACATAGCCAATACATGCCTGCATCCTCTACCAACAGTTACATACCCAATACATGCCTGCATCCTCTACCAACAGTTACATACCCATTACATGCCTGCATCCTCTACCAACAGTTACATACCCAATACATGCCAGCATCCTCTACCAACAGTTACATACCCAATACATGCCTGCATCCTCTACCAACAGTTACATACCCAATACATGCCTGCATCCTCTACCAACAGTTACATACCCATTACATGCCTGCATCCTCTACCAACAGTTACATACCCAATACATGCCAGCATCCTCTACCAACAGTTACATACCCAATACATACCTGTATCCTCTACCAACAGTTACATAGCCAATACATGCCTGTATCCTCTCCCAACAGTTACATACCCAATACATGCCAGCATCCTCTACCAACAGTTACATACCCAATACATACCTGTATCCTCTACCAACAGTTACATACCCAATACATGCCTGCATCCTCTACAAACCGTTACATACCCAATACATGCCAGCATCCTCTATCAACAGTTACATTACCCAATACATGCCTGCATCCTCTACCAACAGTTACATATCCAATACATGCCTGCATCCTCTACCAACAGTTACATACCCAATACATGCCTGCATCCTCTACCAACAGTTACATACCCAATACATGCCTGCATCCTCTACCAACAGTTACATACCCAATACATGCAAGCATCCTCTACCAACAGTTACATACCCAATACATACCTGTATCCTCTACCAACAGTTACATAGCCAATACATGCCTGCATCCTCTACCAACAGTTACATACCCAATACATGCCTGCATCCTCTACCAACAGTTACATACCCAATACATGCCTGCATCCTCTACCAACAGTTACATACCCATTACATGCCTGCATCCTCTACCAACAGTTACATACCCAATACATGCAAGCATCCTCTACCAACAGTTACATACCCAATACATACCTGTATCCTCTACCAACAGTTACATACCCAATACATGCCTGCATCCTCTACCAACAGTTACATACCCAATACATGCCTGCATCCTCTACCAACAGTTACATACCCAATACATGCCTGCATCCTCTACCAACAGTTACATACCCAATACATGCCTGCATCCTCTACCAACCGTTACATACCCATTACATGCCTGCATCCTCTACCAACAGTTACATATCCAATACATGCCTGCATCCTCTACCAACAGTTACATACCCAATACATGCCTGCATCCTCTACCAACAGTTACATGCCCAATACATGCCTGTATCCTCTACCAACCGTTACATACCCATTACATGCCTGCATCCTCTACCAACAGTTACATATCCAATACATGCCTGCATTCTCTACCAACAGTTACATACCCAATACATGCCTGCATCCTCTACCAACAGTTACATACCCAATACATGCCTGTATCCTCTCCCAACAGTTACATACCCAATACATGCCTGCATCCTCTACCAACAGTTACATACCCAATACATGCCTGTATCCTCTCCCAACAGTTACATACCCAATACATGCCTGCATCCTCTACCAACAGTTACATACCCAATACATGCCTGTATCCTCTCCCAACAGTTACATACCCAATACATGCCTGCATCCTCTACCAACCGTTACATACCCAATACATGCCTGACAGAGTAGTATACAATTCTAACATCTGCGACAAGGTTTTGTCAACACTCATCAAGTACCGGATAATGACTGCCAGCACATCATATGATCAGTTTTTCCAGCCAGTGTTGTTGTTTGATATTACATTTCACTAAAAACAGTGATCATTTTTATCAAATATGGTATTCAGTATTCTAGGTTCAGTGTGTTTTTTCAGGTGATTTAATGTGTGGCATTGTTACCTACATCTTTCCTTCAATAGTTACCTGTCAGCGTATGTGAATCAGTCATTGACGTTGTGAATGGAGAAGCTACCATGTTATTTGTTGAAATCTCTTACACCCTAGCAACAGAAGAAGCTGAACGAATTGGAGTTGACCACGTTGCTAGGATGTCTACGTCAGACAACTCAGAAAATTCAACAGGTAGAATCAATTTGACCAATGCTGTATTAAATTGGTTTCTTTACTTAAAATATTGCTCCAAAACTCCACATTATATTGAATTATGTGTATTCAATTAAAAATTAAAGACTTGCATTTGCTCAAGGTACTCTATGCTACGTAAAGACCAACTTTGAAAATATATTATGGCTTAATATTTTTCGTGTGATTGCATTTGTAGTGTTTGTGTGACTAATCCACGTCTAAATGCAAACACCAATGTAGTTCAATTAGTTTTACATTGTATCATGTTAGAAATTGATAAAACATTGATATGCTCTACTTGTAGCGTATGTACTTATGTAAAGAACAGAAGTACATGTATATCTATGGTCAAAATAAGTCTGGTTATATTGATCCAGTATATAACATAACCTGTGTTTTATGTTCACTTCCATTAGAGCAAATATTGTAGAAAGAATTTCTCTATAAACAATCCAGGGCAAGTCTTGAAATAGTTTTGCCGTTTTATATTACAGTTGCTGAACACCTCATTGCGCAGTACAGCTCCATAAAAATGCTTCACAACAGAGTTAAAGTGATACTTGAATACATTAAAGCAGTTGAGGCCGGTGAACTGCCACGAAATCATGAAATACTTCGAGAAGCATACAGCCTTTGTCACAGATTGCCTGTGCTCAACACAGATAGGTTCAAAGGAGATTTTTATAATGTAAGTATGACTTTTCTATTTGGGTTAAGATATACTTTATGTTTCTAGTGATTACCATGGTTTTTGACATTTTAATTCAAATATTAGTATGCCCTATCTGGCTAAAATCACAGCTGCATCTTGATAATTTGAAGGCAATTTTCTCTTAAAATCAGTAATGTATTTACAGGGCAAGAAAACTAATTTCTGTATCAATCAAAGAAATACATAATGATTTTACTTTGCTCAACTTCGTCTGTACACCCTACCGTATTTGCTCTATTAGGAGCACATGCCCTTATGTAAATGATACAGATGTGTCAGACATATTTCAATGATTTAGTATACAATGTAAAGCAATTTTTGGTTTATATGCTCTTCTATTGAAGCTTGCCTGGGCTAGAGCAAATACAGATGGTATACCAAGCTACATAATTTATGTTCTTTATGTTATGCTCTGCCAACTCTCTTGAATTAGTTTTGAATTAATCAGCTCAATTAATTTGCATAGTTGGCAGTTAATTAACACACAAGAGCCCCATTCAGTGGGCGTCTAGTAAAAGTCATGAAAGTCAGTTACCATGTCAAAGCACTATTTTTGTTCATTGCACAATCAAACTAAGGTATACTGTGTTTTAGTTTAGGATCTTTAATCATTTAAAACCATTAAATTTTGACAGTGTCTGTTTAAATAATGACCAGTCAGAATTACTGTAATGTCAACCAACCAGACACCAGTTTTACAGTTGTGTACCATCTCCGTTTCATTTCCTGTTGATTTTTCACCACAATCTTTTGCCAAATCTGGCAAATTACTTTTTATATTTTATTTCCTACCAAAACTGTACAATTTCATGAATAAATAGTTATTTCAACCTCATTGTGGTAAATATTTCTAAGGTGAGATTTTTGATGTTGCTTTTTGCTAAGTGAATTGTCAGTGTATATTAATTAATTAATTTTTATAATTAAAAAAAGACTCGCCCGTCTTGGTCGCGGGCGAATCCAACGGGTCTTTGAGGCTTACTTTCAATAGATCGCAGCGAAGCGGCTGCTCTGCTAAGTACGACACCCCGATCCACACCCAAGTCGTCTGCAAGTGATTCGGCGCCCCTTTCACGGAGGGGATGATCACCGCCGCGAGGCCGGGAGAAACGCTCTACTGCTCCCGGCCAAGTAAGTTTCGGCGGAAGGCGGCTCGGCCGGTGCGTGCTTGGAAAACACGCATCTATCGGGAGCCTCCCTCGATAGCGGCGCCGTGGAGTCATCGCGCACCGGGCGGGATTCCGACTTAGAGGCGTTCAGTCGTAAGCCCTCGGAGGGTAGCCTCGCACCATCGGCCTATCGGCCGAGCGCGTAAACCAAGTGTCCGAATCTGCGGTTCCTCTCGTACTGAGCAGAATTACCGTAGCGACGACCTAACCTCATCAGTAGGGTAAAACTAACCTGTCTCACGACGGTCTAAACCCAGCTCACGTTCCCTGTTGGTGGGTGAACAAAGCCGGCTGTAAGCTCCGCGGCGAGACGAAAAAAACCCTTTGGGAAAAAGGGCACGCCCCGAACCGCGGCCACCTTCCGACCAGAGACGGGTCGTGGCCGAGGCCAAACCGGTCGCGAGCGCTTCGCCCGGGGAGAAGTGCGCCCGACTCCGGTGCCAGGGGCCGCACCGCGCGGTCCTCGACGGATCCGCAGACGCGGGCAGGCCAGGCATCGAACGAAGCCGAGCTGAATCTCCCGGGCCGACACTGCGGGCCCACCAGTTTGCTTCTCGGCGGTTTCACGTACTCTTGAACTCTCTCTTCAAAGTTCTTTTCAACTTTCCCTCGCAGTACTTGTTCGCTATCGATCTCGTGCCAGTATTTAGCCTTCGATGGAGTTTGCCATCGACCTTTGGGCTGCATTCTCAAACAACCCGACTCCCGGAAGCCTCCGACGGCGCGGGCCCGGCACCCTCACGGGCCTGACACCCGCTCTGGGCAAGGCCTCGATCAGGAGGACTTGGGCGCCCTGGGACGACGCACCGACCGGCACTTCCTTACGCCACAGTTCCCGCCCGCCGCTACAAGGACGAGGGGATTCGGCGCTGGGCTCTTCCCGCTTCACTCGCCGTTACTGGGGGAATCCTGGTTAGTTTCTTTTCCTCCGCTTAGTGATATGCTTAAATTCAGCGGGTAGTCACGTCTGATCTGAGGTCGCTTGGGTGAATCGAATCGAATCGAATACGGTGAGCGTTGGGTGAAATAAAACCACACCGCGTCGTCGCGTCGCACTTGACTCGCCCAACGCATTCCCGGTGCCTTTTTTTGGTTATATCAGGAGCCGAGAGATGGAAAGGAGAGGCAGTGTGCAACGCGGAGACGGTCACGTGCGACGTGTCCCCAGCGTCGGGCCTCGTCTCCTATAGCGCTCGCAGACACCAAGCCGGCAAGAGGAAGGAAGAGAACGAGGGAAGAAAGAAGGAACGGTTCCCTACTTGCTCCACCTCGCCTCGTCCAAACTCGTTGCCGCGCCCCGCGATAGCTCAGCGTCCGCCAATTGCGCACCAGTCCACGGTCGGTGAAGAATCCCACGAGCAGACCAGACCGGACAACCGAGAACGGCGCGATCGCCCTTACGAACTGTCGCCGACCCTCAGACAGGCGTGGCCCCGAGCATGAAACCCGGGGCCGCAATGTGCGTTCGAAGTGTCAATGATCGATGTGTCCTGCAATTCACACTAGTTCACGCAGCTGGCTGCGTTCTTCATCGACGCACGAGCCGAGTGATCCACCGCCAAGAATTGTCGGTGTTATTTCGTTTCGTTCAATATGAAGTAGCAAAACCCGAGAGAGACAACAACAAATAAAACACGGGGAGCGGGAGCTCGTCGATCGATCGATCGATCGAACACGACCTCCGCATCAAACCGAGATGCACCGTCCCCTCGACGGTGACCCGCCAGGCCCTCTCGAGAAAAGACCCGGACCACACGGGTACTCCCCGCAACGAGACGCAATCGCAGAGCACGCAGACCGCTCGCGGAACCGAGAGATTCACGCTGATTCGGCCCTGCCTCCTGTTCGACAGCAGCGGAGGAGGAGGAGGAGGAGGAAGCGGTGAACGAAGTCAATCGCGCACCACTGACCAGCCGACCACCACTGACTGACTGACCGAGGAGGCGACGGTGACGTGGCGAGAAAAGTGAGAGAAGCATCTCTCCTCTTCGAGACGGTAATGATCCTTCCGCAGGTTCACCTACGGAAACCTTGTTACGACTTTTAGTTCCTCTAAACGATCAAGTTCGATCGTCTTCTTGGCGCGCGAGCGAGGCCGGCAGAACCAGTCCCCCGCCGCGTGCCGATCCGAAGATCTAACTAAACTGTTCAATCGGTAGTAGCGACGGGCGGTGTGTACAAAGGGCAGGGACGTAATCGACACGAGCTTATGACTCGCGCCTACTGGGAATTCCTCGTTCAAGGGAAATAATTACAATTCCCTATCCCTAGCACGAAGGGGGCTCATCGGATTGCCTGGGTCCTGTCGGCCAGGGAGGCGACACCCGCTGATCCCTTCAGTGTAGCGCGCGTGCGGCCCCGGACATCTAAGGGCATCACAGACCTGTTATTGCTCAATCTCGGGCGGCTGAACGCCGCTTGTCCCTCTAAGAAGTCGGTCGCCGACACGTTAAGGGTCGCACAACTATTTAGCAAGCCAGAGTCTCGTTCGTTATCGGAATCAACCTGACAAATCGCTCCACCAACTAAGAACGGCCATGCACCACCACCCACGAAATTAAGAAAGAGCTCTCAATCTGTCAATCCTCGCCGTGTCCGGGCCGGGTGAGTTTTCCCGTGTTGAGTCAAATTAAGCCGCAGGCTCCACTCCTGGTGGTGCCCTTCCGTCAATTCCTTTAAGTTTCAGCTTTGCAACCATACTTCCCCCGGAACCCAAAGACTTTGGTTTCCCGGAGGCTGCCCGCCGGGTCTAGAGAGTAACGCCGGCAGATCGCCAGTCGGCATCGTTTACGGTCGGAACTAGGACGGTATCTGATCGTCTTCGAACCTCCGACTTTCGTTCTTGATCAATGAAAACATTCTTGGCAAATGCTTTCGCAGTCGTCCGTCTTGCGACGATCCAAGAATTTCACCTCTAACGCCGCAATACGAATGCCCCCGTCAGTCCCTCTCGATCATTACCTCGCGTTCCTAAGACCAACGCAATGGGACCGAGGTCCTATTCCATTATTCCATGCTGGACTATCCAGGCGTGGCGGCCTGCTTTGAACACTCTAATTTCTTCAAAGTAAACGTTACGGCCGCCCCCGACACTCAACCAAGAGCACCGGGAGAGGACCGGAGGAGAGTCCGGGACGGGCAGCGAAGACCCACTCGTACGGAGAACTTCTGCCCGCCCGCGGACCAAGATCCAACAACGAGCTTTTTAACTGCAGCAGCTTTAAGAGTAACAGTGGGCAGTTCGATCATGAAATTGACTTATAGTCTTCAAAATATTACCCCGGGACTCATGTTACTATGTTCGTAATTTGTTATTTTATTAATTTGTAAAAAAGAAATAATTTTATCTGCATTCCTGTATCAATTACAAGATGTAAATGCATTAATTGTTATTTTTTTTTTTTACAGCAAAATAATGATGTTTGCTTGATGTCATATTTAGGAACCATCACTAAAGGATGCAATACAATTAACCAGGTATCAATTAGTCCATATCGTTAATTTATCATTTTCTGCTCTTTACCAAGTAGCTTATTGACAGACTAACTATATTTTCAGGAGTCGATATGTTGTTGTATCAAAAATGTGATCTAATCACAATCATAGAGAAACAAGCTGTCGTGAATAACAATGAGGCATAGCAGAGAGTAATTAACAAAATGAAGTATTTCAGTTTCATCCATTTAAAACACAATCTAAGTAATTAAATGTGTGAATTTGACTCTAATGTTTACAATTAATTCAGATATGAACTAACCTGGTATCATTCCCATTTTACCCAGGAGTTGATAAGAATACACAACACTAGTACGCACCTCAGAAAGATTTTGGCCACACTTTGTTGCTGCCATAGCTTACATTTTAAACAAGCCAAATGATCAAAAGAAGTTACTGTATTCGGAAATGTTTACTCTACTTAGAATCACACATAAACCAAGAAGTGCATTTTTTGTACTGACTCATTAAAATATTTTGGCTGTAGTCATGCCTCTGTCATAACCTCATTCACTACTAATGAACCATATATAATATTGCCTTTGTGTGTCCTGTATTGTAATACCCATATTTATGCAAGGGTGTAATGGTTTGGCAATCCACATAAATCATTGTGACATTCTGAGCTTTTAGTATTTTACTTGTCTCAATGAACAGGATGGTTATATTGATTGTTTTCTAACACTTATTATTTTTTTTCTCTTTAGTTTGTCAACAAATTCAATATACTATACGACAGACAAGGAATGGGAAGAAGAATGAGAGGACTCTTTTTCTAGTGCTTTGCAACCCCCTGATTCCAGAATGGAACAATCTCTCTCTGCTGGTCAACATGTCTGATTTGCAACCCCTGCTCTAAGAATGGAATATTCTTCTCTCTACTGGTCATCCTGTCTGCTTTGCAACCCCTACTCTAATAATGGAATATTCTTTCTATCTGCTGCTCATCATGTCTTTGCAACCCCCTACTTCCAGAATGGAATATTCATTTTCCCTTATGATTATTACCGGTATGTCTGCTTTGTAACCCCATCTACAAGAATGAACATTGCTTATCTCTAAACTGCTTTAAGAATGGAATATTGTTTTTAATGATCACCCTGTCTGCTATGCACTCCCAAAATCATCACTACTCCCCACTCCCACCTGTTCTCTGCTTCACGAATGAAGTATTTCCCTGCTTCAAAAATGGAATATTCTTCTTTAGATGGTTCATTTGTTTGGCCCTCCCCAGCTCAAAAAATGAAATATTCTGTTTCTCATAATAATTGTATGTACCATGACTGAACTACAACCTCTGTAGATAAATGTAACAATCAGCTTAGTAATCAGATGGCGGAATTCCCTGGCTGTTTTTTTTTTAACATCTTGCTTCCCATGAATGAAATTTTCCGTTTTGCATGCCATTTGGTGGTGTCCCATGACAATTTAGTTGATTCATGTTTCATAATTGCATTCAGTGAATTCATTTGTAGAATTCGTCTTTATGCTGTGATGTATTGTGAGCATTTCTATATTAAAACAGATAAAATAACATTGCATCTTGTTCGTCATTTTGGAAACTTACTCTGTAATCCACCTCCTCTAAATAGTGACATGGGTCACCGTCAAGAATTTTTATTTTCTTCTTGAGTGTCTATTAGCTTGTAATAATGAGCCACTCTGATCATATAGCAAAACAATATGATAAAAATTAATGAGGCAGTAATGTATGAAGACAACATATTTTCTTGACATTATATATCTCTTTCTTTCTCTCCATCATCCGCATTTTTCCTTTGAAACCAATACAAAAAGAAGCAATTAACATGTCATGTGCAACTTGTTGCCCTGCAGAAAGGCATAGAAGAGCATTGTACATTATTCACTTGCAGTAATACACTGGGGGTTAAGGTAGTTAGCTACCATAAACAAAAAATTGATCACAGTAAATCATTCAAAAATTCATATTCATGCACGTCGTTCATATTTACATTTTTATGGAAAAAGTGTTTTCAAGAAAGCATATGCAAAATAATCTAAAAGCGACCATTTTGGAACATTTTTCATAGGATTCCATGTAAACACATTATTCCATTGATAAATTATACTAACATTCAAAATTCCCCAATGTTTCGTGACAATCATATGTAGCCCTCATAGTGATACATATAATTTTTTAGCATACGTTACCGAACCAAATTTTAAGATATGATGAAATGTTTCTACCCTAGGAACCAAAAAACACATTTTTGATCAATCTTTGAGGTCATTATGTGAAAAACTTTATTTTTATTTCTCTCTGGTTTTTGAGGATTTCAGAATATTTTTTTTAATGGTGGCAAACTACCTTAATGGTGCACTAAATAGAAGCTGCATGTAGATCAGTATTTCTCAGTAACTCTTCAAGTTGATTACAAATTATGAAAATATTTCAACTTTCATACTGAGTACACTGTAATTATATTTCAAGAATTTGATGTTGCTATAGATGATATGGATTGAAAAGTCGTCGTTGGCAATTTTGTATTTTCTTTTCTCTCTCAAATATGTATTAAAAAAATATTAATGACATGTTGAAGTTGTCAGTATTTGGAGCTGTGGTGAAGTTTCTGATATATTGTGAAATCAAATACATATTAAGTGTTATAAAACTCGTATTTCATGAAATTCATTTAAAAATACCGTGTACAAGTAGCCCATGTTACTATTGTAAAAATATTAATTTGAATGATTTCATCTTCAAATTTTGTACTTTGAATGCCAAATTCAATTTTTTTTTTCAAAAATGTTGATCAAAACCTGCAGCCAATAAAAATTGTTTGGTTTAAAATTAATTGTAGAAAAAATTTAAAAATATTGCACAAAAATGTATTCTGTTAATCAATCTCTGCAACTATGTGGTTTCAGTAAATTGTTCAATTTAATAACAGAAAAAGATTAGAGTGAGATGTTACAGCACCGTGATTCTTCAGTACCAATCATGATGGGATTTTCCATCACAAGACAAGGATTCCATTTTAATGGCAGAATTCAAGGAGTTTATAGCAATGTTTATTTCTGATGTGTGGTGACTGAGGAATTGCAAATGTTTAGATTGTGCTATAACGTTTGTTACTATGGAAATGTGCATTTTGAAATATGGCTTATAACATTTGTGAAATGAAAATGTACGAGGAGCTATGCAAACACAATAAGTAAACATTAAGATTCGTTTGTAATTCAGTGCTAGTCGGTACTAAATCTGAAACCTGACTTACCTCACAAAAAATTAACGAGTGGAATAAATTGCAATTAAGACAGATTAATGCGTTAATAAACAAGCAGTCCTCTGATGATATTGCTTGAGTTTCATAATGAGAAAGGAATATGAAATCAATCAGAATTTTCACTAAAGTGACCAAAATTTATAATCAACACTGAATAAATTTAATTTCAAAGCAATCTCACAGTTTTCAAGAAGCTGAAAATGTAAAAAGTTGATGTAGACGCTGAATAATCAGTAATATAACCAGAACAGTGCAACAAATCAACAGAGGACAATCTTGAGGATTATACAGGAACATCATTGGGCACTAAACTATGTTTACATCACACATTAATCTGTCATTTCTTTTTGTAAATATGACGGTGCTTTGTGTTGTTTGATATTAGTCTCTTCTTGCTAGTATTCGCTTTAAAGCACATCACTCAAATTCTACAAATTTCCAGGACTTGAACCTAGATACATTTGGATAATATTCCATTAATGAATTATTAAATGTTCAATTACAAATATTTGAATGCTGGTAAGCAAATACATTAATCTACTACCGAATAATATTCTTGATGAAAATGGCAAGTGTAAATTGGTTTGGATCAAATTGTCACCGTCTTCATGCTTTTAATAATATGAGCTGAAATTAGAATACCAAAGTAGAAAAACAACTGAAGTCACCTGAAATTTTTTGAGAAACGAGCGTCCAAAATATCCACAGTCATCATCTTGTATAAAAACATTGGAAAAAATGACTGTTTAATTTCTATTGTGATAAAATTTACATTATATACAGTGAGAAGTTCTCAAAATGCATTGTTCAGTAAACTGCCTTCATGATATTGAGTGCATCATTTCTTTTTGTTAATGATGAAAGGTGCTTTTGACAAATATAATATTCTTTGCATTAATAAATGCAATATTGAAATGGTAATTAAAAAAAAAAACTTTTTCATGTTCACTTTATATTTAACACCATATACTGGAAGAGTCTCGCCTTCTAGTGACGAAACGCTTCTCTGACCCTTGTGTGATGTAAATCAGTGAAAGTGATCCCAGTAACACATCAATATTTGGATCTGTGGTCGTCCAGGATTTGCAATAAAAAATATTTGTCTATTGATCAACATTGCATGCTTGAACGGCACCATTGACACCCTTTTAAAGTCACATAAGTGTTTCCTTTGCTAGTGGGCAAGACTTATAATTAGAAAATGGTATTAAATATTTATGTGTACTTAATTTTTTTTTTTTATCTCAAATTCATTTATTTCCTGTTCATAGAAATAATTTTTGCAGCTGACATCGAACAAATTTGTTCACCAAGTATATGTTCATTTAGTTGAATCAGATCAATATAATGAAAAAGGGTACCTGTATATTTTTCAAATTGTTTTTTAGTGAAGCATTTAAAAAAAAAATATTTGCCTTGGCCAGGATTCATCAATCGTCGAGAAGGTGCTGTACAGAGGCAACATATGTGAAATCAACATCCTTTCTGATTTTCTCTGTGTGCCCTTCTTTCCTCTTTCAAGTTTTTCAATTTTTTTGCCTACAGTTATTGGGCAATGGAGGTCAGTCTTGGAAAAGTTCACTGTATCAGCAAATGCTTAAAATTCTTTTCACTGCTTCACCCCCTTGACAACAAAGACACTTCTTACCAAGAAACCTAGAGAAAGTGGTTCTCAGAGATAATGCAGTTTTGATATTTAAGAAAAGGGTGCAACAACACACATGATTTAGTCCTACTTTCTACATTCACCTGCTCTTAAATGCTCCAGGTGGCATGCAACGAGTTCTGAATATGTCTCCTCTGAACCACTACATTCAGTTAAATTTGTTCGAAATGATTCAGTTCATAATAAGGTTTATTAAAACCAAATTATTAACTAATGGGTTAGATTTGCAATCTAGGTGTATCTTTACCTAAGGTTTGCAATCCAGGTGTATCTTTACCTAAGGTGTGCAATCTAGGTGTATCTTTACCTAAGGTGTGCAATCTAGGTGTGTTTTTGCATAAGGTTTGCAATCTATGTGTATTTTTACCTAAGGTGTGCAATCTAGGTGTATCTTTACCTAAGGTGTGCAATCTAGGTGTATCTTTACCTAAGGTGTGCAATCTAGGTGTGTTTTTGCATAAGGTTTGCAATCTATGTGTAATTTTACCTAAGGTGTGCAATCTAGGTGTATCTTTACCTTAAGGATTGTAATCTAGGTGTGTCTTTGCATAAGGTTTGCAATCTAGGTATGTATTTTTTACTGAAGGTTTGCAATCTAGGTGTATCTTTACCTAAGGTGTGCAATCTAGGTGTATCTTTACCTAAGGTTTGTAATCTAGGTGTATCTTTACATATGGTTTACAATCTAGGTATGTATTTTTTACTGAAGGTGTGCGATCTAGGTGTATCTTTACCTAAGGTGTGCAATCTAGGTGTATCTTTACCTAAGGTTTGTAATCTATGTGTATCTTTACATAAGGTTTGCAATATAGGTGTGTATTTTTTACTGAAGGTGTGCAATCTAGGTGCATCTTTACCTAAGGTTTGCAATTTAGCTGTATCTTTACCTAAGGTTTGCAATCTAGGTGTGTATTTTTTACTGAAGGTGTGTAATCTAGGTGTATCTTTACCTAAGGTGTGCAATTTAGGTGTATCTTTGCCTAAGGTGTGCAATCTAGGTGTATCTTTACATTAGGTTTGCAATCTAGGTGCATCTTTACCTAAGGTTTGCCACCTAGGTGTATCTTTACATTAGGTTTGCAATCTAGGTGTATCTTTACCTAAGGTGTGCAATCTAGATGCATTTTTGCCTAAGGTTTGCAATATAGGTGTATCTTTGGCTAAGGTGTGCAAGCTAAGTGCATCTTTGCCTAAGGTTTGCCACCTAGGTGTATCTTTACATTAGGTTTGCAATCTAGGTGTATCTTTACCTAAGGTGTGCAATCTAGGTGCATCTTTGCCTAAGGTGTGCAATCTAGGTGTATCTTTACATTAGGTTTGCAATCTAGGTGTATCTTTGGCTAAGGTGTGCAATCTAAGTGCATCTTTGCCTAAGGTTTGCCATCTAGGTGCATCATTGCCTAAGGTTTGCAATCTAGGTGTGTCTCTGCCTAAAGTTTGCAATCTAAGTGTATCTTTACCTAAGTTGGGCAATCTAGGTGTATCTTTATCTAAGGTCTGCCATTTAGGTGTATCTTTACATTAGGTTTGCAATCTAGGCGTATCTCTGCCTAAAGTTTGCAATCTAGGTGTACCTTTATCTAAGGTGTGCAATCTAGGTGTATCTTTATCTATGGTGTGCAATCTAGGCGTATCTTCACCTAAGGTGTGCAATTCAGGTGTATCTCTACCTAAGGTGTGCAATTCAGGTTTATTGTTACCTTATGTTTTACTTCTAGGTGTATCTTTACTTGAGGTGTTCAATCTAGGTTTATCTTTGCCCAAGGTGTGCAATCTAGGTGTATCTTTACCTAAGGTTTGCAATTTAGGTGTATCGTTACCTAAGGTACGCAATCTAGATGCATATTTACCTAAGCTTTGCAATCTAGGTGTATCTTTACATTAGGTTTGCAATCTAGGTGTATCTCTGCCTAAGGTGTGCAATCTAAGTGCATCTTTGCCTAAGGTTTGCAATCTAGGTGTATCTTTACATTAGGTTTGCAATCTAGGTGTATCTTTGGCTAAGGTGTGCAATTTAAGTGCATCTTTGCCTAAGGTTTGCCATCTAGGTGCATCATTGCCTAAGGTTTGCAATCTAGGTGTATCTCTGCCTAAAGTTTGCAATCTAAGTGTATCTTTACCTAAGTTGGGCAATCTAGGTGTATCTTTATCTAAGCTCTGCCATTTAGGTGTATCTTTACATTAGGTTTGCAATCTAGGCGTATCTCTGCCTAAAGTTTGCAATCTAGGTGTATCTTTATCTAAGGTGTGCAATCTAGGTGTATCTTTATCTATGGTGTGCAATCTAGGTGTATCTTCACCTAAGGTGTGCAATTCAGGTGTATCTCTACCTAAGGTGTGCAATTCAGGTTTATCGTTACCTTATGTTTTACATCTAGGTGTATCTTTACTTGAGGTGTTCAATCTAGGTTTATCTTTGCCCAAGGTGTGCAATCTAGGTGTATCTTTACCTAAGGTTTGCAATTTAGGTGTATCGTTACATAAGGTATGCAATCTAGATGCATATTTACCTAAGCTTTGCAATCTAGGTGTATTTTTACATTAGGTTTGCAATCTAGGTGCATCTTTGCCTAACGTTTGCAATTTAGGTGTATCTTTATCTAAGGTGTGCAATCTAGGTGTATCTTTATCTAAGGTGTGCAATCTAGGTGTATCTTTACCTGAGATGTGCAATTCAGGTGTATCGTTACCTAAGGTTTGCAATCTAGGTACGTCTTTACTTAAGGTTTTACATCTAGGTATATCTTTGCCTAAAGTTTGCTATCTAGGTCACCTTTGCCTATGGTTTACAATCTAGGTGAATATTTACCTAAGGTTTGCAATTTAGGTGTATCTTTACCTAAGGTATGCAATCTAGATGCATATTTACCTAAGCTTTGCAATCTAGGTGTATCTTTACATTAGGTTTGCAATCTAGGTGTATCTCTGCCTAAAGTTTACAATCTAGGTGTATCTTTACCTAAGTTGGGCAATCTAGGTGTCTCTTTATCTAAGGTCTGCAATCTAGGTGTATCTTTACATATGGTTTGCAATCTAGGTGTATTTTTACATTAGGTTTGCAATTTAGGTGCATCTTTGCCTAACGTTTGCAATTTAGGCGTATCTTTACATAAGGTTGGCAATCTAGGTGTATCTTTATCTAATGTGTGCAATCTAGGTGTATATTTGTCTAAGGTGTGCAATCTAGGTGTATCTTTACCTGAGATTTGCAATTCAGGTGTATGTTACCTAAGGTTTGCAATCTAGGTGCGTCTTTACTTAAGGTTTTACATCTAGGTATATCTTTGCCTAACGTTTGCTATCTAGGTCACCTTTGCCTAAGGTTTACAATCTAGGTGAATATTTACCTAAGGTTTGCAATATAGCTGTATCTTTGCCTAAAGTGTGAAATCTAGGTGTATTTTTACTTGAGGTGTGCAATCTAGGTGTGTCTTTGCCTAAGGTGTGTAATCTAGGTAATCTTTGCCTAAGGTTTGCAATTTTGGTGTATTTTTATTTAAAGTTTGCAATCTAGGTGTGAGACACTAATTCACGTTTCTCTTTTTTGGTTTTCATTCTGCACTACTGGTGTTTGCAAAGACAGGGTACTTTACATTTAGTGAAAGTGGACAGTGATTGTATTACTCCATGCCTGTAATTTCTTTGTTTACCTGTACATCAGCAAACTGGTGGTTTGAAAGCCCCCCATCCTGCCTCAAATGACAGAGTCAATTGTTACACATGCATTGGAAGAGGTGGACTATGATACAGGGAATCTTGCACAGAATGCAGATCCCCAAATGCATCAATTTGAAGAAACTGGAAGTGGTTCGGCTCATTCTGGAGGCCTTTCCACCATCAGTTCCAGGCAGAAATGTTCTTCCACAATACAACCACAACTATTGCCTACCTAAGAGAGGGTGAAAGGTCACAGTTCCTCATCCCCTTGGCAGTTAACATCCTCTCCTTGTGTGCAGAACACAAAAGCATTCTCAAATGCCAGTACATCGGTGAAATTCACAACCTGCCACACTATCTCAGATTCATTGGGCATTCCCCTCTCCAATTCTGTTACTAGTACAAATACACAGGTAACTCTCACCCAACACCATGATGACCTTGATAGGTCTGTTCTGGCCAAGTCAGGGTTTTACCCTACTGCAGCTTTCACTGCTGCAGGTTCAATGAGGGGTACTGTCCCATACATGGCCAAAAGTGTTCCATCTTCATGATATAAGCTCTCGTCAAACTCAGATTGGTACATTAGTTTTCAGAGAAAAACATTGCTAAAAAATCTGACCAAGATCAGTCGGTTATACAGGTTATACTAGATCTGCAGGTATTAATCTCTGACTAATTATTTGCAAGACTCCCTGTATCATAGTCACCCATGTGCTGCCAACCCTCTTCCAATGCATATGTAACAATTGACTCTGTCATTTGAGGCAGGATGGAGGGCTTTCAAACTACCAGTTAGTTGGAGTTGGTCCACCATTGCAAGGCATCATGCACTCATTAGTAAACCTGAACCAGGAAGACCATTGTGACAGGGGTTTTCTGAAGGATGCATCTATCTAACTGCTTGATTGGGTCTGAGCCGTAGTGTTGCATGTTGCAGCAGACCCTCCACATACGGGTACATTACTACTGCACTCATTAGTTGTCAATATCATTTGTGCAGCTAAGTGTTTAGGAATGATTTCATTTTATCAATATGGATGATGAAGGGAAGGAAGACCATCATTCCAGGATAAGTCAAACTTTGGGTCATTATGATGTTGACCAGAAACCCCAAATTGAGAGTTTACTGTAGGTGCTCGGGCAAGTCTTTTTGTAACGTAAATTTCAGGAACATTTCACAACATAATTAAATCTATTTATCAGAATGCCACTGGTTGCGTTAAACTAAAAGGTGGGTTAACTGCTAGCTTTCCAGTTCAAAGGGGTATCAGACAGGGAGATGGTTTAAGCCCACTCCTTTTCAATCTTTTCATTAATGATATCAAATGCCAGATAGAATCATCCAATAATGAACCTCCTTTACTCTTAAACAATCATTTGTCATGTTTGATGTATGCGGATGACCTCCTCCTCCTATCACAGTCTAAAAATGGTCTGCAAAATGCAATACACACAGTGGAAACATACTGCAAACAATGGAAACTAGATATCAATGTGTCAAAATCAAAAATTATCATTTTTAACAAGCGAGGTGAAATACTAAGTAAGTTCAGATTTCAAATTAATAGCCAAAAATTGAAAAACGTCTCATCATACACCTACCTCGGTGTTAAAATCAGTGCTACTGGTAAACTGAACAGAGCTCAAGAAGATTTAGTCACAGAGCAATGAAGGCACTTTTTAAACTAAAACAATTACTCTATGCAGACCCAAATATCCCAATCAAAACACATCTGAAATAAAAAAAATAAAAAATATTGTTTGATGATATGGTTAAACCAATTTTACTCTACTGTAGTGAAATCTGGGCAAGCGATATTATTAACATGCACTCAACAGACTTGTTTAAACAATCCTTGCCTAAGGAAAAATTACATCACAAAATGTGTAAGTACCTACTACAAGTAAACTGTAAAGCTACAAACTTGGCATGTTTACTTGAACTGGGAAGATATCCACTTATCATCTCAAGCATCAAACGTTAGATTAACTACTGGGTGAAAATAAAACATATAGATGAACACACTCTGATCCCTGAGGCATATAAACTTTACACGAATTTGGACAAAGAAAACATCAGTAATTGGACCACAGGCATCAAAAAATTACTTAACCTTTTAGAAATTAGCTACAAAAAAACTAAAAAATATGTTTGAAAAACACTGCACAGAAACAATGCATAATTACAATAAAGGCACTAATAACTTTATGAAAAGCAATTTACCAGCTGCCCCAAAATAACACCAACAAATATTTATATAATAATATTTTCACAGTATTACTATTTATTTTACTATTTATTGTTTTTATTATTATTATTCCTTATGTATTTTATTGTTCTATATATCCTTATTGTATTCTAATCTAGATCCCAGAGGGGATACGATATCAATAAAGGTTGTTATTATTACAAAGGTAATACAAATGTCCCAGTGGAAACACTGTCGTAAAGACCACGGTGTGGCGAGTAACACGTCCAAAGCTTTACGGTGGTTCTCGGTTTTGATACACACAGCCTGCTAATAAAAAGAAGTGTACTATGTGCACAGTAATTAATAAATTAATAAACGCTGATATATAGTAGATTATATTTGGTAAACGTAGTCCTAAGTAACTATTAAAAATAGCTAAACGTTTCGAGCAAACATTTTCTTCTATGCTATCGATAAAGAGCCATTGATCGAAACGTCTAGCTATTTTAATAGTTACTTTGAACTATGATTACCAAATATTATCTACTATGTGCATAGTCCATCAGGGTGGAAATTGTCTATTACTGACTATAGCTAAATTCAGGTTCATTCACAATCTCATTTTATATATATAACTTCATTATTTATAAGGGATGGACCCTTAGAAACTCTGGGAGATGATAGACCATGCAAAATATTTCACTTAGTTTTGTGCTATTTTTTCAGTGATTTTGTTTTATTTCCCCTGTGTGCAATATTTGTTTCCTCTTATTGCTATTTTTTTTTTCAATTCTGCAAGGCCCCTGCATGGCAGAATCACACCTGTCTCGCCCACGCACTCATCTAGCCACACACACTCATTCCACTCACCTCAAGAATGAATTACATATTGTTTTCCTAAAGAGTGATTGTTTTCAGAAAACAATCCAGATCTTACAACCCATCCCCATATCTCCACATTTGTAAGGACCAGGAAATTCCTGCCGTTCATAATATTACGTTCAAATTATAATGTTGGCAGATTCAGTGTCATTTGGTTCTCAAATCGGATGCGTCGTGTTAATATAATTACAGACATGGCTGGGAGACCATTGTGTTGGTCTCCTGTGAGAACATTTAAAACACACGCTTTCTGCCACACAGTCAGGAACTATAGTGTTTATATCGTCACCAATGCATGTTAATAACCATCAATTACGGGACACCGTGTGGTTTTGCTCAACGTTTCCTGGAAAGACATTTCCGAATCAGGCCAACATGAGGTCCACCTATGATGACCTATTTTAAAAGCTTTTGATTTTTCGAGACCATAATGTTATCATTGGAGCGACTGAAAATCATTGATTTAATTCAAATGAAATGCAAATCATCGGCAATTTTACGTCATTGACTACTGTCAATCAGACTCACGACTGATCCAATGCCGATATAGCACAACATTTGACCAATTAACAACAGCTATTTCAGCGATTTCTGGCTAATTTGAAAATGGTTGATTTGAATTTCCCCGCCCCAACTAATGATTGTTTGTAGTGTCGTTGTACGAATATTTTCGCTAAATGCTCGGAGCTGCTCCGCCCAATAAAGGGGCGCCCTCACACGACTAAATAAAACACTGATGTAAATAAATTAAATACTTCAGTGTTCTTCAAGATGGCGCCAACTTCAGTTGGGTTCTGGGGTGTTCCAACATCAACCCTGGATTGGTGTGAGGAAAATTACGTCGTCACTAGTTACATCGCCGAATTCTGTAAGTGAACCGCCAAACATTTATTTGCTTTTATTATTTTGCGTCAACTCGTCAATGGCACGGGCATGCCCTTTCACTTTCGTGTGCGGAATCTTTCGACAATCGTCAGCTCTGAGGCATTTTCTATTTCTATTGAATGACACGAGTGTCAGTCGGCTTCGTTGCCAACGGGTGTATTACTTTGTTTATGTAAACGAGGTAACAAGCCCGTTGGTAACTTGACGGAGCCGGTTATCGCTCGTTCTGCTGTCAGTGGAAAGTGATAGCTCACTGCAAGCCAAATTAATACAAATGAGAAAACAACCACAACTGTCACGTCTTCAAGTGGGTATTGTTGAATGAAAACGGTTTATTTATGTGTTAGACAGCTTTCACCAATTGTATTATGCATGTGCTTCTTGGTGATATTGTCGGTTTCCACGACAGAACCTTATCATACCAGCCGGCGGTCAATAATATACTGAAGTGATACAAAACAACGAATACCTCACATCCTATAGACGTAATATAACAAGGACATGCTGAAAACAGTTTTACTCCTGGGTCTGCTAAATTAATAACGGGCCATCTTGTTCGATGCTTCATGGTTGCTATTCTTATTCACGTATAACTGTAAATCCATGCAATGGTCATTGCACGCTTGGTATCTGAACCCAAGGTCAGATTAGATCTAGTTTACAAAGACCCGGATGTTCTTCGAAATTGTCAACGCCTGGTGACAGGTACATGCCATGATAGCTTGTGGATTGTTTGTGGGTTTTTCAACTTAGTGCCTAAGCATGGACACATTCTGATTGTTATACAGTGCTCACCCTCAAGTACAAAAAGATTGTTTACTTTGTCTTCATTATGAATACTATTCTGAATGTGGAAGTGTTGATCAATTATTTCACAAATTATACTATTTGTACCTATAAATACATACTTGTACTTTATAATGTGCAAGCATTTAATTTTATGATAAATATTTAGATAATGATTGAATTCATTTATAGCACAAATAGTTCAACTGTATTTTATTGAAAAAAAAACATTTGTAAATTAAAAAAAAAAAATATTATTTAATTTCAATAAAAATAAAGATTTTGTAACCTATTTGCTATTTACTAGGCTCTTAGAATTGCAATTTTTGAAATTATTATTATTGTGAAATTAAAAGAAAAATTTAATTATTTAAAGAAATCTTTATGAAATTTTTGAGTAAAGTTTTTGCAACTACTGGTAATAATGTGACCTCAAGAATTGTGGAAATCACACTGGAGTGCAGTTGGCTTAGGATTCACAGTGACTTTCATAATAATATAAAAATGCAGTGCTTGCAACACTAAATATTCTTGTCACAATAATTTTATTTCAGCATAAAACTGATGCTTTTAAAATATTGTCATCCACTTTTAACGCCAGAAAAAAAACCTCATTGTATGCAAGTGTATTTAGAAATGGAGTGATGTAGTATTTACAGAGAAAGGTGTTCTGCAGATCAGAATCGCTTTTAGATTGAACAGAAAAATGGCATCACTGGGTGTACCCATCTTTTAGAGCAACAAGTTTAACTACCGGTATTTTGGATTTCTTTCAAGCTCATATACAAAACATTTCTAAAATTAAACCGTGAGTGGTGTAATTTCCACTGGTATTACAGCATTTTTGAAAGTGCGAGTTTGTTGAATAAAATCTTGAATACAAGTCTCAATATTCCACCGACAGAAATCAAATTTTTTTTTTTTTCAAAAATTTTATCAGTAAAAAGAAAGCCAGAATGTTAAAATGGCTTCTACACCATTTAATTTTTGGCTATTAATATTTTTCAAATTACCGGTAAGCCACACCTGTGTTATCACGATGACTCAGCAAGTCTGGGTCTGAGCTGTCTGTGGATTTTATTGAGTGTTGATAATTGTGAAAAGGAAGTGAAACCATTTTGATTTATATAATTTTTACCAATTCATCCTGAATTGTGAGTACATTTTGAAAAATAAATTGTCTTGATAGAGCCCCACATAGTGAGTGTAGTGCAAGCATTGGCCTGACTCCAGTATCAAGTTGATTCAGTGAGTGGGCCAGTACTAGGTATGTTGATTTAGTGAGTGGGCCAGTACTAGTAATGTTGATTTAGTGAGTGGGCCAGTACTAGGTATGTTGATTCAGTGAGTGGGCCAGTACTAGGTATGTTGATTCAGTGAGTGGGCCAGTACTATTTATGTTGATTTAGTGAGTGGGCCAGTACTAGGTATGTTGATTTAGTGAGTGGGCCAGTACTAGGTATGTT
The DNA here is from genome assembly GCF_978046115.1 of Saccoglossus kowalevskii. Classification (NCBI taxonomy): domain Eukaryota; kingdom Metazoa; phylum Hemichordata; class Enteropneusta; family Harrimaniidae; genus Saccoglossus; species Saccoglossus kowalevskii. The sequence continues at coordinate 27,878,473 of NC_140641.1, forward strand.
GATTTAGTGAGTGGGCCAGTACTAGGTATGTTGATTCAGTGAGTGGGCCAGTACTAGGTATGTTGATTCAGTGAGTGGGCCAGTACTAGGTATGTTGATTCAGTGAGTGGGCCAGTACTAGGTATGTTGATTCAGTGAGTGGGCCAGTACTAGGTATGTTGATTCAGTGAGTGGGCCAGTACTAGGTATGTTGATTCAGTGAGTGGGCCAGTACTAGGTATGTTGATTCAGTGAGTGGGCCAGTACTATTTATGTTGATTTAGTGAGTGGGCCAGTACTAGGTATGTTGATTTAGTGAGTGGGCCAGTACTAGGTATGTTGATTCAGTGAGTGGGCCAGTACTAGGTATGTTGATTCAGTGAGTGGGCCAGTACTAGGTATGTTGATTTAGTGAGTGGGCCAGTACTAGGTATGTTGATTTAGTGAGTGGGCCAGTACTAGGTATGTTGATTCAGTGAGTGGGCCAGTACTAGGTATGTTGATTCAGTGAGTGGGCCACTACTAGGTATGTTGATTCAGTGAGTGGGCCTTATAAGTGTGACTACAGTATCGTGTTGATTGATGTATGTGTATGCTTTGTGAGGTTCTCTCATAAGATTATTATCTCACGGAAGACTACTGAAATGGTTAAAATTTCCTCCTGAAAACAGGTTGCAGCAACACAATCACACAATTATGTGTGGGATTTTTCCTGTGTCATTGATTTAAACACAGCATGTTTCTCGAAATGTGCAGACCTGCTGAGCAGTCGCTAAATTATTGAAGCAACAAGTGTCACTGTGTGGTTAAAAGGTCATCTGAAAAAAAAAATGCTTTTTAATCCCAGCTGATTTAGTCATGCATTTTGTGTCTGTAGGTATACCATGCAATTTTATAAGACTGACAAGTTACCGAATTTAGCCTGACACTGTTAACCTGTGAGGTCAGGCATTCACTACACTAGTAAGCATGCAAAAAGTGTTCAATTTTTATTTAAATATATTTTGTCATTTCATGAGAAGGTGAATTTTGCATTCAAATAAATTGTGACATTGGAGGATGACCTCTAAAATTGTCAAGAATTTCAGTTTCTATTAATGGAAAAAATTGTTTTTTTGTTTTTTTCAATTGCCCATAATCCCCAAATTTGTTTGAAAACATATCATTTTTTTATCAGTGTGCATTTATCGATCAATAATAATGATAGAGAATATAAAATTCGGTCTCTGAATAACCCTTAGGCAAATTTGACGCTTACTAATATTGGGCTTTCATATTCGCAAGGTTTGAGATCAGTTTTTCTCAGTCGTCATATTCAGTAATTTCAGAAATGAATTCACTTGAAAAGCTTGTGATCATAATCTGCATGCGACATCAAATTATGAATAAATGGCTCAGCATAATGTTGAGTTTCGAGAAAAACGCATTCAATTTGCAAATTTGTGTGCTGATTCCTTTTCTCAGAAATTTGAAAACCTTTTAAAAGGTATTCTTTCTATTTAAACACTATGGGGATGTGACCTAAGGTGATGACACGGAAACCATTCCGTTATTGGAGGTATCAAATTCAATTACCTATTTGTACTCTAATTACTCTATTACCCCCCCCCCCCTCCTCCTCCCCCACCTCGGTAGTATCACACATTTGTTTACATACCGTAAATAACAGAGATGTGTGGAAATGCAATTTTTAGGTGCAGCTCTGATAAAACAAATGCTGTATTCTCAATTTATACATCCATGAATACAATTTTTAACTGTTTTCTGTTTTTTTCTTTCTGTAGGGAATACTGTTAGCAACTTGGCATTTATAATTCCACCATTCCTTGGCATGATACAGGCAATTCAAGATAAATTAGAAATTCGCTTTATTATTGCCTACTTTTCCTTACTTGGTAAGAATCTTAGTATATACACTATGATTGCATGTTTTTAACCTGCAGAACACTCAATTTTATATGAATTATTATCACTTAATGAATGTGTTTGAACTTGAAATCTATAACTAACATTGTGTGCTTAACCTTTGAACACCAATGTCAACTTTTGTCACAATTCACAAAATAAACATGCATAATTATATTATAGAAAAAAACTTGAAATTGAGCAAAATTTTGGCGAAAACATTATGGCATTCAAAGAATACTGTAAAATCTGTATTAGAAGCCTTGGCTTCTGTTAAAATGGTACAATACAACAGAGAGGATGCGGCTTCTATTAGAGCATCTACACGTATGAGAAATGATGAATTTTTGGGTCTCAATTGTTCAAAAAAATGGGTGAGGCTTCTATTAGGAATGCGGCTTCTAATACAGATTTTACGATTTTTGTTTTTTGACAGAATTAATTAATTTGTGCTGCCATTTATAAAGAAATTACTGATGATACTAATCTACGTATTTGAACATGATACTAAATGTCACTGTTTGCAATGTGATTCACTGGATCAGTAAGATCTGGTATGGTACTTCTAATAGAGATACAATAGTGTTCAAAGAGATTGAATTGAAAAATATAGCCTTGAATTGGCTAATGACTTCGCTTCACTTTTAAAAGGTTTTATGTTGCTATAGTGATTGTGTTGATCAAATCAGTTTACAAATGTACATTGAACAGAACACAAAACTATGCGGGGTTTCACCTGCTATACATCACTACCTACAGCTAGAATCTCTGCTTATGTCTAGAATCTATGCGGTGTTCTACCGTAAAAACTCCAAAATTTCGACCCCTCTAAAAATTCAAACACCTGATTATTTGCCGGGGTTCTGTATTTTATTTACCTCCAAATTTTCGTCTCCGCTAAAAATTGCCGACTCATTCCTATTCAAAAATTGCGACCAGCTTTGGTTTTCCCCCAAACGAAAAAACACATGATGTGAGCGTCCAAACGGGACTTTCCCCGAAGGCATGAATCCGGGTTTCTGATTGACTGAGAGATTTTTATTTTATTGGTAACGAAAGTATATTTTAAACGAAGTTTCAAATAAAAACGAACACAACACACATCTTCTACATAGAAGCAAATGATCATGGTTGCAAAATCCGGTCATGCTGCGTTTCTGAATTGTTGATTAGGGTAGTGATTATAATAATGTACACAAAATAAATTTGTTGAATTGTTATGAAATACAAATAAAAGTCAACTTAGTTTCATCGTAAGCGAATGATTCCGGTCTCGTATAAACGTTCGATGCTGTAGGATATCTGCCATGTTCTCTTAGGTAAAATAGGTCAAATTGCTAATTAACCAATCAAAAAGCTGGATGATGCCAACGTGTTCAAATTATAGCTTATTTAAATATGTTAATGTTATTGAACGCAATGCAGAAGAGATTGATGTTGTAGTACGATCTTTTGGCTTGGATTTTGATGCAAAAACGGCATGATTTTTTTTTAAATCAAAAAATTAGTTGTTTTTAAAAAATAAACTGGGCATTTGAAGAATAATTTAACATTGTGTACAGTGATAACAGCTCATTGTCGAAACGACACGATAAAAATCATACTCTTGAATAGACGTCAATGACTACGGTAAAACTTAGACTATTTTAGCCGTCAGGAATGATTGAAATGTCCGAAAAATGACTCCAAAATACACCTTAAAAGTCCCATTTTATTTTTTAATCCAATGGCGAATTTACGGCAGAATCTGGTCCCTCAAATAAGGGATACGTGAGCTTTGATTCTAACCGGATACATTGTACTGGGTCGGGGAGATAGTTTGCTAAACTTCCATGTATCTTTTGTCCAATGGGTATCTGTACTTCGAACATTCGCAAGTTTTCCTAGGTAGTGCGAGACAGCCTTCTTTTTTGACCTATTAGTTTTGTGCTGACCTCTTCTTCGCGTCTTGATGTTTTGCTATTCTGAAAAATTCGACTGCCCGAAAATGCACCTTAATTTTGACTCTAAAAACACGTTACATTTCTAACCCAAATTATTTAAAACCGGTCAAAATTTTGGAGTTTTTTACGGTATATATGCCACTCTGCTAATGTTTAGAATCTATGCAGCGTTCTATATATGTCACTCCGCTAATGTCTAGAATCTATGCCGTGTTCTATATATGCCACTCTGCTTATGTCTAGAATCTATGCAGTGTTCTATATATGTCACTCTGCTAATGTCTAGAATCTATGCCGTGTTCTATATATGCCACTCTGCTAATGTCTAGAATCTATGCAGTGTTCTATATATGCCACTCTGCTAATGTCTAGAATCTATGCAGCATTCTATATATGTCACTCTGCTAATGTCTAGAATCTATACAGTATTCTATATATGCACTCTGCTAATGTCTAGAATCTATGCAGCGTTCTATATATGTCACTCCGCTAATGTCTAGAATCTATGCAGCGTTCTATATATGCCTCTTCGCTAATGTCTAGAATCTATGCAGTGTTCTATATATGCCACTCTGCTAATATCTAGAATCTATGCAGCGTTCTATATATGTCACTCCGCTAATGTCTAGAATCTATGCAGTGTTCTATATATGCCACTCTGCTAATGTCTAGAATCTATGCAGCGTTCTATATATGTCACTCTGCTAATGTCTAGAATCTATGCAGTATTCTATATATGCACTCTGCTAATGTCTAGAATCTATGCAGCGTTCTATATATGTCACTCCGCTAATGTCTAGAATCTATGCAGCGTTCTATATATGCCTCTTCGCTAAGGTCTAGAATCTATGCAATGTTCTATATATGCCACTCTGCTAATATCTAGAATCTATGCAGCGTTCTATATATGTCACTCCGCTAATGTCTAGAATCTATGCAGTGTTCTATATATGCCACTCTGCTAATGTCTAGAATCCATGCAGTGTTCTATATATGCCACTCTGCTAATGTCTAGAATCTATGCAGCGTTCTATATATGCCACTCTGCTAATGTCTAGAATCTATGCACTTTCTATATGCCACTCTGCTAATGTCTAGAATCTATGCAGTGTTTTATATATGCCACTCTGCTAATATCTAGAATCTATGCAGCGTTATATATATGCCACTCTGCTAATATCTAGAATCTATGCAGCGTTCTATATATGCCACTCTGCTAATGTCTAGAATCTATGCAGCGTTCTATATATGCCACTCTGCTAATGTCTAGAATCTATGCAGCGTTCTATATATGCCTCTTCACTAATGCCTAGAATCTATGCAGTGTTTCACTGGCTATGCGGCACTTCACTAATGCCTAGAATCTATGCAGTATTTCACTGGCTATAGGGCACTTCACTAATGCCTAGAATCTATGCAGTGTTTCACAAGCTATACTGCACTTCACTAATGCCTAGAATCTATGCAGTGTTTCACTGGCTATACGGCACTTCACTAATGCCTAGAATCTATGCAGTGTTTCACTGGCTATACGGCACTTCACTAATGCCTAGAATCTATGCAGTGTTTCACTGGCTATACGGCACTTCACTAATGCTTAAATTTTGTTACATTCTACTCGCTGTATGCCACTCCACTAATGTCAAGAATTTATGCGACATTCCACTTATATCTACGTAAGATTCTAATCCTGCTGCTGTGAAAATAACTGACTTTATTGACTTTGATTGTGACTCTGAGACACCCAAGCAATACCTTAACATCTGTAGTGGACGAAGTTATGGGAATGTCATTACAATGCCATTGCCACCTACAACAGGAATCAAGTTTAAATTTTCTGTCAATCTCAGAAATGCATATGATGTAATAATCCTGAACATATCATGCATTGGAAGTCGTGTTTGATCATTAACACTTTGAAATTATCATGATTTATTACAAACTCTATGCATGCATGTGGCGACTTTTTGACAGTTCAGTGAAATCAATTTTTCTTTATGGCAGTTAAGTACGGGTGTCTATACAGATAAATTCATCTAAAACTGTCCTTGGTGCGAGTAAAATAAAATGTTTTTGCATTCTGTGCATTCTCAAAAAGTAACACTGCAATATGATTAATTACCAGTAATGCTGTGCTGCACTTGAAAGTGAGACTAAGTTATCGCAAAAGGGAAATAGTACATTAAAAACATTCATTTTCCAAAGCTTGAAAAATTTAGTAATTATTGTAAATTTATTTATTTACTTGCTTAACTGTCAAAATTTATCAAGTTTATGAAAACAAGTACTATCTGTTGGTCATTTCTAATTGTCATTGTTGGTACCATACTGCTGTACTATTTCTAGTCAGCGTTGTATTGTTGAATAAATTGTGGTATGTATTGGTCCGGTGTGTATATGGGACATTATGCACTTGTAATCAATATTTTGTTGTAATCAAAACACTGCCACTTTCACTCTTTGTCTTTAGGTAAAATAAAAAAAAAAAACACCCACCCACTCGGTAGTTAATTGTGAAATATATCAATATATCACTGTTGGGTGGCTTCCTAATGATTTTTGAAACATCACTGGTAGGGAGGCCTCCTAGATGTGTGTTTTTACTGGAACCTACCACTGATATATTTATTTTCGGCAGTTTTCCTTGTTGGAGGCCACCTAGTTTTAAATGAATTGTCAGTAGTAGGGACCACCTAAGTTTACTGTGAATGTTAGATGTCTTATACATTATGGGCTGTCACACTTGTTTACATTATGGTGCATGTGCAGTTACTGGTTCGCGTGAACCGATCATTCGCACCCGAAAATAAGATAACACATGATTGATCACTGCTGTTACTAGTATATTCAGATATGCCTGTGTTCCTGTTAATTTTAACGAATTGTGGACAACGATGTCGCAACAGCTAGTGAGCTAGTGATGATCATTGAGTGACATTTATTATCAGACAGTTGCATGCTGGTTGGCACATGACGTCACATTGCGCTGGGTATAGGTTTTATCAATCAACATATTTACAGTCTGAAAGAGGGTGAAAAGTCATATAACAATTTGCACAACCTGTACTGGAAATTGTTAATAGAACCATTTTTTTGAAATCATTCTATGATAGTCACATAAAATTAGACTAATCTGTTGGCGTATGATTTGAGTTTAGAAAGTTGATAGTAATAATCATAATAATAACTGTGTAAAAAGACTTACATATGATACGTACAGCAAAACAGAGTTTTAAAATAATAACAAGATATATGTAAAAAAAAATAGTTGAAGGTTATTTTACTACATGTAGACTCCATGATTCATGTATTTTAGTATGCCCTTTGAACTCTAATCAATCAAGAATACATTAAAGGTTGAACAAGAAGCCAAGTTTAGCCCTGCCACAACTAAATAAACATGTCCTACGTATTTTGTAAATGAATCTAATTTTAAAATCAAACTGAAAAGTGCTAGAGGAAAACTCCACCATAGTGTAATTGAATTCTGTTAAGTAATTAGTCAACACAATGACCAAGTCAACATTGCTATTAAATCATTGACTTGTGTCATGGCATCACCATTTATTACCACATGGATTAAGCACTCAATCAATTTGGCGAAGGGAATTTTGTGAGTCAGGGTAATCATGGAAATTTGGATAATTTTTTTTCACAGTCTCTTTTTTGTCGTCCTCATGAATTCGTACAAATTATCAGATCACAAAAAATTGTGTTCACATTTTCATTGAAGAATTTATTTTTTTATGTTTATAGCTAACATTAGGAGAATATTTTCTTTCTACTAGACAGAAGAGTTGTTTAGAATACAACATTGTGATCGCTGTACTAATTTTGATTTCTTTATTTCATTGCTTGGTATTTGGGGTAACCTACGACTTTTCATGAATTTGTACTAACGAACTTATAATATTAGCACATGACAAAATATTACCGTAATGGTAAATTAAATTTGTATTACATTTTAGAATCAATTTTGTTTCGATAGTCAGCTCTCAGTTCACAGATAAATATAACAATGTTTTACATTGAAAAAACAACAACTTATGCTTGAGTTCATCATGCATACATGTAGTCATCACATACTACTTGACACGCCCATGGATGGAAATTATGAGAAAAGAGAAAATGTACGGAATTATTGAGCAAAATGCCATCATACGTGTATTTGTGTTACATAGCGGCTATTTCACAGTGAAGCTTTTGTTTTTATCATGATATCATAATCCACGTGTTTTTTCTTTTTAATGAAATCTTATAAAATATTAAGCCTTGGGGCTTATAAGATTAGAAAGGAAAATTAAATATGAACACTGTTGGTAGTTGTGAAGCCTCCTTTTTTTGAGGTGAAAATAGTATGTCACGGTGATGACAATTAGTATTTAAAATAAACAAAACTTGTAGTATTAGATGAATTGTTTTTTGAACCAAATTGACTGTTAACGTGTTTATTTCACATATAGTATATATTATTTTCAAAAATTTGATGCTATTTTTTATGTTTACCCTGGAACGGACAAATATTCACTGGGTTTAATTGTAGCAGGATTGATGTTGCAGATATATTCACAAGATTTTAAATTTATTTAATTGTGAATTCTATTTATAGTTGTCAGCGAAATAAGCAAAAATATGACGTTATGTGATATATTTGATAGTATTATTGAGTTGTATGCCATATTTTCAGTGTATCCAAATGATGGCAATTTTGTTAACCATGAAATGTCAAATTGACCTTAACAGTAATAGCGTTTGACATTGCTGTAGTTCAAAAAATGTTGTCAGTAGAACAGTGAAGTTATCAGTAATAGCGTTTGACATTGCTGTAGTTCAAAAAATGTTGTCAGTAGAACAGTGAAGTTATCAGTAATAGCGTTTGACATTGCTGTAGTTCAAAAAATGTTGTCAGTAGAACAGTGAAGTTATCAGTAATAGCGTTTGACATTGCTGTAGTTCAAAAAATGTTGTCAGTAGAACAGTGAAGTTATCAGTAGTAGCGTTTGACATTGCTGTAGTTCAAAAAATGTTGTCAGTAGAACAGTGAAGTTATCAGTAGTAGCGTTTGACATTGCTGTAGTTCAAAAAATGTTGTCAGTAGAACAGTGAAGTTATCAGTAATAGCGTTTGACATTGCTGTAGTTCAAAAAATGTTGTCAGTAGAACAGTGAAGTTATCAGTAATAGCGTTTGACATTGCTGTAGTTCAAAAAATGTTGTCAGTAGAACAGTGAAGTTATCAGTAATAGCGTTTGACATTGCTGTAGTTCAAAAAATGTTGTCAGTAGAACAGTGAAGTTATCAGTAATAGCGTTTGACATTGCTGTAGTTCAAAAAATGTTGTCAGTAGAACAGTGAAGTTATCAGTAATAGCGTTTGACATTGCTGTAGTTCAAAAAATGTTGTCAGTAGAACAGTGAAGTTATCAGTAATAGCGTTTGACATTGCTGTAGTTCAAAAAATGTTGTCAGTAGAACAGTGAAGTTATCAGTAATAGCGTTTGACATTGCTGTAGTTCAAAAAATGTTGTCAGTAGAACAGTGAAGTTATCAGTAATAGCGTTTGACATTGCTGTAGTTCAAAAAATGTTGTCAGTAGAACAGTGAAGTTATCAGTAATAGCGTTTGACATTGCTGTAGTTCAAAAAATGTTGTCAGTAGAACAGTGAAGTTATCAGTAATAGCGTTTGACATTGCTGTAGTTCAAAAAATGTTGTCAGTAGAACAGTGAAGTTATCAGTAATAGCGTTTGACATTGCTGTAGTTCAAAAAATGTTGTCAGTAGAACAGTGAAGTTATCAGTAATAGCGTTTGACATTGCTGTAGTTCAAAAAATGTTGTCAGTAGAACAGTGAAGTTATCAGTAATAGCGTTTGACATTGCTGTAGTTCAAAAAATGTTGTCAGTAGAACAGTGAAGTTATCAGTAATAGCGTTTGACATTGCTGTAGTTCAAAAAATGTTGTCAGTAGAACAGTGAAGTTATCAGTAATAGCGTTTGACATTGCTGTAGTTCAAAAAATGTTGTCAGTAGAACAGTGAAGTTATCAGTAATAGCGTTTGACATTGCTGTAGTTCAAAAAATGTTGTCAGTAGAACAGTGAAGTTATCAGTAATAGCGTTTGACATTGCTGTAGTTCAAAAAATGTTGTCAGTAGAACAGTGAAGTTATCAGTAATAGCGTTTGACATTGCTGTAGTTCAAAAAATGTTGTCAGTAGAACAGTGAAGTTATCAGTAATAGCGTTTGACATTGCTGTAGTTCAAAAAATGTTGTCAGTAGAACAGTGAAGTTATCAGTAATAGCGTTTGACATTGCTGTAGTTCAAAAAATGTTGTCAGTAGAACAGTGAAGTTATCAGTAATAGCGTTTGACATTGCTGTAGTTCAAAAAATGTTGTCAGTAGAACAGTGAAGTTATCAGTAATAGCGTTTGACATTGCTGTAGTTCAAAAAATGTTGTCAGTAGAACAGTGAAGTTATCAGTAATAGCGTTTGACATTGCTGTAGTTCAAAAAATGTTGTCAGTAGAACAGTGAAGTTATCAGTAATAGCGTTTGACATTGCTGTAGTTCAAAAAATGTTGTCAGTAGAACAGTGAAGTTATCAGTAATAGCGTTTGACATTGCTGTAGTTCAAAAAATGTTGTCAGTAGAACAGTGAAGTTATCAGTAATAGCGTTTGACATTGCTGTAGTTCAAAAAATGTTGTCAGTAGAACAGTGAAGTTATCAGTAATAGCGTTTGACATTGCTGTAGTTCAAAAAATGTTGTCAGTAGAACAGTGAAGTTATAAGTAATAGCGTTTGACATTGCTGTAGTTCAAAAAATGTTGTCAGTAGAACAGTGAAGTTATCAGTAATAGCGTTTGACATTGCTGTAGTTCAAAAAATGTTGTCAGTAGAACAGTGAAGTTATCAGTAATAGCGTTTGACATTGCTGTAGTTCAAAAAATGTTGTCAGTAGAACAGTGAAGTTATCAGTAATAGCGTTTGACATTGCTGTAGTTCAAAAAATGTTGTCAGTAGAACAGTGAAGTTATCAGTAGGTCAATTGTTGATAAAATTGAATAGTATATGAATTCTATAATTTTACTAAAAATCATGGTTATCAATAAAAACAGATTGCAATAATGTGTATATCCACTTAATGTGTTTTGGGGTTTTGTAGCTGGTTTGAATTTGAGAATGATTCAGACAGTTTTTATGAAAGTTCTTAGAAATTGCTGATACTTTGTGAATATGTCTGCATATTGCTATACATTGTATACAAGATTATATGCAGATTAAAGCAATTGGGGTGTCATGGACTACCGGTAGTTTGCTGATACAAACATGTTGCTACCGGGGTAGATGTTAATTATGGTGGTAGTACATAGAACTCTATATGAAGAATTGAAACACAACCAGTTTATTTATATTTAAAGTCATGCTACACATGTGGTTTGCAAAGCTTAACACATTTATTTTATCCTTGCAAGGAGATATGTGCAGCAGATCGATCACTGATGCTGTAAACTCCTCATTAAAAATTTGACCCAAGGGTTTTCTGTGTTGCCGGGGGGGGGGGGGTGATTCATATCACGGTATATTCCGGTATATTCACCATATGTGTTACCTCACAGCTATAAGCAGTCCGGAAGCATGTTGCACTCATTTATTTGCATCATAAAACATTCTATGATATCTGTGGCAATATATAATGTTGTTAGAGACTGTCATGTCAAGTGAGCCGTCATTCGTTTTCATGTACTGCCTTGCTGTCTTATTTATTGTCACTTTCTTTACTTACATATATCATTTTATGAAGTTATGAGAATATTTTCGAATATCGTATGAATCTTGCATGAATATCATATGAATATATGGATATCAAATGAATAATAATATCAAATGAATATTATATATTAAATATCATGAATATGGTATGCATGAAGGCATTATGATGGTTGTATAAACCGATTAGTAGCAGAGGTTTATGTGTTCCCAAATCGCCTAAGTTCATACTTTGCCGTATCCTTGTGATTATACATCTTTTCCTGCACGTCTTAATAATTTAGTGAGATATATCAGCCAGTGAAAAGTATTTGTGACACACATTTTCTAATTAAAGAAGACATTCAAACGCATCTGTAACACTTTCAAACACGGTTGTATGCTGTTTTATGAAAAGGTGAATTCTATTGTTTTCAGATGTATGATAATTTGCAATTCAGGATTATGATTCAAAGTTGAATAAAAATATGACGACACTGTATGAATTCATGAAAAAATTTATAGGTAAATTTATTTATTATCAATCAAAAAAATCAGTAAGTTTTGTCAGTATCAGAGCGTTTTACTATTATTTTACGTGTCAAGGAAATCTCAGAATCTTGCTCTGTTATCTTCTTTGCATAATAATTGAGTTCGTGTCAAAAACAGATTTACAGTGAACGAAAAACAAATCTTCCCACCGGGTAGGCCAAACAAGAGATTTAATATTACCAGTTATAAATGTGAACACAAATTGTGATGCGCCTTTTTTCTAATTTTTTTTACATATTTTGGCAAAAATTTTGCATACCTTTCAAATTGATTTGCATACTGACTATTTAAGCCAATTAAATATGTATACTCTGAAGATGTATGCGTTAAATATTGTCATTGCTATTGCGTGGTAAAATATGAAATAAAATGTTGTCTCTTGTCACACATTGTTAATTTACTGTTAGATTTGTACGCAATGCACTCACTGTAGGTTGGTTAATTACGCCATAATTATATACATTGTTTAAATAATATCAGGGAGTAATTAGTCATTATTACACATTGCAAGCTGTTAATTTTTGGGTGTGGATTGTGATGTTGTTTTTAACAGAGCAGTCGCTTCACTGCGATCTAAGTAGGCCTTCAAGACCCAATTGGATTCACAACACAGACTATTACATGTTGTAGGTCAGACAATACAAGTTGATTTACGATACTTTTGCATCAGTTCAAAAAGGGCAGCCCTTTTCTGGTCTGTAAAAATATTGTGGCTCATTAAACTAGCTATTAATAACTGCACCTTTTTTCTTGGTTCATTGCTGTCTGTGTTTTAGTCTCAGGCAACAAATGCGAAAAATAAACTGATGGTTAAAAATTTGAAAAAAAATGAAAAAAAATTACGGTCATTCACAGGCCATATTAAGTAAAAGCGAACAAATTATCATTGTTTTTGGTTTACATAATTGAGTCTTACATGTACATAATTATTGATTGATGGAAACTTTCAATAGAAAACATGTATGGTGTATGGCTTAGACATTTTTTATGGGTGTTTGGTATTAAACTACATTGGGCATTTCTAAGTTCCTGTTAAAAGAGGAACTTGTGTTTTCAGTTCTGTCTGTGTGTGTGTTTCTGACTTCTTTTCACCTGACATGGCTGGACCGATGTTGTTCAAAGTTGGTATGAAAGCAAATCATAATGGGAGACGTACAATAGGGTCTGAGTGCGGAAAGAGTTCCTTTTGTGCCCTTCATCCCTAACCCTAACCCTACCCCTACCCCTACCCCTACCCTCCAGCACTCCCCATTTCATTGTACATGCCCCTCCTAAGGACATCTATAGTTATCTAGAGGGGACATATAAATAAATTGGGTAACTGGGAGTGAGTGTTAGAGTTAGGGTTAGGAATGGGGGATACAAAGTGCAATAGTCTCATATTTGTAACTTAGGCAAATACTATGAAGAATACAAATGTAAGTTGTAATTATTTATAGAAATTTTTATGAAAAGGCAAAGTCTGTTGATAGCCAGTTTGCTTTTGCTGAGACCTTATTGTATGCACATCAATTAATTTATTCGTTGTGTTGACATCTGACTGACTGGTGGCCATTTTAGTCTTAAAATGCACCCAAACTCAACATTTTAAATTTGAATTTTGATCAAATTTAAAGATGTTGGGAAACATTTTCACTTTTATGATGTTACTGATGATAGGTTACTGATGCACTGGATTTGATTCAAAAGACCAGCTGGCAGCCATTTTTGACTCCCATGTGCGAAGCACAAAATGGGAGTCTTTGCAGTTAGTGTGTCTGTATGTGTGTGTGTATGTGTGTATGTGTGTATGTGTGTATGTGTGTATGTGTGTATGTGTGTGTGTGTGTATGTGTGTCCGACTGTTCCACTGCTATCTCAAGAACCATACATCGGTTTTTGATGAAACTTGGTGCATAGATGCTCTGGGCCAATGCGCAGATTTGATTAGGTTTTGGTAAAAATCCATGCTCGTTAATTACCTAATTTGCATGATAATTAGCTAATTTTTAGCTGTTCTATGACTGTTCCACTGATATCTAAAGAACCACTCATTGGATTTTGATGAAACTTGGTACATAGATGCTCTGAACATATGCGCAGATTTGATTAATTTTTGGTAAAAATCCGTGCATATTAATTACCTAATTTGCATGATAATTAGCTATTTTTTAGTGGTTCCATGACTGTTCCACTGATATCTAAACAACCACTCATTGGATTTTGATGAAACTTGGTACATAGATGCTCTGAACTAATGCTAGGTTTTGATTAGTTTTTGGTAATAATCCGTGGACACTAATTACCTAATTTGCATAATGATTAGTCAATTTTCGGTTTTTCCACTGATATCTCAAGTACTAATCATCACATTTCAATGAAACTTGGTACATAGATGTCATATGACACTGCACAGACCTGATAGTTTTTATGGTAATATCAGTACATATTAATTACCTAATTTGCATAATTAATTAATTTTCAGCATTTGATATAAGTAGTTAGCATTACATTTCAATGAAACTTGGTACTTACATACTCAAGGACTATGCAGAGATTGATTGTTTTCGATAAATATTTGTGCATATTAATCACCTAATTTGCATAATTAGTTAATTTTCAGCTTTTCCACGGGTATCTCAAGTACTAATCATCGCATTTCAATGAAACTTGGTACATAGATCCTTTAGGACTATGCAGAGACCTGATTAGTTTTAGGGTAAATAATTGTGCATATTAATTACCTAATTTGCATAATTAATTTTCAGCTTTTCTACTGATATCTAAAGTACTAATCATCACATTTCCATGAATCTAGAATTATGCAGACCCAATTAGTTTCCGGTAAATATTTGTGCATATTAATCACCTAATTTGCATAATTAACCAACTTTCACACTGATATCTCAGGTACTATACATCACATATCAATGAATGTACATGGATGCTGTAGGACAATAGACAGACCTGAATAATTGCGGGTTAAAATCTGTACATATTAATTACCTAATTTGCATAATTAACCAATTTTAAGCTTTCACACTGATATCTAAAGTACCGTAAAAACTCCAAAATTTCGACCGGTTTTAAATAATTGGTGTTAGATATGTGACGTGTTTTTAGAGTCAAAATTAAGGTACATTTTCGGACGGTCGAATTTTTCAGAATAGAAATCAGCAAATGAAAAAATGGGGATGATAGTGTGCTTCATTAGTTTTTAAAAATGCAATGTCCGTCAATTGACGTAAACTTCCTCATGTTTCACGGTAAAAGCAAAGGTCGTGGCCGAGTTGTAACTCAAAATCTAAACAAAGTCATCAATCAGTGAGTATTATGACATGCAAAACAAAACATCAAGACGCGGAGAAGAGGTCAGCACAAAACTAATAGGTCAAAAGACAAAGCTGTCTCGCACTACCTAGAAAAACTTGCGAATGTTCGAAGTACAGGTACCCATTGGACAAAAGATACATGGAAGTTTAGCAAACGATCTCCCCGACCCAGTGCAATGTATCCGGTTAGAATCAAAGCTCACGTGTCCCTTATTTGAGGGACCAAATTCTGCCGTAAATTCGCCCTTGGATTAAAAAATAAAATGGGATTTAAGAAAATAAAATGGGACTTTTAAGGTGTATTTTGGCGTCATTTTTCGGACATTTCAATCAATCCTGCCGGCTAAAATAGAGTCTAAGTTTTACCGTAGTCATTGACGTTTGTCTATTCAAGAGTACACGTGTATGATTTTTATCGTGACTAGCCTAGCGTGAGCGGGTAAGCTTCCTTTCGAGAATGAGCTGTTATCACTGTGAACAATGTTAAATTATTCTTCAGATGACCAGTTTATTTTTTAAAAACAACTAATTTTTTTATTTAAAAAAAATCATGCCGTTTTCGCATCAAAATCCAAGCCAAAACATCGTACTACAACACCAATCTCTTCCGCATTGCGTTCAATAACATTAACATATTTAAATAAGCTATGGTAATTTGAACACGTTGGCATCATCCAGCTTTTTGATTGGTTAATTAGCGATTTGACCTAAGAGAACATGGCGGATATCCTACAGCATCAAACGTTTATACGAGACCGGAATCATTCGCTTACGATGAAACTAAGTTGACTTTTATTTGTATTTCATAACCATTCAACAAATTTATTTTGTGTACATTATTATAATCACTACTGAGTACAGTAATAATCAACAATTCAGAAACGCAGCATGCCGAGATTTTTGTGTTCGTTTTTATTTCAAACTTCGTTTATTTAGAATATATTTTCGTTACCAATAAAATAAAAATCTCTCAGTCAATCAGAAACCCGGATTCATGCCTTCGAGGAAGGTCCCGTTTGAACGCTCACATCGTTTTTTTTTTTCGTTTGTGGGAAAACTAAAACTGGTCGCAATTTTCGAATAAGAATGAGTCGGCAATTTTTAGTGGAATCGAAAATTTGGAGGTAAATAAAACACCGAAACCCGGCAAATAAATAGGCGATCGAATTTTTAGAGGGGTCGAAATTTTGGAGTTTTCACGGTACTAATTATTCCATTTCAATGAAACTTAGTATAAAGATGCTCTAGGACAATGTACAAACCTAATTAGTTTGGGGTAAAAATCTGTTCATATTAATTCCCTAATAAGCATAATAATTCATAATTTTTTGGTTCTAATCACATTTCAATTAAACTTGGAGACATAGATTTTCTGTTACATTGCGCAGACCTCATTAGTTTTACACTCAAATCTGGTCATATTAATTTTCTGATTTGCATAATTAGTTTTCAGCTAAGTAATTTCGAATTATATTTAATGTGTCTCCAATACTCTCAGCACATGGGAGTTCTTTCTAAGCTTTCTTTGATTTCTATTTTTACAAGCATTTTGTCTGTTTTTATTTGGTTTAATTTTGGTATAAAAGCAAAATATAATGGGTTGACGTTATAGGTTATTTTTTGTTTTCAATGAAATTTAGCCGATTTGTGATTATTTTCGTCAAAATAAATTAAATCACAAAATTTGAACGTGTCAAAAGGTTTTCTCAAGTATGCCTGTGCCGATTTTGTTCGAACCTAATATGAACATCACTTTGCTTTGTGATTTGATTCAAACTGATCAACCGGTGGCCATGTTGTTAAACATTTTGTGCACAGTTTTTGTTGATGAAAATAGTTACAAAGACAAGATTTAATGGCATACCTACATTATAGGCATGTTAATTTGTATGCATATTCGTCTCCCATTTTTCTTTCACAGTCATGCCTGGGCCAATTTCATTTCAAACATTGTCTGTGACAAGAACTTGTTATTTGTAGAAAATGTTGTTCTTTACCAACCCCACCTGACACCATTGCTGCATTGACTTCTCCCATAATGCACTATCCTAGACTGATCATATACCAGTACATTCATTTATTGAGAAGATTTCCTTACTATTCATTCATACACTGACAATGCTCAAATGATTTCTAGTCTGTGACACATGCATATAGTTTTACTGTTACAGCTTTGCTACTCAAACTGAAGTGGGTTTTGAATTTTGAAATTTTTTTTTATCCTAGCCGTCACCTGGTGCTAATAGTCAAGAGTACATGGATGCAAACCAGACCTATTTAAGTTCGACCCTTTTCGATCAAGTTTTTTAAAAGATATAATTTCAGCATGGTTGCAAGAGTGCAAGTAACATAGAAAATATACCTCAAGAACTAATATGTTATAATTCTAATATTCTTATTGACAACACGACTGTTGCTTGGAAACGTTTTATACAACACGGTATAATATTTATTAATGATCTTTTGAATGCAGACTGTACATTTTACACGTTTCAAGATTTGGTATCAAACTACGGGAATATATGTACTCAATTTGAATATCGACAGTTATTATCAGCAATTCCATCTATTTGGAAGCGCAGTATTGTTGAATCTAACATGTCAAAACATGTTATGGTCTGTATGCCAAACATGCATAACAATATCTGGCTGTCAGGAACTAAGGTTAATAAAAATATTTACCTTTGGTATTGCCATGAGGAATTTCCTGATTTAACCCCCTCAGTTATACAGCAGTATTGGCTGGACATTTTGAACACCCCTTTACCTTGGAAAAATATTTATCTTGCTCCCTTTTCTATTACTACCGATGCCAAATTACGCTATTTTCAATATAAAATTAATATGAAAATATTGCCTTCAAACAGGTTGTTGTGCTTGTGGGGCTTAATTGATTCCCCCCTGTGTTCTTTTTGTGGAGAAGTTGAGGAAGACTACTTTCATTTATTTTGGGACTGTAGATATGTATTTTATTATTTTGGACATCAGTCAATGAATGGTTTTCTTTCATTACAGGTGATACTTTGACGTTAAGGGCAGTAACATGTATTTTGGGGGATGTATACAATGCTAGACCATTACATAATACTATGTTATTATTGACACGTTATTATATATTTAAATGTAAAATTGTTGGGACAAAACCAGACATTGGTGGTTTTAGATCATATATCATGGATGCCACAATTTGGTATCGATGGATGCATGAAGAAATGATACTACAAACAATTAATATTAATTTGGTTCAATTGAAAATACAATTGGGGAATAACATGCAACATTTAATTGAAATTCTCGACAAAATTGACTTAGGGATTAATACTGGGTTTAACAGGCAGTACATTCTTTTAGTGTTTCTTGCTTGGTATTTGTGAATGGCATAATACTGAATTCGCTCTATCAATAATGAATTTTAATAATCCAGTAATACAATAAATGCAATTTTTGATTTAATAAAGACTGCCATGCTTTTGAGAGAACAAAAACTGTAATATTTCAGTCAAATCCGGCATAATTTCCATCATATTTGAGAGAGACGATTGTTGTGGTTAATAATTTCGCATAATTATTTTTATTGAAATAGGCATGTGATGTAATGTCAGATAAAGGATTGATTTTTGAACCCTGTATGAAATAGATATGTTTGTTGTCTGATAGCATAGTCTGTTGTAGCAATTTCAATACAGATAATTATTCAAGATTAGAGATTAAAAGTTCACAACACTGTAACAATCTACTGGTAAGTTTTCTTTTTATCTTTTGTTATTGGGGAGGGGGTGACCCTCATTACTATGCTTATGTGTAATCCCAGACAAGGGTAAGTCTTGAAGGTAGAACCAATTTGATATATCACATATCACTTTTTCTCATTATAATTGTAATCATGTATGTGTGCATGTACGAGGCATGTTCCATCTATTAGCATTAAATGAAAATGAAAGAATAAAACAAACATTTCATTTAGAGAAGCAACAAAAACACAGTCATAATTAATGTTTCTTCAATTTCATTTTAAATATTCACTTTTAATAGTTCTCAAAAATGGGGACTTCTGTTATGAAAAGTGCGTTGACCTAGGTTGGTGTTATAATTAGGTACATATAGATTAGATTCGTTTACAGAATGAGAACCATGATTGTGAATATCAGCTGCAAACTTGAATCTTATGCCAAGATATCAGATGATAACATCATAGTATCAAGTGAAAACTGATATTTACTTGTGCAAATAGAGATCAAATATACAGTAATATATAAAACAAATAATATAAAAAGTGTTTTATAAATAATTAAAATCAATATTAAATTAAAGTATGTGTGTTGCTGGAAAAATATTGTGAGGGCTCACACTTGTTATTGTTCAACATATTTCCTTCTCAATATAATATAAAAAAAACATGTTTTCCTTTGTTCTATTATGTTTCTTTTTACTTATTTGCAGCTGTGGGCATTGGGTCCTGGTTCTTCCATATGACATTGCTGTATGAAATGCAGGTAAGTGAGGATCAGGCTTGTTCTAGTAATGTTATTTCATGATCTTTAGGTTCAGTACAGTGATGACATCTAGAGAAGCCATTGATGAAGTGTCTCATATAGTTAGGCATTATCCTATCAAGGAATACACATAGTTAGGCGATAATTGATCTATCTGTATATAAGGTATAGTTAGGCAATATTGTCTTGTCAATTTGATATCCTTTTAGAAGTATAGTTAGCCATTTGGATATCGTTGCCTATAAAAGTATAGTTAGATATCTTATAGTTGACTAAACCGTACTTCTCTGAGTATAAGCCCCTCCCAGAGTATAAGCCCACCCCTCTGTTTTTAGACATTTAACGAGTTGAGGGCATCCCCGAGTATAGGCCCAGGGTGTTTTTATTAAAATATGCATGTAAAAAGAGTATTTCATTGCATAAAATTCATGATTGGTACGATAGTTTGGTTCCAGCTTTTACGAGAAAACTCGCATTAATGTCAGAGTGCATGGCGAGTGCACGTACGGAACATAGTTTGCACCTTTTCTATTCTGTTATTTACTCAGGATGAACCCCAAAGTTGCAATACTGAAATAATCCATGTTGCTTTTGAGTAGTAGTTTTCCAAATGGCAAAAATGTGATCGTCAAGTCATGAAACCTGGTCATTGAACACCGTTTTACTTTTTCGAATAATCGCGTTCATTGAGTCTATCGTGAATGGGATGTGAACGAGCAAACTATTCTTCGACATGACTTGACATGACTCTGCATTGCGTTGAAAAAATAACTTCACCAATAATAGGGAAACTTCGTCTGTACGACACAGCATTTTCATTGGTTAACGAAAGACGTGTTAGGTCAAAGAAAGTTGTTCAGGTCAAATCACGATGAAATACACCATGGCGGAAATAGCTTTGTATCAAGAGTTTGCGTACGATCAGAAACATTCCACAACGAAGGTAATGATCAATGACGACTTGTTTGGCATTTTTTCCTCATAAAGACCGGCGCTGTGAACGCAAAATGTAATTTGGATAATTTTTCGAGGTTGGGAAGAAAGTTACAATCTTAAACCCACCAAAAAATTATCTTTTCTGAGGTGGTCCTCGAGTATTAGCCCATCCCCTAATTTTCCCGATTTTACATCTTCAGGCCCCTTGGCTTATACTCGGGGGAAGTATGGTAAATGCGTAGTTAGGCAATGTATCCAGCTGATAGTGTATCTTATCATTCCCTATAAATGTATAGTTAGGCAATGTTTATAAAGTTATTGTGTGTTTTCTTGATATTTGATTTGTTTCTCATTATAGTTATTTGACGAGCTTCCAATGATCTGGGGATCATGCATATTTTTATATTGTCTGTAAGTAAACACTTTTTTACCTTAGTTTGTTTCTTTCCAGTATAAAACTGAATTTTATACTTAAAATAAGATAAGCCATGTTGCTTTGCTGTTTCTTAATTTTGGTGTCAAAATGTAAAACTTCAAACTACTTTGAAATTCTTGATTCTTTATATGCTACGATATTCCCTATCAACAATTTGGCAGATTTTTCATTGTTTTTTTTATTTTTTATTTATTTTTGGACCAAACTGAGATAATCAATTTAAGGAAAATTAAAAATAAAATTATGCAAGTTATTTGAAAGATGAAAAGTTGGTATTGACATTGAAAGGTTGCTTGTGTATGTTCTGATCATCATATCCCAACTACGGAACCTGAGAGTATAATGTGTTGTCATGTGGAATCCCTGTGTGTGAGTTGGTATGTGTATATGACATAAAGATTATTATTATCATGATGGCTAGTACATGTAGTTAGTTTTACTGCCACATTTACATTTGTTTACTGATAGGGCTTCTAATTTGTGATCATTATGTTGTCTGTGATTTTGTCTATCAGAGTATGGTTGTTTTTTATTGAGCACCTAGGGAGTCAATGAACCCCAAGCTTTGAGTGGAAAAGTAAATGTATGCTGAATGTTTTTCAGTCACTTAGGGATTGATCAAATTGACAATTGTGCATTTGTCCAGTACGATCAGTTTTTTCATGAAAACTGGTTGGTATACAGAAATCACAGTATTATATAGTCAATGTAGTAGTATCATAGTATCTGTATTGTTGCTGAAAAAATACAGTTTTTTAGCTGACAAAAATTACGGTAACCTTGGCATTCAAAGGGTGAGTCACAAAAGATTAATTGGTCAACTATCTTTTCATGTGGATGACCAGTTTCCCTGAGTGGTTGTGCCTTTGTACAACTAGGTATATACACCTCTCAATACATCAAAAGACAGTTTTCGGTTCATATACCGGTCTACTCTTCTATTCAAAGGGATGCACTTTTGAATGAGCATATATGGTCCTTCTGTAGGTGATTTGAAAAGCTATATAAATTCTGCAGTTTTGCTTCTAAGTGAGTCTGTTTGGTTGGCAAGACCCTGAATAATAAATTTATTACACTCTTATAAATATAATATTCTTCTTTTAGTTTAGTGAAATAAAATGTGTGACAACTAAAAATAGATCAATAAAATTAGGACAATGTTTTACTATCCATGGCTATGACTATAGTGATATGATTAAAATAATATATTTTGTACAGTATGTGCTATATAGTGCACATAAGGCAGAAATTGCATTTGATTATTATATGTTGCATTATTAAAATGTGACTTAATAAATCAAATTGATGTAATGCATTGCCCATAAGATATTTGCGATGAGCAGCCACTTTCCATTACTTGTTCAGTTTAAGACTCTAATTTTAAATGCCATTTGTTGCCACTACATCCAAGCAAATTTTGAACATGGACCATTTTGTACTTTCTAGGCTTGTCTGTGTTGAGTTTGTTTTAAAGCAGGATTAGAAACTGTATCATGTTGTCCTGATAACAAATAAATCAGCCACTGAAAGAAGGGATGACAACTAATGATGTTGATTCATAGTTGAGTTGAGTTACTCAATTATGGGCTGACACCAACCTAGAAAAAAAATTTGTATTGTGACCTTAACATATAGTGCACTTTGCTAACATTTTGCTGTATCTTATCGCAGTTTGCCGAAGTAGTACCAAAATCATTTAGCTTTTATTGTGCGTCTTTTTATGGAGATAAGCCCTTTTTAAATTACACCACCTGATAAGGATTGTCAACAATCTTGCAGCCAATGTAGCCTGTATGTATCGGATCACAAAGTCAGTATCGGATCACAAAGTCATAGTTTATATGTCTGCCGAGTCTCTGAAAAAATTGCAGATTGCAAAGAGGACAATTTCCATTGTAATTGACTTACTTTAATTGTTTACCACCTCTGTTCTTAAAATATATTATGTTTATGTGTGGATAAACTTATTTTACACACTTATACAGCTGTCTATAATAAGGTATTTTTATTTGGCCCAAGGTAAAGTTCACTTTTATAATCAATATCATTCCGTATGTGTTTCTGTGTCTTGAATGTGTGAGAGGAATGTGTTGTGTAGCAGTAGCAAAAATACTAGTGACCACTTCTATGGAATGACTTCACAACCACACAAACGTCAATGCATCGCAGAAATTAACTCAAAAGTAGTGAAAAATTATGTTGATAGTTGTGGTGCCCGTTAAGCCCAGTAGTGAAAAAACTAGCACAGTCCATCATCTACAATTCATTCACTGTCATAATTGAATGAATAAATATATTTTGAATTATAATATGTGATAGTTTGATGTATGAAAATAGAAATATTCAACAACTATTGCTATTAATTAATTTATTTATTAATTAATTAATTAATTTATTTATTTATTTATTCATTTCATTTCATTTCATTTCATTTCATTCATTCATTCATTCATTCATTCATTCATTCATTCATTCATTCGTTTTTTCTTCCTTCCTTAGAATTGAAGCTTACAGCCCACCAAAAAGTCATAATTATAAACTAGGGTCTGCTTTAGTTCTCTATAGCATGCTTGTTACATTGGTTTATTTAGAGGTTAAAAGTCCAGTTTTTTTTCAGGTGAGTGCCCTCAACAGTCAGCTTTTATAAGATGAATTGCCTTTCTTTTTTTTACTTTACTTCAATGCTTATTGTATCTACAATACCAACATATTCAACGGCCACACTCGTTTGTATAAATTGATCATATGGTATTTCCTTCTCTGGAGTTGGGGTGTTTTGAATTTTTTGATCTGTAGCTGATATTATGTGTGCTATGTTAATTATATAATATGCTAATTAGTCAGAATATTTTTTTCTCTGCAGGCTTGTTATGGAATGCTGGTTGTATTGTTAGCTGGTAGAGGCCTTTACTTATTAATGTGAGTATTTATGGTGCTTACTAGATGTCTCATTTTTTGAGAAGAAAAATCCTTGATTTTTCAAGTTAATTGATTATTACTGTTAAAGACAGTTTTTGGAAATTTGTAATATTATATGAATAGATTGCTTTATGCTAATGCCAGGGTTAACATTAGACTTGCATACAGTCTTTTTTGTGTCTTTTTTGGTGTTTTTTTAATAAAATAAAATATTATGTATACTAAGTTTATAAACTTCTTCAAGGGTACACTTGCTATTAATATTAATGAGTATTTCGAATCGGCATATCACAGGATTTGATGGGTGGAACATGTATACATATAAGCAGTATGAACAGTGATATAAGTTTACATTATTTCAAGATGGCCGTAAATGGCGGGCAAACGATTGTTAGCATTCCCACCTAAAGTAAGCATCACAACTGTTGTGTCACCAAGGACTCAAAAATGCATTTGCATTGTATGGGGGTTGAATATAGAAAGATCGGTTAATTGTAGAAGACTGGCCAGAAGACCCTTGCCTGTCAAGAAATTGAGTGTACAGTTGGTGACACTCACAAAACATTGCACCCTGAAATGTATGCACTGATGACTTCTATTCTTAAAACGATGTATAGCCTAGTATCTTTAGTGCACCTTCGTTACTGTCTTGCAACGCCATCATAACAAAAAATCCCAAAGAATATTGTAAAATGCAAGTGTGTGATATTTCATTTTTGGCATGTTCTAATTGAGATGAATGTTTGTTTATGAAAATTTAACTTCAATCTTGACTTTGACGCTGATTGGTAGAATATTAATTAACTTTCAGTCATTGCATCACGCCCTGAATCCAGACCCGTGACAGTCATCACCTGTGTTACAAGAGGGGGGTCTACAAAAGTCATATGTCTTGTTTATTTTGCGGTAACACGGCTTTCGCCATTTATACACTCCCATAATATTTTATTTTACTGAAAAAACAAACAAAAAAATAAACAAGAGACTGTATGCAATTCTAAGTTGATGAATAGGACTATGAAGAAAAAGTTTGACGCCCCCCTTTTTAGCTCCGCTGTCGACTTTGTCGAGCGGAGCTTATCATATGAGTGATTGTCCGTCGTCGTCGTCCGTCGTCCGTCTCCGTCGTCCGTGTCAATGTTTTACTTTTTAGACTTCTTCTTGAAAACTACAAGCCTAAATGCTTTGATACTTGGTGTATATGTACCTTGGGTAGACCTCTCTTAGGTTTGTTTATTTCATGTTGATATCTTTAATTCTCTAATTTTGGTGAATATTTTTGTCATTTTTGGTAAAAACTGATATTTTCGACTTCTTGTTAAAAACCGCAAGTGCAATTGCTTTGATATTACATATATAGGTACTACATGTGGACCTCTCTCAGATTTGTTCATTTCGTGATGATATCTTCAATTCTCTAATTTTGGTGAATATTTTTGTCATTTTTGGTAAAAACTGATATTTTCGACTTCTTGTTAAAAACCGCAAGTGCAATTGCTTTGATATTACATATATAGGTACTACATGTGGACCTCTCTCAGATTTGTTCATTTTGTAATGATATCTTTAATTCTCTAATTTTGG
This sequence comes from Saccoglossus kowalevskii, assembly GCF_978046115.1. NCBI lineage: Eukaryota > Metazoa > Hemichordata > Enteropneusta > Harrimaniidae > Saccoglossus > Saccoglossus kowalevskii. Next base: position 27,904,277 of record NC_140641.1, read on the forward strand.
TGAATATTTTTGTCATTTTTGGTAAAAACTGATATTTTCGACTTCTTGTTAAAAACCACAAGTGCAATTGCTTTGATATTACATATATAGGTACTACATGTGGACCTCTCTCAGATTTGTTCATTTTGTAATGATATCTTTAATTCTCTAATTTTGGTGAATATTTTTGTAATTTTTGGTAAAAACTGATATTTTCGACTTCTTGTAAAAAACCGCAAGTGCAAATGCTTTGATATTACATATATAGGTACTACATGTGGACCTCTCTCAGATTTGTTCATTTTGTAATGATATCTTTAATTCTCTATTTTTGGTGAATATTTTTGTCATTTTTTGGTGAAAAGTGATATTTTCGACTTCTTGTTAAAAACCGCAAGTCCAATTGCTTTGATACTACATATATAGGTACTACATGTGGACCTCTCTCAGATTTGTTTATTTCGTGATGATATCTTCAATTCTCTAATTTTGGTGAATATTTTTGTCATTTTTGGTAAAAAGTGATATTTTTGACTTCTTGTTAAAAACCGCAAGTCCGATTGCTTTGATATTACATATATAGGTACTACATGTGGACCTCTCTCAGATTTGTTCATTTTGTGATGATATCTTCAATTCTCTAATTTTGGTGAATATTTTTGTCATTTTTGGTAAAAAGTGATATTTTCGACTTCTTGTTGAAAACTGTAAGTCCGATTGCTTTGATATTACATATATAGGTACTACATGTGGACCTCTCTCAGATTTGTTCGTTTTGTGATGATGTCTTCAATTCTCTAATTAATTTATTTTGGTGAATATTTTTGTAATTTTTGGTAAAAAGTGATATTTTCGACTTCTTGTTAAAAACTGTAAGTCCGATTGCTTTGATACTATTCATATTGTTCATTTTCTAATGATGTCTTCAGTTCTTTAATTGAAATGTGCATTGCTAACAGCGGAGCTATCTCAGCCGATAGGCTGCTTGTTTAAACTCAAAATAATGAAAACAATCTTAACAATAAAAATGCGGGCACTGACCTATTTCTTAATAATTTTGCTCATGCGAATAGGCAAAAAAATGGAAGCTTGACTTTCTGAAAATCGCCCTCTATACATGTAGTTGTATTTTGTTAGTTCCCGGATGCGCTCACTGGTTGTGAAAGTTTTGAGCTGGGTGTTTTTGTTTTTTGCTGAAAACACTTGTGTTTAGAAGTGGGTATATAAATAGAAAAAATGGTTTAGAAGTGAGTATGGTTTACACGAGTTGGGCTGCATACCCTTACCCACTTAATGTGGAAGTAGCCCCCCTGGGTGTGTAGGTGGTCGTGATGGAAGATTTTAACATTTTACTTTTGTCAAAATACAATCATTTTATCTCTTGTTGAAACACTTCATAAATGCTTGATTACCTCTCTCTCCAAATATTTGAGTATTTTGTGATCCAATCATATGACCCAATTTAGCAAATTTATTGTAAACAAATACTGAGAGGGTGAATACTGAACAAATTTTGTGAGTCATGGAAAATTGACAAATTGCATATCTTAAAGGTAGTTGCTTGGTTACCAGAAACTAAGATTTGCTTTCATTTACAGTAGTGTTTTATTTCATGCTATTGTTCACAAAACCTAGATATATGATCTCCGATCTACTTTTCACACAAAACCCAGGTTAAACACCCATGGAAATTCCCCCCTACAGGATTCTGATGAAGTAGCTAGTATCTGCTAAAGCTTATGCAATTTTTGTTTCAGTCAGTCTGTCTAAAAACTGTTGTTGACTGACACGACCACTACTACACCAAATGAAAATAGTGAGTTTTCAGCCATTTACCAATTGGTTTCCATGGTTTCATCATATCTCAATATTCAGTAGGTTATATGTGGTGAAAAATTCATTATTGTGAATTTCTGAATAATACAATTTTTTTTTAAGAAAAATTGTTTCCTATGAATATTTTCTCAAAACTTTTTTTTTGCATTTTTTCTTAAAAAATATATTTTGCCTCAGGTAAAAGTTGTTCTTAACATCAACACTTTTTTAAACTGCGTACTCTAAATTCAAAATAATGCTCGTTTTCCAGTTATTTCTCTTTTATACTCAGGAATGAGTTTCTTAGTACTTATGCATAGTAAATTAATGTTACCGGTACCTTTGCAATACACAGTAAAATCAAACAGTATAGTGCCCTCTAGTGTTGAAATCAATAAATACTTATGTCTGCGAAATGCTAAAAGTAAATGTGGAAATATATACATCTGAATTTATCAAAGACTCGATGCCTTATCACCTCAACAGAACGGTAGTCAAAATTTACAATTTCAATGTCAGAACATAACTTTATCCCAGCTGTAGAAAAATAAACACTCCCAATCTGAAACACCCTAAAAATGAGGGCGCAGTATATTTGAGTTGCCTATCCACATGTATGAGTACACCTTATTTTCAGGTGTGAAACCTTTATAGTTCATCTATACCACATTCAAATTCACAAAATTACAAGCTGGATAGTGTTGTGGTAAAAAAAAAAATAAAGTGTTTGGTGCACATTACAGGGATTCCATTAGCAACAAACAAAAACCAAATTTCATTTTTTATGGAGCTGTTTGCGCAACTGAAACTCCTATTCATGGCATATTTTTATTTTCTTCATTTCTAATTCATATTTTGTACCGCTTGGTATTTGTAGATATGCAGAGGGTTCTAAAACTTTACTCGTAGCTGGAACGTGTTGCTATCTATTGGGATTTATACTCTGGAATGTTGATAATCATTTTTGTGATCATATCAGGTAAGAAAACAAACACTGCTAAATACAGCACTGAAGAATATGAGAAAATTGTTTGCACAGACCTGTCTATTTATATGCAAATAAAAAATTACAATTTATACAGTACAGTGGTCTCAGACACTATCACCTCCTGCTATATTTGACCAAATGCCTATGCATATTGCATTTTGGCATCTCCCTTCCGACAAGATTTGTTAACCAATTAGAGAGTGCAATAGCATGTAACAAGAGTACTGATTAGTTTATATTCCTGTAAACTTCTTGCATAGTAGTTTGTCAAAAAAAGTTGCGCAATGAAACCTGCGACTGTATTTCAAAATTGACAAGATCCTTGTACTTGCATTGAATTTTAATCAGATTTAGCAATATACTGACTCCATGCTTGAATTAGTGGCATCTTGATATAAGTTGAAGTACTATCATGCAATTGTTAGCATTCAATTTTTTGCTTGAATACTGTATTTGCTTTATTAGTAGTGCATGCTCTTACGTAAATGACAGAGGTGTGTCTACGGTGAAAATAGGTGTACAATTTTTGATATATGTGCAAGGTCTTATGAGTTTCACTATGTTCTAGAATTGTTCATTATCCTGGAAGTAATATTTCCATTCCTGCAATTCTAATCATATTTGTTGATTGTATAGACTTGTATTTAATTACGACTGAGCTGATAATACCAATGTATTATTTCAGAAAAATGCGTCATCAAGCGATAACTCCTTTCAAGCCTATTACTCAAATTCATGCGTGGTGGCATGTGTTAGCAGGCCTAGGGACCATGATGCAGTTGATGTATTCGTAAGTGCTCTACATTTATTTTAGCACACGTTGATATCTGAAGTGCTCCCTCTGGAGGCCAACAGGGAATATTTGTTTGAATGTTTGCACTACAATACATAGTACAGTTAGTGTGAGTGTTGCACAAGATTGAACTTCATGATCAGTCTAGATTCATTGGGAGACAATTACTGTATTATGTTATATAGTTACATTTTCTGCAATCAAACATTCAATAATTTTGGAGTTATAGATTTCATGCCACTCCATTTCTAAAGTAACCTTGTAAAGTCTTCACTTCACTTTGTGTATTTTTTTTGATTTCATAAAAATATTACTTGCATATTCAAACATTTTCATTTCAAGTGTTTCATTTTGTCTTACCGTCAGTAGCACTTGTCAGTTGGCATGTCCAGTTTTAATAAGGGGAATTTCTATTCAGTAGCTGTGAACCATCGATTAATATCCTTATTTTGGCAAAAGCTTTAGCCTGATATTTTCTTTCAAGATTATCAAGACCTTATGATACTATATATGGAGCTTAAAGCACTGGTGTAGTTTATATTTCAACCTATTCAAATCCCTGTTACAAATTAAATACTAAACTAGGAGCCACCCATACTTTGTATGAATGTTATTAGAGAGAACAAAACACTGGACAGGTAGAGTTTCATTCGCTAATGAATGTGGCTGTTCCCACTTGTTGGTGTAAACTAAGCTGTCATGTACCTAGTTATGGTTGCGCGACATCGGGAACTGCCATCTTGCAGTAACATATCAGAATAACATATTTTTTGTAGCATCAGTTTAGCTAATTTGCATAATGATTAACCAGTTTTAGCATGTTTTTGTGTACTGTAGAATACTTTATTTTCGCTTGGAATTAATTTTCGCTATTTTCGCTGAAGGGATGAATCCGTGAAAATAAAATCCAGCAAATATACTTTTTTTCCTATATTTCACATTAAACTCATCAAAAATCAGTGAAAATAAATTCCATACAAAACGCCCAAAAAGCCTTTTCAGCGAAAATTAAATCCAGCGAAAATAAAATATTCCACAGTATGTTCACAACTATTTGCACAAGTACAATGAAACTTGATACATTCTTGCTGTTTATGTAGATAGATGTCTGATAATGGTTTCTTACTATTCTATGCATATTAATGAGCTAATTTGCATACAATTTAACTGATTTTGGCTGTTTACAACATTTTGCTGAAATTACATACATACTGTTTTTTTTAATTACATGACTGATAATTGTTTGGAATCAATCTGTGTGCTATAATTAGCTTATTTTGTTTTAAAGGGCAAACATTCTAACATCACATCTAGGTCAAATCTTATTGTGGACTGACAAATGTATTTTTTTTTTTTTTTTTTTTTTAATATTTTTTGTGCCAGGCGACAGTTCCGGACATTCAGTGTCACTGTTGTCTCTCCTGACTGTGCAAATTGCAAGTGTTAGTGACGACACCTAGTGCATTTTGCCATAGAAGTCATTTCCTGTTTGGGACTACATGACAGGGCCGTGTGGCCATCTCTCTGTCAAATGGCAATTTGTAATGTATCTCTTTGAATTGTACTTCACCTCAATTTCAATCTCATGTCAACTAGGAACCAAATCCAGGTACATCATATATAGATCACTTACTGGAGTTACAGGTAGAAGCTTACTCATTAATTCAAATACCCAGAATTTATTCATTTTGCCATAAATTGTACTCCCCGGCAATAGGAAGATAATGCCTTTAGAAGGTTGGAGGTCACCTGCCTAATGTTCAAGAAAGTAATGGTTCAGTTTTAGTGGATAGTGGCCATTTTGTTAGATTATCGGTATAAACGCTTTTACTTTTGCTATGACATATCTCAAATTGTAGGCTTGAAAAATCATATATTATAAATGATGGGGTACTTTTTTTTGTACTCAATTATTTCATAAATCAGGGTTTTAGAAAGTGTCAAAAAATGCAATTTTTCTTTACCATCGTGTTTCATGGAATTGTTCTAAAAATAATGTTTTTTTAAAAAAATGAGGTCAAGTACTGCAAAATACATCACTGTAACAAACAAACATAATTCTATTTCGTGGTACCATGGGACAGTAGCTACATGATTTTACATAATAAACCAATGAAAATTGTCATGCGATTTATGACCCAATATCTCAAAAATTGGTAAAACACTTTCTTTTAGTTGGAATTTTTGCTGAAAAGACATTTTGAGTAATTTTTATTTTCACTGATTTTTGACAAGTGGAATATAGAAAAAAAGGTATATTCAATGGATTTTATTTTCACTGAATCATTCTTTCAGTGAAAATAAGAAAAATTAATTCCAGGTGAAAATAAAGTATTTTACAGTAGTAGGCTTCTATTTTAATTAACAGTCTAGTTTGTTACAAACTTAAAGATTTTTGAAATGAAAAGTCTGCCTCTATCAACAAAAAAAACAAAACAAAACAAAACTACTCATTACTGGATATTCAGATGATAACAGAATGGTTATTTGATTCTTGACAACATGATCACACTCACAGTAATTGATGTATGTTTGGTACAATCTGTCATTGTCTTTTACTGCATTCTCAATCTTCATTTGTGCATCTGAGATGCTGTCACTTCAGTCTGTTGATGTCATGCATGGTGATGACAAATAAAAAAATAGAGAAAAAGTGATTTTGTTTTGCGGTGTTGGCACATCTTGGGTGAGACAATTGTACCTAGGCACAGAAAATACAGAGATAATTGTACTGTTGATAATATTCCAAAAGGGTGGATTCAGTTTATTGTCTATGAAAGCCGATCACTGCTAGGTAGTTTTTATTTCAACATGCACACGGTTGTGCTGAGAATCTGATATGGGTTTATAGACAAAATGAATTTTGGATTTGATGATTGTTTTACAGAGTAGGCATATTCTGAGTGAGAAAATTGTCCCCAGGAACAGGAAATGAGAGATAATTGTGGAGGAGTTAATGTTCTTAAAAGGCGGTTTAGGTTTAACGTGTTTCTAATATTCTTACAGAACCATGAAATTGTAGCTTGGTCAATGAAAGCTGATCACAGCTAAGTAGTGTCTATTTCAGACACATACAATTGTGCTAAGAATGTAATATATGTTAGACAAAATGGACTGCCAATCACTTAAGGATTAACAAAAGCTTTGATAATACTTCGAAATAGCTTCATGTTATTTTAGCCATTCTCGTATCTCGAGAATTATCGACTGGTTTGGAATGCATTTCACAGATACCTAATTGTTTTGGTGAAAATTTGTGCTCGTTATTAGCTAACAATTAGCCACTTGTTTACATGTTTGTACATTGATACTTGGCACTTACTTGCTGTTTGCTTAGATTGATGTTTCATAATACAATGTAGTACCTAATTAATCTGCATGTTGATTAGCTGATTTGTGTATTATTAACTGTACATGTACAGCTTGTCTATGGGTTTTTCTGGAATTAATGTCTAATAATAGTTTATGCATATATAATTAATTTGTATACTAATTAACTATTTTCAGCATGTTTGTTTTCCAGCACCAGCAGTTTTCCCAAATGAAATGTAACATAGTACATTATTAGTTTAGAATCAATCTGAGAGGCAGGATGAGAAATGTCATGGCTTAAATAGTACATTCACATGATCACTTTCTAGAATCTTAAGTCAGAAATAGTAGTCTACATATTTTGTTGCTGCTGAAATACCGAAGTTCAAACCCGGAAACTGAATACAGTTCTGAAAAGATGACTTATTCAATGCAGATGAATATTCCTGCTTCCCTCTGATATGTTGATTACTTTATTGTTGTGATGTGTTGAAAAATAAAAGATTGGAAACAGTAATCCTTTGTCATATATGCTGTACACGCTGTGTTAAAATTTTACCTTGTAAAGTAGCCTTAAGTACATTGAAGCTAAGACCTTTTGTGTTTCATCATGTTATTCACTAAAGGAAGATCCTTGTATTGAAAATATATTAAAAACATTGTATAACGTTCAGATTCTACCTTGGGCCCTCCTGGTGGTGTAGTTGAATGGGCATTCACAATGTGCAGAGCTCCGCAGTTTGTATAGAACCGTCAGGATTGTGTAGAAATGTTAGGCTAACTTTTTTCTATTTTCTCACTCAAGTATTACTGCCAAAAATAGAAATACTGAAGCAAAACCTGTCTGCCCTTAGATAACATTTAGTTATAATTAATTACATTGACACATATGTTATTACGTAAATTATAATTTTATTAATATTTTCGCCTGCTTGATTCATTCAAATTGCTTTTTGATATTTGGTGTGTAAGTGTTTCAGAAGACTTCAATCAGATTTGTGACAATATCTACAATTTCATTGACCGAAAGTGGGGACTTACAGACACTGAGCATGTGTGTGTTTGTACTTCTACACTTACAGTATTTCTCTGACATGCCATGGCTGATTTCATATATATATCATACATCTTGAGACATGTACACGTCAGTTTGGTTGCTGAATGAAACCAGATCTCAGTCATGTATGGAAGGATTTCATTTAGACTTGGTACATACATTGGACATTATGGGAGCTTGATGCACATTAATTTGTTTTTCAGAGCAGATTTAAAATGGCTGACTATCTTTTTGTATTTGAATGAATGCTGTAGAAACTTCAAACATATCTCTGAGATTTGTTGACCAAATATGTTCAAACTCGTTGAATTTATTATATCACACATAGGCACAATAATTTGTTCGATAATCTGATTAAAAGTGTCAGACTGGTCGTCATTTTAGTTCCATTCCGTTCAGACGTCTGAAAACAAAGACTTATGGATTGACTTCTGTGCGTGCATCCATGCGTCTGTCTGTGCATCTGTGTGTCTGAATCTATATCTTAGACATGCCAGTACCGATTATATTCAAACTTCACACATACATCATACATATACATTATACATATGCACATCAATTTGTTTCATGATCTTGTTTCAAGATGGCCGAATGGTGGCCATTTTTGTACTGAAATCAAGTATTACAGGAGGTTTACAGATTTTGTTCAAACTTGGTATATACACTTTGGGACCTGATGCATGTCATTTTGTTTTTCAGATTGTATTAAAAATGGCCGACTGGTGGCCATATGTTTTAATCAATGCGGTTCCAGTGCAATGCTTTGACTGATTATGTTCAAATTTTATATTCATTATACATCATGTGATAGATATAGAAATTTATTGGTTTGACCATCCGATTCAAAATGGTTGAATGATGGCCATTTTCTCCTATTCAGAACATGTGTCTACACACAGAAGTGAAGAGCAATGCAATGTCTATACATCTATATAGTATATTAAGGATTTAACAAACAATTGGTGTTTCCAGACTGGTCTCTAGAGGGACTGGTACCCAATGTGCAAACTTTACGTTATGTTGATACACAGGTTGTGTATGGTGCCCCTGATAATAAAGCTGCCTTTTTTGTGTGGCAGTAAAATACCAAGGATTGAAAACATTTGTTTTAGAACTTTTACTGCATGTAATGCATGTATTCTCGGGGAGGGACGGACATTCATGAATTTTCACCGCCTGGCAACCATCACGGCGAAAACAAAGTCCAAAAATTGTACTCCCCTGAACAGTGTAGTAAGATTCTCCCTACGTGTGCAACATATAGAAATTTGGTTGCTCAGGATTAATTCTAAGTTGAGTTTGTGCTGTTTCTTTGACTTTAGCTGTTTTCACCAGCTCTTTGACCAGGCGTTCCACAGCAGCTTGCACAGAGCCGATACATTGTACAGTGGTGCACGTCTTAGCAACGTAAAACGTTCCATGACGTAGTTCCACCCCTAAGAATAGAGTGATGATCTCATTTTGAGTTGTGCATATTGAAGAGGCGTATCATTTTCTTCTGTAATTTATTATGCACACTACCGTAAATACATTACACACAATGTAGAACTGGAGTATGATATTTATGTTGACACATGTTATTGTAAACAGTTCCCTGCCTACGCAGACACTTGATGACATTGTGTTGTTTCATATGGTTTATCAGACCCCTAGGTCAATCTTTAAGACTATTTTAGAATTAACATGCTGTAAATGTCAGTTGCTGGTTTATTTTGTACATACCGGTTAAACGCTATAATAGGGTTTAGTCCACAATTTGATGTAATTTATTCTGTATTTTATGCAGGTTGTTTTCGTCTGGTGTTTTACTGATCATAAATGACTTGTTGGGCATGATAGTTTGTGCTTTAGTTCTTGTGTTTCAGAATCATTCGGCTCTTTCAACATGTTGTATTAGATAGGTATACGACTCGTGAAATTACATTGTTTATTTATACAAAATTCAAACATGCGGTTTCACCATAACCACCACACTTAACACATTGTCTGGAGACTTTTTTTTTCCCATTTTGATTTTGGTACGACTGTAGAGCTGTCAACAGGCAGTTGACAAATGGCACAAATGGCACCATGCACACCAGAGTCATGAAGAAATAGTTATAATACTGTAACAGTATTTGTGTCTTGACGCTGCCTGAACCTCAATCTGTTAGGAGTGCATCTGTAATACATGTAGAAGCACACGTAATCCAAAAAATGCAGTTATTGTGTGCAAATACAATGTTCAGGGATGAGAATTTTCCGCGGATCCGCGGAGTTCTGCGGATTTCTAAGCCCAAGGGATTTATTTTCTGAAACATCTAAATCCGAGGAGAAAATTTTAGGGGAAGGGGGGTAAGAATACAAATCTTGTTTGTTCACCGGAAGTAAACATGCTGTCAGGTTATTGTTGTCGGCTGTAAGAGGCCTGTATCAGTGTATGGTCGAAGGGAGACAATTCGCGGTGTCTCTAATGTGGAATGTTCGCGACTCTTTTCATCAGTGCAATCGTAAAATCCGAAGTGGTTTTGAAGTGATTGAAGTAATATTTAACGATTAACATGATTGGCTGGGTGAAATCAGTGAAAAGCTTTCATTTTGGTCAATGTTCAATAAAAGAACCTTATGAGGATTTGCAGTCTAGTGCCCTTTTAATGTAGGTAAAATTAACATTTAAAACAAAATGATTCCTTAAATTGGAGTATCAAAATAATCCATGCTGCTTTGATTGATCAATGTCATTCGGTTCTATACTTTCTTCTCATACTTAATTTTGTCCTAGTGTGATATGATAAACATAAGACACATGTGTTAATGTGAAATTCAGACAATGTCTTATTGCTGTATCTCCTGTCGGGGGGGGGGGGGGGGTATCCTACCAAAGTGTGTATAGCTTTAATGTATGTAGGGCGCAGTTAAACTCTGCATTGCTCATAAATTATGCATGCAATTTCCAAACCATCCATCATTTGACCAGTACTATGCAGTCTTAAAATTAATACAAGGCTACTGTGGTTGATACTGTGTTTAATCCACCACAACGTCATTATAATCCTCTCCTTTTTGTCACATAATATTTATATGTTTGAGTGATAGAATAAACAAAATCGCATCATCAAACATGACACATCACTGATTAGAATTTAATGTACTTTAATGATTTGGATTTGAATTGGAAGAGCTTTACTGATTTGAATTGTTAAGGGTCTTACAGTTTTGAAATTCTTAATGATTTGAATTGAAAGAGGGCTGTACTAATTTGTATTGTTAATGGTCTTACAGATTTGAATTGTGAAAGCTTTTATTTATTTGAATTGTAATTTTTTCACTGATTTCAATTATGGGTGACCACACTTATTTGAATTGGGTAAAATCTTACTGATTAGAATTGCGAAGGACCACACTGATTTGAATTGTTAATGGTCTTACAGACGGTTATGTGCACATGCATTTCTTCCATGATCTGATTCAAGATGACCGATTGGCTGCAATTTTAATGCCAAAACTGCATAAAAATCACACATTTTCCAGAACAGGATCTTTGTCATGTATGGACTGACTTTGTTTTAAACTTTATACATTCAAGTCATTTTATTTTTCAGATCAAGTTCATAATTTTAAGACCAAAATCACACATTTTCACTATTTTGAAGCTGGACATATCCTGTTGAAACTTGGTACATCTGTTGAATATAATAGCATCTTGATGCACTTCATTTTATTTTTTCGGATTGTGTTCATAATGGTTGACATTTTGTTTCAAAGAGTGCAGTTCCAGTTCCAGATCCATATATTTGACATGCCTGGACCAATCAACTTCAAACTTAACACATGCATCAGACATATTGGACAAAAACATTCTCAATGACCGACGATCAACTTGTTTAAATGAATACAGTTCCAGGGAGCCATATCTCATACCACGCATTAAATCATATAATTATATACATCTTACAGCTATAATACAAACAGGGACTATGTCATTGACAAAGACTTGATTGAAATGAAGCCTTTTCTGATTTGATTTGAAGGATATTATGACTGTCTATTAGTGGTCTTTCTTTCTTGTACAAGAAAAGAAAACTCACACAGTGTTCCTTTATATGGATAACCTTGTCAACACAGGATTTGTCCTTTGAAAATTGCTGGTGAGCTAAAAACAGTTTCCTGAACACGCACACACATGAGTGATTAAAACAGCTATGCTATTAAAATTGCTAAGAATGATTTAATTATTATCTTAATCCTGTCTTGATTTTGGATGTGTAATAGGCTAGCAAATAAAAAACACTTTTGGATGATTACAATGTACTTGCAAATCCCCCCCCCCCTCCCCCTCCCCTCCCCTCCCCAAGCAGGGTTGATTTATAAGAGCTAATAAAAAGCACTTTAAATTAGGTAATATCAACAGCTGCATAATTTCTCAAGGATGTTCATTTTTTTAATATCAAATATCATTTGTTCTTAATCCTTCAGGCGTATTGTGTACACATCTGTGTCATATTATGTGAATAGCGGATATGAAATTTCCCAATGCCTCTTTACTGTTTATTCCAGCTGCTCGGAGGTATCTGAGGAAAAGTCTGTCAGTATTCTATTTCAGAGACTTTTAATAAGTTTAAAATGGACAAAGACACATGAAATAATTTTATTTAATGCTTTTCAAACTCTCACAGGTTTTTGTTACACAATTATGATTGTACTACGTGAAAGACTCCCATGAAAGTACTTTGCTCGAAACATGTCAATCTGTCGATTAGTCCTACAGGTGTCAGTGCCCTCTAACTTTAGTTAAATTTACATTACAGATGTATAAAGAAAAACATGTATTTTACGTCTTTTCATAATAGCTCAGCAATACTAAGTGTCTAGTTTTTTTTCTACAAATGTTTGAATTTATTTTAATTTATTTAAGTTATTGGAGCTTAATTAAAATGACTTCACTCAATGTATTTTTATGCGGTATTATACTTCATATGGCACCCACATCAAACAGAATGAAGCATGTCGTGGAGCTTTAAGTAAATATAAAGAAATTAATTTGATTTTCAATTTAATTTCCAATATTCAACCCTGTAAAAATCACCACCAGACTTTCTCAACTGAATTTTTCTGTACGTTTTTCTTATAATTCTTCAATATTTCTGTTAATGAACCCTAATTTTTGATACAAAACAGTAGATGAAATTTTTGTTATTTTTTAGTTTTTACTCAAAAATTTGCCTATTTTTGTCCGAAACTTCTGAAGGAAAGGGCAGACTATAAACTATGATAGCTCGGCAATATTAAGTATCTATTGAAAAGTTTTTTTTTCTACAAATGTTTGAACTTATTTTAATACTTTGGTACATACAATGATGCATGTCAACTGGAGCTTTAAGTAAATACAAAGAAATTAATTTGATTTTCAATTTTATTTCTAATATTCAATCCTGTAAAAAATGTTTAACCTTTTCACCACCAGACTTTTTTGACCAAATTTTTCATTTTTGAGTCAATATTTATTTTTTTTCTCAAAAAAATTTGCCTATTTTTGTCCCAAACTTCTTGGGGAAAGGGCAGACTATAAACTATTTGGACTATTTTGTGATGAAAAGAGGGAACTGGTGGTGAAAAGGTTAATTTTCACTGCTAGAATTATTCCCAGTTTGAAAATCTTATGGAATTTATGAAGACAAATTTGCTGTTGTAGAACTCCAGTGAAATTTTCATTACCGTATTGCTAAAAAAAAAAAACTTCATGATTTTCACTTCATGACTCGTGAAATGCACAAAAACTTGTCCCTTATGAAATTAAAGTTATTTACAGTATATCATCATGCAGTGTAGCTATGAACACAACAGGACTGCATGCTACATGATCACATTTTGAGGTTTAATCAAATCTCCACGGCAGTTTGATTAATGTCTAGCCTATCTGTGACTCAGTCACCCCAGCCAGCTACAACTTAAACTGCCATCCACAATGCTTACTGCATCAGCTTCAATGAATTTCTGGATTGTTATTTTTAATAATCGGCATGTTCAGTGCCTGCTGGGTTCTGATTACAAAAAAATCTCATGGTCTATATGTATGTGGCAACTATTCAGAGGATGAAAAGCATGTATTCGTCTAAGTTCAATTGCTCAGCTGGACACATTCAATATTTTGATTTTCAGTGTTTGCATGATATGGGTCACTACTGTTAAAATGCTGAGCTGCAAGGATGTGAAGAATAGGGGGACTTTCTCAATTAACCTAGGCATGGCAGTGTAAACTTTTAATGGATATCTTGCTGTGTTTTCTAATCTTGAAGTCCCATTTTGGATGAAGTCACCAAGTGAGGATTTGATTTGTATCTGTCATTTTCATCTTTTTGTTTTAATATAACCACTAAATTACCAGAAGTTGATGTTTTAATTTATTTGTTTTCTGAATTGATCTAAAAATGACTGATGGTCGGCCATTTATTATTTCCAATTCCCCATTTCTTGTTCATGTCTGAAAGTTATATAACATGCATGTTATCAGATTTCGCTTAAACTAAGTGGGAACTTTATAATTCATGCATTGTTGATTCTATGTGTAAAGTATTGTTTTCACAATCTAATTTGATATAGATGAAATATTCATATTTTTGTACCTATTAGTATTCGCAAACATTTTTAAAACACACCTAAGAATCTTTTCATGTACAAGTACATTGTTTTGGGGGCATTAAAACAATGGTAACATGTTCAAAAGTTACTATTTTCATTGACGGTTGATCAATTGTTTGTGCAAAACGTAGTAAGAATACTGTTTTATTGACAAAACAATTCCTCTGATCACTCACTGATTGGTGCAATAGATGTAAATGCACAAATCAGTGGGTGTTCTTTGTGTCTTTCCCATGATTCATTGCGTATAGTTGATTGGAAGCTAATATGTCAACTTTATCAATGTGAGTGGGCTCAAATATCGATAAAAATAAACCAATTTTATTAGAATAACACATAAATGGGTGGCAAATTTGAAATTATATCCATCTGTGTGGTAATATAAGCAGAGAGTGTTGGTGAGTTGATAGTTTTAAGGTAACAAAACTCTCTGAGAAGTATGACTGACTGGTGCAAATTGATCCTAACTGTGCGGGAGTGCATATATTTTTGAAATGAACAACTGATACAAACTCCCTACATAATGTGTGACTATTATAGACCCCGTTATAGTTGCAACTATACATTTTCTGTACTCTGCTAGCTTATATAGTCCCCATTTGGCTAAAACGTGCATGTGTCTGTCTGTCTGTCTGTCTGTCTGTCTGTCTGTCTGTCTGTCTGTCTGTCTGTCTGTCTGTCTGTCATCTGTTTCAGTCATATCTCACACATGCTTGGGCCAATAAAATTCAAATTTTACACATACATCAGACATTATATTGGATGGCCAATTTGCAGACATTTTAAGGCCAATAATGTTCCAAAAAAACACTTTTTCTCCATTCTAGAAACCGACCTCTCTGTTATGCATGGACAGAGTCTGTTCAAACTTTCTACATATGTAGAACATAATGGACCTTAAAGCAGTCCATTTTATTTTTCAGTTAAGATTCAAAATGACCGACAGGTGGCCATTTTGTTTCAAAGAATGCAATTCCTGATCCATATATTTTACATGCTTGGGTTGATCAGACTTCACACATACATTGGACATCATATCAGACAAATGCACATTTTTGTTGCCATCAAGTCTAAAAATGACTGACTAACGGTCATCTTGTTTAAATGAATGCAGTTCCACTGAGATATATCTCATACATGCCCGGATGCTCTTACGTCTATAATACTAACAGGAACTATGTTTTTAGTTGTTCCGGTCACTTTTACTGGCATTGTAAACTGCATTAATTCATAATGTACTTTATTCCTCACCGCTGATATTCAATTGGAACACCACAGTGATGTAAAAAGCACTTAACACGATTTGTAACCTTATTTCCAAACTACTGAAGGTATTCTACACAATTCAAGTGAAATCAAACCACATGGGATAAAACAATGAATCAAGCAAAGTTGCCTGTCGAATGAAACAAGAAAAAGTAATAAATAAAACTAACTGCACAGCTAAATAAAACAACCATCTTGAAGAACTTGAAGAAGGCAGCTTGGCACACAGTGCATTACAAGACATGATGAATAACAGATACATGTATGCGCGCTGTTTCACGGCTGACAAAGCTAAAACATAACACTTTCAATGCTACACACCACCCATCAACAACATGCACCATTTGAAACTATGAAAATACAAAATTATGTACAGTACTTTCAAAATCAGAAACTATTAATAAATGGAAACCTGTTGCTATGTAAAAACCTGAATTGCCAGTTAAAAAGAAACTATATACATTTTACAAAGAAGTTGATGAAATACATGATCTTATCGACTGTTACCTTGATCATAAGAATGCAAGGACTGAAGTGATACAGCAAATCAATGCAGACTGTCAAAACAGAAATAAGAAGGAACAGGTATTCAGACATCTATTTAGAAATACTATTTAGCACCTATACTGTACTTAGTGCGCTGTCGGAAAAAACATAATACAATTAAAATTTGAATCAGCCATTCAATGATTCTTTTGATATTTTTAGTATCCTTAATTGATTCAACTTACTGAAAAAGAAACATTTTTTTTTTTTTTTTTTTTTTCGCTTTCAATGACATTTCTATTCAATGACATTTCAAATTTGCAGACAGGGCTGGCATTCAGGAATCCACTATGCAATAATCAGTTTTGCATTAGGAACTGTCTAAATGTTTGTCAAGATAAAACCTGAGATTTTGTGCATCATTGTCATGTGACAGGGTTAATTAATCATGATTACCATGATGCCTGTTAAGTGCAATATGTCCTTTCTTTGTCAAACTCTGAACATTACACTATTTATTGTCATGACTGAGGGATCATGGCTGAGGTATTCATAGTCGTATATATATCCCTGCAACGTTCTAAAAGTTTAAGTTTACTACAGCTGGTCTTGCAAGGAATTACTCCTTATTGCCCAATATATACCATTACACATAGGTTTTTTATGGTAGCCAAGAGGTTACATATCTTATTTATGACTGTCCAAGCCATGCATGTCATGTTTTATCACCTTTACATTATTATTAAAATTGTTTGAAAGTCTAGGATAGCCTAAATGAATGGGAAAAAATCAGTATCAGCAGGCAATGTTGTGTTTTCTCCCATCTGTTCAGATCAATAAGCATCAAAGCTATCAAATTGTTTTTTTTTTTTCTGACACTTGTGTAGCAATTAATGCTTATCATTATATACTATCAGGTCAAAAGATAAATAGGTTTACCTCCTGTGAGGTTAAGTACCAAACCACATCAATTTAATATGTGATTTTTAATTTGGGTGAATTTGACCTGAACTCGACTGAACTATAAAGTTACTGGTGATAAACAGTGAACTTCCTGAGGAATGTCTTAGTTCTCATAAAACTTATTTCTTGTCACTGGTATGTATTTGCACTAGAGGATCAAAACAGATTTTGTTATTTGATTCAGGTACTGAAATTTGGCAAGTTTCCTAGGAGGTCCCCTTCCCCCATAATTTTAAGCCCAACCCTGCCCCTCCAATTCCCCTTCCTTATATTTGGAGGGGTATATACAATCACATTCGGGAGGGGGGGGGTCTTGAGGATTTTCCATAAATTTATACCAATTTATATATGTGTTTATATATTTCCCTAACTCCTCACTCGGTTTTTGGTCAATGTACATTTTTAATCAGCCACATGTTTTGCAGATTAATAATCACTTTTGTTTGTTTCGTATGTATATCAGTAATAACCACAGTTTTAGTTTGTGCATATATAGATTGATAATTTACACATTGTGTTAGTATCAACCCTTTCTGAACTTTGAGTGTGCCAGGTTTGGAATTTTGGACGTGAATGAAAGTGAATTGAAACTATTGAACAAGTTGGCCAAGCTGGTTTTGAACCATGACTTTCCTATTAGTAGTCAGTACCTACATGTATAACCCTTACTCTATGAAAGATTTAGTTGGGTTTGCTATACAAATGTAAATGTTTGATGAATACATTTGTTGTCACGTGATATGCTTGACAGTGCACTGTCTTTATCTAAATGTATCAACCCACTGACAGAAATGGGGCAAAGCAGTCCATGCATTTATTTAGTGTTTTTGTTAGAACGTGGTAGTATAAATCTTTAATCACACCTTGCACTGTCAGCCTTGTGACATTCACAAGATGCCAACTCTAAGTGTGGCAGTTGAAAAAGCATGGTTACTCGTACAATTATAAATGTACAATTTACATATTCATACCAAAATATTCAACACAAAATTAATTTATTAATTAGTATTAATTTATACTTTGATTCAGATCTTGATTAAAATTCAACAGAAATTTAGAATAAAACAATAGGGCCTTATCAATAGTTATTGTAAATGTATGGAGACTACAATTTATATAGGTACAGTGTATTCACTGATATTTTATTAGACGTCTTATTAAATGTCTCTTTTCTGATGTAGACCTCATGTTTATTACAAAAACCAATCAATTATGATATACTGCTGGTGCCACATGTGGAGAAGGATATACTTTATTTTTTTTTTTAAACACTTGACATCGTCTGTGGTTGTGTGCCTTAGGGTGCATGTACCATTCATTCAATAGCTGAGTTGACCATATTTCATAATATATATTGTATAATATTTTAGTTGCAGTTATTTTGTGTTCATTATCCAGTATTTTGTTCTCACTACGATTTTTCCTTTTTGATTTACGGTTGGATTATTTCTACATTAATGGTTGTTGATCTTACATTGATGGAATATAAAAACAAGATGGCAACAATTTACTTATCTAAGACCATACAAGTTTTGCTGAATTTATTTTCTTTTGTCTCTACAGGATTGATATTCGGTGTACCTTCCTGAAATATAAAAGCAGTATTCAGGTATGTTCAGTTAAAGTTTAGTATTCAGTTTATGGTCGTTCACAAGTAAAGTGTGTTGACCCTTTTGACGCATTTCTACATGTGTGTGTAAATATTGCCTGTTGAGGGAGCTTATAATTTGTTTATATATTGTTAAAAATGTTCAGTGCACATTAGAAAGTGTAGTGTTCTCTTTCTCCATGAATAAATATTTTGCTCAACTGTTTACCTTGAAATTTTGAACCCCTAACCTATTCACCACCAGTTCCCTCTTTCAGCACAAATTCACAAAATAGACCCATTTATAGTCTGCACTTTCCTTCAGGAAATTGGAGCACAAATAGCCAAATTTTTGGAGGAAAAACTGAAGATTGACCTAAATTTTATCTGTTGGCTCCAAATTTAGGATTCGTTACTAAAAATATTGAAGATAATAAGAAAAAGGGTGCAGAAAAATTTGAGCGAGAATGTCTGGTGGTGAAAGTTAAATTATCCAGACATTGATTTTATAGAGCTGTATTGCAGTAATGTGACACTCTTGTTCTATGTAATGTTCTGAGATATTATTTTATTATGCATTTAATAAATTGAATATTATTTAACATTAATAAAGTTATTATGAAAGTATTCCTGATTATTTTGACAAATTAATTAAAACTGTTTCAATCATGTTGAGAGTTAGTCGGCCGAGTACACTCACACAGGTTTTTGTAAAGCTGAGTATCAGCATGTTGTTCTATGGTGTTCCTTTCCATCACCTCAGGCTCTTTTTTTTCCACTTATTAAACTTTGGTTTTGCTAACAGTCTACAACACATTCTTTCTGTGTTTATCTAAATATACAGTTCTATTATTAGAATTTTTTTATTTTTAGATTGTTATAAGGGTTGTCAGAGTGTTTCTCATAAGTTTCTGAATAGCTCGTATCCATGCATTCGCCTTCAATTTTTGCCCCCATTGTAAGCTTCATAGCTGTTTTCCTTTGGCATGTTGACACAAGTTTAACTGTGCAGTTATAATGGAAATAAATTATTTATAATTATTTAATAATGATTTGAAAATATAGAGTTATACTATTTAATCTTTGACCATAAGTGACATTACAGATATGCTGTTAAACCTTAAAATTTTTGCAGCCGTAAAATTTCATGATTTAATGTTGAAGTTAGCCTACTTATAATTTTTGTGAAAGTTGGTCATAAATACCATGGCATGGTTTAGTATTTGGTATCCTGCATATTTATTTCTTGCTCCAAGGAAACCTGAAACAGCATTCTATTTTTAGAACCATTCCATTGAACATAATGTTAAAGAATAATAAGAAATAAGGCATAATGTGTTCGCCATAGAAACCATTGGTAAAAAATGTCACCTATTCAGTTTATTATCATAATTTTTTGAATATCTTTATATTAACCAAGATTACAATATTTTATGGGAAAATGAATAATTTCTGGATTTTTCATTTATGAGTGGGTTTCTAAAAAGCTTGATACAATGTATCACCCATATTTGTAAGAATGGGACCAATGTAATTCCTACATACTTTGTGAATTAATCACTAATGTATATTTTGATGTGTACCAATATAAGCAGTGATATTACTAACTTAAAAGTTTCCTTTGTAGCATTACTGGGTTGAAATGTTAAAGTTTTAAGAGCCCAATTTTCAAATGTAGTGCGCCCTCATTTTTGGGGTGTTTGAAAGTGGTAATCTTTTGATCAGCCCAGGTGAGCATCTCTTCTCATATTGAAATTGACAACTATTATTACCCTGCTGGTGAGGCAGTAAGGAGACCAAACTTCTAACCAATTGGCTCTGTGTTGAATTTTGTTTTTATTTTCTGCAAATGGGACAGTATACTACGGTAATGATACCCAAAACAAATTATTGGGGATAAAATTTGGATAACATGGCTGTGACTTTCCAGGGAACCTAATGAATATTTTTCTGCTACTCAGTAGCATCCCAGGGAATAGTTCTCTATTCTCTAAACTTGTAAGGCTAATACCAACATAGCCCTGTGAATTTGTTTAGTGGACCTTTGAACCATAAAAAACATTAAGCCCTAAAATTTACTTTTAATTATCTATTTTTATGATCTATTCTGGTAGTATTACATTATCTTTTAACATCAGTTACAGTGTCTTTTGTCACTCGATCTCTCCTTCATCTTTGTCGCCTAGTTTTTTAAAACTGCTGAAATTAAACAAATAATTAACTTGTATATAATAAATTCATGCTACTATTGCTTGAATAGAGAGAAGGTATTGTTTAGTAGTGCTACATATATTCGCAATTTATGTTATAAGGGCATGTCACTTTCATATGTGGATATGCCATAAAGATGTCCTAAACTCTATACATGTCAATCAAGCACATTTCTAACCAATTAGATCCCAGATTGCAGTGGACGCTTGAAAATTTGCATAAGAGACTATCTCCATATTACATTCGTAATTCACAATATATGCAAGAACACTAGCAAAACAACCCCGAGATGAACACAAACACGTTTTTTCACAGACTCACTCATTTGCATTTGTGCTTTCATAAAATGCACGTTTTTCGCAAATATGTGTGATCCCGGGTGATTCTCGTAAAATCTTCATTGCATATTACATGACTTGTATACATTCATTTTATAAAGAATATCCCTCTTTGTGTCTGTTATATCTAATCTCAGTAGTAGAAATGAGAGCTGGTAATGGGGACATTGTGTAAAAAAACAGCATGTGTCTGACAACATTTTTTCCCCTTCTCTATTTCTCACAGACATACCTTGGATTTTGGCCTTACCTGAAAGTGGACACCAAAGATGTCTAACTAACTAATGATGTGGACTATATTGTGCAATAATCATTTTACTACTGTTGGTCTCAAGATGTAAGATACTTGAACATCAGATCAAATTTTAGAATTAAAGCAACACAGCCGATAAAAATGCACATGTGAATATGGGGCTCGAATGAAAATGTATGTTTATGTATTGATAACAACCAGTTTTAGAGATGTCCTGTTAAAAGTCAGTTGTGCAAACAATTGTCAAAATTACGTGTCATGATTAGTCTTATTTAAGATGTTGTAATATGATAAAGTATTATAGTTCTGATCATGAGCAGTGTTTGTTTTAAATGTCTATAGCACACATGTCTGATGTGGGTAAAGACCAAACAGCAGTTGAACTCACTCTTTGTCTAGTTCTAACGACAGTGTTGCTTTAAGATGTTTTTATTTCTTCACAGAGTAAAGTATTTATTTAATGGTATATTGAGAAAAGATGATGTACATCATGATTTTATGTGATAAAACCTTCGCTTAGATAAAATCACTACGCTTTTATTATCTAAAATTACCCATTGCCTTTGAAAAGTTTGTTTGCACAAAAAATCGGCAAAATCAAAATTATAATTGTCAGTGGTTTTTAGCCTTGGCTATTTGACAAGTCTATAGGGTACTTCTACAATGCATATTTAGTGTTAATAATTGAAATGTGTGATAGTATTACTGGGTTTGGTGAGTAATTCAAAATACAAATCTATTGGCCAAAAATCATGCTTATAGGGTTATCAATAAATAGTTTTATTTTTTTATTTATCAGGGTTTAATGCTTTTAAATAAAATGTTTATTGATTAGAAGTTATAAAACCATCAAAAAGTAGTTTATATACATATAATATAATTTTTTATCCAACAAAAAATGGCTGATTGGTGATGTGGTTTTTTACAATCAGTGTACAGTTATGTACATCCATGACTGATTAAAATATTGCACAGACAACTTGGAGCATATACATGATTGTGGTCATTATTTTCAAAATCTTTCTGAAGTATGACTGACTGGTGGCCATTTTGTTTATAGATACGTTATTAATGCATGTATTGTTTTAGCAATTGACATTTTGTTTTGCAATCATATTAAATAATAAATTGGTTCTAGAATTACACTTTTTTCAAAAAAATATGATTTGATCATTTTCATCATCAAAGTTGTCCATCAAATGGAATAATTACTCACCTTAAGTAACTGCATATATTACTTTGTGACTATTTCATTTGAATTCAGTAACATGTAATTGGACATATCCAAACCAAACAATGAGTAAGTTCCTTCTAGCATGAAATCTCATTTTCCTCTAATTGGTAAATTGTTTCCAATATTTCATTTTGCATTGCGACTGAAAACATGTATTGGAGTATTGAAATGATATAATTAGATCTCCTAATCTCGTAGTCAATGAAGTATCAATATTTGGCCGGATTGGAATGATTGATGGGAAAATTCAAGGGAAAAAAATTCTGAATACCTTTCATATACACGTACTAATCAGTAGCATGCATGTTAAGTGTTAATCTTCTTTCCAGCATGCCAATTATATCGATGTAGGTATGTGAAAATAATGTATTCTTCCTGAAGTGTTTTGAAGTCAGCAGAGATTCGCTTTACAGACTCTCACCTTCTTGACTTTATAGAGAGCTAGTCTTCTGTTTATTCTCAAATGGCATATCACAAAGTTTCATCTTTTTTATCCGTATTAATTTTTCTGAGAAATGTTTTTTGAACAAATCTTTTTTTTTTTTTAAATTGCTTTTATTTTTATGCAATTAAATATAAATGCCTTTTATCCAGATATATTCATAGTGATTATGCATTTTATTTTCCAGTTTTATTTTCAGCTACAATATTGTGACATGGAATTGTTTTGTCAGCAGTTTTTAAAGCTCAATTCCGTGATATACATTCTGTAGATTTTCTCTCAGATATCTACCCAACATTGTTAATGTGTGTTTGGTGCACACAAAATATGAAGATGTGTTTTTTATTTGAACTCATTTTCTTTCATATTTCAAGTGGTGTACTTCTAACAGCCTTAATAATCTATTTCTGATTGGTTAGATTTGTCAGAATGCTGTCAACACAACCTGTTTTTCAATAGCAAAATTTTGGCATAGAAGATGTTTAATACATTTAGTATGTAGATTTAATGTGATACAAGTATTTAAATATTTTTTTTTTTTTTTTTTTTGGAGCTTTACACATTAATACCGACCATTAAATGTAAGTGATCTGGTTCTGTGGTATAATTTTGACATATAGGGAAGTCAGGGTTTGGTATCATAATCTATATGGAAATGCTTGACAAATAAATTCGTCTTAACATTTTCAAATTCCACACACCTTATAAAATCTGCACTGGATTTTGTTTATACAAGATCTTTATGTAGGCAATTGTTTTGATATCGGTCAGTGTGTGGGTATTGTTTTTATTGCTTCAAAGTTGAAACTGAATTGTAATACTCAATACAAATTGTTGCAGATTCATTTAAAATAATTCACATGCAACATGAAATTGAACACAGTGCTCTTTCATTCGATATTTATCAACAGACCTTTTTTTATTTAAAAAGTCAAACTATTGTTCATCAGTTTTAGTCCCTTTGACATAAATTATTTAATATTATACTTTTTGTACATTTTAATACAAGTCAACACATATCTTTAAATTGCATAGTATTATTATATTCATGTTACTGAAGTAATATTTTAATTTACACTGATTTGTAATGAAATCAAGAAAAAAAATCTACATTATGGTACTCCAATGCCAGACACTGCCAAATACAAGTGTTAGTTCTCCTATCTCCCAACATGTATTGTTGTATCCTGGCTTATGATAATTATTATCATATGAGAAATATTTGCATAATCCGTGAGACATACTATTGCTGGATTACTCAGAAAGTGATTCTGTTCTCAATATTCCAGTTATTTCTAATTTGTAATTTATATTTACCTTGTCTGTATTATCGTAGATAAAAGGAAAATCTTTGTCCTCATTGTTATCTTTGTTGTTGTTTTCTTACAATAACTTGTAAAGTTTTTCAAATTCAAACTCGGATATTATATTAACCCATTTGAGATCTCATCCAAATTCAAGAGCAGTGTACTATACCTGCCAAATCTGTTAATTTTTTTTATTTTGCTTAGATATATTGCTGTACTTTTATACAATTGATGTTATATTATTTTGTAATATAATCTTGAATACATATTCATATGGTATTCATATTCTCTGGTTAATATTTTTTAGTGTCCTAATAACCTTATTGTTTTTCCGCAAATGCAGTATGTGTTTAAAACTTGATAGTGTGTATGGAAAAATTCATCTATTTTTGCTGGATTCAGCACATGCTTTATCTATATAACTTAATATAACGCAGAAATGTATATTTAAATGTCTGATCCCAATAGATTGGTCAAATTATAATAGTATATATGTGTAGATATATCAAAAATATATATATATCAGTATAATTAATTGTTGAAATGTTGGTAATTGTTATTTAAATAGTGTGAACATAGTTACATAATTCAATATTTTGACCAGTGTCAGGTTTTTCAGGACAGTTGTAATGCAACTTTATCATTTCTTCATCTGATTTTTATCGTCTTGTTGCTCTTTTTGAACTCTTCATTTTCAAAGTTTATCCAGATTATCTATTCTATTTATTTTCCCTGTTTTATTTCATCATTGTGATTTTAAGTCCTTTTTGTTTTTGTTTTTGCTTTATCACTTATCGATAATGTACCTCAAATTATCATATGTTAATATGGTCTGATTAATTAGTAGTTACAATACATGTATGTGTAATGATTTGAATAAAAAAAATAACCAATTAAAACATGTTTTGTTATCTTCTTGGTTCAGGTCTATCAGATACTATCTGTTCACATCATAATGGATCAATACATATATTCTTGGTGAATATATATATTGAGAACATTACTATCTTGATACTACTATCAAGTATAACAAATGTAGTTTCTGATTTCTGGCCACTCGGAGCCCTAATTTTTTTTTTCTTCTTATATAAAATTATTTTTACTTCAGAGTTCTTCCACAAGTGGAACATATTGAATACCAATACTACCTATTGAATTGTGTTTTCGTAACTGAATTGACTAATCATGTTCCAACTTCATATATACATTATACATTTGATATTATGGCACCTGGACGTCATTTTGTTGTTCAGATTGAGTGCTGGCTAATCATATATTTCTTTCTATTCTTCAGCGTATTAACAGCATAGTATTATGTCAAATTACCTTTTGCATATGAATTTCTTGGCTACACTATTAAAGTGTCATGCAGCATATTTGCTCGTCTCTCACCATGCGATAAACAGCATTCCTGGGCTTCAATACAAACATCTAGTCACAATTGTACTACTGGAACTTGGAGTGCTAGCTTTAATTGGATATTAATTTTTCATGCAATTTGATTTTCAAAGCCAAAGAAATTGTATGCCGCATGTACCCCATCATTGACTCATCTCTGTATCTTGGCCTTGATGTACAAAGACACTTACTCCACACCCACTTAGAGTGTTTGTCACGATGTTCAAATGATGCAAAAAACCTGGACAACTATGTACAACGTTGCTTGCCTGACATGCAGACGGGAAACAAGACAGACGTTGAATCTGTATGTCATCGTCTCTTACCAGTAATATATATTTTTTTTTATCTGGTTACTTATCTTTAATTGAGTGACTCATCTCTCTAAGTTGTATATCATGCTCCAAAAACGACATAAAATAAATGAACAGGCGTGGGCATGTGTATGTTGTACCAAGTGTAAAGGGAATTTATATGAAATTCTGCATATTCAGATGTCGTGTGTTGGTTATTAGGGTGCAGGTTTTTATAGAAAAAAATGAACCTCTATTTGTATTATAATTTTTATCAACGCAGATTTGACTCCTATGAAATGCTGTCGTTTCTGATGTGTTGTTGTTCATACTACATGTATGTTCCATGACAGTCATATTTTGAAGACGTTATTCGGATATTTCAGTCCAGTAATTAATTTGAAATTGATGTGTGTATAGCATAATCCATTATAAAAATACACCATCCGTTTCATAGAATAGGCACAGTTTAGATTTATCAGCCTTGATTGCGTCTGCAGTTTTAGGAAAGATGAAATTATATATAAATAGCTTCATTTAGGCATTTAAATAGCGCACATGCCCTGTTCATAAGGTTAAACTGATGTTCGTGATGCACGATAAAGAAGTTGAAGCGCCGAAGCATTTCCGCACCATCAAGTACAATAATTCTCATCACTCGTTCTAATACTAAGCATGGAGTGTGGTCATTAGTAACCATCGTTCATTCTCAACAGCTTAATGCCGTATTTCCACCATGCAACTGTAAGCTGTTCGACCTAGCCATACAGTTACTGCCATGAATAGCAATGACGAAGCTCTTTCACAATCGTTTCTTTTTATATGGATATTCTGTAGAAACTTAATGAAGGAATATGATATTCCAATCGCTGAATATGACATTAATTCAACAACATCGCGGGATTTGTTGACATCTACAAAATCACTTTCTCGGATTTCATTTCAATCGTTAGTGAGATAATCTCTTTTTTGCTTTTCACAGGGTAAACGTACGAACAGGATGCTGAATCACGACAATACTTGAATATTGAGTTATATTCGTATATTCTCGCTTATTGTTCAGGTTTGCTAAATTTGGAAATCAGGTGAAAGTAAATATAATTTGGATTGAACTGACGTACATCCTATAACATAACAGGCATATCGAATTAAAAAGTACGCATCCTGTCAACACAAATCTGATTTATTAAATGACTTCTAACCAGACGAACTCATGTTACCCTAAATGAGATAAGAAATGTTTGTACGTTGTTATTATTAACTTTTGGAAAATATTCCTCGAAATAGACATAGGCATGTATTATGATGCATGCGACAAACGTACGAAACTGTACATCTCAGAGGATATGCATGGACCATCTTTGACGCGATCATAAAAGAAATCATTCACATGTATACCTACCACCCAACAAGCCATCTTTAATCATATCACAAAATGAAATGACATGGACATGTATTTCTTTATAACATGTGCCACTGTCAATGTAACTGGTATATAGGTATTACATAGAGATAGTAGTATGGCCAACAAAAATGAAATGGTTGCCAGTCAGATTGCGAAACTAACTTGAAGACAAATGATTAATTTTCAGAAAACAAGATGCCTGCTAGTCGGTCATGTATCTCAACATATATAATTTATGTATATTTATAAGAATGTCTAAGATTCCACATTTTAAAAAAAACATACAAGATGGCTGCCAGGTGTCAATTTTGCTCTGATTCAACAGTACTACATTTTCAAAAATCAAGACGGCATTACAAAAAACTAAATGGCTGCCAGTCGGCCTTCTTGTATTCACACATGCAGAGGGTTATACAAAAATTAAATAAAGTAGTGAAGTATCAATAGCTGCAATGTTTCTGTAGTGTAATGAAGGCGGCTACTTCCAACGGGTTTCGTGATAATTGCGGATAACTTTTAACTTTATAATTTTTAAATTTCCATACCAGTTTAGAAGAGAAACGTGTTAAATATGGATGTTAAATTTCAATCTGAAAGAGAACCATACGATGATTGGAATTGGAATAACCTACTTGAAAGAAAATTGCCTGAATACTACTGATCCATACGCAAAAGTCCACTTGAAAGAAAATTGCCTGAATACTACTGATCCATACGCAAAAGTCCACTCCCAAAATTTAAACTTACGGAATGTTGGTATGGCCCATCAATGGAATCCAGCCCAATAATAACCAAAAGCGACATCGCGATGGGTTATTGCGGGTACTCCCGTTGAACTCTCTCTATGACATGCTCATATTTGGATTTAGTTGCACTAGACAAAAGCCAATAGACTTGAATTGTCCAGTCTTTGTCCCTCCTGGCAATCTTCTGACGTCCGATTGAAACTATCCATACTAGAGTCTAATAATTTAAAATACCCAAATGAAAACAATTGTCAACTTCCAATTCTTTCACGGAATGATCTTCTTCCATTTAAAGAACGTTTTTCACGTTTCGATTTTTCAAAAACCACAATCTTGCTTTTAGAGCAGATATCTTCATTCTCCATTTGAAACATGATTTCTAGACAACAGCAAGTATTTTCTAGAGTTGTCGCACAGTAGTAGTAATTAGTGTTGTGTCGTCTGCCATACTTGGGCATCCAGCATACAGTATACACTCAAATAGAGCGCCCCTAAATTCATCTGCTCAAGTTTGTTGATCTTCCATATACAGAACGAATAAATATATTGAGATAACCCCTCAAAGCAAGCACATGTATAGTTACTTTACTAAGATTCTTGAGGTAATACTAAAACAAACGAAGTTGTAATATTACTTTGAGAAGGTTGGTATCTTGCTTGTAATGAGTAAAGAATACTACGCAAGTTGATATGTAGCCGAATTCGCTCAGCCAGGATATACACGATTTTTTCTCAATAACAGGAAGTATTGTTATTCCTTGATAATTATTTATATCTGATTTTACGACCTCCTTCTTATAAGGGTAATACAGTATATAAAGTGTTCTTTATGTTTAGCAACCCAAACCACCTGCTTTACCAGGTACCAGGTTACCAATCGCAATGTCATGTACAGTAAATGTAAAATATTATCTTAAAACATGTTATCAAACGAGCTGCAGTTTGGAGGGACACTAAAGCTATAAAAATATGCTTTCAAAATGAATCGAATAACTAAACCACTGCATGTACATGTGTTCCACACACAGTACTAGGGACATGCACAAAATTAACGGATTGTGTCCATAACGTTCAAAAATACGGACAGACAGAGACCGAATTATAAGTCCCTGTTGCGAACTTCGTTCTAACTGAAACTAATCGTTTCGAATGAAATGAATTAATAACATATTGTGTACATTGTATACATGTTTTTAAATTGTATTACTACGTTTGTTTATTAATATTATTTCTATAAATGCTGGTTTATTGACAGCTATATCAGAAATGACTGAAATACTATTAAAAATACAAGACACAAGTAGAGGTATTGATCCACAACGAATCACGAGGGAGATATATTCATCTGTTTACCATAATAAAGGGGTATTATCATTATCATGTATATTTTTATAGCGAAAATCTCCACTAATATTTGACCATATAAAGTAGAAAATCTCACTAGCTAACAGTGGGATACAAAATAATTCTTATTGAAGTTGGGGAAAATAAATGAAGAATAAAAAAGAAAGACAAACAAAAGAGCAGAAATCTTATATCTTATTCCAAGATGAATTGAGGCGAGTAAAATACAAGCAACTTACTATGATAGAGCAACACAATGAATTCATGGAATAGCATTCTATGTATGGCCTTTAAAGATCCATTTGAACTTCTACCAATAAGCAAATAATTGTCTTGTGATCGAAATTAAGATGCATTTATATGCACGTTAGAAAGTGTTCAAGTATATCTCTAGTATATTTTCACTCCAGCTCAATTTAAGCTACATTTTCTCCCAAATAACTCAATAACGCATTCACTTTGAGTGGCAATACGATTTTAGGTTGTACTTGTTATTTTAAATTGAACTTGAAAATCAAATGCATAATACTATAAGAATAATGCACGGCAAATAACATAGTTGAATTGTTAATATATAAAAGAAAATCTTCAAAAGAAACATTATTTAAAAAAAATCAGTGTAGTCAGTATTTTTCTGATAAATGTTTGCTCTCAGCTTATTGTCGGTATTATATTACTTGGATTATAATATTAATTGTTATCATAAAACATCAATTGTTAGAGCTGAACCTTTTCGTTTTGCTTTATTCTAAAAAAAATAGAAAAAGGGCTCAGTTTAGGTTGATTGTGAGCATGTGTGTTTATGTGAGCATGTACAGGAAGATGTCACCGGGTAGCATTTAAAATTTCTTTTTTTCTGTATTTTCGCTAATCTATTATGCAATCGAAAATGATTTACCGATTTCCTGACTGCAAAAAGAGCAAAGCCCTTGACATTTGCTCGCCACTGTCAGCATTGATGAGTGACGCATGGGTTATATAATGTTTCAAAGGTGTCCGTGTTCTTTGTATTCTAATACGTGAATTGCAAAATAAATTTGTAGACGTGTTGGATATGTGTTCAAAACGAAAATGTCCAATATCAGCTAGACGGGAGAATAGCCTTAATCACAGACAGCATATGTTTATGTCATCAGAAAAAAGATGGATTATAAGCTGGGTAGAAACCTAGCAACCACGTGATCATGTAGTCTGCCTTCGTATATTGCAATTGTTTTACAATGCAAATGACAGTATAATACTAGTATTTGTATAATTCCAATCGGGATTCGCTCGCGGGTTTCCTGCATATACATACTTATGACCTTTTGCTTAAACTTTAACTAGCAAATACATTTCAAATAGTATTCACCAATTGACCTATTTGTCAATTTACATAAATAAATTTACATTTAAATATATTTCAATTTACATAAAGTGTTTTTTAAAACAGATATTCAAGTGTGGGTTAGTATGTTATCAAATGAATGGAGTGAGAACAAATAATTATTTAGTGATGGTATTTCTCTTTAAAGATTCGAAATTAACTAGCAGATTGCATCATTTTGATAATACAATATGTAAATGACAACATGGGAACACGTACAACGATAACCCCACTATGTATCAATGTTCTGATCGCTTAACTGATTCACGGTCATGTTACGCTTTGGAGTGCGGGCTATCAATTAAAGTAACGACGAACAATTCTTGTTTCAAATAATATGCATTGTTTTTATAACTGGGAAATAAAAATACATCAGGCCTGTTAAATTACTGGAATTAATAAGCTCATTTATTGAAGAAGCGATATCGCTGGCAAACTACAGCCACTGTCTACTCAAGACTAATTAAACTACTACTAACAGCGTGCAGGTGGTACATTTTATTAATTTAAGAATAACGGATATCCTTCGTAAAAGAAGATATATAAAAAAATCACTAGTCACTCAATCACTCTGATTTGGTAGTGGTTTGTACTGATATCAAATACAAGCACGTTACAACAATTCAAACTCACGACCACAGCAAATACGCCTGTATCCCGTATGCATACATACGACACTTGAGACACTTGACAATTTGAGAACATCGAAACGTTTCATTTCAACAATCGTGATTTAAATAATTATGGCATTCGTATTTTTGGGGAAATTAGGTTTATTCCTTGTCATGCTTTATAAATGTTTTTCTCGTAAAGTCGCTTTCCCACCACCTGTTATTTTTGGATATTGAAATTTGATCGACACAGAAGAGCTACTGCTCTTGCCACAGACTAGCGTCGCACAAACGTGCGACGCCAAAGGACATCGCAAATAAAATTCGAAAAAGTACACTATTGCCTAATCTCACACAATCGAAACTATCACCAGTCAATATAGTATGTTTATTAAACACGCACTAGCGCGAACACAGCGACAAAAATGTTGTGTTTTTCTTGAGATCAAAAAACAAAACAAAATTACTTGGTAAAATGACGTCCTTCTGAAAGTGGAACATCTAAAACGCCAGGAAATGTCGTCTGCTACTATATTTGCCAAGAACCTTTTGCCATTTACTGTTGTTGTATATTTCCCTACATCCTACATGAATATAAAAACGTTTACTTAAACATTTTTTTTAGAAAGAATGTGGGCACTGCAGACGACATGTTCACTTAAGTGTATCTAAAAAGTCCATCCGAAATACTTACTCCGACGTCATATTGTCTTCGTTCGAGCTTAAATGGCTGCCACCGGAGTTACGTGGGATCCAATGCACTAAATCCCCGGGAAAAAGAACATCAAACTAATCGTTTCTGTCGCGAATTCCGCTTTGGCGGCCGGTTTAACATAATAACGCAAGCTAATAAAACATAATATCGATTGGTGATATTTTCAATCGAGGGATGCGAGACGTATTCTACTTATATCAACGTTTACTTACGATGGCATTTGTTCACGTTGTGCAAGTCTATGGAGGGAACCATAGTTATACTCTGTGTCGCTACAATTCTAATATCTAAAAACAACAAATCTTACGACACCAAATGTATCAGAAATGACCAAAATACCACCACAAAGACTAACAGACCGACACAAGGAGAGCTATAGCCCATGTTTTCACATAGTATGTTGGTCTCAACTCAACGATTTTGTTAAGTCTGGGAATGACATTTCATTGATATGTTTTTTACTCTCTTACTTTTCAGTGAAGTGTAATCGAACTCGTTGACTCTTTTGAAGAATGAACATTTCAAAAATGCTGTTAAGTCTGGGAATGACATATTATTTGATATGCCATCTACTATCTTATTGTTCAGTCAAATGTAAATAAAAAGTGTATATCGACATTGACCGATTGCTAGTATGTTATTTTTTGTGTTTATATTTTGATCAAAGTTACTGGAATGCAATCGGAATGTATTCTTTCAATGTTTTCATAATGTTTGTATTCGGGAAAATAATGAACAATTGAAACTGTATTTTTTCGTACTATGTATTCGAACCATATACGTTCAAGTCTGTTCATATGGTATTTGATGTAATTTGATGTGTGGAGTACAGTTGTATTTAGTTTCATCGAACTTTTGAGATTTTGTATTCCCCATGTAAAATATCAATATTATCGGTTACTGCATGTCGTTCTGGCTTGTGTACTATTCAATTCAATACTATTTAAGGACTTATCTTTTCAGTACATATCCGACAACCCTGGGTGGAAGGGTGCCAACGACGTGCATACACTGTCATTTCGAATTTGCCAATGTTTCATATTGATAGCATAATAATAATAATATAATATAATTAAAAACAATATTTTGGAATGACTTCAAAAAGCGTGTAAGGTATTAATCTAAAATTCTTTTTACAGCTCCTATTTTCTACTCAAGTATGTATGCTGATATCAGTAATAACAAAGCTATATTAATATTATCTTAATTACTCTATCATACAAGAGACTGATAACACATGCCGATCTTGTCTTAACTGTATCCATTAGCGTCAACAGCAGCTGCGCAGTCTTTATTTGGGAAATCCACAACAACACGAAATTAGATGAATGTTTTTGATGTAGTTAAGTCTTTTTAATGGACTAAGTAAATTGTATGATGTCTATGCAGTTTAACATAATTTAAACGAACCTTTAACGAATCATTAGCCATTGTGTGACAAAACAGATGATTTTAATTTTATATTCACAACAATATCCCCCCCACCCCCCACCCCCAGCTCATTCCGATAGCCTGGCCTGTAGTACATATGTGAACTGTTTCGTTCAAACTATTAAATTAAGGGTTTTGTGGAGAACGACTAGTTTCAATATTCAAAAAATGTTTTTGCAGATATAATGAGGTTGTTGTTAAATCCAGTAACACCGTTACAAAGATGATCTCAGTTGTTATCAATGTCACATGTCTTGTCTGATGTCTGATTTCAAACAAAAAACATTCAGATATGCTTTGCAAAACATGTGACATAACTTTATTTATTCCTGGGAGTTCATATATAGTTCTCTTACT
This sequence comes from Saccoglossus kowalevskii, assembly GCF_978046115.1. Taxonomy (NCBI): domain Eukaryota; kingdom Metazoa; phylum Hemichordata; class Enteropneusta; family Harrimaniidae; genus Saccoglossus; species Saccoglossus kowalevskii. Next base: position 27,938,593 of record NC_140641.1, read on the forward strand.
GATTTGACTATGTAGTGTAGTGTTCTAAGATTGAGTATGTTATTTCTATTTCTGCCAGGTATTCTTACTTAGCAGTTCATGGAGAATTAAGAAGACATCTAATATCAGTAATTATTAATTAGATGATAGTCAGATAATGGAAAGACAAATGTAGAAAAAGTGAAAACGAACTTGTAAATGAGGCTGTTTCTTGTAATTTTACTAGCCAGTCACAATGAGAAAAATTAATGCAAAAATAATTATAGAGCATGAAATAGATGTTTAATTGGTATGAGAAAGAAGATACTAGTACGTATATACAAAATTGATTCAATAGAAGCAAATTATATAAAACAATGCATGCAATATATATGCAAAAGATGACAAAGATACACCAAGGCCGGCATACAAGATTAGAAAATAGTCAATGAGGTTATTTAGAACAAAACAAACTTTAGATTCACGGTTCAGTTTGTTTGACAATAATGCAAAGTTTGTAAATCATTATATTTTTTTATTTTTTCAGAATATAATTTGACAAAGTTCTATTCAAATGAATTATGCCAATAAAGTTATTAGTATTCTTAATATTTATTTTTCATTATATTGCAGTGGTCACAATCACTATATAACCACGATGAACTTATTGATTTTATGTCAAGCCAATTATTTCGAATCTCACTTTTGAAGGTCAAATGTAAATATTATAAAGTTTGACAATAGTTTTTATTTTGTATATGGCATTTTATCTTATTTATATTACATTTATGCAAGCCAGCAAGTGAACATAACATATTTTTAATTTTTCAACGTCATTTTTTTGTATGTTTAAATTGTTATCTGTTGACAGATTTGTTGGTTGTGTGAATGAAGAAAGAACGCTCATTGCATGCTCTAAACTGTAAGTTGCGCGAGTGAACAGAAACTGAATAAATCAATAACTATATTTTATGAATACGCAATTAGCAGACTTTTACTCGAATTTGAAATCGAAACGTATAAAAATAACGTTTTTTCCTAATTGTCTGTTGCCAGAGGCCTCACAGATTGATGTAGCGATCGCTGCAATTGATAAGACGCTGTTTAACAATACTTAAAATGTTCATTAAAACGCTACCTGAATCCCCGCAAGAAGAATACGATTTGACTGACGCTCTACTCCAGTAGTCTACTGAAACAACAATAGATATTTATAATGAAAAAAGTTGTTTTGCAGACCCGGAATATTTTTTTGACTGGACTGAATTTAATGTCATCACACTGACACTCATTGTTTAATGTCATCGTGTTTTAGTGTTGGTGAACATTACACAATTAATATAAGTACGTAGGTATAGTCCAGTCACAAAAAATATTGAATGCTGAATGGACATCCAACACTGAGTCGTATAGATACAAACTGCGCCCTGTTGCCGCGTGTTATCATTCATTTCATTCAATATACGTGTATATATTCCATTATGTGCTGGTCTAATGATAAACCTCGGTGACTCCCAACTCAAAGTGAAAAAGTATGTCTTTCGTAAATTAGAAACACCTGCAGGGGATCATAAAGGAGAGGTTCCCATAGCCCACTTTAATCTATCTGCGACTGTAGAGTCGAGCTAGTTGCAAGTTAATTGTGTTGTCAAGGCACAGAAGGAAAGAATAGAGAGTGTGTATGATAGTCTTGATGAATAAGACAGCTGAAAAATGATTAATGTCAATAATGTCATATATGAACTCTCGCTCCAGAGGAAATTAAAACAACATTCGCGAAGAATATAATAAGCTTTGGATGTTATCATTACATGTGACACTATATATATATACTCTTCCAAGAATTTTGAAGTGTATTACAAAACTATAATCGATTAAATTAAAATAAAACCTTACCAGCCCATCAGTCAGTCATCAGTCATTTGCCGTTGTTTTAATAATCAAAATGCACCATTGATTACCGAATGTTGTTAATCAAAAATTGATAATCAAAAGATTATGTGAGGATTATATTTTTCATACAGTAATTATTAATATATATGACAGTGCAGTAATACTAGAAAAATAAGGGATAAAGGCGACTCAGTATGAGCTTTTTTACATGCATACATACATACATACATAACTTCCTTGTTTGATAATACCTTGGTTAAAAGTGCTTGTTGAAAATATTCTGAAATGCGTATTTACAAAATGTGTCTAATAACGGTGACGTATTCTAAATTATGATACTGTGATAAAGATATTCGCAATTTATCGTTTCTTCATATACGTGTTTATAAATTATAAATGCAATGTCGACTACAATCGAGATAAATCATTTGAACGTGACTAAAAAACAATATGTCACACGGGACACAATTGAAAATTGATGTTCAGCGTCAGATGTTCACAGAGACTGGACGATTGTAACTCGATATATGGAGGCTGCCAAAACTGTGGATCAGGGTGTGTTCAAATCACCCGTATGCCTGTTGTATTGCCTAATGATTAGTTTGTTCGTCCCGTAGCAGTGTGAGTGTGGGTGAGATTCACACAATCGACTGCTCACGCATCATACATACATCCCACTTGGCTAGCTTACGCAATCACGTGACATTTGCATATTTGAGATCTCTGGTCAAAGTATGACAAACAATTCAATTGTTCATCAACTCATCACTTTGATACACTAGGCGTTGAGACGACAAGCAGATAAAACATTGCTAGAATTTTGTTTCAATGAGTTACTTGTCCGCTTACATCATTAACACCAATATCATAGTTAGTCGAGTTATTACGTTGACTGAAATAGTCTTCTATATTAAATATAATGACATAAACGATGGTATGCACGAGTAGGTAAGCGCCTGTGCCGTGAATGAAAGCCGGGTCTACAAGATACTGATTTAAGTATCTCGCGCCCACTCAACGCCTGAATGACTACAAACTGACACCAGCTGACGTGTTACACCGCTCATTTATGTATGAAGTTCATGGTTTTACTGCTTACTGTATACCCGAATGGCTTCCAATATTATGGCAATGACCGTGAGAACCCCTTCACACAAGCCACTAGTAAACGCGCCGATAAACCTGTCAATTTCACTTAACTCAACTAAAACCACGCGTGAATCAATGTTAGTGAATAAACATATGCCAAGGACAGCCATGAAATGTACAAGTATATAGCACATAAGGATGCAAATGGTATTCATAAATATTTCTCAATAGAAAGGGGTATAGTGACCTTTATTACAATCACTGGAATAGATTATCAGGAACATATCTCATTCACCGATCGTGTATACCCTATGCATTAAACTTAAATTGTCGCAAATTGTAACAAGTCACGTGAACAGCCAGATGTAATCGCAACGTATTGTGAATGTCCAACCATTGTCTACAGCTAATACTGCCGATGTATTTAAATACCGATTGCTCCAAGAAACACAATTAATAAAAATGTTTATAAATTACTAGTTTGGTGTTTTATAAGGCGTTTTCACGTGACCACATAAATATTTAAATAATAAATGCGTTTAATTCCTTTGGATTGTACATTGTTCGCGGTCGTAATATTCTAAATTTATACAGTTATTATTCATATCATTATGTGTAAATGGCAAGATATAATAAACGTAGAATTGATGAAATGATATTTTAGACATTGGAGTTTTTATCACTCGACATTCCATCATTGTGAAGGTTCCACGAGTGAAACGCAGAAAACGCAATACGCCGTCGTTTCATTTCAGCCATATATAGCTTACCATTGGCAAGTATGTGTGTCTAACCCCTTCCCATTTCTTGAATATGTCATTAATCGCTATAGCCCAGATATATGGATGAACGAGTTCATTCAATGATGACATATGTTTTGTGTATCAAATTGTTTAAGACCGAACACATCCCGGCAAGTCATTCAAGGGTTATTTCACACGCTACATGGTACATATAAAACAATCAGTCTGAATCTGCGAGCTATTTCAAATTGAGTCGATAATTTGCCGAGTTATATGTTATACTATAATTCAATGCCATATTACATAGCCTCGTTTGATTGCTTATTTTGGGTTTGAACATCATCTCAAAATACAGCGTGTCCGGGATGGGTTTTTTTTCTGGAGTGAGAAGAGCAAAGCTACAAATGACAAAAATATCCTGACGTTTGTAGTCATGAAACTAATTGCGATCCGATGAATGTACAAGCGACTTAAAAAACAACACATACCCAAAAGTTGACTTGGCTAAGAATTACGTTGATTAAAAATAATATATAACTGACAACACACGCAGTTCGTGTCTCTTTAAGAACAATATCAAACTAAAATGACATTTTGACATGCGCAGTACACGAGTGACGCGTGTGAAGTGTAATAGTAAATGCTGCTCCAATAATAGCTATTTCAACGAAAAACATATTATTGACAATTACGTGTGTTATATATATATATATATTTTTTTCATATAATAACTAATCAACATTCTGTTATTAACTTCTATTCACCACGTTTTATTTCTAATATTGCTTTTGACTATGGTGTTTAAGTTTATAACCCATTGTCCATATATTTGAGTATTGATGGTCGAAATATTGTCTTAAGCAACGATTTGTTTATTAGTGTATTATTTGTTTCCTTGCATTTGATTCGTGGATATACTCGGTGCATATATTATAGCTTATTATCACATTCATATTTTACTAATATTGATATCCATGTACACCAAACGCAAATAATGAGAATTGGTCATTGGCTCATAATTCTAGACTGTCATAATTGTACACGTAAACCCGACTTCAACTAGACACGTGGTTCTACTGTAAGGAACAAAAAACAAGTTAGTTCTTTAGTTTCGACGAATCTGTAACATGAGTTGGTATTTGGTCGATTGGATTCAATTTGGCGAATAACAGTTTATGACCAAGTACGATATCTTCTAACAGAAGCAGTTGGTCGGTGAGTGTTTCAACTTCAGTATTGGTTTCACTACGTTTGACGTTGCACATTGATGTTCAGCCTTGAAGTAGCTAATACGTATTAAATTAAATACCCCCGGCATTTTGTGACGTTGTTTCAAGTGCGGTTATTTATAAAACATGCTAATTCCTCTCTTGAATGCGCTGAATTACTGTCCAACTATTATTGTAGTTGACGAGTAGTATAAGTAGAAATGAACATGTTTTGATAATGTCACAAATGTATGATTGCCCCGAAGTGAAATGTCCCCTATAATGCTTCTTTAAATTTAAGTTACTTCTATTTTTATCTCATATCAATCTTGTTACCAATGGTGATAAAACAAGCTAAAGTAGCTGATTATAATCTTCTCAATCCACTATATATTATTTGTGACAGTGGCGATTTGAATATGTTGTTGCTAACATCGGTCGTACTGCGAGTCACTCTGTATGTATAATTATTGCAGGAAGATGACTGAACAGCCAAACGGCGCACCATTTATTCAATACAATGTCCATGTTTCATAGTTTAGCAGTGGTATCCATCGGCCATTATGAATTCAATCTTTCCACTAAAATGAGTACACTATAATTATACCCAGAATTCGTTTCCCTACTACAAATCTGTAACACATGGTGTACATAGTGGCACATAAATAGTCAAATATTCACAATGTAATAGCCAGTAGGTCAGTTGGACTTGATCTGGAAAAATAGCGTTCATGTTTCATGTGATATGAAGTATCACTTCCCTGTACAGTCATGATGTGATACTTGTTTACACGAAAAGTGATTTGGAAAGTCAAAGCAAAGCAACGTATTGTGATGGGCGTGTCGTACGTAAGACACATGTATTCCAGTTTCTACATCAAAATGCGTACTAAAAACACCCAAAAAAGTTTCTCGTAAATAAATTAGGTCAGCTTCCCACCTAGGTTCATGGACATTATTTCACAAGAATATCAATTATAATCAACAATAAGAATTATCTGAACCGTGTCAATATAGTGACTCAGAAATACATCCTAATTAATAGAAATCAAAGAAATATATTCACTATTATTCATTGCCAAGTTACGTATTTAGCCGTTTTTGTTTAATAAACTCTTTGTATAGTGACACGCAACATGCGTTGGAAAGTTTTGAGATAAATTAAACAACAAACGCATAATGATCCGTTTACATTAATAAAATCATGATTATTACCATGATTGTGCAAAAATGAGCCATTTGCTTGCGCGCGTCGGCGAATCCCGACTCGCCAACCACACAGTCGATATATTTCTTTTCAAGCGTACTGTCTTGTATTGCATATATTTGTCTTCATTTCGGTGTATTATAATAAAGAACGGGACTCGGACGGGGATGTTCGCTTAAATAATAGGATGGGCTGCGTCTCGCTCATTATTCACGCTTCGATATCGCGCTCTAAAGAGCAGCAGTTCCTCTCATCCGTTTGTTTTTCACAGAATAAATACTGTACCTGTGTACAAATAATCAACTTTTTTGTATATTTTCTTCAAGGCTTCTATCACATAGTCCCGATATTCCTTTGTCATCAAGCAGCACTATCGGATTTGCTAGAGTATTCGTGTGACACTAATAAGTATTCCATTTTTAGCGAAAGATTAAAAAAACAACAACAAAAAACACTATTTGTGAAGCTCAATGCAATTTATCGGTGAGACAATTTTTAATGGGGATATTAAATTCATGAATAATCTGATAATATTCGGGGGAAAAACACTGATAAATCTTGGCTAAAAGTCATGTTTCCACCATTCATCATACCAAGGAGTATTCACGTATTCAATAGTAGTATTAAACGCTTAACGAATTCATTCAAACTGTCGAGTACTGAGAGAGAAATTGTTACTCTTCGCGAATCTCGACATTACAGAACGTAAATGCTCATTGAAACGCGATTCATAATCATTTAATGTCACATAGTAAATCATTCCACTCTTTGTATAAAGATAAAACGAACAAATTAACAACTATGCATTTGTATTCACTACCTTTCATGACCTTCAAGTGACAGGCACAATGCTTAATGCGACGTTAGATTAACAGGGTGGGTCCAAAATTGTCAATGTTTCTTATTGTAAGCTTATGAAAAAAAATCTCCCTAAAATAGAGAAACAAGTAATTATATACTAGTATTACTTTATTTCAATTTTAATTGATTCTGAAATAAATGCTATAAATCTGTTATGCATTACAAATATATGGTCATTTTAAATTATGTTATTTGAAAGACGTGTTAGACCAAATACAAATTCAACGGCGCTGGTTTAGTAATCTTCGGAATAATACAAGCATCGGACTTCCCAACTGGAAGTTGTTATCAAACAATCATTGCATTTCTGTGCCATTTAAGATGGAATACGATTATATAAGAACTGATATTACGTACTCCTTCATTTGACAGAAGACGGTAATGATCTATTCCGCAATATTCGATTCATCACAAAACTATCTATTTTGACCCCGGTAATATTTTTTAACCTGGGGTCAGAGCATAACGCCAAATCAAGTGATAACGTGTTTTTCTGCAACCCTGTCAGTGTTTGTCACTTTGTATTAAAAATACTAACGCTACATTTGAGTATGCAACAATTCAGTTTGACATTATTTATGTTTCGCTATCTTAAGTTCTATCTTAAGTCAGCGAACAGAAAATCTCCGCTCTTCCGTAGAATTTAACTGTCTTCTTGTCACGATGTTGAACATTTTCATGTTTTTTTTCTGAGACGCTAATTCCAGATACGCATTTTTTATAATAACATTCAAAAATTATTTGCATAAACGCATCTTCAATTCGGTTCGGATACTTTTAAAATTTCCAAAATGCCTAATAATATACATATTTTCACACCGGAAGTGAAGTGAAGCGCGGAGCTAATATTGTTTACATCGCCCTCTATTGGTGTACAACTAAATGATATTAATATTAGTAGATATTTGAAGGCTACAACTTGTTTGCTTTGTTTGATACAGCTTCAATATCGTGACATTTGTGCACACACACATGTTAATATTGGGGTTGGTGGAAATGACGATCCATTGTACAATCCATTGTACGTGCTCAAGTAGCCATGATTCCCATACATCGAGTGGTTTTAATTTTGCAACCAATTCACCGACATGGCGCTGTGAACGATTGATGATAATTATCAACGTAATATTACTTACCGCTGTTAATTATCTGCCTGTCGGCTGTGATTTGTGAAATAATTGGAGTAAGATGAATGCGGCAACTATGTTTAGAATAAAATGATTGCATCATGTTTTCCAGCACGTTTTCATAATCTCATAATTCTCAACCTCCGGAATAATGGACTTGTATTTAAATGGCTACCGTTAATGGTTCATAGAATATATTCATGGGATACAGAAAGAGCCTCATTAAAATAAAGCAAGCTTCAGTACGTGTATGAGAAGGAGAATGGAAATGATTGACTTTTCCGAGCCTACCTCAATTGGGTTGGTATGATAATGGTAAGCAGCATGAGTGTGATCAACAATAGTTGAAGTGTTTTACAGATTGATCATTAATTCAGAATAACCAAATCTGGTGAATACTTGAATTATTGTTCAGTAAAACGTCAATTGCCGAAAAATGTATCAGAAATAATTTCACAAACATGCTAATTGCTCCCTGAGGTAGGTCTTTTTAGCAAAAACGTGTGTTGTACTTAGCTTTTCGTAATGTTCTCGTTTTTTGGTGCGTTTGACAGAGGAGAAATGTGTAGTTTGGTGAGTTTCTCTTGTTATTTGTGAATGATGACGTAGGCGGGTCTCAGTTATATGAAAGTACACTTTAAAAGACTATACCGGGATAGTATCACTCACAGCATAACCCTCTGTACTGTACATGCTACAGCTACGTCACAATTGACATTAAACAGCTCCGTTAAAATAACATGATGCATTTCGTGAAATGCTAACGAAAATACAGACTTTTTCAATTAATACAATTAAACATGTGACACCCACGTCCTTGTACAAACTGGTCTTATGTTACATTTTTACTGATACCACTTTCTTGAAGAGCGAGTCTCGAATGACACTATATTCACATACTGGCATTACTTACTATGTAAACGTGATGGATAAACACTTACTGCTAAATCGTAGTGTTTATTAATAGTTGAGTATCTTACCCCATGCCCGCTATCTCTCCAAATTGCATGCGTCGATTTCTATGGCTGTGTAAGTTCATGCAAATATTTAACAAGCAGTTTAAATAAAAGCTCACGATAACCATAGTGCAGTCACTGGTTATCGTGAGCTTTTCACGATACACAGATTCCAAGAATATACATATATGTTTGACGAATGACAAATTCATATTTTACTGTAAAGGTAAAACACACACACACACACACACACACACACACACACACACACACACACACACACACACACACACACACACTTGTATTGCAATATGTTCCGAGGACTTCATTGGATTAACTTTTAATATAGTTGAATTAACTTTTAATATAGTTGCGATATGAACTCGATTAAAACGCGTTCCTATATAGGGTTGCGTTTTAATTGGAGTTTAATTAAACTCAATTACAATGCAATACAATGGAGAATTGCATTTTAATTAAGTTTAATTAAACAAGAGTTGAATATCCGGTGACTGAACATAGAAATGTTTGCGAAGCTTAGGTTTAGTATCGGGGTAAGGTATGGTACAATTATATTAATATTAATATAACGTGAACCATACCTTCCCCCGATACTAAACCTAAGCTACGCAAAACGTATTAATAATCGAATTAACTATTAATATAAATTATGTTTTCCGAGGACTATGAAAAAGGTCCTCGGAAGGTGTGTATGTCCTCGGAAGTAGGTATATATCTGTATTTTTGTCCTCGCAACATATAGCAATCCAAACACACACACACACACACACACACACACACACACACACACACACACACACACACACACACACACACACACACACACACACTCAGTATGGATTTAGTTATTTGATGAAATATGGCATAACGAAAGCATCAACATACAATCGGCGTTACATATATTATAATTATATTCACTAAACCTGTTTAAGTATGTGTGAAGTGAATAATTATGTATTGAGTATGGTTGGAGTGTTAAGTTGGAATAATGCCATTGGCAATGCGTACTTAGTTAAATAAAAAAAATGTTTTAAAACCATATACTTATTCAACTTGTGCTTATCATAGGGTGAAAAACAAGTACACCCTCTAGCAGTAAGGATATTCGACGTTCTTCTTTTAACTATTGTTCATCAATGTATCTTCAATCTAAAATGTAATTCAGCCTCTCCTGTTATGAAGTTTGATCACACCCATGTATAATGGGATCTTCCAGAATTTTCTGTATCAACTTAAGGGAGCTGAACTGCTTGGTAGCTCAGATTTGAACGAACGTTGTGGTTTATGGGTTTTTTTCTTTTCTTTTCACGAGTTCGTTTATGCACCGCCTTTTTCCAATTCGTGGGAAACGTTTCACCGAAAATGGTTCCCTTTAGATGCACGTTCATTTTCCGAACTAGTCCATAAAAGCCGAATACCTGGGATTTCGAACAGAAGAGTGAGGCTCGTACCTTGTTAAAGAAACATCTTTGGTTGGAAGAGACAGTACGAGATATGGGTATCCTTCATCTCATGCATTTGATGCAAGTCACATGTGGAAACTCATACTGCTTCCTTTGGGTATACGTTGTGGTTATATTTGTAGGGAGTATAATGTCTCTATGCGACAGCAGTACCAACTTTACATTAGGCGTCATGGTGCCATTGGGATGTGACTCAGTATACTCGCCAGCTCTGCCACAAATTGCTGCCGAATTGGCTATTGAAAACATTAATGCAGATACAAATCTTTTGGATGGATTCCATCTGGACTACGAGTTGCGAAATTCGAACTGTTCTGCAACAGACGAACTAGTAGATTTGGTTAAGTTGCTAACTGAAATTGCGGTAGATGCAATAGTAGGCCCGATCGAGCAGTCCGTGTGCGAACCTGTGGCACGACTAGCTAGTCGCTGGACTTTGCCGGTTGTATCATGGATGTGCACTGACGATGTTCTCTCGGACTCTAGTACATACAAGACATTCTCACGCACAGTGACTTCAAACAGCAGAACATATAATGCTCTTTCTGCAACACTGTTGCATTTTCAATGGAAATACTCTGTAATGATATCTATCGCGGGAACATACTGGCTAGACTTGGCCAAAGACATTGTTTTCAGTTTGCAAGCAAACGACCTAATTGTCACGGAATTTCTCATTCTTGACAGCGAAGCCTCACAGGATGACATCATATCATCACTAAATACAGTCTCTTCAGTTGTAAAAGGTAAGACACGTCATTGTTATGAACATGAATGTTAAGACATTTCATTTCGATGACAGCTTATTATTTTACAAATAGATCACCCTCTATTTATTCTTTATAATTCCCAAATTATTTCTAAAAAGGAGAGACATTTGTATCGAATCAGTATTGCCTTTTATTGTAATTTTATTTGTAACGAGTCGAGCTTAGCACGAAGCTTAACACATCATTGAACATTAATACCTCTTTATCTCGTGTTTAATGGGAAACTATTTAAAGATGTTCGAATACAGCGAGTAATAAGTTGCCTTCTGTACACTCAGATATTAGTAATGGAGGAAGTGCTCTGTATAAGGAGACACTTGAGACTGAACATGAAACAATCGACATTAGCATATGCAATGGGACATCGTTCCCAAGACATGAGTTATTGACAATCGTTCAAATATAAACATTTACTTATGATTAGATGCATCGCTATATGTACTGCAATTGATTGTCAAAATGTATATACGTCACCAAATTTGTCTTTTAAAATAATCGTTTATCACTCAAACTGACATAGAGAGTGGGAATTATACAATCGCTCGACTACATTGTCTGTTTCAAACGTTATGTATACTATCCGGTAAGCATTACAATATACTGACGATCGGCGATGATTTTTTTGTTGATGAAATTATTTTGTTCGAAAACTAAGACGAGAAACGGAATTAATGTTCCGTTCCCGGCGCTTACGTAACTACCTTATACGACATCTGAACATGCAATTTGTTGCTATGGGAACATCACTCATGGCCTTTTGGATTTTTGTTATGTGAATTTATACTATATACAAAGTGAATAATTGTTCTATTGTTTTCAGTTATTTGATCTATCTATAGGGCGCATTTGCATGTCTATGTCGCTGTGCGCCGTCGTTCTAACTGAAACAATAGTTATGGTCGCCATGAAAACCGTCGTCTCAGTGCACATCATCTGGATCGTGAAATACATGATATATCTGTAGCTCCATCGTCCTTAAACAATTTATTTTCAAACTGAATAACCACAGTTTCTAATCAATAGTGACTCGGTCATTTATTATTGATATCACTCAATAACTTATTTAGGAACATCCACTTTATTGCATATTTTTATTTTCTCCCCTAATGCATGTTCATTTACTAATGATTTACATCGACATCGGACAATGTCCTCTTCGTGTGCAGTCTACCGAACATAACATACTGCGACGTGAAAACAGTTTAACAACAGCCATGTCGCTAAACACAGGAAAACATAGCGTTAACGTTAATTTCGTAAACGTTAATTTCGTCAATTTTTTTTAAAACGTTTGATGCGTTTCATAAAGTGAAAATGTAACAATAACAACCCGAACTACTAGGCTCTGCTCACGATGCTGCAAATACCATTGAACACTATTGAAATTGAAGAATATGAAATGTTTACCCGTATGACCACGTTGCGGGCCTAAGATATACTTGTTAATGTATGCGTTTTGTTGTTGTTGAAATGAGTTGTACAATCTTATATAGGGGAGATTTGTAAGAAATCTAATGAATGTCAGAATTACATTGAGATTGAGTTTCATTCTATAAGCCATCCGGGCAAATCCCACTAAACACTCGTTTAAAAGGATAATGACGTCTTTGCACAATTGATATTGGCAACTGATTTAGAGATATGGTTGCGGGAAATTCCATTTTTTTTTTCAAATTATATTCTTTTATATTAATTCGATTACAATGATGAAAACGAATATCTTTGATAAGTGCTTGACCTTGTTTGTTTGTTTAGTTGTTACACTGTGTATATTTTCGTGTTACAAATTGTATTAAACGAATCATTGTCAAGTTCAATTCAATTTTGAACTTTCTATTGGAAAGTAGTATCCAATGTTTATTTAACCAACACATGCATATGACTGACATTTGTTTAAACAAAGGCATCTATTTAAATAAATCCCATCATCACTGATATGGATATGACCCATTTACCCCAAATACTGAAAACATTGCAAATGTTCCAATCCAAACTCGTATCAAAATTTATAAATATTGTTGTACTCTGATCTCTTCAAATCTAAAGAACGCCCAAGTAAATATTTATCCTATCCGTTGTCATTATCGCCGCCTTACTTACTACAGATAGCAACTGCCACCAGTTAAATGGGAGACATCCCGGTGACAAACCCCTTGATACGGCACGATTGTTTAGCGCTGTTGGTAACATTTTCCGTATATGTTGGACACTTATCATCTAACGTCAAGAATATTTACCATATGTTGGTAAATCTTGTTATATATATATTTCGAACAAATTACGACCATCTTGTGTTGATGTCTGATGTCTTGGAATTGTATTTTCGAATATTAGCTTGAAGCTACCACGTTAAAATAAACGCCTGTGAGCAAGGAATTTAATAATGGAATTTGTAATGGTATTTCTTTCGTATATTAATTAACAAAATTTGATTTTTCCTCCCTGGGTTATTTTGTTATATAAATGATTGGAATTATTAACTAATACGCATGTTTTAATATGCGTCATTCGCAAACAGATGATTTGCTGCGTGAATTGTAACTTACATAAAACTATGTTATACAAAAGCAGTAGGACATAACCTTCAATATCGTATATTACAGTTTTCATAGGCAAATCATTATTAATTGGAACTGTACACTTAATCCATTTATCCTAAAATTTTAACCTGAAAAACAAACACGAAAAGACAGCTTGCTGATGAAGGCAATTGTATCCTGTCATTGTGTGTAATTGGTTCAATGCTGCGTCGTTTCTTGTACCACGTATTCGAACACTTGTTCATATCCAAATCACCATTACAAAAGGTTTATCATCACAGCCATGGCCTCATTTGCAGTGAGCGTATGTACATAGATATACCCCCCACCCCCACCCCCAAAAAACGTGTGATCAAATGAATATAAATTGATGTTTTCCCACTCATTAAATGTAATACTATTCGGGAATATAATATCACGTAATGAAAAATATAAAACATCTTTTCTGCAATAAACTACACGATTAATATAATTTTGGCAACAAATAAAAATAAATACAATATAAAATAACAATTGGTAATAGTTTCAGAAAATTAATTTTATTAGAGGTCCCAAATACCTAAATAAAACACCTGGATAATAATTATGCTATAATCGTCATAATGTCTCCACATTAAATGCTTTCACACCACTGCACAGTTGATTAGTTTATTTTATAGAAACCACATAGCGTAATATCTGTACATAAACGGTGGGATTGTAATGATCCCCTTGGCTGCACTGTGATATAAATGTTCCGTATTAAGTTACTACAGCAGGAGGAGTGTGGTTGGGACGTGTATATATTTTTTTTCACTGAGATGCATATAAATAACACTGGAAACGGTGGTAAAGTTCATATCTGTCCAAACAGTTCGATCACGTGAGTCATCACGTTTTAATCGTTGCGTGGTTGGGAGTTTGTTTAAAGTTCATGTGATTGAAATGGACAAACAACTCTGCCACCCATGGTCAATGTTTACTATTAAAATGTTTTGTGATATGAGTTAACACATAGGAGTAATCGTTTTAGCCGCGTATATTTTTTGTTATTACCAAACATGTTAAATGTTCGTTGTCATTCCCCCTTTGCTTTTTCCATATAAACTAGAAGTTGTCATGTGCCCGTCGTATGTACACTTTTGTGGCTAATTTTGTCAGTGGCGTAGCTCTCGGTTTCAAGTTATCCAATAAATTTTGATTTAGGCTACAATAAATACATTGTTTTTTTAACACTCAAACAGTCAGAGTTGACTCAGCCTTACATATCATTTTTCAGCATCTAATATCCATTCGCGTATACTTTAATTTGCTTTTTCACCTTTGGCCTACACGCACGCTCTGAGCGGTTAAAATAGAATCGTGTGTAACGTGTGGCGTAGAAGTGAGTCAGTGAGACGACTGACCCAATCTGGACAGATCCAATACTCTGTTTAGCCGCACGTAGCAAGCGTGTGGTACGCTGGTCACCGATTTTGAATTCAACATGTTATATACTAAGATGTGTGGATTGAAATATGGTCAGAGATTCTTTGTGATTTCAATGGATAAACCGTGTGCTAGTTATCAGTAACTCTTTAAAATAAACTTTACAGCGGGATCGCAAACGGCACTTACGAGGTGATTGTTGTACAGCATTACGTTCCACGGCAGAAACAACGAATCAATCGATTGGTAGTCCGTTTTGTGACCATAGTTCTTTAGGGATATGTGCATCGAACTTATTTCACGACAGCTCTACCATATTTTTTAAATCACTGAACATTTATATAATCATAGAGTTGGGAATATATATCGATTGACAACTGAATACTAATACTGCGAAATATATCAAATAACTATTATGAACGGGATGTATCTGAAAATAATTACCTATTCTGCATAAGCCGTTATTATTGCCGCGGCATTAGCTAGGCAAGGTTAGCAAAAGGTCCTTTGTTGTCTGCGCTAAAGTAATATTATTCTCTCCAGGATATTCAAAACAAAAGGATACTTTTGTGGGACGCGTAGATTCATGCTGACTGTCTCCAATAACACCGAGCAATTAGTGCACCAAGTTACGTATTCCGACGGTACTGGCGGCATATTAAATAAAGTTGTATAATGTGAAACAATCCCAATAGATGAAAATACTCAGGCAATCATGATGGGCTAAGATGGATACTACTACTAAAACATCTTTTACAAAAAAAATATGATTTAATGTTTTCTGAAATACTGATTTTGTTATGTAAAATCATGACACAGCACCTGAAGTATGTGACGTTTTTATTGCATTTTCAAATTATGCATACATGTTTGAATGAATGTTAATGTCAAGTTCAAACGCGCACATATTCTATAGACAACCTTTGTGTGCCCCTCGTAATCTTGCGATCTACTATTTGTTCAAAAATCTGACACCGTTAATTAACAAGATTTGCCTACTATATATAGCACATATGATAGTATCTACGAACAGTTAACAACTTTTCATATCAATGCCATTGGGGTATGTTTTTCAACATCAATTACTGAACTTGCCAATTATACATCATTTAATGACTGGGTACATCAAAACGGGTATTTTTAGGGTTTAAACAGAGTCGCGGTATTCTAGAAAATTCGAAACTTTTAAGGTGCTAAGTAATTCATGTTGGTAAGGGTCTGTGTAAAATAATTGTTTGTAAACGTTTTTTCCTATGATTACATTAAATTGGAAAGATAAAAATGATTATGATCACTTCGGTTAACCCACTGTCAAACCGGGCTGTTAACTGGACTGTTAACCGGACTCAGCTGTTGACCGGAAAGAAAGCTCACTGAAGAAAACATTATTTTATGCTTTTCGTACACGTATTTGTATTTCAAAATTTGAATAATCAGAGTAGCCTATGGTATCGTTTACAACTTGTTTATGCAGAGGTTATATTTGCTTGCCAATTAACAGTCTCCATAATTGCTACCACACCCAATGCTCTTATTGAGAGCCGAGTCAAACTGTGCGTACGATTGTGTCCACGAATTATGCTCGAAAAGCCCTTAGCGCATGCATAACGCTTTTTAAATCTACGTATATTTAGCTTTCTTTCGTAATTTGATATGTTGGCGTTTTATAATAATTGCTTGGGTGTTCTATCAAATTATCCAGTTGACTATGTCAATACAAATGGTTCTTTTTATTACAATATTTCCGTAATCATTACCACCCTACGTGCGATGGGCCACGTGGCTAATTAGTCCTTTCTAATATAAATAGCAACATTGTATCCAACTGTTCCGGTTCTCACGGTGACCCTAAATAATGACTAATCATGCATACGCATTCACAACCATATATTTATAAGTATAGCATATACTGATCAATTTATTTAATTGCAAGCTTGATTTAATTGGAAGTGATAACACAAAGATGATAAACACTGTGGGCGGTGATGTATAGCTAGGGAAGGGTTACCATTGATAGAAAATAAAACACGCGTACAAAACACACATCTGTAATATTGAACGTTTAGAGATTGGCTCAAATATATCATATCATTGAACGATCGGAAGGACATGATTCCGTTTTCGGTTAAAATAACACGCATCTAATATGTTTTAGTCAATCAGATGCACAAGCTTCGTTCAGTTCCGCCGGCTCCTGTAGTCAGCATGTAGTGTTAATGAGAATTCAAACCAATATGCACACACGGTTGTCAACGTGTCAAACACTTTGTTTAAACGTAGACATACATACTGAACCTGTGGTGATAATTTTAAGTACGAAGTTGCGTATGTATTACATAGATGTGTCATTCCACTGTAACTGTGACCACGAGCCGCTTAGTATAATCAACGTTCGGGAGAAGTTTAAACCTCAGAATACCCGTCATTTAGCTATGATATACACGAACTTGGCGAGTTTGAACGTCGTTTTCTTCTGAAGATTACCTACAACATGGTCGCAGTATGTTAAATTGCTCCTTTAATATAGTTTAGCATTGTGCCTAAGCAATGATTATAATATCTAATCAGACAAATCGATTCCGATACACAGAAATATATAATACTTGTTAACTAATCCAGTAGGTTGCCTTTAAAATTAATGTGAGAGGGACGTGGACGAATTACAATATTAATGCCGATAATGTACAGTGCATACAATCAATGATCTCGACCACATGTAATGACCTCACTGCTTTTAGTACAGACTTCAATGGAAATATACTACAAATCCCCATATACAAAATAAAATATACGCTTATCTATACATGTTCAGATCCCAGGCGCGATAAGTTTCCGTGAAACGAATAAAGCGGATTGGAAATTTGCAACAACGTGACTCAAGCGATGAAAATACGGATGAATGTCGTACATAGTACTTCAATATCGAGTAAATTTGGTGATTCTATCATACCCTTTACGTGAATCAATCTTAGATATTTTAAAGTTCAGAAACCTTAAGGATATGTACAATTTTCGCATTTAAAGCAGCTATGGCCTTCTGGCTGTTTGCACTGAGAGTACTGCCAGTTGAAATCGACATTATATAGATCAGCCTCGTACCGTGATCTATAATTGCTCGAACAACACAGTATTTCAGCCAGTGATATTAAAAGTTGGAATACGCGGCTGGGTGACATTTGATCCACTGATTGATCACCGACTGCATTTACTTAAAAAAAATTGTCGAAAGATGTACATTGACCAAGAGTATGATGTTATAAGTTGAAGTAATGCACATTATGAGTGTAAAACGTGAGTACATCGTTGCATCACGAATACTACCTTCAACACGCGCTGCGCGACGACCACCGCGCTTTAAGACCAATAAGACTATAGTGGATATATCATCACTCAGCCGCATTTTTAAAACTCAAATATTTTCTCAAGCTAGACCATAGTGTAAAGAGGAAAACAGTGTGTAATATGCACACATCAGAAACGACACATGTAAAATAACGAACATAAAATAACAATAAGTTATTGTCGATCCAGGTACCGTGCCCACATGATAGTTCGCAGAAAGATGTTTATATTCGATAGTAGGTACACAATATATGGTACCTTGACATTTTCTTTCTATCTGCAACGCTCACATCATAGTTAGATATTAATGATATATATTAATGACCCAATCAACAACGGGTCGTGTCGTATATAATACTTTCTTCCCAATTCGTCATGTATCAAAGAGTATGAGATATATAACCCCTTTGTCTACAATACATTTGTCGCTTTTAATTGCCGGCAGGGATGTAGATTTGCAGCGTCCGAGTAGATTGTGTAGAACACGAAGACGTTATTTAATTCTCTCCAAGAAGTGTTTTTATGAATAGCATATGCAATGCTTGCAGTGAATTTATCGCCCTAATATAACATACAGAACACGCTCTATATTTTGTGACATTCACACATTGTCTTCGATTGCCATCTAATGTTCACAGCATTGCCTATCCAATAGTTCACGACGCCGACATCGCTCATATCAAGGCAACGCAAGACTTACGTGTCTCTACATTTAGCGTATCGGCATTACATTTGTTCATATTTATTTAGTAAGGTTCAACAATTCCGAAACTGTTTAGCGATGTACAATTTTACCATGTGTACTTCTCGGTAATCATTCTTGTATCCAATGAGACAAAAGGAATTAGTCACATGACTTCAAGTAGCAAAAAAGGTTTCATACTTACATATTCCCTTCAAATCATTTTTAATGTCAAAATAATTCCGACATGCTAATCAGATAAGTGTTTGGCAAATAAAACACACGAACAGTCACTGTTGTTCTTTGCTAAATATTTGTCCTTGAAGTGATCAAGACCCCAGTCCCTGTATCACCGGTCTGAAATTGATATTGTGTAGCGGGAAAAAAATATGTTGACATCTTTCCATAATTATTTTGGAAGTTATATCATCTGTGTAATGACCTAAATAGACGTTATGCATTTTATATCAGTGCACATACGTACGAGTCGACAGCCATATTAAAATCAAGTAACTTTATTTGTTGATTTTGTCGAATTAGTGATAAGAAATGTGCATGACTGTTATGTAATCCTATATGAATAGTTTGCATTCAGGTCTAGGGCGGGAAGAAAAGATTTATGGCGATTACAAATCAACACGAATGTGCATATCAGTTTGTACGGGCGTGGTCTGGCATCTGGCATATACGTATCTTATACGTAAAGACTATCTAATTGTGACTCCGCACAGACTTATTCTTCCACGTGGGTAGAATAATAATATTCACCACCAGTTGGTCGCATGGTATGTGAAATAACACGCTTTGTAATTGTTATTGCGGATATGAACTCAAACACTCATTCCCCACAATGCAATGGACAATGGCGTTAATTGGCGCCCACCTCACGTACTCCAATTGGGTACCAATCTTTTGTCATTTACTTTTGATGGCGTTAACCGAAACACGTGGAAGATATATTATCCCAAAGATGTGAATCACTTTGTTGTAGTCTAACTAACGATGACACATTATATATATAGATATATTTTATTGCTATATACTATGTTGACATCTGATGACTTTATCCTTGGGGTCGGACTAGCGATTGTTAATTTTATTATGGAATTTAGTATATATGAAACGCATGTCAGTAGCATTTTATCATCATTGGAACTCAAGTTTTACGATCCCCGCCGATCACGACATGAGCGAGTACATGAATTACTTGTGTAACCGATAATATCTTATAATAAATCTGATATACTTATATATAATAATATCTTTTTTTAGAATGATGGGAGTGTTACATCATTATAGTATAAATCGGTATATCAATATTAGGTCACTAACGCTACCCTATCTGCAGCGTATGTGTCTGATGTAATAGCGCCCTCCTCCCCCAAATATTTTTAATTAATTTCATCGGGGGCAGAAACGCGCGAGAATGCCAAGATTGATAACAACACACGCTATGAACGCAAAGCCTCAAGCCACCTGACGCATGCGTGGGTGACGACTCCCCCACTTTAAGAAACATCTTTCAGGACTTTCGATGAGCAGGACGTGAATTGCACATATATTGAGGCGATTGACTTATGCAAATGATTTAACCATCGAAATAGGCGATTGACTTATGCAAATGATTTAACCGTCGAAATAGGCGATTGACTTATGCAAATGATTTAACCGTCGAAATAGGCGATTGACTTATGCAAATGATTTAACCGTCGAAATAGGCGATTGACTTATGCAAATGATTTAACCGTCGAAATAGGCGATTGACTTATGCAAATGATTTAACCGTTGAAATAGGCGATTGACTTATGCAAATGATTTAACCGTCGAAATAGGCGATCGACTTATGCAAATGATTTAACCGTCGAAATAGGCGATTGACTTATGCAAATGATTTAACCGTTGAAATAGGCGATTGACTTATGCAAATGATTTAACCGTCGAAATAGGCGATTGACTTATGCAAATGATTTAACCGTCGAAATAGGCGATTGACTTATGCAAATGATTTAACCGTCGAAATAGGCGATTGACTTATGCAAATGATTTAACCGTCGAAATAGGCGATTGACTTATGCAAATGATTTAACCGTCGAAATAGGCGATTGACTTATGCAAATGATTTAACCGTCGAAATAGGCGATTGACTTATGCAAATGATTTAACCGTCGAAATAGGCGATCGACTTATGCAAATGATTTAACCGTCGAAATAGGCGATTGACTTATGAAAATGATTTAACCGTTGAAATAGGCGATTGACTTATGCAAATGATTTAACCGTCGAAATAGGCGATCGACTTATGCAAATGATTTAACCGTCGAAATAGGCGATCGACTTATGCAAATGATTTAACCGTTGAAATAGGCGATTGACTTATGCATATGATTTAACCGTCGAAATAGGCGATTGACTTATGCAAATGATTTAACCGTCGAAATAGGCGATTGACTTATGCAAATGATTTAACCGTCGAAATAGGCGATTGACTTATGCAAATGATTTAACCGTCGAAATAGGCGATCGACTTATGCAAATGATTTAACCGTCGAAATAGGCGATTGACTTATGAAAATGATTTAACCGTTGAAATAGGCGATTGACTTATGCAAATGATTTAACCGTCGAAATAGGCGATCAACTTATGCAAATGATTCTTCGAAACCACACTAACCAATTAACATGATTATATCAACCAATACAGGGAATATATCAGTTTATGTAGGTTACTTTTTTGTGGTTATGGTTAATAAAGGGAATAGTTATACTTATAATAAACGGATTTTCAGTTGTTGGAGAAATTTGAGACAAACGTTGACGAAGAAAAAAAAAATGCATATTGGCTGTGCAATATAAAACAACAAGAGAAAATAAGCTATTAATTATCGTCATTCATATGAACAAAAAATGACAGAAAAACAATTTCCTCTAGCTTCCAGCGTCTTGTCACAAGAACGGGGTTTATAAAGGCCTTCCAAGTAACAGTTTGTTATCATGGTTGAATTGACTTTAGTTTTCCATGATAGTAATACAGACTGACTGTTAGTGCCAGATGTTTTCTCAAATTATATTTTATCTCTTGCTGTGTTATGCCGTAACTATTATAACATTTATGACAGAGAATGTTGATCAA
Organism: Saccoglossus kowalevskii; assembly: GCF_978046115.1. Lineage (NCBI taxonomy): Eukaryota > Metazoa > Hemichordata > Enteropneusta > Harrimaniidae > Saccoglossus > Saccoglossus kowalevskii. The sequence goes on from NC_140641.1 coordinate 27,960,990, forward strand.
AACAAAACAGGGTTGTCAATGTCATGAGTGGTACCCAGCGATAGAAGATTATCCAAATAATTCATTGTGAAGCTACGGTATGTGATAGCAGAACCTCCAGCAATACCAGTTCTTGGAGCAAAAACGGTTCCTTGGGTTACTAAGCTAACATGTATTTATTTTTAGATGTGATTAGTAATTCGATATTTAAAAGTGGCGGCTGTCTAATATTGACGATTTGAATGGCGCACAATTACAGAGTACAATAAACATTATCACATTCGCGGGCTCGAACAGTTTTTTTAAAGATGGCGACCATAACCGAAGTTGGGATTCTTTTTTTGATAATAAACTCAATGAAACGTGTATCAGGTGAGAAAATGTAATAACAATATAACGGTATATGTGTTCCCACCTTCGCTCAGACGCAAACGTCCATATTCTGGCGGTAATACAGTACAATTTGGGTATCTTTGTGACACTAACAGTTATTACATAATCAAATAAAGTTTTCACATACATTATACAAGAAGGACAATAAACAGAGGAAAACATTACGAAAAATAGGGATGTTTTAGGCTTTGATAGCTCTAATTTATAAATTGATTAAATTAGGTTAACAAAATAGTCACCATATGTAGTGCCACTACGGGTGTTGAACATCAACATAGTTTGGAGAATAACGATACAAAATTATCAATTATCAAGTACCTCCACGTAATTGCCGTCATTATAGAGGCATATTAGTTAATTCAAAACAATATGTTGGCATAGTGATTTTCAGTAGTTAATAATTATTGTCAGTTTTAGCAAAATCGCACATTGTATGTTTGTTTATTTATAGCTTTGTAAGTTTTCAGTAACCGTTTGTGAAACGTATTTCTGATGCATAGAAATCAATGGCACCACAATGGAAGAATATTATAATCGTGTTAAACCAAACCTGCACTGTGGGGTGTCACGAAACTGTTAGTGAAATAACAAACTTAGAAATGTGGCAGACAGTGGTTCAAATGGCAATTCTGTCCTTTAATGTCGAACGCTACCATCGCTAGTGAGATTTAAAAAAAAAATAAGCGAGTATCAAATCTCCTGTCTGGGTGAAAGTGTTCCACGTAATACTCTGCGACGAAACAATACCCCCCAGTGAAAGCAGTAATCAATACCGTGGGCTATAATCGACTCCGAATTGAAATACATATTCTCATGAATTTTAATTTAGCTTACGTAAATCAAATATCAATTATCTTGAAAAATTGTTACTGGATAGCTATAAGATATTCAAGTTTTATTAGTGTTTATTGTGTCTTAGCATTATGAAGTATGCGTTCTCAGTCCAGACACGTGGGTCTCCATTTAATATTCTCACTGTACATGCCTTGGGGCAGTGGCGTCTTATAGTTCATTAGGTTTGCTAGTGACAACGCTGTATGAGACGTTAGTAACAATTCTTTAATAATGACGTCATGTAGGTCAACTCTGGTCAACTCGGGCATGTATTATATAACAAGGACCTAGCTAGAAGCGATTAGTTGGCGTTGACATGGTAACGGAATGTGTTCAGAATGGCGTGAACCTTCATGTAATATTTTTCCATCATTGGATAGTGTACGAAATTGGTCAATTGTATCCCTTCATATTAGATACTCGTCGATTAATTGTAATTGTTGAAGCGCAACTTTGCTTCAAATTGTGTGTAGATACGTAATCCACATTACTAAACGGTAAAGTAATTAGTATTGTTCAATATAAATATAGTACACGGGAGAAGTCTTTACAAAGCGGTCGGTTGTTTTTAGCAGTATAAAGACTGTTTAAGGGTATGAGGAAATAGTACTAAACAAATTGTCAATACAACATAGTTTTGTTTCCCTTTTATTAACTGAAATAAATGTTCAATGACATTTTACGATCTCTTCTATAAGCATCGCAGATTGAATTCTGTAGGAGATCAAGCAGTGTGATGCACTAAGCCAATCTTCATTACTCACTGATACACGTAAGAAGGACTGACAGTCTGTAAATGATGAAATTGGCGCACAGTCCAAGCAATACATGTCATGACCACAAACAAGTTTGTGTCTTTTTTATTAAAAGCCCCATAAAAATTATCTAAAATTGACTTTAAAATGCCATAAAAATGTCATTGAAAAACATTTTAACAAGCTTATGTTTTTAAAGGGGGTATCTTTACGTGGTGTTGTAAATGATAACAAATATTTCATCTGTAGTTTTTCATTAAATCCACCAACATGTATTGCCTGGATCACCTAAATATATATGACACAAAACTGCATAAAATGATCCATATATCGCGTTTATTTGTTTGTGGTGATTCCTAACACATGCTCACTTGTGTGGACTATTAGTGTTTTGCTGAAGATAGTTAACGTTAACAATAAAGTGTATGTCCTGTCAGTGCATGTCCACGGCTGTGTACAGATTGAACAACTACAATATAAAAACATGATACTTTGTAAAATAATCTACATCACAATTCATCCACTTTAAAGTAACCTGTCATCAATATTCCGATTTTTTCGATCATGTTATTTATTTCAACATTTTCCAGTCGATGCAACTGCCTCAAGTGCCGAGAATAAACAACCCACAAAGATTGGAAAGCTGCCATTTAGATAAAACTATGTTACTAAATCATATTTGATATATACATCTATAATCTTTGTCCCACCAACGGCCAAAATATGTTGCCATATGTACTCGTTAACCATTCAATACTAATTAAAACAATATCAACATTCCATTGACGTCATGTAACTATAACGAGTTGCATATGCACTGTGTAGACCATAATAGAATCTCTGTTTTTTTTCTGATGATATGAACCATTGATATATTTAACAAATAATTCTTGAAATGGAGAATATATTATTACTCTATTACGACCACTAAATTAAATCTATTGAAAACAGATATTTTTTACTAGATAATAAATTTGTGTCTGAGATTTGATAACTATCATAGTTGGCTGAAGCAGAAGGTCACAATGACATTTTCTATGTAACAGTATGATATCCAGACATCTAAGTTTATTAGACTGTGGCTATGTTGTCTATTGTTAATAAACAAGCGTTAGGTAGAGCTGATAGCATTGAGAGTGATTCAGTGTAATTTTCAGTTTGAAAAACCAACATCTAATGTATGAAAGCGTCATTCAATACTGTGACAGTATGTGGCACTTTTACCGTTACGACGGTACCTTCATGTTCTATAAGAGTTCTCCCACTGTTTAATTCACTTGCATAGCCAAGTTTTCTTTTGATCTGTATTTTGTGAACTTTTAGGTGTACGTGATTAGTCTATGTATTATAATATGACAGTCAACTCGATATTTATATTATCGCAGAACGGAATACATGACAATTATTTATTATTATTATTATTATTATTATTATTGTGTGAACTAATTGATATAAAAAAGTCTTAATAGCTAATTAAGTATTTAACTACGCAATCACTCATATAAGCTGTTAGTTCTGCTATTTTAAATATAACATGTCATCGGTACGAACTTGGCATACTGCGCACGCTCAAGTAATCACCTTTCGATCATATGAACTGCAGCCATTGAAAATTATAGTAATTTCTAAAATATATATGTTCGTGTGGTTATACCAATGTATGGTGTTTCATTATAATTTCCGATATAATTTGACTGCTGTATTTCTTATATGTAACAACTGCCGCTAGTAGGTCGTGAAACACAGGTTGTCTGTGACTGGGTGAGATATCCTATTTCGCTAGTAATGGTTTGTTAAAAATTACAGTATTTTGTTTTCGTTTTTTTTTTTTTTTTCACCCCTGTTGAAGTGTACATTAATATTATTAGCGGTAGTCACTGACGTTCTTGCAGCTGCACCTCACTATGTTACATTGTATCTATTCTGGTTATACTCATATCCCATACGTTTCTCTTATCTGTCATCGTGCTACTTCAGCAACGCAATAAGATATACGCTCCATTAGATTTGAAGGACGGTTGTTTTCTATAAAACATACATTTCTACCGTGGCCCATTGTTTTAAGTGATTTGTCTAGAGCATGCATGAAGGAAGGAAATGGAACTACTAGAAACTAATGTTTAAAACGCTACTTCAGATTTAAGAGCACCATTAAAATTGTCATAATGCTAAAATAAATAGGAATCTCGTTTCCCCCACCTTAAGTTGTCAATATCATATCTGATGGATATGTTTACAAGCCTCTATTTTTCATCGTTGTCTAGTCCATTAATAATACGCCCTGCACCGACTTGCATTGGCGTCTTTTTTCTACAATACGTATAGAGAACACATTGCAAACGTTAAATTTTCCAACACATTCAAGTATACACCTCTAAACGCAGAAGTTAAATAAGAGGACTAGTTGAAGAAATTAAATCAATTCCCGGTTAATTAAAACAATGATTTTCAATTCTTGATGCATATTCATATTTATATTCATGGCATATTAAATTACCTTCTCCATATAAATTTGTATATATTAAAAAACAAAAATCAATTTACACTTAAAGACGGTTTACAGAAAGAAATAATGGTTCTGATTACATATTTACAAGATATCATTCGTAATCTATCATGAATTGGATGTGCTTTTGTCAGCTAAGTATTAGATATCCAAGCGCGAATTTGCTTTGGCATATAAAACACCGACACCCTGGGGATAAAATGATAATATCAGAATAAAAATCCGAACCACAAACCCATGTCGAGGAATTTGCGATTCAGTAGACGACTCGCCCCCGTACGTTAATTATGCAATTAATACAAATGACAAAATGCCAGTTAAATATACAGCAATAAACATAGAACAGTCAGCCTTTTATAGCTGCAGAATTTATAACTATTTGTACTTATAATTAGATAATAGATAGATAATCTGTATACTTACAAAAAACGAGTGTTTCATGGACCTTCATTTGACACCGTACTGAGATTGTAATTGTTGATCCATCAAGCTAATCAATCATTTTATCGTGCACACAAATCAATAGTGAAAATATCCAACTTTTGAACTACAATTCTATATATAGTGAGAGATGCATATACAGTCGGTTTTATTGATTAGAGGATTTAATCAATGCTGAAATGAGTGCAAAATACAACATTTGGTGTAGTGATGCACGCATCTGCTCACAGAACAAATTGAACCAACAAAGTAAATTTTCGATGAAAACATTCATCCATGGTGAATTGGTGAGCATCCAAGCCGTACATATAAAACATGCAAAAACAACATTTATGGTGGCGAGTGGCCACACACCTGCATCTGTGGCTTAAGTCATGATATCATTTCACAAAATGTCATGAGACCCCTATGTTTTTCGTATATGAAACATGGAAGTTGTTAAATTAGATATTACGTGCATATATAGTCCAGTCGATGTTTATATTATTCAAAATTACACAGAGACAAGGTTCTAGGCCATGATATCATCACGCCACGTATTAGTGAATAGCATAGTTAAAGGATCTGCTTTGTGATTGTCTAAGAAGGTTATTTGTCTAGTTGTGGAGTCTTCTGTTGCAATCACTCAGTTTTAACTAACAGAATATTGTGCACATGTATGTGTACTATTGTATTGTTCGTAATATAAATTATGCATGATGCGGTGGTTATGTCACCTCATTATTATGCATACAAGTCATTACAAGCAAACCATTATAGATGTGAATATGCTACCAAATGGATAACATTCATAACAGGATGGAAGTAAGCGTTTCCAAGGCAACCCAACCAACACATATAGCAACCAACACACAAGAAAACAACATGTTTGCCACTATATCGAGTGAAATCATTTTTGACACATATCAACCGGTTTGAAATTATACATATCCATGGATATAGCAACGACTTATATATGCATAACAACGTGGGTTCAATACCATATTGGGCCAACCCGATCGTTGCTGCTTGTTGCTATACTTTACTTTGTAATGCAACAGTCCAATGTATTAAAACAACAATAATCAATAACACCTTGACACAGGGCAGTGGGAAAAGCAACTCGATTAAAGCAAATTGCAATTTGCGACAACTTTGCACGGAGCTGACAGGTTTTATTAATCACACGCGAGAAAGCATTATGTGCTTCAATGGAATCCATGACAAGAAGAGTGTTTGTTCGATAACATCCAGAAACACCTGCATGTTGATGAGTTTCCTCGGACAATACGCAATGACTGAAAAGATCGATTCTATTATGTTGGAATTTGTATATACCATCGTATATATAAGTAGAGCTGCATTCAATTCGTTTGCTCTTTGACTCTTTCTAATGTATACAACGGTGTTGATATCGCATGAGTGGCATTTTCTTGAAAGGTTATAGTACTTCGAATATCGGCAAAATATGACAGATCGATAATGTTTTCGAAAATCGATATTAAAATATACCCATAACGTATATATTTAAGACTACATCGTAACCATGGCTACGTCTTCTTGACATTAATATCAGGATGTGATCGCGACTCAGTCTATTCCTGTACTTATTTTTTGTTTTGTTTGTTGATCGATGTACTATGTTTATAATGTTAAACTACGATTTTGGTTTAAATATCAATTCAATACCAGAACAACACAACAATACAACTTTCCTATGTAGATGCAATACATTTATTTTATTTGGGTGTAGACGTCTCGCTGCAATGTTCAAATCTGTTATGTCACGATGTCCAAGACTGTTGTGCTGCAATCTGCAACTATGTTATGTCACAATGTTCAACTCTGTCATGTCATGATGTGCAACTCTGTTATGCACCAGTCTCCAACTTTGTTATGCTGCATTATGCAACATTGTTATGTCACAACGTTTAACACTGCCATGCTTCAATGCTCAACTCTGTTATGTCTCAATGTTCAAGACTGTTATGCTGCATTTCAAATGTGTCATGACGCAATATTTATTTTTGCTATGCCGCCATTTTCAATGTTGTTATGCCGCAATGTTGAACTCAGTATGTACAACACTGTTTTTAATCGGGGCTACACAACTTCTGAAATAAATGAAACGCTACCATCAAAACAGCGGGAATTGTTATTCTCATCGACTAATTGGTCGGAATATTAGCGGGATATCACATCTTCCGGTGAAAACGACATTTAGCTGATTTTCCTTGAAGGTACACTGTACAATCACGACTTTTGGAATATGTGGCATTATCTCAACAAGTATTATAGTACTTAAAATTGCAAAAGGAAACCAGTAACATTGTGAACGGCGCACAATCCCCTTTTTCTTTATTCAAAATTCCTGTGGCTGTGTAGTGAATGACTTCAATGCGAAATGTATGTAATGACAATAATGATGTGAATTCGTAGAATCGTGCGGTGTATATCCATAGGCGAACCTCTAATGACACTGAGTTTACCGGATTGCTTATATATATATATATATATATATATATATATATACCTAGTTTTTTACCAACATTTACATTCTTCGTCTCTAACCAGCGATTTGTCTTTGTTTGCGTTTACTGTCAAATCTACTAGTAAACGGGGAGTGTTCACTACTCAATCGAACCTTTTCAGAATTGTGTTATTATCCTCCTATGCTTGAATGTATGTATGTATAAGCTAAGCAGATGATTGGTGCAAAAAGTTGTCCGAGTAGTATAATACTAGAGTATAATTATGTACCTCGTGTGCACCAGTTTGGTCCTTAGTATCACTGTCTACTTAAAAAGAGTTATTTAATATAGATACCAAGCATATATTAACATAATCATAATGATTAATAATAATCATGGTGACGGATAAACGAGTTTCAACGTAAGTGGAGTATCATGGATCAAACAGATTACACGAACACAAACTAGTAACTACTAGGACCTCATTTTATCCGTAAACATTTCAATTACACATCGAATTTGGCGTAATTTGCTTAAATTGTCGTTTCCGGAGAATCTAACGCCTTAGAACTAGTGCTAATTCAAATCCAGCCCTAAGCGTCAGAGCTAAAACTCCAGGCCACTGAATTACTGCGGATTGGATATCAGTACAAATACACGTATTTTAACACTACTTTCAATATCATGCGTACGGCATTGAATGAACAATGCACAAGAGACAGAGCTAGCTTTCAATAAGCTATTATATATTTATGGAATTTAAAAAAAAAATATCGTCCCATCCTTTGGTGTGTTGCGTAGAACACTATATATTGAACCACACGGCGTTACATATACATGTAATTCCCTATGCGCAATATAAATTATACAATTGTTTTCACTACCAGTCGTGGGGAGCTTTCAATATTGAATGGTCGATTTTTCCATGAGTCATTGATAGCCAACAAATTGACTAATTGAAACTAATATAAGAAGCTCTGTGTCTGCATGGGAATAGATTCCACGCAACTTGTATATAATGGATTCGTCGAATCGTGTGGTTTATGTCTACGGTGCGTGCGTCAAATTAAAAAGTTCACTGGATTGTATGTTTACATAATATACTCCGTAACATCTGTTTCTCTTACCAGTTATAGTAATCGCCATGCAACTGTTTTCACTGCAATCCTGTGGGCGTACAAATAATAAATGAAAGTTGATTTTCGCACGAGAAATAATTGTCAGTTGCGATTTAGAGACGTGCAGAATATCATTAGAGTTACGAAACCTACGCCGAGTGGTAATGTCATCCAGATTAAATTCCTATATAGAGATGAGTAATTGGAAAATATAATCGAGATTAATAAATAGGCACATTTTAGTGAGACTCAGGATCTAGATTGTCGGAGAGTTTGAACGTAGACGGGTGTGGGATATTTTCCAATCCATGCCGTTATCTTGTGGCGATAAAAAAAACGCATAAGTAAAACAAATATAATCGAAGAATGTGTTCACCATAAAGTATTTCGCAATCAATTAACTGAGTGTCGAATAGTATAAATTGTGTGGTTTATTTTTGTAAATTAACAAATAGCAATTTATATCGGTATTTTGTGTCACCTCTAGACGTGCAGTGTCAGTACAAAATGAAATACGCGTAACCCAGGCGTGAGCGTAACTCTGAAAGCACAACACATGTTACTATATACTTGATATATTAATGTGTACATCTGATACAGTTTACAGTTTAGTTCATTGCACTATTCTAACTACTAGAGTAGTTGGAATGCGTCGTTTACTTAACAAGTATACACAAGAGAAATACGCCAACGGTGACAGGACGTGCAACCGAATTATTTGCTGAAATACATGGTAATAAGGAACGATTAATCAATACGTCTCCTTTCCCCAATTCTACAACTAATTAACCCCCTACGTCCACTGTAGTTACTTGAGGCCATGTGTGCACCGGTTAATCGATGCAATAGGCGCTATTTGTCATAGTAGTCAGTAAAAAAAACATTATCGTGTTAGACAGATGTACGATTGTTGAATGAATTGTTTATGTTAAGGCACCCTGACACTTGCACGACTTTTGGCCACTATTTGGCGTGGCAAGTCGTGCCATTTTGCAGGAACGAACTGGGAGGATCCCACACTGTTCACGACTAGATCGAACGAACGAACGAACAGTTTGCACATGTTTCACGACCCGACCCGCACACTCACGCCAGTTTACGACTAGGTTGCGCACTGACACGACTCGAGTCGTGCCAATGCGTGCCACAGAATCGTGCAAATGTCAGGGTGGCTTTTACTTTCATTCCAAATATTTATGTCCAGGACTTTTCACGTATAAAATGGTCGTGATACTAATAGATCCAGTGCTGATAAATCGTATTTTTCTACAATATTGTTTACTTCATCACAACGCAAAAACGCTTTATCCAAAGCCGTTGATCATTAGACCAGGTCAGTGTAACCTTGTAGTGTTTTTCAATTACCTAAATTGTCTTCTATTTCGATCAAGTAGTGTGTAATATACTAGGCATGTAACGAATTTGGTTCTTGATGTCATCCGAGGAAGCATGACTAATGTGATTCACTTTACGATGTGCCTACACCAGCGTACTGTATTTCGCGGCCTTTATGATCTAAGGTTATTGAAAACTCGACATCCTGATATAATCCTATCCTGTAATCAGTCATTGTAAAAGTCTCGGACAATGAAATAATATTTTCAAGACTCATTCTATGTACGATTATTTCCTATCTCAGATCCTCGCTATGCATCGCAACAAATATGACTTATAGCTTATTATTTTATTTTTAAAAAACACAGTAAAGCTAGAGCACCTGAGTCCACCGCCCACGGTATTATTCAGTTCATATAGATTTAGTGAGGGGTTCAGTTTTCTTTCCAGCTTTGGATTAAACTCGTCCATCAGACACTCTATTAGCTTTGTTTCGGGTTGCATTCAGCACACAATAACAACCTGGTTAGTTATAGCTTATATTGTGTATCATATAGTAAAATACAGGGGAGTCACTGAATTCATTGGGACCTATAATTCTATATTCCGTCATTGATAACTCTCGATTTAACAAGACTATAAGATTGAGTATAAATTTGAATTCAGTTTTAGACAGTGTATACAGATTATGTCTGTTTTAACTTCTACGTACCACGTAACTTTTTTTAATATATTGTCATATAATCTTGTATTCAAATATAATTATTGTATATTTTTGTCCATGTGATATGCTAAAAACTACTTTAATTGTCCTTATACATGTAGTATATATTGAACTGAACTGAAATTCACAATGCCAAAATTAGCGAATATCATACACACAACTGCCAATTTCATATAGAAATAACAACTTATCCAAACAATTTCTAAATTCATAAATCGCTAAAAGAAATTTACAAGTAGAGACAGAAAACAATGCACAAGAAAGAAACAAGACAACCGAAAAGTACACCACAATGCACCAGTCAAATCATTATATAAAGATATATGGACTCATAGCCGTGTACATGAATATACAGGAATCCGTTTTGTGTAATAGAGTTTTGACGCGCGTAATATTCATTTCTTATTCAGTCGAAGAGTTACTCAAATGCCTAATATATACTACAGTGTATGGAATTGCCCCGCCGATGCAGGTCGGGTATGGTAATTAGGTATTAAAGGACTATTTTAATGAAACTCGTAACACATTGTGTGTAGATATACGTTTATGCATATTGCCACTCAGAATGTGAAATACAATCAATCGCTGTTAACCCTCATCTATCTTGTCACCTGTCAATCAGCTATTATTTGGCGACTGTTGAATTACCAGGAATCACCTTAGCATTACAGGTGATACTTTGTTGTTAAGCATGTACACTCTGTCTTAGTTGTCACCTTTGATTGAATTGCTTCTCATGCAGTCAGACATTAATACTACCGTTACTAGACAGATGAGTCAGTTGTCTGTATTGTACCCATCCTTGTTAATATTGATTTAATAGATGTCTTTTCGTATTAAAACCGTGTTTGCACACGAATAAGTTGATTGCCACCACCCCAGTATGAAGGTGGATTGTTGTTGCTATTGCCAAGAATATTTGGAGACAAGCATATCTCTCATAAACTCCTAATAGAAATGACAGGAAGCGCTAGAAGAATTGAGATGACAAATTGTGTATGTCTGGGGCAGTCGTGGAAAGCAATCTCGCTGATTCACCAAAACAACCTAATACATGACGAGTATGCAAGCAATCTGCTTTAGTGACAAAGACTTGAGTGGCTCAGTGCCTGAATACATAGATAAGTTTTATTCTCCATTTTCCCTAATGATGTACAAGCAAGGTCGCTGTTAGGCTAATGCTTTATAATCTAAAATACATAATTTCAAATTTTCTTCAAATTTTAGAGGATGTTTTTACCACATCGCTGTGATATTTCGTATCTAGTTTTTGCAGTTCTAAATGCATATATTATATTAATGAAGATTATTATAGTGTATAACTAATTATTATTTTTTCAATAAACCTGTTGTTGTACCTACCATTCTTGAGTACACAGGTTTCCCTTAGCAACACGTAATATATTTATAACATTTAGCAAATCAAATTTAATGGATATCCGTATATCATACCAAACATAGCAACATTGAGAAACTACTAAAGTGATGAAATGTCGTTGTTAGGGGTAACTATGGTGTCACTAGTGTCTGCAAAGTAAAATACTTGTTTTACTAAGGATTCCTGAATTGACTTGCGTTCCTGAGATCACTCAGATAAAGATGTTGTTGTTGTTCATTTATAACCAAGATAAACAACTCCAAATAGGAGCATGATCATCAATATATCAAGAAGGTGGACATTTATTACATTAACTACAATTGATCATGTATTTCTGACAGCCACCATAGATAATATGTAGCCTTCTGTATGTGTTGTATATACTTATATAATATACAGATAAAGCACGTGGATTGAAAACTAGCGCACATACATTCCATGACTCGGAGGGCTATTGAATGTGCACATAATAGCGTGAATTCACATTGTACATGAGCTTCATACAGCTTTAACCCTAACAACAGACGGCCTTGCATCGGTGATTAGTTTTTAGTGACGGTATCATCTTTTAATAAACTCCTCTCGCGTTTGCTATGATTGTTGGGTAGAAAAGTGTATAGTGTTCAGTGACAATTATTATAACGGGTATAGCCGCAGATATCAGATGAAATGTTACTCGTGAAATTAACAGATGCCAACAGCCATTAATATCGTTATCTACATCAATATTCAATGATCGTGATATATTTTATAGAACGTTTGTTACAGGCTATATTGAAGGAAACGTGGGACCGCGCATCGTCGACATATGTTAAATGGGTTTTCGAGGAGGGTAATTGATTGCTAGAATTAAGTCTAGTGAGCAAATAGTTTCAAAATAGAACTAATGATATTTCCCGATGTTTGTTGTTAATGTATGTTAGGAGGTGAATATTCATACTATATAAATCTTTTCAAACATATTAAATAATAAGTTGAATGCAGATTTGAAGGAAAAACTTGTAAATATATATACAGCCTGGAAAATGTGCTTACATATATAGCACCAGCGGTGGATATAGTAGTAGCAGCGTCCGTCTGTACGTCCGTCCGTCCGCCCGCACGTGTGTTCGTACGACGAAGCACTATTGCAGATTCGACCATTTCTTTCATGATGACATTGGCGTATGATCTGATCAACACTTATAATAACCATATATGGTCATGTGACTTCGTTAATTAATGCATAAATATCGCATCTGGAGCACTATTGCAGATAGAGATATTCTACCAGTGTTTTATAGAAATCATTGGTCTCATCTGATCAACATATTTAATATCTATATAAGGTCGAATAACATATTTCAAATGTGCATAACATTTATAGCTTGGGCACTGGTGCCAACACAGGCGTGCTTTTAATACAATTACCGGGGAATATGGCTTTCTTGTTTAATCTTATTGAACACTGAAAAAAAAGTGAATATGTCGTGTAAATAATTTCAATTTTGAAATAAAACAAAGTTGTGATGCATCACAATATATGTAGCATGTTTCGCTAATTAACCTATTTTCTACTGGACAGACGTACAACCAATGAATTCGACGAACAAGGGTCTATGATAGAAGCAAATTTACGTATGGTCTACTTATAAACACAAATGGCAATTCATTTCGAATAAAGCACTGTTTTCATTATGTTCCATGCTGTCAATGTCATTGCTATCCATGCACTGTCGATACCCGTTTTGTTGATAAGAAATGACCTAGTACATGTATGTGCCCTCGCCTTAAAACAAGAAGTAGAATTAGCACGTTTTAGCATTTAACATGTTTATTTGTTTGCTGTACAGGTGGTCTGCCCAATTTAGTCCACTACTCGTATACTAATTTGTACTAATAATATAATATAATATAATATGAAAGTCAATCAATGCATTTAGCGATTATAACGGTTTACAAGAAACTGCTCAAATGTCGTGTTTGTCTACCTGTGTCAGCAAGGCAATTAATTTCGCCTTAGGTGATTACTTGTATCTAAAGATCGTAATTATAAATATTCATAGAGAGAAGCGCAGCAGAAATTGAGTAATACGCTTGTCGTCAGCGATGGCAAATCACGCATAAATCATAATTTGAAAGGATACATTGAGCAAGATTAAACGCAATTCATTGTAGTTTATTCAAATTAGGTTTCATTCTATGAATATGTATTGGTGTGGAGGTGTTGTAATTAGCAATCAACCAGATTTTGTTCAACACAAAAAGAAAAAAAAGACAATAAATCAATTAGTATACTGAAATGCAGCCGTCATTTTCATTCTGTCTGACTTCTAGAGAAGAGTGAATGGTTCTATAAAAACATCTGAGGATCCCAGTGGTTATTTGAATAATAATTACACAGTTTGACTGGGTATCTTTTTGAAGGAAGATATTTCGGTATGTAAGCTTATTGTTGAGATCACGTGCTAAATTATGTTCAACTTAATTATCTAAATAGTTAGTTGACACAGGAATGTATGGGATGTTAGTTCATCAGAAACGAATGCATGACTCCAGTTGAAATGAGTGTTTCCGGCATGTATTTATTATTATACATCAATTTCCAGATGTTATATAGAAATCATGTTTTTTTGTATTAAAGTTGGTTCACTTGAAGTCCCTCATTGATACGGAATCGACTTCTTGATTCAGTTATTGATGATAAACACCATAGCTGAAGTTGGCATGGTTGTTGGACCGTGATCGGCAAATGGCCGATTAATTTTTTTAATTTTATCGATTTATCCAAGATTACAATTGTTGACCTAAAAATAGCTTGGTAAAAGCCTCTATTTACCCTGAGTTAGAATTTTTAATTAAATGAAGACATTTATGAAAAAATTTACTTGTTAGTCAATATACCATGAATCAATATTTCTTTTTTATAGGTTATTCAAGACCTTCTGGCACAAGTCAATTTATTTGTTCCTGTATTCATGACACAGGCTTGTATATTAAAATATTGACAAGACAAACTCATTCAAAAGTCTTTAAATATTTTTCAGACAAATATTTACATGTACTGAATGTTCTAGTCCATATTATTATGATCAAAGTGAATAAACATGTTATTCACAGTTTTTCCACAAGTACAGAATATTGTTAAAGTGTCAGAAAGTCAGAAATCACCCTGCTCAGCTATAAGTTTATACAATAGGGCTTTGTTATCTACAATCACATAATAACTTTCCATTTGTTTTCCAAACTCATGTCACTCTAGAATATCAGCTTTGAGATTAACATCAGCTCGTCGCGATATCCAGATATATTGAATTTGAAAATGAGAAAATATATTGGAGATTGTTTATGACAGACCAGCCTCATTGCCGCATTCATTATTCGACAACAAAACACATAGTCTGTTATATTAGTCATTAACATTTATATTTTTGTATATTTAGACCATTCTCCTTTATTGGAACAGTGGCGCAGTGTGCTCGCAGATAAATATAAAACAAATCAAATATTCAACAAGTTTAAGTTTCCCAGTATGATGGTTATAACCATACAAGGAGCTGTTATATAAGTTTCTACTATTTTAATCATTGAATGCGCTCATTACCGATAAAACGGAACGGAGCATACCAAACGCTTTCACGATGAGATGAAGCGCTTCTTACTATGAGCATACATGTATGCGTCATGTCATTGTTTGTAATGTTCTTCAGCCGAACAAGAAAGGGGTACCTGGAAAGCGTATCTCTATTTTTCAATAGGCTTTGTCAGTAGTCGCTAGCTGCAAGATTCATTCATTTGCCATTGTCCACACAAACATCCACTTTGACACACACTAGACAACTTGTATTTTTACTAATTGGTTGGTTGGTTGATTGATTGATTGAATTCTTATCACCAAGTGATTTGCGATAACGCTGATTATGTTCAAGTGCGTCGAGTCAATGGATAACTTTAGGTGACGTACTTCCATATATGATCTCGACGCCTGTAAAAAAACGGATTTTCTAAACGCATCACGAAATAGTTAACACATTTCTCGTATCGCAATTCCACTACACGAAACGTGTCTACGCTTGTTCATCAATTGATTTGACACAAAAGTGATATGACATTTACAATGCAGGAGACGCCTGCTTGACATTTAAAACATACTCGCTATAATACATGAATCAGGTATAGCGTACATTCATCTTCCATAAGGTTGTCCCTGTAATATATGTACTCGACGGTCTTGTTAAATGCACGTACATCACTTGGCGTAAATGCTTTAGGAGACGAGTGATGGATTCTCCCGATGTCGCTGCTAGACATGGCGTATCCTAGTATCCTAGACTATATTTGTAACATACAAATCAATCTGTCATTTACTTGTAATTTTAAATACAATATATTCATTTCCACGTGGAATTTGGTGCAATATGACTCAAATATTAATTATTAACTATTTAATGAATGTAATTGTCAACTGTTATGTATAAATTGATATATTGTAATTAAACGTAATTCACGGATTAGTTTGTATGTTACATATATTCCATGGGGTATACTAGGACACGCTATGTCTAGCAGTGGCACGTATCTAAGACATGTTGATAGGGAAAATGTAATATTATTACGTAGTTCTTTTCAAACGCCGGTATCTATAGCAAAACTCACATAAGTTACGTGATTTTCATTTAGAATCCCACATTTCCTTGTTTCCAGAGAAACGCATGTTTCTATATACCAGGTGGACAAACTGAGTGAATGAAAGCATACGGTTGTCGTATTAACTAGGTAAAAATACATACGCACCAAAGTCAAGTCAAATATTCCAATACAATAGATTGACTGATTAATTTTATTTATACTGTGATAATGTGAGTTTTAGTTGACCAAAATAATTCAACTTGACCGTGATTACTGATTTTCATCACCACACATAGTCCTGGGTTAAGTGATGCATTGGAGGTTCTCTATTCTATGTCCCTATATTAAAGTAGAACTTCTAACCGTTGCCATGGTTATTGAATACAATTTATTCAATTGCGGATTCGCATTCGGAAACGTGGTTCAGCGAAAAAAATGCTAGTAGTCCATGCAGACATTATTTTATTGTGTCCGTCACGTGTTTTTAGTCACACGCAAATGTCACGCCTGAATTCTTCAAACATTTATCGTGCACGAAATATTGATAAACTAGTTTATGCTACAGTTTGCTACAAATTCATTCACGCGCACAACTTTATTTGAATTTTAACCACCATATTAATTTACATATAATACCATATTACGTAAATATGGGCAGATATGTCGGGTATCGCAGGTTGTAACACTTTAAATCGTTTTTTTTTTCAAGGCACAAATAGCTTTTCCTTTTGTAGCGTGCATCATCCGTGGCTATAAAATTTAATCAGCATTGCAACAATTGTACGGAAACAGCGAGCACGGCAACCTCATTCTTGTCAATATTGTCACGTTCGCGCTTCCACTGTTAGCTTCATTTCTCCCTCAAATGAAGCCATTAAATGATTCTGAAATTTCCGCTTTACTTCAATTCATTTTGCAGCTACAAAGGGTGTAATTATAGCTTATCGTCTGCGTTGTCATAATTGTAAGAAGTGCGACGCGCCATGTTGAAAAGCTATTGGGTTTACGGAATAGCTGTCTGTGAATAACCCATATTCACGTTTCACGCCGACTACGCTGTAGATTATCGTGGATTCGGCACGACATTAAACACTCAGTACATAACATGAGTGATCATAAAGTACAATTCGCAGTAAATGGACCAGTGAAATGATGTCAAAGTACTTTCTCAGACAAGTGTACTTAAATTATTCGAAAGACTTCAAAATCAAATTTAAATTCGATTTTGGAGTATACATCAGATTAAAACTAATTCATAACGTGTTACATTTGATAATTTCAGCAATCATCATGTGTATTCCTTCGAGGTCAATGGACAGTGCAGATCAAGAGAACGTCATGTTAGCTGCTAAAGAACTTGGCATGACAGATGGATTGTATGCATTTTTCTCTATCGACACACTCTCCAGTGCTCCGACGGACGGCGATTATTGGTTCGAAGAAAGAGACGACTCTGATACACTGCGCGAAGCGTACGAGGCGTTGTTTATTTTAACCGTTCAGCCAGTCAGCACCCTGTCCTACAACCTAGTGTTACAGCAGTATTTGGAGCGAATCGATTCATCGCCTTTCAAAGAAACTCTGCAAGGTTACAAGGTGAGCGTGGTATAATTTTACCGCTAGAACAATTCGTACTCATTTTCAGAGATCAGATCATTTTTTCAAAATTAAAGGAAATCACTCAGATAAACATGGCTCCTACCAGGGTGTGACCGGACTCCACACAAAGAAGTTCGCTGATTCTGTTCTAAACTTTTTGGATTTCGACATGCCCATGATGTATCCTTGGAAGGGAAAGATGTAAAATAATAAGGTTATTACGAGGATACCTGAAAGTATGCACTCAGACAGTACGCCGTCGCATCGACCTCCGCTGTGCGTCGATCGATACTTCCGCTGTATTGTCCTTGTGCGTACTTTGAGTTATCTTCGTAATAACCTCATAGTATATGGATTTCAACAAATTACAATGAACATATAACATTATACATGGGGAAAAAGTACATTTACGCACATGCATAGAACAACGTTTACAGTAGTTTACAACAATTAATGTGCAAAAGAATGATATATGGCCATCAAGGTGTTTGCAAAACCATGAGAACAATACATTCTCACCATTCTCGCGGCGGAATTTTGTTTCGGCAATGAGATTGACAGCGCGTTCGGGTAAACTGTTTTTGAAAGTGGCTAGTTTACGCAAAATTCTCACAATCCTTCCCGATATTGAAGAATCCTACCTGTCCGGTCATTGTTCACCTGGTGGGTTCCACGTTATATATTTTTGATATTGCCGTATTTTGGTATTAACGGTTGATTGCGCAACATTTCATAATATAATGTGAAACGAGTTGAATTAACGGATGTTTTGTAGTAAACCAAACACTGACATTGTCCTCTGCCGGAAATTAATTACTTGTCGTGTGTAATTTTATTCCTAGTTGAAACGTGTTGGTCAATAGCCACACATTACCTTAGCCGGTCTAAAGAGGGCGTAACATGTAACTTGAGCAGCAATGCTGATTTACTCAAATAATAACTCGTGTAACATCAATACGTAATATTTATGCACATAACCCCTTTATACTCTAGTACTACACATTACGAAATAGTACTATCGATAGAAGATTTATACCGCGAATATATTTCGTTATCACTATCCAATACTCATTAGTGTAATAGTTGGTACTTTGTAAATGGTTATGCTATATCAATCAATATCATTTATTCCAAGAAAACAAACTTTTTATACAAGTTCAATAATAATAATAATAATAATAATAATACACATGACTACAATCATAATATATGCTGTATGAAGTACGATTTGTAATTTGCCCCTCAGACACTCGAGTAATACTACGGCCAATATTGAATGTTCAAACACAGAACGTGTTTATGTTTATGTTAATTAGTCTCTAACCGATGGTAGCCCGCGAAATCTCTGGCTGGCTGTGGCCGCGGATGTTCTTTTTATTGAATGAACATATTCTGTTTTATAAATAAAACTCTAATCATATTGTATGGTGAAAATGATATATGGTTAATCATATATCCGCATATTTATTGTTAAAATGAGGAATTCACGCTTAGTTAGCTATAATAAATCGACTGATCAGATATATGATAGAACGTGTGGTTATAAGGCAGCAATTGACAAGATATCTTATATAAATGTAGACTACATTCTCGTTTCTGCTGCATACTATAACGCAAATTATGCTTGATTGGTTATTTGTTTTATCTCTTTGAAATGCTGAGTATACTGACACGGAAGCAGAAAAATGACACGGTCAGCGATCTATGTGCCGGTATCCCAAGAGATAATATAATATACTAAGTGTCTTGTGCACTCCGATGAAATTACTGTACTGAAACATTCAATTTTCAACTCATCTATTTTCTCTCTTTGATGCTATCCGATGGTTACACCCATTTATCTATTTTCAATTCAATAAGTTATATTTGTATGTTCGGCTCGCTGGATTATCACTCGATGGTATAACCTGGTATTGAGAATTCAATTGCAAGAATATTTAACATAGAATGATGCCAATGTTGTTTCTACTGTGTTTTGTAAAACATGTCTCCAAGTCTTCACAATTGGGCAGTGACTACAAAACCTCCATGAGCATTTCGAGTACTTTCGAAAATATGCGTTGGCAGCTTCAATAATTGAAAACTTCACAATGTGGTTTCATCAAAGAAGAAAACAAACTAACAAGAATAAAAAAACACGAGTGATCGAATAAGTTACCAGACATTTTCTTGAATTACGGCATTCGACTATACGCAACTAAAGAAACTGAAAAATTGTTGGATCGGTGGTCCCGCAGGTTTTATGTCTAGGAAACCCTGCAGACTCGTCGGTATTATATCAAAGACAGTGTAATCCTTGCTTAGTCGTCAGCAATTTCATACCCAATTACCCAGACAGCGTGTAATCAATGAATTCAATCAAGCCTAACACAGTTTTCAACACGAAGCTGTTTGCAATCTGTAATGCCAATTTCCAAGTCATGTTCATGAAATGTACAGTGATCTATGAGTGTACACCCGTGTTATATTTTGATGCCGTAAACGGATTAGAGGCGATAATGCGCTCCCCATCCAGTGATTTAACAACACATTTGAATATGTACAGAAGTCAATAATATACAGATAGTATAGGCCGTTTACATGTAAGGTCACCGACACATAGAACATATGTGTTATTACAGAGACTGGCAAGCTAGACAATGTTCGCACATGTATTTTGTACTTTTCCTTTCAGGTATCCACCCAGTTTGGACAAGTTTACGATGCAATTTACGTTCTTGCCTATGCAATAAATAGAACATTAACAGCACATGGCAATCTGGAGACAATCAACGGTTTGGAAATTTCGAATTTCATGAAAAATCTGAATTTTGAAGGTTTGTCTGGTAACGTCAATCTGGACGAAAATGGCGATAGAACAATGTGCTACATTCTTCTCGACTACGATAAAGAACATGGTGCGTTCCAGGAAGTATTGAGAGTCAACTACTCCTCCGATGACGTCTATCAGGTCACAGCTGTCAGTGGCGTTAGTATCAACTGGCCTAATGATGTGGTGTTGTCGCCTGACGCTGACTGCATGTTCATATTCGAAGGATGTGACACCGATGATGTTGGTGGGTATATACTTATTATGAATAATTATAGTCTATTCGCATTCGTACATATTAATGTACGAAAGCGCATTTGAAATATTATATATATAATATTTGGAAAATAACAGAATTTATTCAGATCGATGGCTATTAATTCTTTTACAGAAACCTATTGGGTATTTTTATATGCTATTTTCCCATATTATATATTAAATCACTAAGTTTTCCCTTTCTTAATTGTCGGTCAAAGTATTTTTATATGTTGTATTCCAGGTTCTATTTACATCATCGCTATCGGTGTATCCGCTGTATTATTCGCGTGTTTATCAATAGGATTCTACCACGTTGTAAGGTAGGTGCCCAAATGTTACGTCACTGTGATTGAGATATTACCGAGAGTTGTACATATATGTAATAATCTTTCATTTTGAGATTTAATGGCAGTTGATGCACTTTTGTATTTTTGTGAAATGAGTTACTTTGTTGACGTTTTCCCATTATCGTTTCTTTCCACAGGCGATGGTCTTTAAAACACGAAATGGTAAAAGGACCGAACAAAATATTATTGTCCCTAGGCGATCTCCAGTTCGAATCTCCTAATAAGATTTTGTCTGGAAGCCGAAAGGTAAAAAATCGCAGTGTCTATGGATTCATGATAAATACGTGCCTTTTACAGAAAACAGTGTGTGGGTCATTTACCTGTTGTGCTTTATAATTGCCTGAAACGAGAGCTTTACAGTAACTGCGTATGAACCATAGATATGAGCACGCGTGGCAGAGAATTCCATCTACTTCGATATGTAAGGGCTAGCGTGACAATCGATTCTAAGCAATACGATGATCATAATAACAAGTATACTTGCAATAATAAAGCATACGTTACTCAAACAAATTCCGTGCATATACGAACTTATAACGCATATAAGCCGTGACAGCTATATATGTTCTCGTTCAATGGTGCATAAGTACACTCGACCGTTCTGATCTGCTTTTTACAGTTGCTAGATCCCGATAAAGAATCTAAACTGAACGGAAGTAAAGCGCTCAGTCCATCACCTGCACCGACGTCACATGTATCACCAGAACCGCGCATGTCTAGAAGTAGTAACATTTGTATCGACATGAGTGACCTCGCCCGGTACAATGTAAGTATAATGTTATTACAAACATATCGTATGCACTTGCATTACCAGTTCACATAGAAATACAGTAAAACTGAGTTCATGAAGCTCGTTATTGAAAAGGCGATAGCTGCTACTTTTTCAATATACTTTCATATTTGTAAAGAGATATTATTACCTAGGATACCGTGGTTACTTAGTAACTATTACGTGATGACAAGGCAATGATGATATGAGTTTTAGTTTACAACAAAATATACGACTATATTAAAACGGTGTCAACTGATGAACCATACCATACTACGAACTAGATAAAGTTGACCTACTTTCGATACACGGCGTTACAGGGTAATTTAAGGGTCTTATTACTAATAATACCTCATATGACGGAATTACGACGGGACAAACAAGGAGCGTCAGTAACAGCAACAACAACAATCAGTACTACAAAAACGGTAGCGACAATGACAGCAACATCAACACTGTGTTTATATCAAAAAACTGAAATTCAGTATGTATTTCCCATAGGGAGAGTTTGTACGAGTAAAGAAATTAACAAGCAAATATTTCGATATCAAGAACTCCACGATACGTATCTTAAGACAGGTAAGCGATCCATTTCAGTATGCGCACAATTTGTTTACGGGATTGGGAGTATGTGCAATTTGTTAAGCAGTGTCAGGGTGCCTATAAACGTAACATTGAGCGACGACTTTAGAAAACTTGTTGACGTAACCAAACATTCCAAATCGTGTTAATATATTTTACGTATGTAAATATGCCCAATTCTAATGTAGGGTTTAATTTCTTGCAGATTCGGGATCTTCGGCATGAAAACATCAACCCATTCCAAGGCTGCTACAAAGAACCTCAGAATACTGCATTGGTGACAGAATATTGCAATAAAGGGAGTCTCGAAGATGTCATCAACAGTGAAAATATCAAATTAGACTGGATGTTCAAATCGTCATTATTGTTAGATTTAGTCTCAGTACGTCAACATGATATTTTCTTTCTTTTCTGGGTTCACTTACCTGACGATATTCTTACGTTATACAATGTGGATAGAATGTATATGGAGGTGTATTTGCTTTATCGTATTCAGTAAGTTCACATCGCATCACAACACACTGCACTATGTACATCGTATATTATGTTGCATATTGAAGATACACGCTGCTTGCAAAAACAGCAATTGACACAAATCATCAATTATGGATACTAATAACGTTGTTGATAATGTCTCCGTGAGAACGTTTTATTAGAAACGTTTTTTCCATGTTACCGATATGTATGCAAGAGCACATTTGAAGATAAGGTTACAGTGAAGCAAATGTTACCTACTATGATACATATGAGTTATGACACCATCACTACAGATATGCTTCGTTTAATAATTTTCCCAATACTACAGGGGATGAAATACCTTCATAACAGTCCAATAAAGCTACACGGGCGTCTGAATTCTCGTAATTGTGTGATTGATAGTCGATGGGTTTTAAAAATAACGGACTATGGTTTACCTGCACTCATTGAAACACAGACTAACTACCCAGAGGAACAACAACGTACACCGGAAGGTAAGTCGTACACCAAACTTATATATTCGACAAAAGCAATAAATATAATGCCCAATAGTAGACTTGTGAACTGTTTTAACGACTAGGATGAGTCGTAAAAAGCAGATGGTATGTTCATCAACGTTAATAGTAAACACGTCTTCGCATATTGTTCCATTTTTGGCGGTTTTCACTTCGTGCTTAAATCATGTTAAATTATATACCGTGCGCTAATGCCTTATCCAAACTATACATTGACGTAGTGGCGTCTAATTAAAGGAACAAAAAAATCAAATGTATTTGTTCGACCGCGAATAGATATAAATGACATAAAATGAAAGAACATCCCGTCATTTAGATTCTTAGCTTTGTCAACTCTGTATCTACGTTTCCATGTTCGTATTACAGAATCCCGTACGCTTATGAAGCCTTTTTTATTTATAATAATTTTATGCAGATTCGTTCATATTCTACATGTCCGAGACGCAGGCATAGTAAAATATCTGGTAATAATGATTAGTTGCATTTTCCATTGTATATTACAGCCAACAAGCCATTTTTACAATTTGTAGAAATATAACTGTCTTGGTTGTGCCATTCATCGTACACATTTTTTTAATTAAACGTATATCAATTTATATGGGAAGGCATAGACTCTATCTTAGGATTGCGTAACTCGCTTTAAAATTCGTACAGTAATTGGCGAAAATTTTGAAGCTATTGCTTCTAATTGAAAGTTACTTTATTGTATATGTTGGTCATTGTATATATTAGTTTATTTGAATCATAACAAACTAATCAGGGGTCTGAATCTGGATATACAGCGCTGAAAAAAATTATGATAGAATATGATAGAATATTTAAAAACAGAAATAGTCTCGGAATCACATCAATTGGTTTTATTTTTATTTTGTTTTTGTTTATTTCAGATCTATTATGGTCTGCTCCTGAAATGTTACGAGACCCTGTTTTAAGAAAAAAAGGGACACCAAAGGCTGATGTATATAGTTTCGCTATAATTGTATCTGAGCTACTAACTAGGGATCCGCCATTTGCTATGTTAAGTTTGACGCCAAAAGGTAAGCGACCAATCCTATATTATATTCAAGTAGATGGAAAAACGTAGCATACTAGCTTCTTCAATTTTTAGTTGAAAATAGTCTTCATTATTTGAATCTAGGTCTTCTGATTTCACGTTACGTGAGAGAATATCGCGCATGGAAATTATAAAATCAATGCTCCAAACAACATACATGTGTGGTTTTAATCATTTATTTTATGTTATTTTAGAAATCATTGCTAAAGTAAAAAAACCACCACCGTTATGTCGCCCGTCCGTATCACAGAACGATGCCCCGCGGGAAGTCATTGAGATTATGAAACAGTGCTGGGCGGAGTCACCTGACATGAGACCAGACTTTAACATGATTTATCAGCTTTTCAAGAAACTGAATCAAGGAAGGTTAGTGTATGCTCTCTGTTCAGTTGATTAAGACGGACAAATGTCATAAACTGGAAACATACCAACGTAAGTTAGAACCTATGTGTTTATTGTTGTTGCTTTATTGTAGGAAAACTAATATTGTGGACTCCATGTTCAAAATGTTGGAGAAATACTCCAATCACCTTGAAGATCTTATACGAGATAGAACAAAAGAATTAGCAGAAGAGAAGAAGAAGACTGACAAGCTATTGTATAGAATGATGCCAGCGTAAGTAACTATGCATGTCCAATCATAAATGGCGAACGACAGCGCTTATAAACTGTATATTACAGCGCCACCACGTCATACAAATTTACACTGTGACAGCAAATAGGAATTCACGTTATCATGCCATTCGCCAAAAGAATGTTCTCATCACCTGGTAAACATGTTAAATGTTATTGAAACCGGTATTATTGTGAAATGATAATATTTCTACATATCCACCCCCTTGTCTTTACAGAACCGTGGCGGAGAGTCTGAAGCTAGGGCGACCGATAGAAGCCGAAACATTCTCAGAAGTGACGATATTTTTCTCGGACATAGTCGGATTCACGTCGATCTCGGCGATGAGTACGCCCTTGCAAGTGGTGGACTTTCTAAACGATTTGTACACTATGTTTGACGATATATTAAGCAACTATGATTGTTATAAGGTAAGAACTGGTAACATCGTTGTTGTTAATTTGATAATAACAAATCGTTACTGGCAAACGGTGTTATTCGTTATTTGTTAATTGTGTGTAATGAGTGTCAATTCCACAATGTACGGGAAAGACATGGTTATGGAGTGCTACTTGAGTATGTTTTGTAATCATTTTCAGTGCATGTTATTTTGTTCACCATACTCACTATTGTGTAATTATTCTCCGACACAGGTAGAAACTATCGGTGACGCATATATGGTAGTTAGCGGGCTCCCGATACGCAATGGAAACAGGCACGCTGGTGAGATATCTACCTTGGCCTTGGACTTACTGCACGCTGCTGGCTTCAAATTCAAAATCAGACACATGCCGGAAAAACCTTTGAAACTTAGAATTGGACTTCACACGGGTGAGTGTATATAAAGTCATTTGTTATGTTCATATACCATACCAATATTGTTTCATCTATGTAGTGATTAACTAGATGGAAATGCCAACATGCGTCTTCAATATCCATATCAATTCTCGGAGCCATAATTTATGGTTGCAACTTATGGTTGCGTAGTTATGACAGGAAATATGTTTGATCCTTCGACCTTAACATCTAACCAGATCTTGTGGGTCACAAGGTTAACACGTATTTACAGTTTGACAGCATTGGCTAGTTTCCCATTGCGTTATATTTCGAAAATAAAACAACACATACTGTGAAATTGACCTTCGAACCTTTTTCCTGAAAAATAACTTGGATTAGCAGGTTATATGTATGTTGAATTTGAAGTAGATAGCTAGCTTTTCCTTTTGAATTTTATTGCAAGCATTTACACACATAGACTATTATCTTGACCTTATACCATTTGTCCATACGATGCGACCTGCTATTGCGAGTCACATGTGTTTAAAGTTTGGTAGAACCAACTTTTTCTTTGTAAGAAAGCATTAGTGTCGAGCTTAAAGGCGTTAGCTGTTCCCTTCTTGTAACCTTAACATTCAGTGCTAAAATTGTAACTACGTTTTTCGGGTCACAGGGGGGGGGGCATGTTTGTCAAGTTTGGATACGCTAGCTAATGTTGAGTTGTATTGCGAACACTCACACATGCACACGCACCACTGAACGTCCTTCCTGTATCAGCTGCATGCTATTTTAGGGCAGGCGCAGGTAATTACGGAGCGATCCGTTTGACATAACTGTGCGTGTTCAATAACTATAAGTATCCGTGTGTTTCCTCTGTTCAATAAAACCAGGTCCCTGTGTGGCAGGAGTGGTGGGGTTAACAATGCCGAGGTACTGCCTGTTTGGTGACACGGTAAACACAGCCTCACGAATGGAATCAACTGGGCAAGGTAGGCTGATAAATTTGAAATGAATGTTATTCGCATTCTGAATATCGTGACTTCGAAATTGATATGACTGACCAATGTAAACCGTCTCCCTTCCTCATCGACTTACAAGTGTTTACAGTTAAACTGTGTCTTTAAGTGTGTTTGCTTATTTCCTTCGAGGTGGACAGTCAGTCACTAATCATTGATAGAGCTGATAATGTTATAATTCACGATATTTCTACCTATATTGCAGCTTGCCGGATACACATCAGTGAATCTGTATCGAAAAAATTAGATGAACTTGGGGCGTATTACACTGAGCCCCGAGGTGAAGTTGTGTTAAAGGTACAATTCCATCACGTATACTGACGTGAACTTTATTTGATAGCTTACATATAAAAAAAATTATATCTTATAATCTCACGACCCCGTGAGTTTGGTTCACTTCCCTTGACTAACGTCCCCATTTTATTGTCAGGGTAAAGGTGTAGCGAGTACACATTGGTTGGTGGGTAAACAGGGATTTGAAAAACCTTTGCCGGAATACCGGCTATATCAAGACGATAACACGTAAGTATAAGCGAACAGATGTAATTATCGCTGTTTTGCGTCACACCAGGTGGGTAGCATCGAACACTACGGGTATGAAACATCAAAATAGCCATACGAAAGTGTCGGCATGAAAATTTCCCGAAGTCCAATAGGTCACGCATGAGTCGATTTACCTCTTTGTGCTGGCGTTTATCTACTAATGGTAAATTGAGTCATCAAGTGCTAATTTCGTCTCATTGATGAACCATGAGGCAAACAGCCTAAATGTTCAATATGTTCATTAAAACGTGCAATATAATAAGTTGACCTTTCCTATTTAATGGGCACAATGTATGACGCAGTTTTTTTAAAAGATCAGGTGAAGATGCATTACTATCCCAGGCGAATCGACACGATGGTATGTTCCTCATTCTAAGCATGATTGACGAGGATGAGAATAAGTTATATAATCCGATTTACGTATTTGTGTGTTGATAATATTAGCACGGCGTAATGAGCATGGAAATGGACATTCACGCATGCGCTGTAAAATCAATTTTATACATAAGTTATAAGTTTTATTCATAAATATTACAATCTCTTGTATGTTTGGAAAGCGATTCATGTGAGTGTGCTGGAATGTAACCAAAAAAAATACACCCACGCTTTTTATCTTGAACTTTTATAACACCCACAGGCTGCTACTTGACCTACTACTAACCCTGTTTTTAACAATGGCGTTAGACTTGCGTACAGTCTCTTGTTTATTTTTGGTGTTTTTTACCTTTGTAGACGCCCTCTCACGACATCGGTAATGATTGTCACAGGTTCAGTGCGTGATGCAATGATTGACAGGATAATTTATTAGAAACCGCAAGCTTGCATTTCACATTATTCTTTGAGACTTGTTATGATGGCATTGCAAGTCTACTAGGATACTGGGCTACGAGAATACGAAGATGTCGACGAAGCGTCATGTTTATTTCGCGGTAACCCGGATTTCGCCATTTATTCACTCCAATATTTTATTTTATTGAAAAAACATCAAAAAATAAACAAGAGACTGTGTGTAAGTCTACAATTGCATAGACGCTCGAAGGCATTCGGCCTCTTGATGTTTTACCAAAATAACTTTGCATGGATAGAAAACCCAAAACATTCAATGTCTAGTAGATCTTACATTCCTTTTCTAACACTGTTTTATTAACAATGACACCCATCTAACATATTGCTACTAACTAACACTCGATGTGTTTTGGCAATTTTTTTTTTTGCAATTGAATTTTTTTACTTACAGATTCTGACCACGCCCTCTAGTGACTAACAATCACAAACAGGAGCAACTTTTTGTCTTCCTATTTTTTGGAGATTTTTTTCTCCTTGGCACGATTTTTCATGTGTCAATCAAGAGTACACATATAACCAATCTGTGTGTGCTGTGGGATGAGTCATGGTTACCCAGTGGCTGAGAATGTGCTTTATGTTAATGATTGTTTCGCGTTACAGAGGATGTCAAAAGTAAGTAATATTTATCAAGCATGCCGTGTGAGTTAATAGCTGTCCAGGGCTTTAGAAAAAAATATACAGATCTGCGTTATAGTCGACATAAACACATTTTTGCTCTCTTTACGTTTTCGTTTGTGTTCGTAAAAAGAATTACTGGGAAATTATTTGAATTACGTCTTAGTCACATTGATAATCGTCAGTCGTCTTTTCAAGGTCCTATTATGGTGCAGTGCGCACGGGAAGGCGCGCTGACTCGTGCATTGTAGAGGGCGATAGAACACTTTTGGAGTCACTTTTCAAAATCGCCTCATAATGACAGAATCGTGGACTATAATGAATATAATAATTCACCGGTACATGATAAACAGTAAAAGTTTGGCTAATTACCCCCCCCCCCCCCACACACAGGGCACCGATCGTGACTCAATGAGGCGGTGCGTTCTCTCTATGGCCTATTCAGAATGCTATTTGGCATATTCAAGCGAGCACATTAAAGGGCGGCAGTCGTCGTGCGCGTCCTGTTCGATATGGAACTCATAGCGACGTATACAACGCGTGTAAAATACATTGTTCATTTACATGAAATTCGAACACGCGCCGCGCGACGACCACCGCGCTTTAATATGATCGGTCATCTCTGATCAAACTATTTGTCAACAGACAAATTTGATTTCATTTTATTTTTCAATGAAGGAAGTCAATCAATTCCACCAGATTCATTTAATTGCGTCATAGAAGTCTCTAATCAGAAACATGAATTGTGATAATAAGCATTAGTCTGACCATGTGAATACTATAGTAAAAAACTGATGAAAATATCTTACGTCATTTGTACTCCTAATGATGTAAGATGTTCTCATCGGATACATAGCACGTCATACGTCTTGCAAAGTGCATATTATGGTATATACACTAGTGTAATTAATTCCTTCACGTATATGCTGGTCGTAGGAATTTCTGTTATGGACTATGACAAATCTCATTTAGATATTCCACTGGATCATATTGAAAATATATAATTCAAAAAATAACCCTCCAATTCCATAACTGATTGTGTTCATTGCCATTCATAGAAGTATACCAGTGCCGTCACTGCCATCAACGTCAACAAGTCATGGTACCTCTCAGGTAAGCATACGAAGCAGCGTGACTATAGAGGGCGAAACACGAGAAGAAACGAGCTCCAGACCAAGTGAACTTGTCTCAACGTCGACTCTATTAGTACCATCGGCGACAAAAGCAAAGACGCGTAAACGATCTGTGGTCTCCAGCTTCGCGAACATGATGACTAGAACTTTTGGAATGGCAGCTGCACAAATTATGCGATCCAATTCACCCAAGCATAGAAATTCCACGTCGTGTGCTCCCATGGCTGCTGTGCCAGTCTCCGATGGATTAATGGAATCGAACCAGAATTCAGAAATCGTGCAATCTGTCACTGTGAGTGGTTCGAAAAAGAAAAGGTCGCTAGAAAACAAAATAACACCTAGCAGGTCTCAATCTATGACGGTTAACAACATATCATGTATTAGTGAGCAACCCACGAAAGTAAGCTGTGTATCCCCTGACATTGGGCCCAAAATATTATCAGGCAACATATCATCCGATAGTAGCAGTGAGCCTCCATCGGCCGAGAGAATACCTTCACCTGACAGATCGCCACCAACGATTGTGCGCATAGTTCAAGACTATGGTTCTAATTCGAGTTCGGAGACACACGTTTTACCATGTGATGCAATGCTAGGAACTGTAGAAATGAGTCAA
Organism: Saccoglossus kowalevskii; assembly: GCF_978046115.1. Lineage (NCBI taxonomy): Eukaryota > Metazoa > Hemichordata > Enteropneusta > Harrimaniidae > Saccoglossus > Saccoglossus kowalevskii. Next base: position 27,992,080 of record NC_140641.1, read on the forward strand.
GCCATTACCAAACCAAACGGTCTACACAGTCTTCAAGTTGACAACCCACCACTGGCGTTGGCATCGGCGAAAAAACAGAGCAACGACAGCGGAGCTTATTTCGATAGTCCTCCTCCGTCGCCATTGGAATCAACTGAAGTGGAGGAAGAACCCATCGCAGAAGAGAGAAAACATTCAGAAATTATTAACTTATTGGACAAACACGATCTTGAGAAAGGTGTCATACTGTCACCAAAAGTGAAGATGCGAAAGATTAATTTCGCCCAAGAACGTCTTCACGGAAAAGACGTTGACAGTTCACTAAAACACCCACGAGGGGAGCAGGGATCTCAGAGAATGAACAATGACAACAAACCAACGCACACACAGAGCAAGCCCACGGTTTCGAGCAATATCTCCTCATTCGGTGTGAACAAAAAACGAGAACACTGTAACGCTTCTATTGCCGAGAAAGGACGGCGGAAACCACGCACACAAAAAGTGTACGGACATAGAGTAATTCCCCTTGAGAAAAGAAAACGAGCACTTAAATCTTGAGAAAGATCGGAATCTTCTGTTGTTTTCTCACAGTAGTGCAATGTTTCGTAAATTCGGCAATACATTTGGCAAACAGCGTGCGTAGTGTTATTTTACTTAATGGTAATCAATTTATTTTGGCAGAAAAAAAGTTATTATTATAAGAATTTCACTTACTAAATGTATCACAAATTTATTATTTATACTACTTCTTTATAATTTATGTTGAAAACAACAAGTTTAGTATAACTTGCATTTCGTAATGACTTTTTAACGACGGAGTACAACCATATCATGTTTTGTTTGATGTTTAGCGAGTCACAACCCAGTTGTTAAATATTCGTCGAGCAAATTTCTTTTACGCGTTAAACGCTGATTAACAATGATGAATATTTATGAATACCGCATAGAGCCACACTACGTGCACATTACATTTACATTGACAATGCGTTATTTCGGACATGTACTGACATATAACCTCATACATATGTATGCGGTAATTTATTGATCAGTGTTAACATCGAACAAATAAATTATGCTAAGTGTTTTGTTTGCATTGCCGTGATACATTCACACTAACAACCATTTGACGCAACAAACAGTTTGGATTTGATGAATGAAAATTTTTCTAAAGTTAACACCGTCGCATTTGGACAATTATTTGTCCCCAGACAGTTTGAATGTTGTAAGTGTTCTTGCGATGTGCAATAAGTCGATTTAATCTATACAATCTGTCCTGGCTAATCGTCAGCTAAACTGCCCCTGTACATGAATAAAGCAGACACGGGAATGGTAATTTCATTTACAATATTGTAATATCAATAAAAAGTGCAATTATTTCTTTGGAATTTTTAATGACAAGTTTTACCTTGAAATGTATTGTTGTGTTTACCAGCAATAGCTTTTTATCTTTATTATTAAACTGGGCGACGACATCTTGAACAAATTGAATGTCGCTCGCTGCTTTTAAACAATGATCATGATGAAGTAATCGAAAGTACGACTTTTGACAAAAAATAATAAAAATATTCACTAAGCATAACGTACGGGACTTGTATATTCATTTACAGTGAGATGATATCCACGAAAAGTGCAATTATTTATTTAAAAATATGTAAATGGAAAACTATACTTTGATATATATTGTTATTTTAGATAATAAACTTAATGAAATGTGTTTTACAATCTCATTTGTATTCGTATTACGAGGTATGTAAGGTGGATGGATCCGTGGTACATCGTGGCCATTCCAGGATGTAAACTCATTCTTACAATTAAATAAATACAACATTAGTATATTAAGCCCATTTTATATGATATTTCAATCGTGTGCATGCGATGCAAAACTTAATATATTGCCAAATATTTTGATTTCAATTATTTCCATGGGATAACAAATTTAGTATTTTTTGGAAAATTTTTAATTCACTATCAGTATCAGTGTGTTTAAATTTCCGCGAATTAACATTATGGCATTTTACGTCTGTCAAATAACGGCCAAATAAATACGTGGAATCATTAATTACTAAAGACTTAGCGTAGAATTGGAAATTACTCCAAATAAACAAATGTCCAATTCGGGAACAGGATAATAGTATATTTGGTTATTGATGAAATAGTAGGGCGCCACCAGACGGTCTGGCTTAGCAAGTGCGTCGTGTTTCTCTCATGAAGTTGACGCTGATTGTGCACAAAGGAAGCCGCTCATCCCGCCATTGGATGGCGGCACATCGTGTATGTGGTGTTTACAAAGGATGAGGAGATGATCCATGGTAAATCGTGACCAATAATAAAATGATTGGTTGTCCAACTGTGGGCGTGTCTTTTATTTGTGTGCTAAATGTGCAACATCAAAGTCCCGCCATTTAGTTTTCATGGTTGTTCGACCATAGTCGTCTGCACCAGTATCGCGAGTTCTAAGTTTGGTTTACTATGTTGGTCGCTCGACACCATATTCACCGTCACCCTCTCGGCACCGACGCCCAACTCGGCGTCCTGGGGAGGAAATCTACTTGCCATGCCACCTCGATACCTCTTCCCGGAAACATGCTTTCCAATACGAGACTGATTTCCCTATAAGGTCGGCTATTTACTGCGGAAGTCAAGCAAGTGTTCAAAACGTAATAAAAAAGACGCCGCCACCGGTGCGCGTGGCCCAATTAATTGACTAGCTGTCAGCTAACTTGTCAAACGAAAACATCGACGCGCCAAACTGAAAAGGTTGACGCGCCAAAATAAAAAGGATAAACCTCGCCCACTGCTTCAAAACAACCTGTTCACGTGCGGTGTCAGACAAAATGAAGTATAGCAGAGATTTAAGGCCGTTTCAAACGCCAACCAGAGAAAATCAACTGGAATCATGGCTCCAAAATATTGACTCCGAACTTTTAAAGTATGTTTCTGCCTTACGAAGGGCTGGATATACCAGTTTTAATACGGGCAATTGCACGCTTAAGGTAGAGATGCAGTTTATTTGTGAATTTCAATCAAAAATAGTTTTTTATATAGATTTTTATCGAAAGAACATTCTGTGAAAATTTGACCAATGAATTCTTATTGGAACACCGTTAAAATTGCTGTTTATTTTCTGGTTAAAAATAAAAAAAACACTCACACGTGGCAATGTTTATGTCCAATTGCCTAATTTGCATGACCAAATAACAGCGGAAGACCTACAGGACTTTTTACCGGGAATCCCTACGGGACATAAAAGACTGTTACTTTACGAATCGTCCAAACTGCGTACCCCGATCAAAGTGTGTTTTGCTGAAGATGAAAATGAAGGTGTTTGCAAGCAAGTTACGTCGGATGTTTGCCTTGAATATGGAAATTTCGGGAACACCGCGAATCAAGCATCGACACGCGGTAAACGTAAAAATTCACCGATGAAAAAACGACCGCGTCACGACGAGCAGCAACACGATGACAGGGACCACGACTCGTGTCAGTTTAAATACTTAAGCCCGGTGGAAAAAATGACAATCGATAAAGAACTGGAAATCAGAGATCTTTCATTGACTGTGTCTAAACTTGAAAAAGAATTGAGCTGTTTGGGAGAGTCTTTTCGACCAATTTCTACACCGTCGGGAAACTTAGGGCCATCTTGTAGCAACTGCCACCAGCGATTGGGTCATAACGTTTTACATTGTCGGTATCCGAAGTGTGAAATTGCATCGTTCTGCAAGGACGTAAATCGTAATGAACATCGACGTGAGAAAAGAAAATTGAGTAACTTACGAAGTGAAATGAAAAAGTACAAAGACAAAATTAAAGAGAAACAACTTGAGGTGCAGAGATTAAAAGCATCGATCGCATCCAGTCAAACCACGTATGCTTCAAAAATAAGAGGTCGTTTAGTGCAAGACAGAAAAATATCTATCCGTTGACGGCACTGTAAACTGGCTAGAAGTGAATACTGATGCAAGGAAACTTGACACAATTCTACATGGTAACTTGCCCTCAGAATCTGACGATATACAGGAACTCATATCTGATTTCGATGCAAAATCACCACTTTGAAATGTGAAACAAAATAACAAAACTAAATCCAAGGTGGTCGATTTGTGGAAACTGAAAGGAGTTAATTGGCCAGGCGAACTACCGCACGAAACGGGTAATGCTGTGATATCAGGAAGTGAACATTACAATATTTCACCGGCGTCGGCCAGTGTAATCGGATACCAAAACAGTGAAAATTTTAGTTCTTCTGAAACAACACGATGACATTTTACTGAAACTGGGAATAGCAGAAAGTATGAAAACATATGAAGTTGAACAAGAAAAGACAGTACCGTTCAGTAAAGCAGAGTCTGACAGGGAACAACTACTCGACAACGTATTTGATGTACTGTCAAATATGCAACAGCAAATTTCAGTGATTGCCAAACAGTGCGCCAGTGATAGTGACCCACCCAACCAGAACGCCACAACGACAGCAACCAAACTGACAACGAAACATTCACCTCCACTGCCAGATGCAGAAAATGCGGTTAAAACAAACATTTATCGAAACAGAGTAGTTTCAGTGTCGACGCGTTATTATCATCGCCAACATCAGGGAGCAGTAAACAGTTAGATGAACACAAGGAAATATTTATCGGCATCCATCCATTCAATGTCCCGCCTAGGTATTATCCTAGTATGCCATATTATTTTGGTATACAACCGCCTCCAGATGTAACTGTTTACCCAGGCATGAACCAGGAAAGCGTGCCTCCTGTATATAATCCTCAGTTATTTGGAAATAATAGTGTAACAACTCATAGAACTGTGTCAGATAATTATCAAGTGTCGCACAACCAAAGTTGTATTCATGATGAGACGACGAGAATGACTATCGTCCCCCAATCTGATTAAAATCTGATGTAGTGTACGGGCTTTAATTATTTTGGCTATAAACTTATTTTAATTTTATCTTTTATTATATTTGTTATTAATGCCCTTTTATTTTATTATTTTACTTTGATTTTGTGATTTTTTTTTAATTCCGCCCTACCTACATCTGATCCGATGCCTATGTAACGAGATTTCAACGAGACCCACTATCGACTATTTTAGTCAACGAATCACAGACCTCCTTCTATAGCGCACATGATGACGTCACGGGGCAGAGTCAGGTAGCAAACAGACTCAAATAAAATGGCGGATTATACCGACGTTAGCAACCGAGAATGATACGGCTTTTCGGTAAGTTTATCATTGTCAAAAGCAACGAAAGTCATCTTGATATTAATATTGTGGCTCGAATGGTTCGACTTTAGATCGTTATTTTGCATAGTTATTTTGGGAGTGACGATTTTGTTTCAACCGGTTTGACCGAACACCAGTGTCTTTTTCCAGTCGCCTGCCCTGGAGGCGAGTGATATTTTGTTGACGATCGGGCCAAAATCGTCTACGGTATTGAAGCCGTAGCTGTAAATATTCATCAAATTGTATCAACGATTTGTACATTATACAATAACTCTTTATAATTGAGCTGATTTGGACTGGAATAAAATATGTTTTTTTATTTGGAACACATCGCAATTGATCAGGAAATATTATTTTGCTCCAATTTTCTGCGTCGATGCCGTGGGCCGGTGACCGTTATACAATTTAAAATCATTTTGCATTGTTTTCTATAGCTGTTTACAGTGTTCTAATCATTACGATTTACTTTTTTTTTTGCTTCCATTCTAGATAATTATGCTCAGTGATGTAAAATTGAAGAGATGACTGAATGAACGAACCTTTGCTGGCGAAGATGTATCTGGAAGTGTACACATTTTTGGAAGTGAAAAAAATATTCAATGTAATGACAAAAATTGTAAAATGCTGTGGAATTTATTTTGCAAATAATAATATACTAGCAATTTTCTATTAATGGTTTATTCAAGTGGGCAAAATATAATGTACAGAAAGATTGCCCGTATACACTGAAAAGTAAGCAACCGACAGCCTGTATAAAGGGCTGTGATTGGCTGTTACTTACGCGAGATTTGAACGGGACTTGCATAGGCGTCGGATCAGATGTAGGTAGGGCGGAATTAAAAAAATCAAAATCAAAGTAAAATAATAAAATAAAAGGGCATTAATAACAAAAGTAATAACAAATAAAATTAAAATAAGTTTATAGCTAAAATAACTAAAGCCCGTACACTACATCAGATTTTAATCAGATTGTATCGTCCCCTTTCAGCCTACAAATATTGACAACCATAGGAAATTTGTCAGTTCAAATACTGTAAATAAGGAAACTAAACAAGCGTCGGAAAACAGTACCACTACTGGCATTGAGTTGATAAGTGACAATAACCAACACACTGGGATACAAGATGATCCGGGAGATGAAACTAATAATTTATTAAAATTATATGAATCAGCTCGGATGTTAGGTGACTTGTGAATACTGACTATATTTTGTTTTCATGGTAAAATATAGTATCATTATGTTTATTATTTTTCAAATAAATTGAGCTGACACAGGAAAATATATTTTTTTGTAAATTTTGGACACAACTTTACGTATACGTAGTTGTATCTCATAGTTACAGTAATTGGTGAGTTTGTTACTAAAATCGTTGACAGGGAATGGACATTTTGTTTGCATAAATGATAGTTCGTGTTATTTGCTATTATTTTGTAACATATTTGTGCTGATGGCAAATAGTTTTGATAAGAGCGTTTTGAAAAAAATGAATAAGTATATTTTCAGTTGAAACTAAAATTGTCAATTTGAAACCCAAAGTAAATTGTTTGCTGGCAGAGCAATAACACAATAAACATACAAATATGACAAAGCATAAACAAAATACATTGTAAAGTGTTGTACAACAGTGCATTTTCACACCAAGTTCAATAAAGTTATTAGTTCAAAATATTTCAATATATCGTTATATAGTCCCCATATGTGGCAGTTTGGATTGCAGTCGTTTTGTGAAAAATACATTGTTGACATTAATTATTTTTGTCAACTATACATTGTGACCAGGAACATTTGTTTAGTTCCTAAGCGTCAGCATTGATATTTAAGAACCCAACAGCTCGGTAATATCCCAGCACATCGGATGGTTTGATTTTTCGTAATGCTTCCAGTATGGCAAGGTGAAGATCAATTCTGGCTAGCGCGTTATATTCTGGACTTGAAAGTGTTTTCTTAAGTTTCCCAAATACAAATTCGACCGGGTTTAGCTCGGGGGAGTAATACGGTGTGTAGACAAGATATATACCCATTGAATCGAGCCATGCACCCAAATGCCGACCTCCATCATTCCGGTGAGTCGGATGGTTGTCAACAACGATGAAATTACCGTATTCTAAAACTGGCCTACGAGTCAGTGGGCGGACGTTGTTGCCTGCCTCCACAAAAAAAATAATGAACTGCACCGTGTCCGTATTTTGATGTACATTTTTTTTGTATAATTTTAGCATAACTAATTCCTTCTAAGCTAACCATTAAATGTAAAGTCACAGTGGGTGTCATCATATACCGTTGAATTTCGACTGCTCGTTCACCAATTAGAGCGTGTCCGTAGCGAGGGTTCAAATCCTTACTCAATTTGATGCCAGCTTCATCAAAAAACTGAATTGTATTTGGGTCTTGGGTGTGCAGAAAATTTACATATTCATCGCAATATGCTATGTTAGCGTCCGTGAATTTCTCCAAGGCTACCGGTGTTAGTGTTTTGTAAGTCCATCGGCCGCCTGACAATCGGGTTCGAACTGTCCGCGCAATAGTAGTGATCGAAACATTTTCTACAACTTCACCATGCTCATTGATATGGTCTGCAATAGCACGATACGTTATAGATGGTTGTAATCTTTTCAAAGTTTCGATCAGCTCCAAGTCACCATCACCAAGCTTATGGTAAAAACCTCTGTTGCCCTTACTTGATCTACAATAAACGAATCGCTGCTATATTTTACGAATGCCCCGGTCACTGAAGCGATACTTCTCGGCTATTTCACGGAAAGATGAAAAATTCCCAGTGACCGGATCTCCCCCGTTCAACAATATGTCAGTTACAATAATATTTTGTAGCTCCTCCGATGTTTCAGCACCTCGTTTAAATTTTCTTCCCGTGTTACTCACGTTACCGGCCATGTTTCAGTAGACAGATGACGAGTTTGATGTGCTCAGAAGCAGTGGGCGTGGTTAATTTTTTTATTTTGGCGCGTCAACCTTTTCAGTTTGGCGCGTCGATGTTTTTGTTTGACAAGTTAGCTGACAGCTAGTCAATTGATTGGGCCACGCGCACCGATGGCGGCTTCTTTTTTATTACGTTTTGAACACTTGCTTGACTTCCGCAGTAAAATCATATTCTGGACAAGATTTTTATCAATTAAATGGCTGGCTTCCTTTGCTGCTCCAAATCATTCAGAAAATTCATTTTAACGCCACTTTACAGCGGTTTTCACATAGACACCAGTTAATTCCGTTACCCAATGGCTGAAGCAATTTTGCATCGACCAGACACGCCCCGATACAGATGACAGGATTTGATAGGATCGGCCAATGCGCATGCGTATAAAACAGCTGGTACTAATATCCTAATTTCCTAATAACTGATTTTGCACTCGTACAATGCAAAATACATATTTGATTAGGTTGGTTGGCCATCAAGTACCATCCTATGGCACCCAATTCATATATCACCAATGCAATAGTACAGATTTATGTTAACAGCGAGTCAAAATAAGACTAATATACTAAATTTTTATTTAATTAATTAATTGTAAGGATGAGATTACATTGTGAAATGGCCACGATGTACCACGGATCTGGATGGTACATCATATCCACAGTCAGCTGGCGCACAGGTGATAATAAAATAAATACGATATTTACTACATGGGGGCCGCCATCTTGAATGACGCATAAAACTAAATAAGAGACTCTTTGTCTCTTATTTAGTTTTATGCGTCATTCAAGATGGCGGCCCCATGTAGTAAATATCGTATTTATTTTATTATCACGTGTGCGCCAGCTGACTGTGATCATATCGTATGTGATTATTCAGGCAGTTTACAAACACTGCTGTCTGTCTGAAAAACAACACTAAATCAAAACGGTCCAATAATGTTTTAATATAAGACACATTATATTACACCAGAATTTCAATTGCCCGAATACGCCACGTTTTTAATTATGCAGGCCGTGGTTGGTAAAACACACGGTATACCACGGTTAACCATGTTTAGATGTAGGACCCAAACGTTAATAGCACACAGATAGGAGTAAATCCTGCTGTCGAGTTTCTAACATAGAGCGTAATGAAGAACATCGTGACCTTGTAATTGGGTATTTGTGACTCAAAAGAGATACATGGATTGTTGTTTTTTTACAAAATTACGCAAACGACGCCAAAACGATCCATGGTACATCGTGGCCATTCCAGGATGTAAACTCGTTCTTACAAATAAATAAATAGAACATTAGTATATTATGCCCATTTTATATGATATTTCAATCGTGTGCATGCGACGCAAAACTTAATATATTGCCAAATATTTTGATTTCAATTATTTCCATGGGATAGCAAATTTAGTATTTTTTGGCAAATTTTTAATTCATTATCAGTATCAGTGTGTTTAAATTTCCGCGAATTAACATTATGGCATTTTACGTCTGTCAAATAACGGCCAAATAAATACGTGGAATCATTAATTATTAAGGACCTGGCGTGGAATTTGAAATTATTGCAAATAAACAAATGCCCAATACGGGAACAGGATAATAGTATATTTAGTTATTGATGAAATAGTAGGGCGCCACCAGATGTACCACGGATCCCCTCTGTGCACAATCAGCGTCAACTTCATGAGAGAAACACGACGCACTTGCTAAGCCAGACCGTCTGGTGGCGCCCTACTATTTCATCAATAACCAAATATACTATTATCCTGTCCCCGAATTGGACATTTGTTTATTTGGAGTAATTTCCAATTCTACGCCAGGTCCTTAGTAATTAATGATTCCACGTATTTAATTGGCCGTTATTTGACAGACGTAAAATGCCATAATCTTAATTCGCCGAAACTTAAACACACTGATACTGATAGTGAATTACAAATTTGCCAAAAAACACTAAATTTTCTAACCCATGGAAATAATTGAAATTAAAATATTTGCCAATATATTAAGATCTGCGTCGCATGCACACGATTGAAATATCATATAAAATGGGCCTAATATACTAATGTTGTATTTATTTAATTGTAAGAACGAGTTTACATCCTGGAATGGCCACGATGTACCACGGATCGTAAAATGCCATAATGTTAATTCGCGGAAATTTAAACACACTGATACTGATAATGCATTAAAAATTTGCTAAAAAATACTAAATTTGCTATCTCATGGAATACTGGTTACGAACCAGTTGAGCAAGGCTAACCGAGTCGTGACCACGATGTGGTTCGTAACCAGTCTTGTGATTGGTTGTTGACAAATGCTGAACAGGCCACGCCTCCAACTGTGCCGTGCGTTCGGGCAAACCGTTAGGAATTCCTAAATGGAGTAAATTTGTGTAGTTTTCTTGATTTATTCTGCAGATATCGGTAAAATGTAGGTAAGGCTTTGGCGTAATTCGAAGGAGCAACTAATATTCTTCAACCTGGTATTTTTTTTAGATTTTATTTTACATTCTTTTCGTCTGTTTTTTCGAGTTTAAAAAATGTTAGCTGGCTGGAGCCTTCATCCCTTGTCTATTTCTTACACTAGATACCAGCCGATACCCCCCCCCCCCGCTCATAGGGAGTGCGTACAGTTGATTTGATCATACGTCCTGGGCTCCCTGTGATTCATCATCAATTTCTTGCAGGCACAAATGGCAAATACGGCCCTCCCTAGGGATATCATTATGTCTGCCTCTTTCTATTTCTAAGGGATTGCACGCACATCTTAATCTTGCTATTGGTCTGCGCAATTTTAATTGTGGCAATGACACATAGTTTTCAATCCCAAAATTTGTTTTGTATTGCCTATAATTCTGCGTTTTTTCACCAGAACAAACGTCTATATACCAATCTGTAATTCCAATATATTTGACCCGTTCACAAAATTTGTACAAGAAAATATCAGATTCCCCCACCCCTTGATTAAACCAGACATAACCAAATCCATATTTAAATAGCAATTCTTTAATTTCTGTGGCCCATGACCTTTGTCATTTTTCGTCCAGTGAAAGTAGCATCCGGTAAGCTTTTTGGCGTAATCTGTTTTCATCCATGCTAGTAATTTGTAACCAATATTTCACACATCTTTTAACATGGTAACAAAATAAGGGTAGCCTCTCACAATCCCTTAATACTGTACAAGTTGGAGCATTTTTACCTACACCGAGGTATTGCCTACAATAAGATGTATGTACACTTTCTAAATGTTGATATTGACCATATCCCTAAATTTCAGACCCATATGTAAGTACAGGTTGAATTAAGGTGTCAAAAATCTTAAAATACAAGTCTGCTTTAAAACATTGCATATTTCCTAAGTATCTTTTGATTGCAATCAATTTCTTTTTGCCTTTTATAGCTAAATTTTCTGTGGTAATATTAAAAGAGCATTTACATGACATTACCAACCCCAGGTATTTATATGAACTAACAGTACTAATTTGCTTGTTCCCGAAGTACCACTTTTCATATTTACTGAGATATCCCCCATTTCTGTATATTACAATTTTAGTTTTATTTAAGTTGATATTTAGATCCCACTTGTTTGTAAACTCTTACAATATACTTATTAGTCTTTTCAAGCCCAAAACAGAATTTGAAAATAGAGCAATGTCGTCAGCATACAATAATGAAAACAATTCTAACATGTCGTTCGGGATCAATTGTATTCTTCTAGACCTAGAGTCATCCAACATGCTTTGTAGCTCATTAATGTCAAATGAGAATAAAATAGGGATGATCATGCACCCTTGTCGAACCCCATTCTTCAATTCAAAGAATCTCGAAGTGACCCCTCCTTCACGAACATATATGATTTGACATCTTTAAAAATACTTTGTAAAATTACATACATTTTTCCGTTGATACCATTATTGGCCAGTCCAAACAATAATAAATCCCTGTTAACCGAGTCGAATGCCTTCTGGAAATCTATATAGAGGCAATACAATTTACCCCTTTCCTGGCTAACTGTTTCTGAATTATGGCATATAATGTAAATATTTGATCAATAGTTGAATAGCCCTCCCTAAATCCAGCCTGTGTCTCTGGGATTATATCAAAAACCCTTGCCCATGTTGATAGTCGTGCTTCAATGATACTGGTGAAGATTTTTCCAAATATACTCAGGAGTGATATAGCTCTATAGTTACCGGGATCATTTCGACTGTGGTTTTTTTTTTGTGGATTGGAGTAATAATACATTTTGACCAACCTTCTGGAAAAATACCAGTATTAAAAATTAAGTTAAAAAGGGCATTCAAAAATGTTATCGACACATCACATGAAAATTTTAAAAAAATCAGCGATTTAAAGGTCGGGACCTGCAGATTTGCCATTTCTAAGTTTATGTATTGACTGAATAATTTCTTCATTCGTTATTGGCACATTCAATGTTGTCAGTTTCACCAAATTCTGGAGAATGCGGATCAAAATTATACAGAAAGTTTTTAACTTTAGTAAGATTCTCTCGATCTATGCTATTGTTACGTGAATCCTGGTTATACAGTTTTTCGAAGTACATGACCCAATCTTGTAATGGGATTATAGATGTTTGATTTTTACTCTTATTCTTTCTAATAGTTTCCCGGATACATTTTTCACTTGTTATATTTTCTCTAATTGTATCCTGCAATTTTTCGTTATATGTATGTTTCTTTTTTTTCCCCAGTGAGCGAAATGAATTACGGGCACTTCTGTAGTTATTTAAATCAATCCCACGACCAGTATCACGATATCGACGTGAACGGGAAAGTTTATATAATTTTGCCATGCGACATTTCTCATCATACCATGGTTGTTTATTTTGTCTGTGTGAAGATAATCTTTTGTTAGAGATCTGTACTTGCATAATTTCTTCCGATTCTTTTAAAATATTTGTAAATTGGGTAACTGTTTCGTTTAAATTATGAGCTCCCAGTTGATTAGTCAATAAATTAATTTCAGTAGTTTTCTCCAGAACACGTGTTTTATAAATTTGCAATAGTTTTAATTTCACAATGGAATTATTTCCAATCGAATTTTCGTCTGAATTAAGTACACTAGAAATTCAAAGTTTATAACAAAGTGGAAAATGGTCAGACTCACTTCTGACTGGTATTTTGAAGGATGTCACATAGCCATACAAATCCAGGGATACGAGGGCGTAATCGACTACACTTTTACCATCATTTGCAATACAGGTTCTTTTCTGCCGTTTAACATACATACAGACAGGTGTTTGCACATAGACAGAAGTGAAATGCCAAAATTATTACGGATAAGGTCTCTAGAATGGCGTGGAATATCAAAATCACACTGCATATAATTAGGATCGATTCCAATGATATAACGAGCATCATCATGTAACATAAAATCAGGGTCAGATGCGGTTCTAGCATTGAAATCCCCAGCCATTATTATGCTAATATCACCAGCATTGTATTGTGACAAAAAAATTACCACCTCATTTTCAAGTTTAATTATACCATCCATTACGTCATCATTCTGTAAATACCACTTTGAGCCTTCTGCAGGGACATATGTAGAAACAAACAAAATGTCATTTTCAAAACCAAAAAATAGACTATCTAATAACAGAGTCACCGCCCCGTGGTTTCAGGAAGCATTCGTTAACCCCCTTTGAATAACTTTTTTTAACATAAATGACGACACCGCCACTTGCTCTTCCCCGGTTCTTAAATTTTACAGCGGGGCAATGAAATGCTACATAACCAGAAAACAAATTTACATCATCTATATCAATACACCATGTTTCAAGTAAACTAAATACATCAAAATTATTACAAAAACAATGAAAATCTGTGTCATCTAGTTTACATAAGAGACCATGCACATTCCATGTCATAAAAGATATTGCTGCATGTGCACCTCGTAAGTTTGAGCCTTGGCCACATTCTTAGCTATTGTGTTGGCGTAGTTGTTTAACAGCTTCGCTAGCTTCGTCATAGATATAAACCAATCGAACACCGGATGGTTTGTATACAATTAGCTTATCATAGCGTACGGAAACTTTATTACTCCGGTCATCTTGTAACAACGAGTCGCGATATGCAAATAGTTTCTTTCTTTTCATGCGAATTCGTTTCGAAAAGTCTTCCTGAATAAAAATATCAGACCCTTTCAGTTTGTATGCGTTTTTCTTTATTTCTTCTTTATCTTTATAATCATTAAATTTAGTTGCAATTAGTTTTCCCCCGGCCACCACTGGTCCATTAACAATACGATGCGCTCTTTCAATTCCTATCTCCCTGTCTATTCCCAACTTGTCTTTTATAATTTCCTTCACCTTTGTCTCGGATTGTTCCCATGTTTCATTTTTCTCATCTTGCTTAACACCAGAGAAAATCAAATTACATCTACATTTATTTCAAATCATTTCAAAACACTTAAAACACCGCGACCGAAACATCCCCTTCAAAAAAGCCAGTGTCGAAACGTCCGAACCGAAACGCCTGTCCACCCTGAAACACATTGGTCATACTATTTTAACTGTCCAGTGGTACTGTGAGGCTATAGGATGATAATATGAGACGAACATTATAATAAGATATCCAGAGTTACCACATGATCTTCATAATGACCTGTCACTTCCATCAAAACAAACACGACATGACATTTTTTTCATTCTATTAAAAAGCAATGTCCGTGAAACTATTTGCGCTGAAATTAGTGGGACTAACATCATTGTTAAATTGAATAGGTTGGTCACCATATCAAGTTAATTTCAATACTACAGTCAGCATATGATATTGTACACAATATACTCTCGATATGTGTAAATAATTGGCGTATTACACTAATTATAACTATTACAGGCAGCGGTTTACAGGATTCAACTGGGTTATAGAAATGAATAAAATAGAATACAAACTTTCACAGTAAATAAAGTTTGACATTCCCTTTTTTTGGTATTTAAATGATGATAATTATTTTTTATGAACACCGATTCGTATTACTAGACCATCAAACATGATGACAAACGACGGCAATTCCGACATGGCATCCTAAGACACTGATGTATTTCCTTTGACTTCAAAACTCTTAGAGGCAACCGATGAATACAATAGTTCTACACGTATACATTGGGATAGAAAATGTGGTCGTGATAGTGCTTTTCAGATCTGAAAATGTAATAATAAACAACCAATTTCCCGAATTACGTATACTTATACTATATTTATGACGACATTGTGTTATTTACCACTAATTTGGGCATTGATGTCATTAGAATAGAATATATTAGTTAATTATTCAGTTATGTGCTCACCATTTGCGCCAATTGCTTTATTGTGAAATTCTGCATCAGTCTATTACGTTGTGCGGTTTGTTGATTCAAAAATGGGCAGATGCGATTGACAGGTGGCGACACTACAGTAAAAACCATCAAGATTTTGTTTTTGAGATTGCAGTGGATTTTGTAAAATTAGAACATGAGATTACCTACATGTAGACTTTGTCCACAGCCAACTGTCGGGATTAAAACATGGTTTGCATTATTATATGTGGAATCAAATAGTACGATGAACACTTTGAATACTAGTGCAATGAAGGGGTACCTTTAACGTATGAAAATATGCAGAGTTTGTTTCAAACTCTTTTGATAAACGACACATGTATACTGTACATCTGATATTTCATTTCATAAAGGGCACATTTGAAGTATACACTACTTAACTTTTATATGATGTTTGACACATAATAACCGAGAGATGACATAAATGTCATGTAGTCGATAATAAAGGTTATACAAAATATGCAAATCGTATGCTATTTAGGTAAAGGGGGTGGCTGACCCAACTTTGCAAGCTGAAATAGAACTTTTAAAGCGGGGGGGGGGGTCGTCATCTGCGCATGCGTCAGATATTCATGGTGTCATTGTTTACAAACAAGCGTCTACCCATGAGCCTTTGCGTTTTTAGCATACCACCGGTAGTACGTTGTCGTCGTCGCTTGGGACCAAATTCCCGCGCGTGCGCAGGTGTCGACCCTTCCACTTTAACTTTTTTTAGTGATTGTGTTTACTATCGGAGCCGCCCACATCAGGATGGTAAAAAATCGTACTTGGTTCTGCTTTTATGCCTTGGAGTAATTGTTTTATTGTGATTACGTCACATGCACACGTCTAATAATCATTACTTTTCAATTTGTAATAATGTTATTCATTATATCCATGGAACTATAAACCCCTTTTTTTATATAGTTCCATGTTATATCCAATGTGATGTGTGCAGTTCACATAGTTACCATTGCAACATCAGCACGACTAGTTTTCATGAACTTAACATTGCCATTTCAACTGCGATTTCGACCAGAAAAAATGACCAAGACTATTTTCATTTTTTGATAACAGTTCACTCGTGCTATTCGATCAGATTAAATACTATGTTTCAGTTGTTTTCATTCATTGTTACATTTGCTTAGTGCAATCCAACACAAGTAAGGATATCTCACAAACTGGTCACTTCCAATTGTTGTTTTTTTAAATATTATAAATATGATTTGTTATGCATAAATACTAAAAATAATAACAAAATAATTTTACATATTATATTTTTTTCATTCTAAATTATTAAATCTTTCTGGGGAAAAGCACCATATACATGTACAAGAAGAAAGTTTGAATATATAGACACTGGGTGGTGGCAGATAGTTGAATACACTACTGATTTAGTCCAGCATTGCACCATATACAAGACAAAAGAGTTTGAATGCATGAACACTGGGTGGCAGCACATAGGGTCTCATACCACTAATTGAAACTCCTTGGAAGACAATGTTAACATATGACGCATAGACAACAATGTTAACATATGACGAGATTGCTATATGAAAATGATAAACAAAGTTTAAAACATGGCTCAAAATTGGGAAATCAACATGCCAGTAATCAACCACATAATAAAAACCAATATATTGGCCAGCTCAAACTCTTGCAAATCTCAGGTAAACAAGACACAACTACTGTATTTGGATTGCACCTAGAGAAATCATTGAAAAAACACCAAGATTAAAACATCTAAATACACACAGAATAAACCCACAGGTACACAGCCGCTGAGTAATAAACAAAAGACCACATTTTAGCCTCACCTTTGACCCAGTTGATGCACGTCCTCAAAAAGGGCGCACTGGAGAATTTTTTTTTCTTTAATTGTATTGGTTCTTGCAAGGCATTTATAAAATGGCTGATTAGTGGCATGAGACCATAGTTGAGCACACTACTATTTTAGTCCAGTATTACACCATATACAAGACAAAAGAGTCTGAATGCATGGACACTGGATGGCAGCAGATACACAGAACACATTACTGATTTTGTTCAGCATTTTTAGTAAATCTTCCATTTTCTCCCAATTACACAGCAGCAATCCTGTACCAAATCACAGGAACGAACTGGTTCACCACAATATATAATGCCTTGGAAGTAAAGTTTCATTTTTAAAAGTCTTTAGAATATCTGTTCCTGCACAATGCCCTTAAAAACACACTAGAATATTTGATAAAGCAGCCAACATATAGGTAAATTGCTTTATTGAGCATCCTGTATTTTCAACATTATTTAAAATAACATAAAAAGACACTAAAAATAATAACATGTAATAATGGGTGCTGATAATTACATCAGTTACACAATTATGCTATGTGCGAAAAAAATGAATATCATAAACATACTAATTATGCATACAGGAACTTACTGCTTTATTGTGCTCTCAAATTAATTTGTGTTGCTGCTGCTGCCTATAAAATATCTCTTAAATAGAATACATGCATACTTCATAAAATATGTCTTGTACAAATTTAACAAATGATAATACATCAAAAGAAATCAACTTGATATATACTTATAAATCAATCTAGAATTCAATTATCTGCTCATTAAAATTTATGAACAATTAAGGTAACGAATATTAAAATACAATAATTGTACTTTTAATATTTCCAGAAAATGTGTGCTCAAAAATTGTATTTCCAATATGAAAACACGAACATGATCAGCAATTTTGCCAACATAATATGAAATAATAGAAAGAAAACTGGTTATTCCAATAAAATATCTATTTGAAACAACAATGTGTAAGTTGGCAATAACTAATTGTACAATTTAAAGCAGTTTTTCTTTTTTTAATAAAGCCAATAAAATAGTCCTTTTTTCTTGCACAATAATAGTAACACTGAAAGAAGGTAAACTGAAAAGGAGATAAACTGGAAAAAAAGATAGCATGTAGTTCGTAATCTGGAAAACTATTCAAAATTAGGTGGGTATGGGATAGATATTGAAAAAAAAATATTATGAGCAAATATGCATGACAAGATACATGTCCTAATAGGTGCTATAAAAAAGTCAGCATAAAGTGTGTGTAAGAGTTCAACATCAAATAACCACATATAACCATGCAAATAAACTTGATGACATTCTGTTGCCATTATCAAAATAAGCCGATGCTGAAAGTTGTATAAATTAATAATATCATCTTTGCAATGCATTAAATTCACTGAGGCCGATACACCAAATATTATAATTTCAGCTATTTTATACCGTGTAATAAAAAATGATATTCCATTTGCAAAATGTTTTGTCTGCTCCCTATGTTCTCCCCCTATGCAGATGAGCAAGTACAACATTTATCAAAAAACATCAGGTAAAATATATATGAAGAGCAGAAATCTTCTTCTTGGCATTTAAATACTGCTGTCTGGAAAAATGAAAAAGAAACAGAAAATATATATGAAGAGCAGAAATCTTCTTCTTGGCATTTAAATACTGCTGTCTGGAAAAATGAAAAAGAAACAGAAAATATTTTGTAACACTACATGTAGTATGTCACTTAATCTATTAAAATCTTTGTTCTCACCGACAATTATCTGACCAACCGTCCCAGTGCAGGTTATTATCTAATCTTTCTCAATTTCAGAGCCAGTATATCGATCTATGACTGTTATATATTTAGAGAAATTACAAAAAAAGTAATGGAATCAATACCCCTGGTTGGTTGGTTTGAAATTGCAGCTCAAAAGCCAAATGGTATCATGGGTAATGCTGTCTTTCAACAATGATTTTTTTATATCAACTCTTGACTGTAGGTTAACAATATCATCCAACAATGGAAACAAAAGCCATATGGCAAAACATCTGCAATCAGAGCAACTAAACTTTACTCAACAGATGCTCAAGTTATTGACTCATGTAAGAATGCAAAATATTCACATTTTTTTTTTCAGTGTGTGAGAACCATTATGGAATGTAAATCTCAAAACAGAAGCCTAAAATGCTATGTGAAAATACAATGCTAGATTTCACTAATAGTACTGAGTCTACACTACACCATCTCACTGATAATTAATTTCAGTAATGCTATGAAAAAAAAAATTAGCAAATTTACTGATCAGAATTGCTTTGCAATAAATCATTAATAATATTTATAAAAAACATTAAGCAGTAACTAAAAAACAAAATAAACAAGATAAACAAGATGTACTCAGGGCGACAATGTTTAAGTCTGACATGTAAAAATAGAATCCAGAATAAGGCTTACTAATCAAATTTTTCCCCCCAGATAACAAACAATGGACAATGACTTACTCATCAGATTTGGATTCAGACAACAGATTATGGTTCACATTATCAGACTCAGATTTGGATTCAGACAACAGATTATGGTTCACATTATCAGACTCAGATTTGGATTCAGACAACAGATTATGGTTCACATTATCAGACTCAGATTTGGATTCAGACAACAGATTATGGTTCACATTATCAGACTCAGATTTGGATTCAGACAACAGATTATGGTTCACATTATCTGACAGGTCCCTGGGGATCACCAATTAATACTTACATAATCAATTTTGTATTGGTAGAGCTTACATGCAACAACTTTACCTGCAATAATTCTATTTCTTCTCAAGAAATTTCTCCATAGATTCCCTTTCCATTCGAAATAGATGCCATCCTTGTTTTTCTGTCAGATCTGTGTAACCAATGTTTTTGTAAAAATCTATACTTGGTTTATTCCAGTTTAATACTTGAAGATCAATTCTTTTACAATTTTTTCCAATAGCAACCTGAAAGAAAAATGTAACATAAAATAAAGCTTGATCTTCTTAACTGAGTAAATACCTCCTATATTACCAAATTAAAGTGCCTGTGAAATGACTGCTATTATCTCGCCTAAAATTATGTATTAATACATAAATATTATTATTTTTTATGTTTCTAAGCATAAATAATTTTTTTTAAGTGAAAAAATGTGTTTTAAACTCAGTCTACGGCAGTTTTATTTTTGTGTATTTTAAAACGAGGCTCCTCATTAGCTTCTCATTTGCATACAGAAATTCCCCTTGTGAGGTCAGAAGGGGAAGTCGCTGGGCAGCTTGCATTGCCGATACGTGTAAATATTGCAAATTTCTTGTGCAGTTTTCTCATCTTTGACTCAATTGCCACTTATGTACTTGTTCGTCGAGGAAAAATGGACCATAATGAACACATAGTATCAAATATGTTGCATGGGGTTGAGTTAGATGCGAAATATGTTCGTTCTGGTGTAGCTGGTCACCGTGATAGTCACCGGCACCGGCACACGTTTGTACACAGTCGCTGGATTGAATTGTCTCGTTATTTAGCAGGTTACTAGGCACGTCACTATACTGTTTTATTTCATCGATCGTCTGAGTAAAACAAAAAAAAACTTTCAAAATTAAAACAAGCAGCCTGTCGGCTGAGATAGCTCCGCTGTTAGCAATGCACATGGCAATTAAAGAACAGAAGATATCATTAGAAAACGAACAAATCTGAGAGAGGTCCACATGTAGTACCTATATGTATAATATATCAAAGCAATTGGACTTGCGGTTTTCAACAAGAAGTCGAAAATATCACTTTTTACCAAAAATTACAAAAATATTCACCAAAATTAGAGAATTAAAGATATCATTACAAAATGAACAAATCTGAGAGAGGTCGACATGTAGTACCTATATATGTAATATCAAAGCAATTGGACTTGCGGTTTTCAACAAGAAGTCGAAAATATCACTTTTTACCAAAAATTACAAAAATATTCACCAAAATTAGAGAATTAAAGATATCATTACAAAATGAACAAATCTGAGAGAGGTCCACATGTAGTACCTATATATGTAATATCAAAGCAATTGGACTTGCGGTTTTCAACAAGAAGTCGAAAATATCACTTTTTACCAAAAATTACAAAAATATTCACCAAAATTAGAGAATTGAAGATATCATTACAAAATGAACAAATCTGAGAGAGGTCGACATGTAGTACCTATACTTGTAATATCAAAGCAATTGGACTTGCGGTTTTCAACAAGTCGAAAATATCACTTTTTACCAAAAATTACAAAAATATTCACCAAAATTAGAGAATTAAAGATATCATTACAAAATGAACAAATCTGAGAGAGGTCCACATGTAGTACCTATATATGTAATATCAAAGCAATTGGACTTGCGGTTTTCAACAAGAAGTCGAAAATATCACTTTTTACTAAAAATGACAAAAATATTCACCAAAATTAGAGAATTGCAGATATCATCATGAAATGAACAAATCTGAGAGAGGTCTACCCAAGGTACATATACACCAAGTATTAAAGCATTCAGGCTTGTAGTTTTCAAGAAGAAGTCGAAAAAGTAAAACATTGACACGGACGACGGAGACGGACAATCACTCATATGATAAGCTCCGCTCGACAAAGTCGACAGCGGAGCTAATAAAAAGAGAACATATTTTGACATTCTAAAACATTAAACTATAGTGATCAATAAATAAAATTAAATAATTAAAAAAAAGGACAAATCTAGTTTTCAGTCTGCAGCCAATAGTACTTTTGTTCCTGTTTTAATAATAGATGTCTGCCGAATTTTATGTGGTATTTTTCCCAATGGTTAATATTAGTGGTAATTCCCCACAACACTGACACATATAATATAATGGGTATCTGTATTGATACAAATAATTTAGTTTTCATTTTAATGTTACTGCTGTTGTTACTGTTGTAAATATTTGATATTTAGTGTTTGGTCTTTCTGACATTGTCTATGAGGAACTCCATTGTTGTCATTAGTGATCCACTGGTGTTGAATGTTGTACCCATGCAAGCATGTGAAACTGTTATATTACCATATGTGAACTTAATATTTTTGTCTGAACTGTGAGAATATATGATAAATTTTATTATTTGGTCCAAAATTAGTAATTTAAAAGTACAACTGCAGCAATATGTGTATCTAATCTTGAAAACACAGATAAAATTTAGATGAATAAAACAAATGGCTAGACATGATTCAACATTCGATGGGGAGCTCTTGAATATTAAATGAAACATGGTGCCCTGTAACCACCTCTTTAAACAGCGTCATTCCACTGTGTAATTTCAACAGGCCGTAAGGCCGTTAACGGAGTACTCAATCTTATTCAATCAGCGGATTTTGAATTGAGAACACATAAAAATGACAGTTCATGCGGTGATTAGTGTCTCCATGTTATCACATACCCTGCAGACATTATAGGTAATATAACAAAATGGGAGAACAGCAATCACAGATCTATAGGTGTCAGCTCGCTGAGTTCAAATAATCTGTCGACTGCTAGGAAATACATAGCCCGCTTTGACATTATATCAGCAAATTTACATTTTTCTAGCTCAATCTGCTGAAAAATTAGGTGAAAAAGCATTAACAGTATGTTTATCATTTTGTTAATTGATTTAATCCTAGGGTAAACATGGTCAAACCCATCAGGGGCTCCCCATTTCAAAAGTGCAGGACTCAAAAATAGAATGTTGTAAAGAAAATAGATTGCACTCAAGCATACATGACTGCACCTAAAATATTTACCACCATTTTTTGACTAAATGATAAGCAAGTTGTGTCAGAGAAAATTGCATAGTAACCATGTATTACATTTGAATGAAGTTTATAATCAAAGAAAGCTGAGATAGAACTTATGGGTGTGAGGGTATTTAAGGAGGGATCGAAGTATAAATAAGGAATACTGTATTTACTATATTAGAAGCACATCTTCAATACACATAAAGCAAAAATGTTATGCATTGCATACAAAGCCATTGATGGTTACAAGAATTATAAATATTTTATGAAATCATGATCATATATAATGACTTGATATTTCTGTCATATATCTTGTCTGACAACAAAATTACAGTCTCTATCTGCAACAGTACTTGAGATATTACAGTGATGCATATTAATTAGGTAACACAACCATATATGGTCATCTGATAGTTAGTCACATCTTTTGTCCGATGCCTTCAATACATCACAAAATAGATAATTAATATGCAAGGATTTCAACCCTGAAGTAATCACATTCGTGTATTATTCCAAAGCACCTGTGTTGAAATATTAGTTGAAAAGACTAAGAATTGGCAAATTAATATGCAAATTAGGTAATTAATATGCACAGATAGCAACCAAGCCTTCCACACAGGAGTCAAAAAGACACAAATATATGCTCAATTGATATTTTTTATGACCAAAATACAAATTATGAAGTGTAGATATACCAGTCAAGGTCGAATAATATTTAGAGTCAAATTAAAATATATGGACTCCAATTAGTTGAAAATTGAAATAATAAATCTAAATAATTACAGAATATACAAGACAAAGTACTGGAAAAACCTAAATGACTTCAACAACTTTGAACTATGACCTAGTGCTATTAAATCATTCATATACATGTATATACCCGGGTACATGTAAGTTTTAAAGTTGTTTTGGTGACAGATGCCTCATCCAGACATTTTAACATCATACAATATATCCACCAGTTATACGTTTCTATTAAACTATCACATTACAGCAGGTGTTCTTGATGTGCTATATTTAGCAATGTCAGTAACGAGGTAACATTAGACACAGAATACATATCACAAGTGATCTTGTAATTTTACATTGAATGCTGATAAGTGCACTTCACATCAGAAGGTAATATCAAAACCCTCATCGATTACATCTACTATAACTACTCCAGGGTGAACACATGTACTGCTG
Source organism: Saccoglossus kowalevskii (assembly GCF_978046115.1). Taxonomy (NCBI): domain Eukaryota; kingdom Metazoa; phylum Hemichordata; class Enteropneusta; family Harrimaniidae; genus Saccoglossus; species Saccoglossus kowalevskii. The sequence goes on from NC_140641.1 coordinate 28,016,294, forward strand.
TAATTTGCCCTTGCTCTTACAAAAGTTTCCACATACTTTTTTTTTAGATTAGTAACCCTGATCACAAAGCAAAGATTAGATCAAATGTAATTTTACTATCTGTATGTAAACATACATGCATAAAAAGACAAGCGTTGATGAAATAATAAACGTGGAATAAATAAAAGTTGGAGATTTCCAGCTTCTGACAAGATCTTGTACAGAGATCATTACTGGTAATAATATTGTCCTTCTTGTAAACATAACTTGAATTACTATTTAGAAAACATTATTATTGTTTCACAAGATGATCACTCTGAGATGTATGGGAAGTATAGGGAAACAAATTACTTACTTCAATAATATTTTTCAGGAGTGCTGTTCCTATTCCTTTCCCTTAAAATATTCATAAAGAAAAAGAAATAACATTAAAGGTAACAGACAGAGTAAAATTATAAAATTGAGTATTCTTAACAAAATGCTAGTCACTGTGCACTCATGTAAGCAATGTGTCTTACATACTGTATACAACCCTTATCAAACATGATGTGTTCTGACAACAGTGAAACTTGAATAAAACAATAGAGAGAAACTGAATATTCATCAATAACAGTGAAAATTGTCAATATGTTATTTTCAAGTTGTGACATAGTATTCATGATTTCGCTTTACCTCTGTGTTCTGGTGTGACATAAATATCTTCTATAAAAATCATTCTACCATCCCATGTACTGTAGGTAAAATAATATATAGCATACGCTATTACTTTTTTCACATGTTCTTCACAAACATCTGTCTCCAGTGGAACATCTGCATCAGCAACAAAACAGTGATAAAATGTTTCTTCTCCAAAACCATCATTTCTAAGAACTGGAATGTAATGGAAAAAAAAAACTATATAAACAACAACAAATATTTGAGCTCAAAAGATTGCCACAATATTGATCGCAATTTTCAAATCAAGAAAACAGATGAGACAAAGAAATTAATGAAAATTACAAAATAATTTAGTCAAAAAAACTTCAAAATCATTTTATTCAAATGATCACCATGATTAACAATATAGGATATTCCACATGGCAGTTTTTAAAGTAAGGTGACTCAATTGGATGCTACTTCAAGTTTATGAATTATAAGCTGCATAGGGGGTTTTACTTTTTTAAACATCACTAGACAAACAAGCAGCCTGTCAGCTGAGATAGCTCTGCTGTTAGCAATGCACATTGCAATTAAAGAACAGAAGATATCATTAGAAAATGAACAATATGTATAGTATCAAAGCAACAGGACTTAGTGTTTTCACCAAAAATTCAAAAATATCACTTTTTACCAAAAAATTAGATAATTGAAGATATCACCACGAAATTAACAAATCTGATAGAGGTCCACATGTAGTACCTATATATATGTAATATCAAAGCAATTGGACTTGCTTGCGGTTTTTAACAAGTCAAAAATATCACTTTTTACCAAAAATGACAAAAATATTCACCAAAATTAGAGAATTAAAGATATCATCATGAAATGAACAAATCTGAGAAAGGTCTACATGTAGTATCAATATATGTAATATCAAAGCAATTGGACTTGCGGTTTTTAACAAGAAGTCGAAAATATCACATTTTACCAAAAATGACAAAAATATTCACCAAAATTAGAGAATTGAAGATATCATTACAAAATGAGCAAATCTGATGAGAGAGGTCCACATGTAGTACCTATATATATGTAATATCAAAGCAATTGGACTTGCTTGCGGTTTTTAACAAGTCAAAAATATCACTTTTTACCAAAAATATTCACCAAAATTAGGAAATTGAAGATATCATCATGAAATGTCTACCCAAGGTACATACATGTATACACCAAGTATCAAAGCATTCAGGCTTGTAGTTTTCAAGAAGAAGTCGAAAAAGTAAAACATTGACATGAACGACGGATGACCAAATTCATAATAGGGTATTCAATGCCTACTTGTTATTGTGTACATCGAGTACACAATTTCAAATATGCGATTAATTTATGAAAATTAAGTTATATATAAGTTATACACTGTATTTATAACAAGGATTTATAAAATGATGGTATGCAAAGGTGTGTTACGAGATGAAGACCTTGTGCAAATTGTTATTGGACCACAAAATTGCAAGAATTAAAACTCCATTTCTTGAAATCCTAATGCAAATTAATAAGTCTGTGAAAAAACTGGTTTGTATTCATCTCAGACTGATTTCAATAGTAAGTGTTCTTGTTTATTCACAAAGCATGTAATGTGAAAAATCTCACATATTTTTTGTTTACTCAATTGAACATTTCCCACTGCGTTTTGTGGCACTGTTGGTTAGAACTGCGTTCGATTGATGCACAAAGAATGGGACACCTTTCAAATGCTCACAACACGAAAAGTGAAAGTTCGCTTCTCGTGAGATTTTCATTGTATATCATCGTACAAGGTTATGAAAATTCCATACCCTTATCTTATATAAATCCTTGGTATAAATAATATACATAAATAAATAATCACCATAAAAATAAAACCTTAATCTAACTTTTTTTAATAAAAAAAAAAAAGTGTTGAAACAAAGTTGCTGTTACTATAAAGCAGTATGATTTATACAGTAACAAGTCATTGAAAATGACACAGTCCTCGTTAAATTTTTGAAAGTTCTTTTTGTGCTCGTCATATTAAAGCGGAGAGATTGTCGCGAGCGTGTCCTTGAAACTTGAGTTCCAAGTGGCGTATACAACAGATTGTTTATTTACATCAAAACACTTGTTCTGTGTAGTAGTAATATGGCCAAAAATAAAAACAGTCGTGATTCAGCCATCTTTGATCTGATTATGAAACACACTGATATGTATGATGTATGTGCCAAATACAAATGAAAATGGTACATAAATTGTGGAAATATAGTAGTAAGGCCAAAAAGTCAGATGGCTGTTAATCGGCCATCATTGACCGGATTTTGAAACAAATCGTCATGGACATGCATCCTAACATGTATAAAGTACATGTATGTGCCAAATTTGAATGAAGACTAACAGTACATCCGAGATGCCTGCCAGTCGACCATCTTTGATCCAATTGCGAATTAAATCGTCATGGACATGTATCCTAACATGTATAATCTACGGACCAAGTTTGAATGACAACAGACAAAGCATGTCCAAAATACAACATTTTCAAAAAACAAGATGGCTGCCAGTCGGCCATTTTGAATCGAATCACTAAACGACTGCATGTGCATATGTCCCACATAAGGTACTGGGCACATGCAAAGAATGAACGGAATCGGTCCACAGGATTCTGAAATATGACTCTGTACAGACTGACACACAGACGGACGGACAGACTCAGGAACTCACGGACGGTCGGGGACATGTATCCTAACGTGTATGATCCATGTACTAAATTTGAATGAAAACTGACAAAGCATGTCCAAAATACAACATTTTCAAAAAACAAGATGGCTGCCAGTCGGCCATCTTTGATCCAATTGTGCAATAAATCGTAATGGACATGTATCCTAACATCTATAATCTATGTACCAAGTTTGAATGAAAACTGACAAAGCATGTCCAAAATACAACATTTTCAAAAAACAAGATGGCTGCCAGTCGGCCATTATGAATCAAATCGCTAAACCATTGCATGTGCATATGTCCCACATAAAGTACTAGGCACATGCAAAGAATGAACGGAATCGGTCCAAGGGATTCTGAGATATGACTCCGGACGGACGGACGGACGGACGGACGAACGGACAAATTATACGTCCCCGTTTTCGGACTTTGTCCGAACGGGGACTAAATATAACATTTTTAACAAATTTTCTTATTTAGTTTATAAAAATGTCACATAATGTTTATAAATTATGAGATTTCAACAATAATGTGAAACAAAATCAGTGATTAATAATTACTATAATCTCATCTTTGAAAACCCTACCCAAAATTGTATATTATATAGTGACAAAATTGAACCAAAAAAACAAAATTGAACCAAACATTGCACTAATTATTGCACAATAATGTGAAAAGTCTGATCGCTCTTCCACTCTTGGGGGATTCAAATTTGAATTGCTCAAATCCACTGAAAAGTAACAAATTGATTTCAACGCAGATTCCCAAGGGAGGTACATTGTAATTCCTTTTTTGTAGTTAAAAACTAAAAGCAGTTGACAACACTAATTTTACCGTGTACATCAAATAAATAAATTTCTCTAAGGAATGGTGAGTATATATTCAGCAAGTCATGCAAATTGCAATAAGAGACAGCCAGTACTTTTCAGACAGAAACAAAATTATACCCAATCTGACAAGAATGAAAATGACTACATTTGTACCTTGACTAGCTGATTGACGTACTCATAAAGTGTTTATAAACATCCCAAAGCGTATGAAATGTATAAACAAACAATTCTCATGACTATATCTGAGAAACATATTTCAAAACTAGTCTCTTTATTTGGTTTCAGGCCATATTTAAGATGGTGGCCTCCATATAGTAAATATCGGTAAGAAAAATGTTGGTATAACCTATATAGTATGCAGAAAAAACGACATGCTGGCAAGAATATAAAAGACCAAATCTAAGCATATATAAACCACAGTTTATATTAAATATATTAAATTTTATAAAATTTAAAAAGTTCACAGTAAGAATCAATAAAGATTCCCATTGTGTTACATGTATGTAAACGGTAGTCAATGGCAGTAAATGCATTCAATATAATACGTAGTAGTAGAAAAGTAGTTACCACACAACAACCAATCTGTCAGGTAATTATGCAGACAATAAGACTATATAGCTTGACACAGTTTAATGTATTATGAGATTATCAGAAGAATGCCACAAAGTGTGCCATAAAAAGGCCATGGTTATGACAATGTGCATACATGTATGTACGAAGGCAGTACAGTAACCATATCAACGTATGTGTAGTGGAGGTCAATGCAATCCTGTACTGCCTGAGTGAATATCTTTTTGATATTGTTTTGATAAAATCTTATTATTATACGTCTTTTCTTCGTTTCTAGCAATATTTAATAAGGGATAAATGACAACATTTTGCACTATGCGAATATTTGCGTTCATTCAGGATTCTATAGTTGCGTTCTGGCACAGCTCCTTAGCACGGGCTAAGAGGTCAAATTCCTTAGCCCGTACTAAGAAAACATGCGTGAACGCTTAGCACGGGCTAAGGAATGCTAAGTACGGGTTAAATCTGATCCAAATTTAAGACGCGGTCTAGACCTTAGCACGGGCTAACGAAGTATGCGCGAATGCTTAGCCCAGGGCTAAGCGCCCTCTGCGCCGACCTTTGGGTGTGAAAATTGTCCCATGTTCGACACTATTCCACCAGTCATTACTCCGTGCTCACTTCCACACTAATCGGGTCACTGTAGTAGAGCGTACAGCAGCTCCAATCGTAGACAAAATAAATTTGGTTCGCTGTCTACGACATGCATTAATAAAACGCTGTATTCTGTTGCGCCCGTTGTATACTGTTTATGTGCATCCAAATAAGTGGTCCGTCTTCTCTCGCGTTCCTGTGCACGTCGCTTCAAAATTAGAACGAAACATGCCAGCAGCAGAAATAGAACCTCGCGCGTGTCATCCATTTTTCGTTCGTAAATAGCGGCTTACCAAATGTCACCGACTAATGGCACCCCTTAGCCCGTGCTAACGACTGGCCCTCCCTGTGCGTGGACGCAATTGGGTCTAGCCGAAATGCAAATATGCTAGATAAGCCTAAATCAGCTTAAATCTTAGCCGTACTTCGTGTAACGTGAACACAACTTATTTACATGAAAAAATAATGTTCAATGTAAAGGAAAGTGTTTGAATATGACGTAAATGCCTGGAATGCACTCAATGTTGGTGATGTACAAGTAGCTCCCATATGAGGGAAAATTTGAACTTTGGAACAAGTGCAAATACATTTTGGAACAAATGTAGCTTTTCATAGAATGGTATTAATTATTCTGTTTTTGACACTACATGTATGATACAACTTTCATCCACTTCTACAATACTGAATGGTATCATGATACATAATAAAATGTTTACGAACAAATTATTCACACATGACAGTACTTAGACAGTGTGACCTAATTTGCTTAGTGACCCAATTCATGTACATGTACCTTATGTTTTTTGCACTGCCTGGACAGGGTTTTATCAAGTTTTCAGAAAGAATTACTGGTTATTCATAAAAATAAAAAAATAAATCACTAATATCAGTGAAATTCACCAAGTCTTACAAATGAATTCATCTTTCAATGCATAAATCATGAGAGAAAAGACAAGGTTGGATAAGTGTTTCAGCAGACTGCGTATCAGTTTTCTTTTCACTTCCTGTTCTTTCAATTGAAACAGATTAATAAACAGCCCTCAGCTACAAGCATTAAACACACCTGGGCCCATTAAAAAACAAAGAAAAACTACCTAAGCCTTGCCTGCATACGAAATTCAGATTTGCAAGGTGAGCTACATGTATGTTTTACATCTAGGAATTAAAATCAGAAATTTTTCACTGACAAATTCAATACACAGAAATTTATGATTTAAACATACATGTATACTAATACATACCCACATGATTCATGACTGTAAATTAAAAAAAAAACATCTAGGGGTACTGTTATAATGTATAATTTATTGGCTTTGAAACACTCACAGGATTCATTAGTGATTATCGGTACTACAGTATGTCACCTAGTATGAGTAAGTTGGACACAAGTCTGAGTGCATATAATAATTACTGGATAGGAGCATTGTAATTGGAAGCAGAAAAAACAAACAAACAAATCCTACATGGAACAATTAATGACAGGAAAATCAAAGTCTATCAATAAATGAATATCACATGACCTGTAAACAATACCTGAGCCATATGTAATCATTGATTTACTGTAAAAGCACTGTAATTTCACTTTCGATATTTTGAGCATATTCATGCATAATTTTGCCAGGTTTATTTTTTAAAGGGTTGTCGCTCCATACATGTGTAAGATATTGGTCTCATATGAACAATGATGGTGACTTTGACAGTTGACTAAGGATTAATTACAATTATGTATTGTTTTCATTTTGAAGAGTCTTGAATTTTGTTCTTTTTGCTGCATTTCGAGTCAACGCTAACAAGGCATTTAAACCCTTTGTCAGAATGTGCCTACAAATATTTGGAAAAGATATTGGCTATATTCATTAAAGTTATCGTTTATTAATTACACAATGTAATCCATTTTTTTTAAATGCTGAACTTTTATCCCATACTTTGTGAGATTCAAAGTGGCTATTTATAAAAACAAAGATGGCATCTACAATGGTTTGACTAGCTAGGTTTGCTGATCTAATCTGATTTGGGTTAATACCCACCATTGTGAAGCAAGTTCTGATATCTACATGATCTTTCAAATTAGCACATACAAAGAACTGACTATTTGTGATTAATAGAAGGGTAGCAAAAACTTGTATATGTGGTTTTAATGATTTCGTTCATTTTTACATTTAACAAATTTCAAAACAAATTCATATATTTTGTTATGCCCATTGTTCTAAGTATGATGCTAACAATTGTAGCAGAGTTCACATTCACATAAGAAAGTACATGCAGTCCTTCTTCTGTTAACTAGGACTGTTTCTGAAAACGAGAGTCGATCTATTTTTAATGATACATCTTTCTCCTCACTACACTATCAGCATTCAAAATACAGCATTTTTTTTAGCAGCAACATGTTGAATTTAAAGCGATGATTACCAATGAGTTGTGTAAATGCATATCACTCTACTAAATGAGCTAAGCAGGTGATTTGCGATGGAATTCACCATATACTCCACTATGATACATGCATGTAGATGTACATATCAAGTGTGATATCTACAGGTCATTGCTCATTGTCTCAGTCCTTCGTTCCTTGTTACCACACATTGGCTTCAAATATTTCAAGTTTTTCCCATTAAACATAGTAGCTGCCGGTAAATACAAATACAATGTGTGTGGTACATACCTAAGGTCAAATAAAGGTAAAAACCATTTGCTATTTAGCAAAACACATGCACCTAATATTTATTATGGCTATTAATAGCTCATTCTAATGTCACTGACATGATGTCAACATAGACCTCAGGTTTCTTCCAGAAAACAATTGATTACGATTCAGAATGATAAATGGCACATGTGAAGCGGGGTGTGTTCACTATTTTAGAAATACCGGACATCACCTCAGAATGCATGTATCATTCTCAGATGTTCTATAACATTTGTATTTTGTTTGTGGTTGTTTTTTGTTACTGGGGTAATTACCGATAATTTCCCTATGTAACTTTAGCTAAATGATCTACAGTTTGGTGTGTTATTTCCACTTCAATAGAACTCAGAGAGCTAGATTAACCTCATCACCTGTCTGTGGTTATATGATTATTTGTTTTGATAACAATAGCTTACACTGTGTCTTAGTGACAGATTTATATGATATTATTCAAATTGCTGCTAGGTTTTCAGCAATAAAATATTTGTGATACGGTTCAGCACCTAGAAACCAGACAATACTACAGTAGTATGCTTTGTTTATAGCCTAGTCCAATGAATACTCATTGATTTAAAAAGTTACAACAAGGTTAAAATTCAAACTATAATTTTGTTGAAGCAATGCTAAACACTCTGAATTATCAATAAACTAGATATAATTAAAATTAAATTTGGGTTTCAAAATGTTAATTAATATATTTCTTCATTTTTTTTGTCAGATTTTCAAACAAATATATCAACATAGAAAATCAGATAGCATTCAGTTCTCAAACAAGCTCACAAAAAATAGGGTAAAAAGATAATGAAAATGATTACAAAAAGGCTACTGAAATCTGTATAATGATCATAAATCGCCTTTTTATAACACTCACATCAAATGTGTCCAATCCAACAGGAAATGTGCCCAATCCCACAACCAATTTGCCGAATTTTACACCAAATGTGTCCAATCTCACACCAAATGTGCCCAATCTCTCACTGAATGTGCCCAACCGTACACCGAATGTGTCCAATCCCACACCAAATGTGTCTAATCGTACACCAAATGTGTCCAATCGTACACCAAATGTGTCCAATCGTACACCAAATGTGTCCAATCGTACACCAAATGTGTCCAATCATACACCAAATGTGTCCAATCATACACCAAATGTGTCCAATCATACACCAAATGTGTCCAATCCCATATCAACTGTCCAATCTTACACCAAATGTGTCCAATCCTACACCAAATGTGTCCAATCCCATACCAACTGTCCAATCTTACACCAAATGTGTCCAATCCTACACCAAATGTGTCCAATCCTACACCAAATGTGTCCAATCCCATACCAAATGTGTCAAATCTTACACCAAATGTGTCAAATTCTATACCAAATGTGTTTAATCGTAATGTTGGATCAAATGTAACCACTACCAGACGGCCCGCTTAAGGATCATGAAACGAATCGCCATGAACATGTATCCTAACAAGTTGTATATACCAAATTTGGCTGCCAGTCGGCCGTCTTTGATCTGCTTGTGAAACAAATTATAATGAACATGTATTCTAACAAGTATAATGTATGTACTGAATTTGTACAAAAACTGACAAAGATACCACATTTTCAAAAAACTATATGTGCTGACATATAGGATTGAATCACTAAACCACTGTGTGTGTATATGTGTCACATAAAGTACTGAAGCATATGCAAAGAATGAACAAATTCAGTGCAGATGGATGGACAAACAGACAAAGACCAAATTATAAGTTCCCGTTCCCAGGGACTACAAAAAGAAATGTCGACCACTGAATAATAAGTGTAGAAATATTCAACAGAAAGAATGCATTAACATTATAGAACTTACAGACTGTCAGGCTGTTTTGTGAAGATGATGAGGATGAACTCGTGTTAATTATATTGATTTCTTTTTCATTTAGTTCGATTTACACCCAGGGTTAATTTGAGGTGAAATGTTTCTACCAGTAATCACACATGTACAATAAGCATTGAAGCTATTCTACCATGCTCCAATGAACTTTAATGTTAAATCGGTTTCAGTCTACTACTTTAGCTGTAAATGAAAAATCATTCATGAGATTTCACTTTCAATTTTGCTTAAAGCAAGCATGTATTATCTCATTGCAGAATGAAAAACGTCAAAGTCAAAAAGTATTACCCATTGTGAAATGTTGTGAAAATTATTTAACATTGTAAGTTGACTCTTTCTTCATGTTGCCTATTTTATAAATATTCCTTAACATTCTAGGTAAAAAGAAATCAAGTTCAACTGTTACATGAACACCCATCATATGTACCAGTAATCTAAGGTTGTTTCTCTCATTAGTCTTAAAAGTAATATATTTGTTTTCAAGAACAATAATCAATGCTACAGTAATAATAAAATTGATCAGAACTCAAATATTTGAAATCAGAAATAACAATAACTGACATTTTTAGTATTATATGTAATCATTATTATATCATTATTATAATTATTACATGAAAATGCTGTTACCTGGTAGTATTCTCATAGTATATAAGTTAGTTTAGGTATCCCTTTTGGAACATTTCAAGCTTTCCTGACACCTCAATTGATGTACATTTTATGTTTATCGTAGTCGCTGATGCCTTTTTAAGAATACAACATATTATTGTGACTAGTGTGAATGAGAAAACTCCATTAGACATTGAGCTGGTATCACTATGAAAAGTGCTTAATAATGCTTCTTTAATGCTGAGTTAATCTTTCAAAATTTCCATAGAAACAACTCTTGTGAGCTAGGATTACCATATTTATAAGAATACCATATTTACTATATTAGAAGCCAATCTTAAAATGATTAAAATATGTCTTATTTGTTACCTCTGTCATTTACGTTTAAACACATGCACTTCTAATAGAGTAAATACAGTATTTAGAAAAATAGCTATAAATAAATATATGATGAATTGACATTTTGGTAATATATATTGTCAGACAATTTGAAATATTACAGTTATGCAGGTAAATAAGGTAACATGACCATATATGGTCATCTGATACATTACTTGTATATCTTGTTCGATTAATTCATTATAGCACTGGATGCATGCCAAGCTTCATTAAAATGTGTTCACTTTAATGAAAAAAAATGAAAATTGGCTAATTATTATGCAATTTAGATAATTTATATGCATGGGATTTTAACCCAAACCAAATCAGGTCAGTGTATTGTCTCAGGATACCCATGAATCAGGTTCTCGAGATAATAGGGGAACAAACATACATACATGAACATAAGGCAGGCTAATACCAAATACTCTTATTGCATGCTACATACACTGGAGTCAATTAAATAGTTCCTGTTTTTAAAAAAGAGATCATGCCATTCTTCCACAGAAATCAATGCCAAAAGATGATATACAAACACCTTGAAAACAAATAAGTTATTTGCCTGTGAAATAGCATGATCGAATTAGACAACTGTCACAGTTTGCTACTATAAAGCAATGTCATTGTGTTTGTTTTTATTTACATGTCACTGCCAACAAAAATAAAGCCAATGAACATTACATTAAAGTAGACTACTTTTTTTGTTATTATGTGGAAATAACATCATTATAACTTTTCATCTGTTCAAGATGCCTACAATAGAATCAAATCAAGGCATTTCACTCTCGCCTGAAACCTAAATTAGAGTGATTCCTTAATTAGTATACTTACAGTAGTGTGCAACACAAAGGTTATGTCCAGTAAGTGTTCTAATTTAGCAACAGTTAATAGGTGATTTATGCCGAGCTACAACACACATATAATGTTACTACAATCTGGCTGTTACACATTATTTGAGATTGGCTCATGGCGGAATTATAAAGAGAATATTAAGTGTCGTTCAATCTATCATCCTACTAATCTTAAAACACCTTAAATTCAATGTTATAAATTTCAGTAGAATTATGATGTGTCATTATGTGATATTGTTATTACACTGTTAAAATGTTAAAACACCTATTATATACATTGTACATATGATAAATTCTATAAATCGAGCACACTATGAATTTCTGCAAAATTATATAATTATTAAAGTCCTTGCTGCTGCATTATTTATCCACACTTCATACTGTAAAATGACTAATTTTCACTGGGTTTAAATTTCACTGACTTACCATTTCAGGCATATTCAGTGGGTTTTAAATTCACGGTTTCCTCATTTAGATAATGTGTTCTATGCTAAATTTTACATATTCACTGTGTTTTAATTTAGCGCATTTTTCCAGTCAGCGAAATAAGCTAAATTAAAACCCAGTGAATAATTACCCCCTTTACAGTAATTCATTTTGTTGAAGCACACTTTTAAACTCATCACATTACAATTGTTGGCAAATACACAATATTTTACCTTCTTCTGTTATATTCACTTTATCGGCATACTTTTCATAAATTGCCAGTTCTTTGATGAGACTGAGAATGACTTCACAGTCGCTGGATTTCGCTTCTCGTACTTCGAATGACATAGCGACACTGCTGTATACAGTCACAGACACTTGCTTCACTGTCTACACAGTACTCAGACTCCTGTTCTCTGTAACATACAGGACAACGTCACTTGAATTTCAATATAGTTGGCTGTCTGCATGAAAAAAAAACACACGATAAATCATGCTGTTACTGTATGCTCATGTATCAACCCGATCTGCTATTCAAACAAGAGTATGTTACCATTGACTTCTGCACTGATGAATTCTTGAATTCCAGGATCACTAAGAGACAAAGGCATGGTCTCCAGGGATATTGAGAAGTATCAATTGAAAAGCCATGTTCGATACAATACATTTCGACTTCAGTATGTCAAACAACATCAAAGATCATTTGTATGCTAAAATTGTATGACACAGAATTAATTAAGATATAATCCTGTCACCCTATTTTATAATTATAAATGATGTCACAATGCATTATATAATAATCAATAGGTATGGTTAATGTGTAATAATCTTTATGGATTGGATAAGGTTTTGGCGGCCTGAGGTCATACGTCAGAAGGCTCGCCACAAAAGCTGTATCCAGGCTGTACAAATTTATCATAAACCTTATTGGTTCCATTAAGAATAAATGACATTATTTTGAGATACTGTTTTTTCATTTATTTTGAATTATGGTTCTTATTCTGCATTTATTACTGACAATATTCACAGAGTGGATTTACCGGTATAATGTTTGTACTTGGCAACACAACATCAATAAGACATTTGTATATACCCGGTACAATTTTCAGTAATAACTGTAACAACTCTTTTGAATCAGAAATCTGACCAGAATGTGTAAATCTTTCTATATCTGACAACTATGTATTTGTAGAAAATGTAATCAATGTTTAATACAGGCGAGCTTCCTGACTGCTGTCAAGATGAAATCAAATTTGCTCCTGATTTCAACTCCTGTGCAACAACATTTTCTGCAATTGATTTGAACCAGTTCAGAATACAGTGTTTTAACTAGATAAAAGAAATGTGTTTGTGCAAATGATGTCAAACAGGGCCTTATCGTTAATTGTTTTGGGACAATAATGAAATGGAATATGTTTTTGAAAAGTTCATATGGCATATTACAGGAATTATACCTGCATAAACCCACCATAACACATCAAAAGTGGAGATTGAATTAATTTTATAGATCACCTGTAAGTGTTTAGAATTACATGTACAAATCTTGAATGAGTCTAAGAACCTGAGTTCCAGAATATCAGTTACAATGTAACAATTGGCAAAAAATGTGATTGTTGATCAGTTTTCTTGGATGACAAAAAACTGAAAAAAAACAATTAAATGTTTAATACTGACAAATTAAAAAAATTGTTCAGGGTTTCCAGTTTGTGTAATTTATTTCAGAATGTCATGAACACCAAAAATGCTATGACATATGTTGAATTACCTGCACCCTGGATACAAGTATAATGCAGCTATGGTATGCAGCTCAGGATATGAACCCAAACAAATGTTTAAAGTTGGAATCAACTAACCAATGAATTATCTTACTTTAGGAATTTCAAAATTATTTGTATTGTACACAATAACATACCATTCAGTATCCATATAACACTTCATATTTTGTCTTCCACAGATTTTATAAAGTACCCCAAATTTATATGGTTTTATTAGGATATTTAAACAGTTTTAAATAGTAGTGTTGTCAATAGGATACAGAATTTATAGGTAAATGAGTCACTATTCTTAGCTTATTCTTACTTTTGGCAAAACTTTAATACAACATCGTCTGTCTATAAATACTACAAATTCATTCAAGTACTAAAGACTACAGCTGTAAATCTATGAGGAACATGTTCTAAACTTTTTGAATTTTGGCATTCCCATAATGCATCCTTGGAAGGAAAAGATGTATACGGTAATAATAACGGTTATTACAAGGATACATGTACCTCAAAGTATGTACTCAGACAGTACGCAGTGCATCGACCTCCGCTGCACATACTTTGAGGTATTCTCGTAATAACCTCATATTATGTTTTATCTTAAAATAAAGTATTTTACAGTAGTTAGCACGGATTTGTACACAAATCTAATCAGGTCTGTTGTTTATGATACGTAGCTGTGTGCCAAGTTTCATTTTAATCCAGTCAGCGGTCTTGAGATATTAGTGGAGAAGGAGTTTACATAGACACACATTCGAACACACATACGGACAGACAGCAGTCATCTGTATGACATTACCTTCTGTTTATGTTTTGCACACACAGGAGCTAAAAATGGCTCACAGTACTGCAATCATTTATATTAAAGTAAGGGTTTCACACTAACAATGTGTTGGCAATTTGTTTAGTGATTGTAATGCAGAAAACGTAGGTTTTTGGGTAATGGATCACAAGGTATTATAGGCCTGAGGTGATGAAGAAATAGTATACATGCTGTGAGGGGAGAGGGTAACGATTATATAAAAGTAATTGTCAAGCAATTTGTATAGGATAAATCACCTCATACACAGGATAGTCTGTGTACCTGCGGCCTCAACACTTTATCTCAGGTCAGACTTGTATCCCAGAAAAGCTTTGTCTGATTTTGCTACCTAAAACCATCAACATTTGAGAGTCTCACACATTAACAAGCATTCAGATATTCTCTCAGCATAGATATTGTTTTGGGGAATACCAGCTATTTATTAATTTAAATTTATTAAACAGTAGAAATCTATTTCCAGTGATATTTCAAATTTGACTGACGACAAGTATCAGCAAATAGTGTTATAGTGTTTGTCAACAAACGAACTACCTGAATCGACAAATACAAAATGGAAAAATTCTCTGACAACAATGGATTGGTATTTTAGCTAGCATTCACCTTTTTTTTTTTCTAATTTGTTTTTTGTGCCAGACGACAGTTCCGGACATTGAATGTACCTGTTGTCTTCCCTGACTTTTTTGTATGTGTAAATTGAAAGTGCTAGTACTGACACATTTTTGTCACAGAAGTCATATTCATGTTCAGGACTACATGAAGGGCTGTGTGACCATGTCTCTATCAAATGGCAATATTAATGCGCTATCCTGGCGTCAACCAGGCTCGGTCAAGTACCTGCGGACCTTAACCAAGGTTCCCCCAAAGTCGCATTCGTTAGTGAATGAATCTTGGGTCTACCGTCCATGAGTCTGATGTGACAACCATTAGGCTACCAGTGACCGCATTTATATTCTAGCTTTGCAAACATTGCAGTTTGAACTAATTACTAGCCAGTGAGAATTTTCAAATTTTGATCACTTTTTTGGACTTAACATCATAGTCTGGAAATTCTGCATAATAATAATGTCTTTATTGCAGCATTTTAAGTACAATTACTTTAGAATTCATTAGGTACAATAAAATATCCTACCTACTATGTATTCTACTCTATACTGCTATATATTACACTAATGCACCTGTAACCTGTTGGCCGCACGTTTTAGAAATAAAAGAATGTATAGTGTGTATACAGTTGAGCTGTTTTCAAAAAGAGCATGTCATATTATGTATACACATATAAGGCTGAGGAGAGACACCTGTGATATTTGTAGACAATCAAGACATAATGTTAGAACTGTCAGTCTTTTCAAAACTATTCAATGCAGGCAATCAAATGAGTTGGGTCAATGAAGCACAAATAACAGTATAAAGTTTCAAAAGATTATACTACATGATAACATTATTTTTTTCTTTTCTACAATAATTATAATAATGTCCCATGAATTCTGCATATAAAATACCTCTTTCACTGTTATAAATCATGTGCAGTTTGTTACTAGTTTGTTACAATGTTTACAAAGTCTGTCTTGAATTTGTGTTTCTGGCCTTTGGTGACAGCCAAATTTGTACAATTCAATTTGTAGGTTTGGGCTGCTCAACCCGAGTTGTGAAATCATTCCTGTTGTTCAATACATTAAAGTAGAATGAAATGTTAGTGTAATTTTTTAAAAGACTGTTTTTAATTTCAAGTTCTCTTTTTTAATTATCAGCTATCAAAACGTTTTTGTAGTGTTCATTTGTAATATTTTGAAATTGTCTCAATGTTGCCATGACATCAATTCTGTATTTTTACCTTAATTTGTGAAGCCCTTCTAACCATGAGCCAACCAACGTTGTTCATGTTCTTTGATTGCATGGTACTTAAAGTTATAGGACCATTGTTGTAAATATTTTGGTAATAATTAATTGCCAGAATTTGTGATCAATGGGAGTCTCCCAGTTTCAAGGCGGCATTCAATTGTTTTAGAAATATGTCTGTATAACTTAAAAATGAACTTTTCAGTTTTGTTCGACTGCTAGATTGGTATAGTGACTCCCCATATCTCGGATGCATAAAGTAGGATCTGTGAATGAATAGTAACAAACAGCTTGGATTTAATTTTAATGTTATTGTTGATACCATTATACCCATTTGCAATTGTGCTTTCTGATTTTCTTGCTTTATCTACAAAGTCTCCCCATGTTTTTTTGTAGGAATTCATTGGTATTGAATGTTACACTCAAATATTTGTTCTCATTTGTTTTGTTTAAAATCATATTTCCATATGTGAATGATGATTTTTCTGATTTATGTTCATTTTTGATAAAAATTCAGATTTTTGATTTAATTGTGTTCACGTCATGACCCCATTTTATAGTGTATACATGCAATGCATTGAGTGATGATTGAAGAGCTTATTTCGATGTACATGTAATTATGATATCATCTGCAAACAAGAGACTTGATATTTTTGTGTTGTTAAGCTCAGGTTGATCATCAGAAGATGTATTCAATACATCAAAAAGAACATTCATGATCATACTGAACATGCCTATAACGAGTTTAAAAAAATCGCACAACATTAAAACTTGGAAGGAATGGTACTAGACATACATATACCACCACAACCCTCAACTTTTTTTGTTCTCAATTTCTGGTTCCAGTAGCTGCTTGTATAGTATCAGCTTCTGCGTTATATAATTTCCATTACAGATTGCATATTACATGTAGATGAATGCCTATTTCTAGGTTAAAATGTCATCACAATGTAGATACTTCAACCAGCTGTAGCAGTGTACATATATGTGGGACAGATAAAACGTCTGATAGTGATGATAAAGGTTGGCCTGCCGTGCATCTCACTAACTTAGATATTACGTGCATTAAAAAATTACCCAAATGTTGCACTAGTACACAGCCTAAGGCCAGACTTTTATTATCCCTTGTTTCGCGAACCCGCCGAATGAACATGAGCCAAAAATGAAATAAAAATACAATTTTATTTCAGCGTAATTTCTCGTGCCGACACAAAATTGCTAAAAAAATATTATTTTATATCTTCATTTTTTTACCGCCCGCCTCATACCAAATCCAAGTTGCATTTTCGTTGGAGTATCATGATCAAAGTACCGAAGTCTCGTGCAGATGAGAAACAAGGTTAGGTATACATGGAATAAAATTGTATTTCATTTCTTCTCTCTGATCAATGATCTCACTTACAATTCTTTGAGAATCACACTAATCTAATGGAAAAAAAGAATTAATTTAATTTTTTTTCGCCCTCCTCAAAAAAATTGCCTTATAGAAACAAGGAATAAAAAAAGTCTGGCCTAAAGGGGAGGGGGCTATTAGAGCAAAATTATCCCAGCAACATGTACATCCCTCTAGATTGCAACCATTTCAGTTGCCATGGTGATTAAATTTAATGAATGGAGAGTAAAAAAAAAAATATTTAGGTCGACCTAAAAAATCTGGCTGGTGACAAACTACAAGCTTGTCAGGTCTTGGTGGTGCACATCTACCATAATTCAATACATTGCACACAGATTTCTTAGTATTTAAATTTTTGTTACATTTGCATAGCTAGCAATTCAAGTGATTAATCACACACTTTGCGAAAGAATGATGCGATTTAAAAAGTGAACTGATCCTGTTAGTGAATCATCATCAGGTAATGATGGCACATAAGATATGTACATGTTGAAAAATGAAATGTAGCCTGCTGAAGAGTCAGACTGTTAATTATGATTTTTAGCTAAATATAGCCCTCTACATTTCAAGATGTTGCTCACCAAATGTGAACGAATAAACGCCATGCCGAGAGAATAAATATAAGCAGGAGCTAAACAACGAACGTGAAAATTTAGAAAAATATACAGGATATACTTCTTTTGAACCCATTTGAACTACATTTGAATGCACATTGTTGTTCCTTCTAGTTTCGCACTTTCACAAGTACAGAATTAAAGTTGTTATGCCATGGCCTGTGAATGATTGAATTCTTACATATTCTACGTTGACAGCCAATCAGTGCCATTGTTTCAAAATGTTGTGGTCATACAGCTATTAGGTTCAGTTACAATTTTCTGCTACTATGCCCATATAATAGAATGTTTCCAAACCCATAAAGCTATATGTAATTCTATAATGGTTGGATTTTTTCTTTCTCATGTTTTCGCACTGTAAACAAGCCACTTCTTCATTACATTACCAAATTGTGTACATTATATTGTACAGTTTATTCTAATGGTTCTGGAAAAGGTAAGTGCATCCACTTAAATCTAATCACACGAAAATATTGTTTGTGAGCTATACAGGATACATACAAGTTTGTCAATCATGAATTATGATTTTATGTTTTTTGTACACAGACCAAGCATGGTACACAAATAGTTGTTTTGGCGACTAAAGTTCATTTGCAAAAAGACAATTGGCTACATCATTTTTTACTTGGCTCTCAAATTAAATAGCTACCATGATCCTAACATTAAATTTTAATGTAGAGTGTGGAAATATTAACGAGCTTAAACAACACCCCACATCGAACTGTCCAGTCAAATAACTATATTATTTTATTTTATTGAGGCGATTAAAGTCACGCCTGTAACTTTCGCATTGTAACCTGTTACCCAGGTTAGTGGGGTATATTTCTTTAGAGAAATGGAAATAAAATAATAAATAAATAACTAGCACTTTCATAAAAAAAAATTTAGTCGTAACATGTTCTTAATATTTTAACCCTCCTTAAAATAAATTAATCTCCCTTCAAAAAACTTTGGAAATCTAAATTTAATATATAAAAGCTACACAGAGTCAACAATGAAAGCAAATACCTAAGTTACTAGTACCTGACTACTTTAAATGTAACTACTAGTCTGGACTGCATAACTATGAAATTATACACTCAATACCTTCAATTCAATGGTCAGACAAAATAACTCCCAAACATTGTTCATTGTCCCAAATTCACAATAGACTGTTTGTAAACCTGAATCTTTTATTCTTGTACCATTTATTCACATGCTGGTTTAACTTTACATGAGCTAAAGACTTGTTTGTATCAGCCTGGTTAACCTATGAACTCGTGATCAGTTTTCATCTCTTAGGGTATGGATCAAAGCAGTACGTCAAACTCTACTGTTCTAACATTATTACAAACTGTACACCAGGGAAGAAAATGTCATTTTTACAAAATGTTAGAAAGAAAAGTTTAACTACTATCAGTTTACCACCAAGTACTGGAGGTAACATATTCATAATTTGCAAAATCAAATGCACCACTTGCACATAACCCCGGTACTCCACTGACGCAAATTAGGAGTGTTTATTTCATACTCGATCAAACCCTGAGAAATGCTGTAACTGCTTTCTTATATGCTTTCATACAAGCTTGAAAAACTTTCATTGACATGTATTAAGCAGGCACCTTAACAAATATCTTTGGAAAATATTATTTCATGTATTAACAACCAGGAGAATTAAGCGATTAACTCATGGATAACCACTGCTGAAATTTTCTTGTTTATACAAGGTTATGTGAAAGAGTGAGCCAGAGAATTCTTTAATCTATAATACAAAATGGCCATTAGTCAGCCATTTTAAACCAGATTCAAAAAATTAAAAAAAGTGAACCTAGTTCTTGAAGAAATGTCCAATGTACTGGTGTATGTATGTACCAAGTTTGAAAGAAATGCATCCACAATCGAGACGCAGTTCCGGAATGACAGAAATGCTTGATTTTGATGAATTTTAAGCACGACAAAGGAAGCTTAGAAAGAACTTGTAGATGCTGAGAGTATTGGAGACATACAAAGTACATATATATACAGCTCAAAAATTAACTCAGTATCAAATTTTATAATAAACACTTATTAAAGCAAAGGAATTGTTTTTTTGAGATAAAAGACAATTGACCAAATTATGCAAATTTATGCACAACATGCATGTATTTCAACCCTAAACTTATTCACATCTGTGGATTACCACAGTAAGCATCTACATGTATGTAAGAAATTTCATTGAAATTCAACGGTACTTGAGATGTCAGTGGAACAAATGAAAATTGCCTAATTCATGTATTAAAATCAGGTATTATGCATGCATGGTTTCAACCTTAAACATGAATTCTTTTCTAGAATGAAATTCCAATTTAAATAATTTTGATACGCGATTGCTATATTAATGTGATACACCCCTTTCCCATGATGCATTACAGATTATGAAAAATAATGACAAAATATAGACACAATTATGTAAATGTATGTACATTATCCCAAAGCATCTATGTGAAAGTTTCATTGAAATCAGATAATTGGTTCTTGAGATATCATGTGGAACAGCCACACACATATGAATATACATAACACAGATACAATAACACACATTGTGTGCTATTTTCACACAAGAGTCAAGAATGGTCACCATTCTACCATCTTGAATTGAATCATGCAATGAATGAATGTGAAGTTTGGATGGGATCAGTCCAGATATTTCAAAAATATAGAAGGGAATACACGCACATTTGCATTGACTATGTCCGATCAGGCACTAATAAACATGCAGGGCAAAAATGAGAGTAATTTAAATGATTATAATTTCTGACCAAAAAGAAAACAATGAGGTCATGAGTATATTTATGTTCCTCAATTATCCATGTAGTATATTAATCTCAATAAGATACACAATAATATAATATAGAATGATATAACATGAATTGTAAAAAGTAGTGTATAGTATATGAGTAAACAAAATTTCGCAAAAAATATACTATCCCATATTTTGCCACGAAAGGTATTTTGAAGGCAAAAATGATTTATACTACAGAATGAAAATAAACATATTAGGTTACTCCACTGCCTAATTGCCTGAATTTGAGACAGGCATATAACACCTACATCTCATGATAAGCAGTATAGATGATTTTATTTGTGCAATTATTTCTATGTTTTATTTCTATGTTTTATTTTAGTCAAATTCTAATTTATATGTTTAAAATGTACACACCATAATTGAACTTGGTTGACAATTTATAGTGATTAGTAAGATTTTCAAAATGGTCAAATAAAAGTTTTTATTTTAACCACAAAATGTATTTGTGAGTAAAATTTCAACAAAATCTTGGCCAGAATATTAAACTGGTTTTATGAAATATCCAAGTTTGAAAAAGAATGAATAAAAGCTGATTGAGTTATTGTTACCATGAAACAAAGTTTTACGACAGAATCAACAGCAACAATGACAAGGACATACATTATCACCTTGTATACCTTTTCCCTAATTCATGATTATAACAATGAGGTAATTAGCAATCAATTAGTTCATATAGTCATACTGTAGACAGTTACACAATAAACAGTATATTAAGATTCAGGCAAACCAGTATATTTATTAGGATTGCCAGCAGATAATATCTGATCAGATCAAAAAGTAAATTGATGTATATAAAGATGCCTTATGTAATATTCTACAAATATTGATAGAAATAAGTTGATTATATCTGAGATAGATCTGGATCCAGCCACAGACAGTTGGATGAGGTCTAAAGTAATAATTAACAGATACCACTTTAGGTCAGAAAACAGATTGATAATTTTTACATTAACACTGTACTTTTTAACACACACAAAAATATATGATACACTAAATAATTATCCACGATGAGATGAAAACAGCAAAACATGATTAGAGTTGAACAGATGTTCCTCAACCATGGCCGCTTCAGATAAATTTGTCATACTTGTACCACCCCCAGTTTTAAAAGTAGTTGTCATGGTAACATTTCAATGGATATTTATTTTTAGACCATGTTTGTGCACGTGCTAGACAGCTACATGTAAGTGGCTAATAAATCGTGAAGAAACAAACTCATGTGTGGAAAAATCAAGGATTATTCAGAATACAATATTAATAGTTTGCTAGTATATATATTCTACCACTGAAAATTATGCTATTAGTTTTTAGATAATAAATCCCATCAAATGTTTGTTCCTGTTTGATACACCTTCTTCAAAAGAGTAGCAATATGATTAGTTTTCAAGTAAAATCAGGCATTATTAGGTATACTGTAAAACAGATTGAAATAGCTACATGCCATTTTAGCGAATTTGACTCAATGCATGAATTAACAAAATCTTAATTTAGCTAAAATGCCAACAATCTCATTGCGAGAAAATAAATAATATATATTTAGCGAAATTACAGGTTAGCTAAATTAGCTAAAATGAGATGCTATCTAAAAAGATGTGTTTCACAGTATGCTTGGATGACTATTTTATCAAGTTAAACCAGTCATTATTGGCGATATTCTTGGATGGCAATTTTCAAGTAAAATCTGGCATTATTGAGTATACTCTTGGATAGTATTTTACAAGTAAAACTAAGCATTATTGGTTATATTCTTGGATGGTAATTTACAAGTAAAACCAGACATTATTGGGTATATTCTCATGGATGGCTTTTTTTCATGTAAAGATTGTCATTGAATTTTTACAAACAAAGATCGCAATGAAAACCTGACATTGTAGCATGGTTTACAACTATAAAGGTATAAGAATTCCACCATGGCTGTACAGTGTGCAATCAAGAATGAAATTGTACTGATTCATAAAACATGGAAAGAAAACTTGTACCACTGTAAGAATTAAGTCAAATTTATTTAATAATAAACCATTGTTAAACACCATGAAATAGCCTACAGTCCATGTTGGAAGATCTGCAATAATTGTTCAACATTCAATTCTGATTGCGGGACAGAGCTGTGGAGACAATCAGAGTACTGGGATCCTGTGTTGACAGAAACTCATTAGTATATATGCTGACATCAGACAACTGGTAAATATCAATCAAACATCGTATTCGGAACTGCATGCAATAAGGTGTCAAGATGAGAACTTGGTCCCGGTTACTATTTCCGTCTCTGGAGAAATTCACTACGAAGATTCGGGCTCAAAGAGCTTGCGACTGGCCCATAATGTTATGAACCTCTTCAAATGAGACAAAAATTCACACACTCTATTCCGCAAGATAACCATGCAGTCAATCACATTCACAGTCACAAACCAAACAGTCAGTGTGTTCGTCACAGCTGAGGTAGAATTGCAAACACTTGATGTGTGTAATAAATAAAGGGTGGATATTATATCGTCCTCTGTGCTGTCTTTACACAGGCATATTCTTGACTGCTTACAGTGTTTTCTTTTTTGTGATCTGATTCTCTTATGATCTCTGAAAAACAATCTGATGCCAAATGATTTTAGACTTACTCAATAAAATTTAAGTGGTGACAGCAGGGAATTATCGAACAAGAGTTGAGTGCCCTATATTGAAAAATCAACTGAGCTTATTGGTAATGGGATAATGGATTCAAATATTTCACAGATTAATTAAATCTGTTCAACCTACGGTATAGTGCAGCTATTCCATGACATTAGTTTTATGAAAATAATGATTTGCATTTAAATACAGAAAGTTGGAATTAGATGTACATGTAATTGTAAATTATTAGCTGCTAAGCAAATATGTTAACAAAATCAGGGAAAACATTTTAAAATGCCAGGTTATCCCAATTTTTCTAATCACAATTGTATTTTCCAATCTTAAAACAATAATTCATGTTACAGGGTACCACAATTTTATATTGATTTTTTCCACATTCACTTACTTGGCAACTTGATCTAGATTCTTATACAGTGCTATACTAAAAATAGGCATGAATTTAACCTTTCACTTCCTGGGAGCATTTACTACAGTTAGAAACATTTTATAAAGTAGTCAAATGTTACAATGATTGAAACACTCATTGTTGGAATGGAGCGTATTCGTACAGTGATTTGGGTATTCAGAATAAAGGTCCTGCACTAAAATATCTGTAATAGTGTTTTCTTTGAACAGCATGTTAAACCAGAATTCATAATGTTCACTTTGCATCTACAATGCCCCACCAGTTAGTAATAGTTTTCAAACCTGAATAGAACGAACCAATCATTACTTGAGTTTCTGAATGCGTCACTGCTACGTACAAATACATTTTATTTTGTTAGCACTTATCCAGTAAACTACCATACTCTATCTTTGTCCACTGTTTGATTGATATTACATGCATCAAATTTATAATCTAGAATTTCAAAAGTCAAATTTATTACAACCACAAAGAAACATAAACCGCATGTTTTCCAATACCTGGATATAACAACTTGTCACCAAGGACAGACATATCATCTGGTTATCCTGGATATAATATATATTCATGTATCATTCCATTTGAATGTATTATGTTGATTTTGATGCATTATGTAATGGAAACAAAGATGTTACATACTGTAACTGAAACACATATTCTACAGGTGTTGGTTTTACAAAGCCAGTCTACGATGGCTGCCAGCAATCTATTTTACAGGTGTTGGTATTACAAAGCCAGTCTACAATGGCTGCCAGCAATCTATTTTACAGGTGTTGGTATTACAAAGCCAGTCTACGATAGCTGTCAGCAATCTATTTTACAGGTGTTGGTATAACAAAGCCAGTCTACGATGGCTGCCTGCAATCTATTTTACAGGTGTTGGTATTACAAGGCCAGTCTACGATGGCTGCCAGCAATTTATTTTACAGGTGTTGGTATTACAAAGCCAGTCTACAATGGCTGCCAGCAATCTATTTTACAGGTGTTGGTATTACAAAGCCAGTCTACAATGGCTGCCAGCAATCTATTTTACAGGTATTACAAAGCCAGTCTATGGTGGCTGCCAGCAATCTATTTTACAGGTGTTGGTATTACAAAGCCAGTCTACAATGGTTGCCAGCAATCT
Source organism: Saccoglossus kowalevskii (assembly GCF_978046115.1). Taxonomy (NCBI): domain Eukaryota; kingdom Metazoa; phylum Hemichordata; class Enteropneusta; family Harrimaniidae; genus Saccoglossus; species Saccoglossus kowalevskii. Next base: position 28,041,852 of record NC_140641.1, read on the forward strand.
ATTTTACAGGTGTTGGTATTACAAAGCCAGTCTACAATGGCTGCCAGCAATCTATTTTACAGGTAATGGTATTACAAAGCCAGTCTACGATAGCTGCAAGCAATCTATTTTACAGGTATTACAAAGCCAGTCTACGATAGCTGCCAGCAATCTATTTTACAGGTGTTGGTATTACAAAGCCAGTCTACAATGGCTGCCAGCAATCTATTTTACAGGTGTTGGTATTACAAAGCCAGTCTACAATGGCTGCCTGCAATCTATTTTACAGGTGTTGGTATTACAAAGCCAGTCTACGATGGCTGCCAGTAATCTATTTTACAGGTGTTGGTATTACAAAGCCAGTCTACGATGGCTGCCAGCAATCTATTTTACAGGTGTTGGTATTACAAAGCCAGTCTACAATGGTTGCCAGCAATCTATTTTACAGGTGTTGGTATTACAAAGCCAGTCTACAATGGTTGCCTGCAATCTATTTTACAGGTGTTGGTATTACAAAGTCAGTCTACGATGGCTGCCAGCAATCTATTTTACAGGTGTTGGTATTACAAAGCCAGTCTACGATGGCTGCCAGTAATCTATTTTACAGATGTTGGTATTACAAAGCCAGTCTACAATGGTTGCCAGCAATCTATTTTACAGATGTTGGTATTACAAAGCCAGTCTACAATAGCTGCCTGCAATCTATTTTACAGGTGTTGGTATTACAAAGCCAGTCTACAATGGCTGCCAGCAATCTATTTTACAGGTATTACAAAGCCAGTCTATGGTGGCTGCCTGCAATCTATTTTACAGGTGTTGGTATTACAAAGCCAGTCTACAATGGCTGCCTGCAATCTATTTTACAGGTGTTGGTATTACAAAGCCAGTCTACGATGGCTGCCAGTAATCTATTTTACAGGTATTACAAAGCCAGTCTATGGTGGCTGCCTGCAATCTATTTTACAGGTGTTGGTATTACAAAGCCAGTCTACAATGGCTGCCTGCAATCTATTTTACAGGTGTTGGTATTACAAAGCCAGTCTACAATGGCTGCCAGCAATCTATTTTACAGGTATTACAAAGCCAGTCTATGGTGGCTGCCTGCAATCTATTTTACAGGTGTTGGTATTACAAAGCCAGTCTACAATGGCTGCCTGCAATCTATTTTACAGGTGTTGGTATTACAAAGCCAGTCTACGATTGCTGCCAGCAATCTATTTTACAGGTATTACAAAGCCAGTCTATGGTGGCTGCCTGCAATCTATTTTACAGGTGTTGGTATTACAAAGCCAGTCTACAATGGCTGCCTGCAATCTATTTTACAGGTGTTGGTATTACAAAGCCAGTCTACGATGGCTGCCAGTAATCTATTTTACAGATGTTGGTATTACAAAGCCAGTCTACAATAGCTGCCTGCAATCTATTTTACAGGTGTTGGTATTACAAAGCCAGTCTACAATGGCTGCCAGCAATCTATTTTACAGGTATTACAAAGCCAGTCTACAATGGCTGCCAGCAATCTATTTTACAGGTGTTGGTATTACAAAGCCAGTCTACGATGGCTGCCAGCAATCTATTTTACAGGTAATGGTATTACAAAGCCAGTCTACAATAGCTGCCAGCAATCTATTTTACAGGTAATGGTATTACAAAGCCAGTCTACAATGGCTGCCAGCAATCTATTTTACAGGTATTACAAAGCCAGTCTATGGTGGCTGCCAGCAATCTATTTTACAGGTGTTGGTATTACAAAGCCAGTCTACAATGGTTGCCAGCAATCTATTTTACAGGTGTTGGTATTACAAAGCCAGTCTACAATGGCTGCCAGCAATCTATTTTACAGGTAATGGTATTACAAAGCCAGTCTACGATAGCTGCAAGCAATCTATTTTACAGGTATTACAAAGCCAGTCTACGATAGCTGCCAGCAATCTATTTTACAGGTGTTGGTATTACAAAGCCAGTCTACAATGGCTGCCAGCAATCTATTTTACAGGTGTTGGTATTACAAAGCCAGTCTACAATGGCTGCCTGCAATCTATTTTACAGGTGTTGGTATTACAAAGCCAGTCTACGATGGCTGCCAGTAATCTATTTTACAGGTGTTGGTATTACAAAGCCAGTCTACGATGGCTGCCAGCAATCTATTTTACAGGTGTTGGTATTACAAAGCCAGTCTACAATGGTTGCCAGCAATCTATTTTACAGGTGTTGGTATTACAAAGCCAGTCTACAATGGTTGCCTGCAATCTATTTTACAGGTGTTGGTATTACAAAGTCAGTCTACGATGGCTGCCAGCAATCTATTTTACAGGTGTTGGTATTACAAAGCCAGTCTACGATGGCTGCCAGTAATCTATTTTACAGATGTTGGTATTACAAAGCCAGTCTACAATGGTTGCCAGCAATCTATTTTACAGATGTTGGTATTACAAAGCCAGTCTACAATAGCTGCCTGCAATCTATTTTACAGGTGTTGGTATTACAAAGCCAGTCTACAATGGCTGCCAGCAATCTATTTTACAGGTATTACAAAGCCAGTCTATGGTGGCTGCCTGCAATCTATTTTACAGGTGTTGGTATTACAAAGCCAGTCTACAATGGCTGCCTGCAATCTATTTTACAGGTGTTGGTATTACAAAGCCAGTCTACGATGGCTGCCAGTAATCTATTTTACAGGTGTTGGTATTACAAAGCCAGTCTACGATGGCTGCCAGTAATCTATTTTACAGGTATTACAAAGCCAGTCTATGGTGGCTGCCTGCAATCTATTTTACAGGTGTTGGTATTACAAAGCCAGTCTACAATGGCTGCCTGCAATCTATTTTACAGGTGTTGGTATTACAAAGCCAGTCTACAATGGCTGCCAGCAATCTATTTTACAGGTATTACAAAGCCAGTCTATGGTGGCTGCCTGCAATCTATTTTACAGGTGTTGGTATTACAAAGCCAGTCTACAATGGCTGCCTGCAATCTATTTTACAGGTGTTGGTATTACAAAGCCAGTCTACGATTGCTGCCAGCAATCTATTTTACAGGTATTACAAAGCCAGTCTATGGTGGCTGCCTGCAATCTATTTTACAGGTGTTGGTATTACAAAGCCAGTCTACAATGGCTGCCTGCAATCTATTTTACAGGTGTTGGTATTACAAAGCCAGTCTACGATGGCTGCCAGTAATCTATTTTACAGATGTTGGTATTACAAAGCCAGTCTACAATAGCTGCCTGCAATCTATTTTACAGGTGTTGGTATTACAAAGCCAGTCTACAATGGCTGCCAGCAATCTATTTTACAGGTATTACAAAGCCAGTCTACAATGGCTGCCAGCAATCTATTTTACAGGTGTTGGTATTACAAAGCCAGTCTACGATGGCTGCCAGCAATCTATTTTACAGGTAATGGTATTACAAAGCCAGTCTACAATAGCTGCCAGCAATCTATTTTACAGGTAATGGTATTACAAAGCCAGTCTACAATGGCTGCCAGCAATCTATTTTACAGGTAATGGTATTACAAAGTCAGTCTACGATGGCTGCCAGCAATCTATTTTACAGGTAATGGTATTACAAAGCCAGTCTACGATGGCTGCCTGCAATCTATTTTACAGGTAATGGTATTACAAAGCCAGTCTACAATGGCTGCCAGCAATCTATTTTACAGGTGTTGGTATTACAAAGCCAGTCTACCATGGCTGCCAGCAATCTATTTTACAGGTAATGGTATTACAAAGCCAGTCTACAATGGCTGCCTGCTATCTATTTTACAGGTAATGGTATTACAAAGCCAGTCTACAATGGCTGCCAGCAATCTATTTTACAGGTAATGGTATTACAAAGCCAGTCTACGATGGCTGCCAGCAATCTATTTTACAGGTAATGGTATTACAAAGCCAGTCTACGATGGCTGCCAGCAATCTATTTTACAGGTGTTGGTATTACAAAGTCAGTCTACGATGGCTGCCAGCAATCTATTTTACAGGTAATGGTATTACAAAGCCAGTCTACAATGGTTGCCAGCAATCTATTTTACAGGTAATGGTATTACAAAGCCAGTCTACAATGGCTGCCAGCAATCTATTTTACAGGTGTTGGTATTACAAAGTCAGTCTACGATGGCTGCCAGCAATCTATTTTACAGGTAATGGTATTACAAAGCCAGTCTACAATGGTTGCCAGCAATCTATTTTACAGGTATTACAAAGCCAGTCTATGGTGGCTGCCTGCAATCTATTTTACAGGTGTTGGTATTACAAAGCCAGTCTACGATGGCTGCCAGCAATCTATTATATAGATATGCTTGGTAAGAAATATATATCCAATTATACTTAAATTAGATCCCTTTTCAATGCTTTGTATGTGTATTTGTTTGCAGTCCATAGCAACGTCAGCAATTAGAAATTATCATGACTATAGGGTGGAACATACATGTATCTGTAAGCACTATGAAATGATATCATTACAATAATTGGAGAAACAAAAGAGAGGGTGACAGCATGTCGACCTACTTGACAAAAGGTCACTTTAAGGTGGAAATATGAAACCCTACCATTTTATTTATGGGAATTCATAGGAAAAAGAACTACAAAAAAAAAAGAATTTATTCTTTTAGAGGCGATGCAACCATGTTTTCTGTGTAGAATCTGATTGACAATGGCAGGTAAAAAGCATGAGGTCTAATGAGTGATGTTTCACACACAACAATAGAGTTATTAATTGTATACATGTACTTTCTCATTAAAGAGACATGGTACAACTGCTGCACTAGCTCAACTGCTTATAAGATATACCCCGAATTAAAGTAACTTGTCTAAAATATTTAAATTAATCAATAGTATCTGGGGATTGTTCTAATCATTCAAACTATATTCAATCCCTTCCCCACCCCCAAAAAAGAAAAAAAAATCTCTGGCCGAATTGTTTTCCAAAATTAGTGAGAGGAGACATTTTTTTCCCCTTTTATTTTGATTTTTCATGGAAATTAAATTTTTCTTTCATTTTTTTTTTCTAAAAATAAAAATAAACACACACAGTCACCAGAAACATGTTGAATAGTTTTTTTCTGGGTCTAAAATATAGTTTTTTTTTCAAAGTGTGTTCTAAATCTTGAACAAAAACTGTTCATTCATTAGTAGACTGTCACACATGTGGGGGGGGGGGGGGGTAGCGATAACATGGTCTGCGTAGTACTCTGGTGTTTCATTTTGTTAACAGTGGTACATTACCACATTGCCTAGTCTACTTGTCAATCACTGAAATAAATATTTGTTTCTAGTCTGAGTCAATCAACATTTAAAATATATACCTATCTGTCAAGAAAATCTTTTTATTTCACATTTTGATTTTAAATTACTTGTACATACTACTCAGACTTTTTAAATACAACATTGCCACTATTTTGTAGACTGGCGCTGTCGGGGCGATTAATTTGTTTTTGTAGTTTAAATAAAATAAAAAATTTCGCGAAATGGAGGTGTTAGCGCGAAATCTCCTGTAACTGTGAAATCACCCCGACTGGTTTATTCTGCATGGCCCTCTATCGACACTGCAGGAACCCGTCGATTTTTCAACGGGTAATTATGTTAATGAGTGTTCTAATTGACAATCATCTAAGCGAATCACAACGTCTCTTCAACTGACCTCTGACCGAGAAGACGTCGGCTGATTGTAGCAGCCGATTTTTTTTCAATTCTACGACAGTACGAGTTACATTTTTACACATTGTGATGAATAAGAAACGACGACTACGACAAACTCGAATTTCAACGTGCCGCCATGTTGGGTCTGCAGTGTGACCTTTACCAAGTTGACCTCATTATGCACGTATTTCCGCGCCCACTTCATTATAATATGTGCTCATGAATATTTAATAGCAATGAATTTCCTGCAGAATAAATCAGTCGGGGTGATTTCGCGCTAACACCTCCATTTGGCGAATTTTTTTATTTTATTTAAACTACAAAAACAAATTAATCGCCCTGACTGCGCCAGTCTAACTATTTTGATGTATTCATACATAACTAAATTCACTGAATCTGTGAATCTAAAATGCCATGTTTCCATTGGGAATGTTTTGAAGCAGGAAATTATTCTAAACCAATTTTGCCGTTCACAGGTAATACAAGAGCTGTTGTGGGTTAACAAATTCAATGATTTTGTTCACTGAGAAATTGACCTGGATTTTACACAAGAGACCTGTTTTGTGATTATGAATGTTAGTATTTTGGGTGGATGTTCTTTGGTATAGGTTTCAGAACAAGCCATTTTTAGCTTAGTTTTCAGCCCTGGGAATTCAAATCATGCACAGGGTTCAAAATTCACAGAGGCCATGGAGGGAATTGCCTATAGATGTCCCAACTGATGTCCTTTTAAAATAACCAATATTTTCTTCATAATTTCAATCACTATTAGTCCAAGACATTTTTAAAACTGGATGCCCTCAGAATACTGAATTTTAAGTCATACATTGAGGTTTTCAGAATTAAATCTGAATGTGCCATTCAAGTTTTTTGAATAATAATGTTGAATAATTATAATTTGAGATGTTATTTCAAAAAATATCCCAATGTATCACAGTAACTATATATACAGTAAATATATTTAAGGAAGCGAGAGGGAAAAACAAAACTTTCTGATATTTTTTTTAAACACATGAAAACATAATCGCAATACACATTTGATATGTATCTTGCCATTAAAGATGGTCTGGGAGCACAGTAACGAAACAATTACGAGATCTAAAAATCTTTTAAAATGGATTGGAAGGGCTATAATAGCTCTTCTGGGTCACATGTTTTACAAAAGTAAAAAAGGCTCCCATGCAATGTATACAACACAAGTAATATACTTTGTTTGCATAAACTTGAGCTACTGAGCATTTTACTACACATATGTGCATTGCATTATGGGAGATAACATCTCATTGTATAATGGAAAACTAGACTTTGAAATGATTTCACAATGTATAAGACTTTCATCCCATGGAAAGGAGCAAATTTTGAGAAAGAAACCAGTGTTCATTTATAATCAACATTAATTTTGGATCAAAAGACAAGACATGATTATAAAAATTACCTTTGTGATTAAAATTACTAATTGTTGAGACCATACTGCTGTACTGTTAGTAGTCAGTATTGTATTTTTGAATAAATTATTATTTCATCTTCATAAATATTTATAAATTTCAATGGCAGTTCACCTAACCAGACAACCAATGAGCACAGTGCACAACAAAATCATTTGAAAATGTTTATAAATTTATAATAAATTCATATTTATTTCCCAGACATACAAAAAATGTACTGTTTTTATAAGAAGAAAATGCAACTAGACATTTTCTATTGTTTAATTGGCCTAAATGTAGCTATTTAACAAACCCCAGTAATTTTCTTTTTTTAAGAAAATTATGCAGAAGTAAAAGAAATTTGCAGTTGCAAGAAAGTTATGATACTTATATACAATATCTATAATCTTCCACACATTTGATTTGCATGGGTGCAATCTCTAATTGTTTTTTATAACATGTTCATATAACATGTTCAAACACTTTTTTTTACAGGGAATATTTATCATCGAAAACTAAACATCTATTCTGTGGAAAAGGAATTTTAATCAGAAGAAACTGACAGTTTTCACCACCAGTTTCCTATTTTCATCACAAATTCACAAAATAATCCTGTTTATAGTCTGCACTTTCCATCGAAAGATTTGGATAAAAATAGCCAAATTTGTTTTTAGTAATTTTGTTCTTTAGCTCCAAAATCCTTTTCCGGAAATATAGAAGAATATGAAGAAAAAGTGTAGAAAAATTTGGGTGAGAATGTCTGGTGATGAAAAAGTTAGGAACACTACATACAAGTCTTTCAAAATTGTGATACATCAATGCCCTTGTTCCAACTATACTGTATCATCATGAAGTACATGTTTCTTAATCTGAAGTTAATTCAATTATTCCAACCAGACAATTATTCCAACCAGACAGTTTCCGGTCCATTTCTTATATCACCTAAGGTCAAATGTTTGGAAGATATAGTAACAATAACAGTAATCTTAAACTATTTTTTATCATATTCGTGTGAGGATAGTAATGTTAGTACAATACAGTTTATGACACACACAAGTATTGAATAGTAATTAACATATGAAAAACAAACAAATAAATAAAAACATTTTTTTTCAAAACAAATCATATGACTAACTAACAAATTCACAATATGGTGAAAGGCAAAAATTTCACTTTTAACAATTAAATAAATAAATAAAAATAAATATCAAATGCATCATTAATTGAATCAGATAATGAAATATTTTATATAAACTGTATCAGCAATAGTAGTCTCAATCAGAACAGAACCTGAGAACACTGCACCTCGGCACCTGTGTACATCATGATGGTTGTTCCAGCCGCTACGCCACCCTACACACAGATATGTACACAGGGCTACTTGGCACTGTCCCTCAAGACGGTGACCTTGGTAAGGGTCATACTCAGGAGATAGAAGAGAAGGAAGATTTCTATGAACTTTGCAGTTCACTTAGCCACCAACCACTCCAAAAGTTTTGACATGCGTGATGCCTAAAAGAAAAATTATGTGTACGTGTTTCGTCGCTATGTTTGGTGAAAAACGAGCACTGGACAATTTCAGCAAAATTAAAATAAAAAAACAAACACACAGACACCAAATAATTTAATGAAAACCTCTCAAAAAACATTACGTGTGTAAAAGAAAATACCTCGTGTGTGTACATACAGTCTGCAAAAACCTAAGTTGGTCAGACAGCTACGAAAAGGTCTTTCGACGAACATGACCGCGACCGATGTGAACCACTGATAAGACTAAGTAATCAAAGTAGGATTTGAACTCAGTGACAAGCTTTTTAAGAAATTATATTACTAAAACCATGACGTACTAACCTCACTTGCCGCATTCATGCAAAATATGTTCCAACATCGTCCACCAACACACTGGCGATTGAACATTCCCACAGCCTCGATTTAGTATTCGCGGCAGCACAAGCACAGGATAGGCGGAAGAAAAGTTTATTTTCTCAGGTCCCAAGAGAACTGCGCCCTCACGGTGATCTCTGTCTAATCTGAAAATTTCTTTTCATGGTTGATTTAACCATAATTTAACAAATACATAAACACAAATAACTGTATATGCATGCAGAATTTGGGAATGTTGGCGCGTTATTCGGTGTTATTTGCTAATTTTATTCACAGTCCCTCAAGAACTATGCTTTACTTTATATGTCAGCAGCAACTTAGCCTGACAAGTTGGCGTGAGTGGCGCCCTGGACTGCTGCGAACCCCACCCACGCTTAACAGAATCCTCGGGGGCGGAGCTACGTCACGGACTTTCTACGTTGCTAAGACGCGCACCACTGTACCACGTATTTCTATGGGCTCTGTGCGCGCTGTTGTGGAACGCCGGTGGAGCCGGTGAAAACTCGAGAAAACAACACAAACTCAACTTTGAAGTAATCCTGAACAAACAAATTCATATATGTTACACACGTAGGGCTAATCTTGTTACACTGTTCAGAGGACTCTCAACAACCATCGCAAAGTACCGTTTTCTGCGAGTTTTTGGTCTTTGTTTTCACCGCGAGGGTTGCCAGGCGGTAGAAAATGCCCGGATGTCCGCCCCGAGGATAGTGTAGTTTTCGTGGGGTTCGCAGCAGTCCAGGGCGCCACTCACGCCAACTTGTCAGGCTAGCAGCAACTATGAGTTCTACAATATGATACCTTTCATCTTGTGTAGTGTCGGAAATATATATGGATAGAATTATTGTTTATTATTATTACTGATATTGTGTATCGTTTTATATTATTATACTGCTTTATACATCGTAAGCATGAATGTAACAAAACGGGATACGACCTTGAAGACTGTTATTAGCGAACGTGAGAGGCAACACCACAACATTTTTATTGACCAATCACAGCATTGTATATTTGTATCTAAGTTTCCCCGCTCAAATTCAGAATCCCCACGAGGGTATATAAGCATCCATTGTAATTGTTTCAGGGCTCTTCTATGTTATGTTCATGAATAAACAACTTGGTTGTCTACTCTTGAAAGTACTTGTCTTGTCTGACTGCTGGACATTCGGTATTATAAAAGAATATTACGTCCAAAAATACGACTTCCCACATGTAGAGTGTACATTACTCGCCACGCTAGCATTAGGGAATTCATGTAAGTCTGTCAGTTTTTAAAACTCGGGAAAATGTTCCTGCATTGGTAAAATGTTGATAACACTATCGAGGTAATGTCAATTAATGAATACAACTTTGATGACAAATCTGGAATGACAAGATTATTTTTGTGTAAAGGGCTCTGTAGTACAGTGCATTATGCTTAGTTTTCAGTAAAATCCTGTAAAACATAAAAAAAAAAAAAAACTATTTGTACGCAGTGTTTTCTTTTTCTGAGATAGGTATAATATAATAATATAAAAATAATATAACATTCCGGGCTCCAGGGTATTGTATTTTTACTAATTGAAATCACTTGTTTATTTGTTATTCTATCATCTGTACGCTGATGATATTGTAATTATGACAAATGCCATTATTGACAAAAATTGAAATTCTTCCTAATCACAAGTCATAAATAACTTGCCTAGCTTGTATTGTATACCCAAACTCCATTAAAATACCAAACAAATGTATAGACTTATTGCAAGATCATTTGAATGTCCACCCAAAGTAAATGAATGAATATAGAGAACGACTTGCCTTATTACGGTATTTAAAGTTTGTTTGTGCAGATATCATTTGCTTGTGGTTAAATACAATAACAAACGATCTCAGATGGCATCGATGACACTTGTCTGATGTAGACTTCAGGTTTTAAAGATAACCGTTCGATTATGACTCAGAATGATATATAATTGCTAGTACCGCATGTGGAGCAGGATGTGTTCACTCTTTTTGAAACACGTACCTGACATCAATTTATGTATACATTGGAGTCCATAATAATTTCTCTTTCTGTTAGTCTAGTGTTTTTGTCAGATGTTTTTGTTTTGCTCTTGTGGATTGTTTTCAAGTTTGCCAATCGCAGTTAGAAATTTGGTTTGTGTTCTTGGACTTGAACATTGTTCTATATAAAACTGTTGTCTTAAGAAGTACAACTGAGTATGTTATTTAAACTTTACAAGAAATTACAAATAAATCGTATGAATTTACTTAATTTAAGTGGAATTTGAGCACAAATTTGGCAAATCAAAATGATGCTTGACATGTCCGCGAAAACGTTTTTGCCAATGGATATTTATTCAATTTAAGCTTCTTGACGGAATGATTGTACCTGTCATGCTTTATGCAGGTGATATTTTGTTTTTCTACTGGGATTTATAAATCGCTTTAAAATTAAAGGGATTCGGAAATGCTACTCCGACGCGGGCCCTATATAGAAATTACGTATTTGGGACGTACCACTGATAAGAAATGGTTCATGTTTTTCAAGGTTCTATCCCACGTAAACATCGTTAAATTGTTTTAATCACACCTGGCCACGTCTTGTAGTCTATGCAGACATAAAAGATGAAAGAATGTAATTTTGCATTTGACAAATAAAATAAAATAAAAAACACTAGTTACATAAAGTGTTCCTCTTCATTTTGTATTAATGCGGATTGCAAAAATTATATTTTAAATTGGTATAAATATGGGTATAGTTTTTTTCAATACATGGGTATAAAAAAAAAGTTTGAAGCCTCAGTGGCACCTAGGTGGTACACCTTTGTCTGCTCTCTAGAGAAAGTCACCTATTATGGACAGTTTAAACTTAGTTTTCTGAGAGAAAATTGCCGGAATACTTCTTTAAACTCCAGTTTCATAGAACATACGCATGATTAAGATGTACAAACTATTCTTTTGCTATAGACAGGGGTGGGCGCGATGGCATTTACATAGATTTCAGATTATTTTCTATTTGTAAGCCAGCAGCGGAGAATGACTGAAATGACGAGCTTGGGATCATTTTATCAACAACTTATTCACAAGATCTTACAACACACCCGCGTGAGGATTTCATCCATATGTTATCACCCAGTTGTATAGGAATTGTAGTTGTTGTATTATTCAGTTATTATGCTTTCGAACTCAGAGAGCAACATTAATATAAGTGTTTACTGCCAGTTATTGTCCATGTTGTACACATGCATTACTTAGTTGCATGAATTTCGCGTTTACGTTGACCTAAATAAAATACATTATTATAAGAAATTATAAGAATATATAGTTCCATTGTTATGCTACATTTATTCATTCTTAGAGATTTTATGTATTGGTTCAAACATGGTTGGAGGTCACACAGTTTTGTCCTCAAAATATAAACGCGTTGTCGATTAAGTCAAAGAAAAAATATTTATATATACACACTATGAACGAATCAATCACAAATGAGGTACTGAAAAATTACGAAGAAACGCTTCCAATAAGACTATAACCTGAGCCATATTTATAACCTGAGTATGGGATTGATCTAGGTACCGAATCGAATGTTTATATTTGTTTTCATAGCTTCACGTGATTTAAGTGTTAGATTTATTTAAATTATTAAGTTGAGTCTGTATTACATTTTTCATTACAAAACAATCCTGAACAATGTAATTGTGTATGTGCCAACACAAATATCCCATCCCATCCCATCTTATCATATCCTACCATATCCTACCCTATCCCATCCCATCCTATCCTATCCAATCTTATACCATTCCTTCCCACACCTTGTCGGTTTATCATCTCATCCTACACACGAGTCCATTCCATCTTATCCAATCTCACGCCGTAGATCCCTCTAGTCTCATCCCATCCCACATTTTGAGCTCAGCTCATTTCATCCCATCCCACTGTGACTCCATCCAATCCCACCCAACCCAATTCAAACTTACCCATTCTATCCCACCCCTATAATATAACATATAAAATATAACAATACATTTATGAATCAGTTTCGGGATTATAATGGGTGACTAAGACAACAATATTTAGTATGCATGTTTAGTTATTCCACTTGACAGCTCAATAGCTAACTGGCTTATGTGAACGGAACGACGTACCACAACTCAACAAATCAGCTGACAGAATGAAATGTTGTATGAAACTATGATGCTGATTATGTCGTTCTGTTCACATGAGCTAACTATAATCTTGTTAGACAGGTTCTTTGGCTGCAATTACAATTTGGGCGTGTCTTTAATTTGTTTTAATGAATAAAAAAAACCTGCAATGTAACAACAATGTCGATCCCCGATCGCAATGAACATTGCTTTTAATGCAGAATAAACAATACAATCATGTATAAAAGAAAAGTGGATTTAACGCTGTTAAGAATTACTCTGGGACAATCAACCCAAAGACTAACCGTATGTTTTACTGTCACGAAAATGTTATTTCTGCTGACTCAGAGGCGATTTATCGAGCTAATAGAATATCTATTCTTTGTTTAAACGTACGTCAAATCTGGCATGTGTAACAATAAAACCCGACATATTCATTGAAGCTGTGAATTCTAGACAGTGATCGATATTTTCTGTTCATCGCTATCGCTTCAATGTGTATTGACGACAAACATTTCACTCGGGCGATTAAAAGTTCATGCATTTCATTTTATATTTGTGTTTGTTTGTTTGTTTGTTTATTGATATATTATATTACCTGAGCAGCCGCTATATCAGGAGCAGTCAACGAGTAAATTTGCAAAAATGTTTGGTATTTATGTTTGATCAAGAGTAACCTAATTTATGAACATTATTAAGGCTTAATTTAGTTTGGAGGGGAGAGGCCAATCTGTTCGCAACTCCCCTCCCTCTCAATCAAATTAAATTGCCCTCCCACTGTTTTTTGCTCCCACTGCCCTCTCCCCACTCAGTGTTTGTTCCCCGCTGCCTTCTACCCACTCAGTTTTTGTTCCCCTCTGCCTTCTCCCCACTCAATTTTGCTACCCACTGCCCTCTCCCCGCTCATTTTGTTTTTGCCTGTCCTCTGGACACGCAGTTGTATCAACTCTCCCATCCAGTTGGTTCAGGTGTCTCAATTCTCCCCTCTCAACAGTTTCTGCCTTCTCCCTATCATTTCCCAGAGAAGACGTTATGATCACCAGCTCCAATCCTTAAACCCATGTGAATTGAATTTAACGTTTTTCTTTATAGCAGGCGAATTTAATGGTAATATAATACCTATATTTTCCATGAAATGACAAAATGCCATGACCCATTTCACCGGCAACACTCTTTATTAAGAGAGTTGTACCCAAGTTCAAATTTTGCACTTCTGAACATACAATGCATTATGGGAGACAATAAAAAATCGAAGAAAGCTTAGAAAGAACTTGGGATCGGGGTATTCTCAGTCTAAACATTCCTCCCCTTTGGCAATTTGGTTTTTGATGCCCGCGGAAAATTCTGCATTTTGCCCTTACCCGCTCAATCTAAAAATGGAATTTGCCTGCCCTCTGAATAAAAATCTTCTCGTACTGGAATTCCCCTCTGAGAAACCCTATTTTCAATGCCCTTCCGCTGAAGATGTTTTAATTTGCCTGCCCACTAAAAATCCCTTGCGAACACATTTTTTCACGAACAGCTCCGTTGACTGCACCTGCTATATTCAGTTTTTTTTATTTATTCCTACAACAAGCTATAGGAAGCAAACTAAACTAAATTACAAAACTACAATCAATCACCCATTCACTCACGTCAATGCGCAGTCTAGAATAGGGGAAAGCGATCACTTACTATTGGAACCGCCAACTTAGGTAGACTTCTGTTAGAACCCACTATTTGCTGAAGCGTATTTTGTTTTCAATAAACGGTAACTATATCTTTTTAAATATGCACATATTGCATGAATATTTCAGAACCCGTTACAAAATATATATTTTGCTTTGAAGTTTAATGTGCATTATGTATTGATCAGTCACTCTGATCCATGTCCTACCTTACCCGCTGAGAAATGGTATTGCCATTGTATGAAAGAAGAAGGTCAAGGGGCAAATGTCAGTTGCCCGGATGCGGAAGAGATATTCACTACATATTATTTCTCCTTTAGCAATCTCTTAGTTCGAGTGGCTTACACGATTTTTATTGACACTAATGTGATTTTGGGTAAGTTTATCTATATTTACATATCCATTCACGTGTACTATTGATTTATTATGCCCGGAACAGTCGTCAAGGTATTTTGTTATTGCCGGACGGTTGCTGTTATCATGGAGGTAACATTTACCTCCATCACAGTCCCTCTATCATGATATATGATAGAGGGACTGTGCCTCCATGCTGTTATGAAATGATCGCAAAATCAGGGTTAACCCTACTGTAAAATACTTTATTTTCACTGAAGGGATGATTTAGTGAAAATAAAATCTAGCGAATATACCTGTTTTCCTGTATTTTACGTTCAAGTCGTCAAAAATCAGTGAAAATAAATTCCATACAAATAAATTCCATACACCCAAAAAGTCTTTTTCAGCGAAAATTAATTCCAGCTAAAATAAAGTATTTTACAGTAAATGTATGGAATAATCAGTAAGAGTAACTCATCAAAACCATCAATAAATCATAACCCTGCCCCTCCAGTGTCTTTTCCCCATTTTAATTGTATATACGGTACCACTCTTCATAATAATAATAATAACTTTATTACACAACTGCACCATCGGTGGGTGCTGTATGGTAAGGATACAGATCAGAAAAAACAAACACAAATAAACAAAAAACAACAAAAGTTTCAAAATTACAAACAAAACAAAAGGTATATATAAAATACATATTACAATTAGGTTTTATAAATTGTGTTTTTTAAGTATTTTGCAAGTGCAGTACTACTATTTATAATGCAAGTAAATATTAAATTTCGGTTAGCTGTATTACACATTTTTAATTTACAGTCTTCTAAGAGGGTATTTCTTTCTTGAGTGAAGAAGCAACAGTCAAGGATGTAATGTATGACATGTAGGGTTTGGGTTAGGGGTGAGGATGCCCAGGGAACTCTTTAAATTACAAATAAATACCTCACCAGGAAGGTAAAACAAGACAAAATGTTGTACTAGTACCCCAGATTATAGCCCTGTGTACATGACTTTTTTAGGTCGTAATGAAAATGAGTACATTCACATTTACAGATTTGTACACAGAACTAGCTGGAGTAGTACCAGAGGTCGACTGACCTCCCCCTACACTCTCCCTTGCAGAGTCTTCGTGACCTAGGGAGCCACAGAGAGCCGCAACTAGACTCTGCCACAGGTGACATTTTACACCAAAATTTTTGGTATTCTGCGTTTTTTTTTGCTTCACTTGTTTCTTATATCCTAAGCTTCTGTTGAAAAAAATGTGTGTTACTGTGGAATACTTTATTTTCGCTGAAAAGACTTTTTGGGCGTTTTTTATGGAATTTATTTTCACTGATTTTTGATGAGTTGAATGTGAAATATAGGAAAAAAAGTATATTCGCTGGATTTTATTTTCACGGAATCATCCCTTCAGCGAAAATAGCGAAAATAAATTCTAAGCGAAAATAAAGTATTCTACAGTATTTAAAATAAATATATCAAATATTTTTACATTCAGTGGTAAAATCTCTTCAAAATGTTAAAATAATGAAAAAGTAGATCCTGGATACGTAGATGTGAGTCGTCGGTTCAAATCGTTGGTGTGTTCGCGTCGTTGCCTCGGGGTGATGCGGGCGCCTCACTCCTGCTCAGTTTTTGTTTGACTGCTATGTGACATCACAACTGGTCGACTTTGGGAAGAAGATAGCGAACTACAAAATCGATAGGTAAAAAGGTATTTAGGTAATTTTCTCAAACATAAAATGCTAGTGGTCGTGATTTCAAAATAAATTTTATACATTTTATTCGAGTTTTGCACGCATAGCAACGGACAAATAAATCTACTTCCAGCCACATCGCTTGGGGCATCCCCAGGGAGCGACGCTAACGGACTTGTGGCAAAGCAAAAAGTAGGTCCGGTCATTAGTATTTAAATTAGCCTGTGACAGAGACTAGTGGGACGTTCCCTGGCGACTACATAGCTTAGCGATAAAAGACCCATAGTCTCTGCGACAGAGAATGCTCCCCCTATAGTTAACTAGTCTCCAAGCCTATAGTCAGTTGATCCACTGATCCTAATCATCTTGTCCTTGTCATCTAACTGATCGAATCCCATAACCTGGCGAAATTTGGTCACAGTAGATTGTAGGATCTGGTCAATTCTCAACCGTGCAGCAGCTAGGTGCGATCAACCACTCAGCGATGGATTTGTGAACACTATGGATGGGGGGGGGGGGGGTAGTTGGCAGAGACAAAGACCAAGCACCAAGCAGCAAAAAGTCCATTTCAGTTGAATATGTCAAGATACTAGGTTAAATATTTGCTTGGTTTGGTCTGGGAAAAAAAATATTTTACAATTTGAGCCATATGTTCAGTCAATTTAATTAACCTGGATGGTGCAATTGATTCATTTGTTGAATAATTTAAAAAGATTTAATTTCATCTTTTGTTCACATTTAGTGTTCATTAGGCGGACTGCGGCTGCTTCCCCAACAAGTACTTATGGGGACACTTATATAGTGTAATGCCTGATTTTTGAAAAATGTTTACACAATCTGCTGTGAATGAGTGTACTATCTCTTTTTATCTCCATAGTTGTGTTTTGTTACTTCTATGTTCCTACTCTGCCTAATATACATTTGCATAATTTGTTGTTTTAGATCCCAATATTAAACACTGATGCCTCCAAATGTGTTTTATATCGCTGTAACAAATATTACCATGTCAGATTCTAATTTCTTTCACTATATATATACTGTACTTCAAACTTAAATATACTCTTTTTTTTTACACAACAGTATCATGCCACCTCAAGTGTTTATTATGAGGGCAGCATGGCAGCCAAATCAGTGATAAAACCATGGACACTTCAGATTATGAGCTGGATGATGAATATGGAGAGCTCCCTCCAGTGTTGAAAGATGGAAAGGAAGTCAGTGTAAGGAAGTCTGAGGTATATGAATGGGATGAGGAGGAATACGTTTTTGATGAGAGGTGAGTTGGCTGTTTGTGAAGTGACGAAGCTAATATCTTATACATGTATGTAGAATCAAATGTAGTCCTGTTGAACTGCACATATGGCCATCAGCACGATTGGTTTGGAGTGCAGCTCCTGGGACACTCCTCTTTGTTTTTATCTAAGTATATGCCCTGGTCATTCTACATCCTGAAACCTGTGCATACCTCAACAGAGATAATGGTTGTTTTTATATTTTTAAAATCACTAATATTTTGTTTGAATTATGACCACCATAATTGCTTATTTACAACAATAATCATGGTCTCTTCTATTTTATTCTTCAATAGATATCTGCCATATTACTCCATCATAGAAGCATTGTCACTGGAAAATATCTTTGAGGTATTATCTCATTTAGAATGGTACGAGTTGTGTACGATGTCCCAGACTTGCACAGCATTCCATGATATATGTAACAGTCCCTCTTTGTGGTGAGTCTTTTTATGATTTAGTGACAAAAGATATGTTGCAGATTGTTACAAGTTGCCATAGTGTATTTTTTGACTAATGTATTTTTCTACATTTAAATCTACTACATTGCAACACATATTGTATACTGTAAAATACTTTATTTTAGCCGGATTTAATTTCCACAATTTGGCTGTTGTGCATGAAGTTTATTTATACTGATTTTTGTTGAATGTAAAATAGAGGGATTTTATTTTCACTGATACATCCGTATAGCGGAAATAAATTTCAATTGAAAATATATTCAACCATTAGCATTATTAATATTTAATGATTTGTAGGACATATTTGTAAAAATAAAATTTCACTGTGAATGTCACTGTTACTCGCATATTCATTTACACACTTTACGTTTACCCCAGACCTGCTAAATTCACAAAAATAGTCAAAGTTTATTTGTGCAGATCAGTATATATTTTGATATGTTTGTATAATATGCATAGTATATGTCTGATAGGGTGAAATGGTCACAAAACAGAGTGCCATGTGGTTATGAATTATATTGTATAATATTATAGCATCACATGTACAATTGTATAATAGATATACCATATTTGTTATGTTAGAAGCTCATCTCCAATAGGAGTCCACATAAACCAAAAATTGCAGGTATTGTTTGTCGGATCTTTTACGTGCATTTGGTGCCTATGTCATTTACGTAAGCACATGTGGTACAAATAGAACAAATATGGTATTTTCATACTATAATACAGATTTTTTCTTATTTCAAGGCAACATATGAAAAAACTTAACTTTACAAAGTGCAAAAATCCTAATGAAACAGATGTTTTTCATATAGCCCAGAGATGCCCCAAAGCAGGTAAAATATCTCATTCTGTCAAACTGGAACACAACCCTTTCACATGAATTAATCGTCTCTCAGTTTTGTACATGTAATTCTCTGTCTTTTCCCTAAATGCTTGTTTTTAATCTTACAGGCAACATTACCAATTTCAATTTTTGATATATATCGGTACAAGCATAGTGGTAAAACAGAACTTACCATACATTGTGGAAGGTGACACAAGATGACTTATCTTTCATGACACCTATTTTAGAATCAAATCAAGGCCTTTCACTTCTGTCCGATGTCTAAATTAGAAAACTTATTTTTTTCAGAATTCCTTATAATTGGCAATGTCTTGACTGATGACTTGATGACCCGTATATTATCTGTGTGTCCAAAGCTGAATTCTTTTGATCTGCATTCAAATAATATTAGTGATGATACAGGTAAATTTCATCATTTCTTGTGTGTGTCCCTAATCTGTAATATCACATTGTCTTTGAGTCCCAAATGATTGCATGTATGCTTTACACATTACCAGTTTGTTTTTCTAGAAGTGTGTCTCCAATACAAGTGCATGTAAACCGGTAGTTGCATGTATGCTTTACACATTACCAGTTTGTTTTTCTAGAAGTGTGTCTCCAATAGAAGTGCATGTAAACCGGTAGTTGCATGTATGCTTTACACATTACCAGTTTGTTTTTCTAGAAGTGTGTCTCCAATAGAAGTGCATGTAAACCGGTAGTTGCATGTATGCTTTACACATTACCAGTTTGTTTTTCTAGAAGTGTGTCTCCAATAGAAGTGCATGTAAACCGGTAGTTGCATGTATGCTTTACACATTACCAGTTTGTTTTTCTAGAAGTGTGTCTCCAATAGAAGTGCATGTAAACCGGTAGTTGCATGTATGCTTTACACATTACCAGTTTGTTTTTCTAGAAGTGTGTCTCCAATAGAAGTGCATGTAAACCGGTAGTTGCATGTATGCTTTACACATTACCAGTTTGTTTTTCTAGAAGTGTGTCTCCAATAGAAGTGCATGTAAACCGGTAGTTGCATGTATACTTTACACATTACCAGTTTGTTTTTCTAGAAGTGTGTCTCCAATAGAAGTGCATGTAAACCGGTAGTTGCATGTATACTTTACACATTACCAGTTTGTTTTTCTAGAAGTGTGTCTCCAATAGAAGTGCATGTAAACCGGTAGTTGCATGTATACTTTACACATTACCAGTTTGTTTTTCTAGAAGTGTGTCTCCAATAGAAGTGCATGTAAACCGGTAGTTGCATGTATACTTTACACATTACCAGTTTGTTTTTCTAGAAGTGTGTCTCCAATAGAAGTGCATGTAAACCGGTAGTTGCATGTATGCTTTACATATTACCAGTTTGTTTTTCTAGAAGTGTGTCTCCAATAGAAGTGCATGTAAACCGGTAGTTGCATGTATACTTTACACATTACCAGTTTGTTTTTCTAGAAGTGTGTCTCCAATAGAAGTGCATGTAAACCGGTAGTTGCATGTATACTTTACACATTACCAGTTTGTTTTTCTAGAAGTGTGTCTCCAATAGAAGTGCATGTAAACCGGTAGTTGCATGTATGCTTTACACATTACCAGTTTGTTTTTCTAGAAGTGTGTCTCCAATAGAAGTGCATGTAAACCGGTAGTTGCATGTATACTTTACACATTACCAGTTTGTTTTTCTAGAAGTGTGTCTCCAATAGAAGTGCATGTAAACCGGTAGTTGCATGTATGCTTTACACATTACCAGTTTGTTTTTCTAGAAGTGTGTCTCCAATAGAAGTGCATGTAAACCGGTAGTTGCATGTATGCTTTACACATTACCAGTTTGTTTTTCTAGAAGTGTGTCTCCAATAGAAGTGCATGTAAACCGGTAGTTGCATGTATACTTTACACATTACCAGTTTGTTTTTCTAGAAGTGTGTCTCCAATAGAAGTGCATGTAAACCGGTAGTTGCATGTATGCTTTACACATTACCAGTTTGTTTTTCTAGAAGTGTGTCTCCAATAGAAGTGCATGTAAACCGGTAGTTGCATGTATGCTTTACACATTACCAGTTTGTTTTTCTAGAAGTGTGTCTCCAATAGAAGTGCATGTAAACCGGTAGTTGCATGTATACTTTACACATTACCAGTTTGTTTTTCTAGAAGTGTGTCTCCAATAGAAGTGCATGTAAACCGGTAGTTGCATGTATGCTTTACACATTACCAGTTTGTTTTTCTAGAAGTGTGTCTCCAATAGAAGTGCATGTAAACCGGTAGTTGCATGTATGCTTTACACATTACCAGTTTGTTTTTCTAGAAGTGTGTCTCCAATAGAAGTGCATGTAAACCGGTAGTTGCATGTATGACTAAGTTTAACTATAGACACACCGGTCATTTATGTACAAACTCATGCTCTACTAATAGAGCCAATACGGTATATGTGAGCTGACATCACTCATGGCGTATAACTTAATAAATTAATATACTCTATTTGGAATATAGCTGGTAAATTCAAAGTTGTTGATGTTTTTGTTTGAGGGTTCAAACTTGTACAAAACAAGTTCATATTGTGTTATCTTTCACAAATAATGTTGATGTTTGCATTAAAATTTGTAAAATTAACAAGTGTTTCTCAGAGCGGTGCTTTTGTTGATGATTTTGTGTCATAAATACAATCTGGATGAAACATCACATCATTTTTGGCACTGCATGGGAAAGGGATCGACTACATCATCACATCTATGTCTGATTTGAAAGAGAAAAAAATAACAGCTCAGAAAAATATGTTGTGTATATTGAAGTTAAGTGACGTGCCTTGGGAAGGAGCTGACTGTGTGTGTGTCACATATGACTAAAATAGGATTGACGTTTGATTGGCAAGCAGCTTATTAGTATTCCACCAATCACAACTACTGGTGTATCTACGTTTTGGATGTGCACAGTAAAATTGCATAGGAGTCAAGCTGGGGTCTTGTGTGGGCGATAGCGATAACATGATAAATACGAATGGTTTAGTTCCATTTTATAAGACTAATTTGATTATCTGTAGAAAATCTGTTTTATGTTGTAATTAATTATTAAATTATGTTGTAATTAATTATTTAATTATTACCAGTAATTAAACTGAAATCAATTTTATACTCGTCTGTGAAATGAACACCACTCATCATATTAGGCTGAATTTATAACCCATATTACAAATCTGCAATGGTTTTCAGAAATTGTAGTAAGAAATGAATAATTGAAATGAATGAATTATTGTTCAAAATATAATTTTTTTTTGAATTTTTCCTATAAAATAATATGAAAAAAATGTTCGGACTGGATATAACTTTTGTTTGTCCATGTGGGAAATCAGGCACAGATTTGTCCACCATACAACCTCAGTCGATAAAATCCATATATCCAGTTTATAAAAAATTACATAATCACTATTTGTTTTGTTTTACAGTCTTAGCCATTACTGCCAAATGTACAGGAATACAGCGTTTTAAAGTCAGCTATAGCAATAAAATTCAGAAGTCATCCATCTTGGATCTTGTTTCTTCCCATGTTGACTTGCAGGAATTGTACATAAAGAAATGTTCCGGTGTATCATTTCTGAATTTAGAGCATCAAACCACATTAAATGCAAAGTTCCAGCACTTGAAATCAATAAGGTTTGTGTTAAAATTTTTATGATTACTATAATATGATGTTGAAAGTAACAATCTGTATAAGGGTTCACATTACTATACACATATATTACAGTATTTTCTTATACTATTAGGTAATGTTCATTTAATAATTGAATTTTAATTGAAAATTGCATACTAGACAGCAAGCCAAGTACCGGTAACTTTCAAATTTCCCCAGCTCTACATTAAAGATCATTTTAAAGATCAAGTTAGCAAAGTCACTTATTATTTATCAGTAACCATTGACCATAATGGTCTGAATGTCATTGTTTTATTGGTCATCTCAGAAGTCTGATTTCAATTCAGATTGGGATATAAAAATTGCATTTATAAAATTTCAATTGAAGCAGGTGTACCATGAATTTTTTTTTACCAGACCACTGGGCATGCAATCTTTAATTTTTAACAGCCCAACTTGGGATGCACTTGCATAAATGACAGATGTGTCTCGATTGGCAAACTATGTGATTTTTTAATGATCCAGTGTACAACTCATTGAGTTATTGGTTTATATGACAATGGGTAGATTTACAATGATCAGTCAATGATAAATACTTCCAAAGTACATTTCTGTGTGAACGAATATGGTTCTGAGTTTAGAATAGTGACTCCATGTGTCTGGTTCTAATTATCCAATTTCCAATAGTTTTATTTTATGTTTTCAGCCTAATTGAGTGTTTCATGGACCATGACAATTTTGTTACTATGGCTACCAGTTGCCCGACTGTTGAAGATTTAGATCTGTCAAAATCGCATATTGATTTCCTGTCAATAGGACCTAATCAGGTGAGTACTTTGGTTATACTTAACTCAGATTTCTTTTTTCAAAATTTTCACTTCACTTTCTTATTTGTTATACTTTGCCTCAATATACTGGGTATGGCTTTACTAGAAGAGTTATACTGTTATTTCTTTGCAGGCGGGTGCTGATGTTGTCAAAGCAGATTTCAAGCAACTGAAGTCACTCGCTCTTAACACTTGTACTGGTAATTAACTGTTACAATTATACATGACAATTGTTATTATTAAATACCGGTACAATGCCATGGTATTATGACACTTAATAATGTGCCATACACATTTGATAACAGTCAGTTTTGATGAAGTAAGCGTATCTAAGTGCTAGATTGGTACTGTATTTCAACATTTAACTATAAAAAAAAAAGATTCATGTTCAAAATCAAATCATTCAATTTTGGCAGCAGTTGTATGATCTGCACATTGTGCAATGTCTGCAATAACAGAAAATACACTATTGATAATATGTTTTACTGCCACTTATTCTTTTGTTTTTATTGCAGATTTGACCAAAGTCGAAGTTTATCAAAATGTCAAACTAGAAAAAATCTCAATGAATAATTGCATGCGCCTTGCAAGTCTTAAGTTACAATGTGAGAATGGTAAGAATGAAGCAAATTGCATTCATAAGTGATAATTCAAATTGTTAAGTGCATGTCCATGATAAATTGCTTAAAAGCCAATTGAGACATAGCTCCACAAAACTTGGCCACACACTTCTGTCTCTGTGTTCGAATGAAGAATCATTTTTCCAATTGTTTTACTACTGGTACATTTAAAAATTCTCTGATTTCCATAGTTGCTGATGTTTCTGTTTCTGGTTGCTATGCACTTGAATGGTTGGACATCACATCAACTAAACTATCTGAGATGATACTGAGTTATTTACCAGGACTGCAAAACATCAAACTAGAGTGTAACAATCTGGCAAAATTAGACCTATCACATTCCACATGGTAAGTTGAAAGTCAGGTATTAATTGCTATTGGTTGTGATAAAAAAAAAAAATAGGTAGATGTGAAAAATCATTATTACAAATTTTTTTTCTCTACAAATTTAGCATCATTTTTCAGTGTCTACTGGAGTCAATTTCCTTGAGCAATATTCGGTCTTTGAATATAATAGGTTGTATTCAGTTCAATCCTGATGACATCAGTGACAAGCTACTACCAAAGGTAAGCAACTGTACATGTATTATTACCCATAGGTTTGATTTTGATTCGGGCTCTCATAAAAAATAACTAAACTAAGAAGTATGTATTTTTTAATGTTATCACTCTTCATGGTTGAGTCTATAAATTATTCTATCCACAATGCTGTGACTTCATATGCACTAAGATGCTGGAAGATGTTTTTTTTTATCACATTCATTGACTTGAGAAATACATAGAAAATATAAGATTTTAAAGTAATGCTGTCACATACTATTTTGTACACTAAGTTGATTTCCTATACGGTACAAAGCAAATATTGAATATATTCTTTGAGAGATTGATTCTATAATTGTCATGTGGACAGTAGCAATGACATTTTATACACCATGCTGCCTGATTATATGCATGTCCGATTAAAACACCAACAAATATTTGACATTTTATTGTTTTGAATGCATCTCCGAAAATAAAATATTTTAAGCTGACTTGGATTCCACTCATTCCAAGCCAAATAGGACCTGTTAAATAGGATGGATAAATTAGTGTGAGTTTGTTGTACTTAAAAATCCTACCATAACAAACATTTATGTCTCTTATATGTCTCTATGCATCTGTAATAGTAGAGCAAATACTCACTCAATGTGTTTGTATATGTCACACTCATATTCCTTTGTAGTTGACATGTTTACATGAACTGCTGTGTGGTGGACATTCATGGAGTCATTCATCTTATAATAACAACAATATAAAAAGACTGTCAATCAGAGTAAGTAAATCATAGCTCTTTCCACAAACGATTTCTTTATTTTGTTTGCATTCTGTTTCAAATATGTTATCAGAAACTAGACTATTAAAGTGTTATTTATTGTATTATTTTGCCATTTTCCCAGTTGATATTGTATATAAGGCCAAAAGGCCTATGAAAAATGATATGATGAGGTTTTTTTTTTTTTTATTAAGCTTGTTTTATATCGCAACAACAAAATTAATTTTCAATTTTTAACATTTATTTAATAATGCATGCATTAGACACAAAATCAGATCAACAAAAAATTCCCCTGTTCTACCATAGGTTTCAAACTGATGTGCATCATGGTGAGAAGCAAAGTATATTTTTTTGGCCTAATATTTTTTTCTTGACTTTGAGCTGATTTTTGTTTTATATTAATAACAGGATGCAGTAAATTTGTGGACATTAGAGATGAACTGTTCTTCAGTAGAGAAACTTGAAATTGATAATTGTGCATGTATGATGGAAAGTGAACTGTTTGAGACACTGTCATATGGTAAACGGGTAAGTGCCTCTGGTACTGTGTACTGTTTGAGACACTGTCATATGGTAAACGGGTAAGTGCCTCTGGTACTGTGTTCTGTTTGAATAATACTGATATATCACTTTATTTGCACTTGTGCATTGAAAACGATAAATATAATAATCTCCATGGTTAACTTGTTGCCTGCTTTGGGGCATTATCACAGTCATATGATAATACAGACTCAACTAGTTTAAATAAACTGTGCTTCATACCAAAGAAAAACTTGTAAATTTTTCTTACTGGTATTATTATGTTATGGCCATATCTTTTTCTGGTGAAAAAAATTTCATTCATTCATTCATTCATTCATTCATTCATTCATTCATTCATTCATTCATTCATTCATTCATTCATTCATTCATATTGTTAGTCATTCATCCATTCATTCATATTGTTATTCATTCATCCATTCATTCATATTGTTATTCATTCATTCATATTATTCATATTGTTATTCATTCATTCATTCATTCATTCATTTCTGATTTTTATTCCTCGAGTGTAGAAAAATATAACATTGACTAATTACAATGACAAAATCTCAAATTCCGATTACAGTATTAAACATGTATCAATGTTCACTTATAAAATATTACGAGTGTATGTCACAATGCAAGTCAATGCATACATGTGGCGATATAATACATACGAATTATAAAACTATTGGTTACATTATATACAATAAAAAGCTTATTTATAAAATCACAATATTCATTCATTCATTCATTCATTCATTCATTCATTCATTCATTCATTCATTCATTCATTCATTCATTCATGTTGTTATTCATTCATTCATTCATTCATTCATTCATTCATTCATTCATTCATTCATATTGTTATTCATTCATCCATTCATTCATATTGTTATTCATTCATCCATTCATTCATTCATATTGTTATTCATTCATTCATATTGTTAGGTTGAAAGAAAACGTAGAAGTAGCAGGAATGACGACACAGTGGTCACTATTGGAGGTGTTCCAAATGTACAACATTTAACACTATCTCGACTCGGGAATCTCAATGGTAAAAATTTGAGTATTATGAGAAATAACCTCATTAAGTTGCAAGTGATTGAGCTAGTTAAATGTGACTTTGTCAAAATGTAAGTATATTGTATGTTGTAAATGTCAGTTCAGTAAAGCTGGGGTTATTATAAATGTTTTACGGTATAAATACACATTTTCATAAATCAAAATGGATGTTGGAATTCAAATTGACCAATCCAGGAATCGCAATATGACATCATGTTTAGTTCTAATTAATATTAATGAGTCAGTACAAAATTATCCAATCAACAAGTGCTTTATTTTTAATAAATAGTTGGTTGCAGCTGCTATGTCATGTGAAGGCATGCATGTACATTATGGGCATAGACAATGTTTAGCTCTTAAATATTTAAATCACTGTTAAATATTTGAATGTCAATGAATGCTTATGATCAGTTATAATTTTTTTATGAATATGTTTAGAAGCTAAGGTACAGATTTATGCCCTTCACTGTAAATTCAGTAAGTTGTGGGTTTACTCTCATGATTATGATATGTAATCACTTTTTTATGTGATTGAATTACTTATTCTAATCTTAATTTAATTATCCAGTAGAAATAACTAAAATTTATATTTGACATTTTCCTAGAGTTGAACTTACAGATTGGCCTGAATTGTGTGATGTTAGAGTTATTGGCTCCCCACGGTTATCAACTTTTACAGTTTCTGGTTGTCCACAAGTTAGTAACATTAATCTAATGGTATGTATTATTTTAAAATATTATGAAAACAATGATAA
The DNA here is from genome assembly GCF_978046115.1 of Saccoglossus kowalevskii. Classification (NCBI taxonomy): domain Eukaryota; kingdom Metazoa; phylum Hemichordata; class Enteropneusta; family Harrimaniidae; genus Saccoglossus; species Saccoglossus kowalevskii. The sequence goes on from NC_140641.1 coordinate 28,069,910, forward strand.
AAAATGCAATAATAAAAGTATAATAATAACAAAGTATCCTGTTATCTGCATTATATAATTTCATCATCCATGCATTGTTATGGAATACGATTATTATTAACTACTACCTTCAAACTATCATTTCTTTTTCTCACCAAAGAGGGCATAATTTGACCAGTTTATAAACTTCAAGAATCTTATCAGAAAAGACAAACGTTTCTATTCTATCAATGTTAATCATATGCAGTCTGATTTTTATCTATTCATAAATCTATTCTTAACTTCTTTTATTGCAGTGGTGTGGTGCCGTAGACTCATTTCACATAACCGCCAACAAACTTCAGACATTAAACACTGCTGGATGCGTCTTCAAGGATTTTCACCTGCAAAGTACTAGTTTGGAAATTCTCAATGTTGCTGAACTATACACACTGCCAAGTGCCATGGTGAATCTTTGGTAAGGAAAATAAAATGAAAGTGCTTTAAATAATATACTTTAGAGGATCACCATAACAAAGATACATAATTTATTATACTGTGTACTAGTCTGACATGTAGGCGTGACTGGCATGCTAGCCGGCCGAACGGCATCACTGACGCCCGACAGAATAGTTGTCTCGTTGGCAAGATCAATACTGTAAATTTGTAAAGTTCATGCCTTCTTGCTATGAGTTTCAATAAATATTCATTTGGTGGTCATGGTAACACTGTCAATCAAAGCCTTGTTAGCATTGTCGGCAAAAATCACAGACTGTTTTCAATAAGATGATAAACATTGGGTGGAAATTTGCCAGCACCTTATCACACATTATGCCAACAAACAAATAAATGCTGTGAATGGTTTCTCTTCAATGGCTGACAGTCACTATCTGACGTTCCTGCACTTTGATTGGTACTGACGGAAGTGAAAAACCACATCACTCTGTCAGGCATGTGTTGGGTTTGGAACATTGTGGAGGGCGCAACTCACACAACATTTTCAGGCTAACTGTGTACAGGCTTCATTGATGCTTATTTACATTTAATTATATTTAAATAATGATGTTCATTCATTTCTGTTTTGTAGTTGTCCTAATTTGAAGAGCTTATCACTGAGTAAATGTGAAAATATGACAGAAGATTGTCTTCAGAATGGGATACTGACAAAATATCATGACAAATTAGAAATTCTCCACCTGTCTGCTTGTCATAATATCAGGTACAATAATCATAAATATATCAAAATATGACATTACTAGTGAGACAGTGTATGATTGAAGAGGCAGATAAGATTTGATTGTGTTGTTCAAAATCAAATAACACATTATGCGATTATTTCTTTATTTTTGTGTTGCAGTAAACTACACACTACAATCACCATAACAGATTTTATTTTTGTGTTGCAGTAAACTACACATTGCTTGCACTGTAACAGATTTTATTTTTGTGTTGCAGTAAACTACACACTACAATCACCATAACAGATTTTATTTTTGTGTTGCAGTAAACTACACATTGCAATCACCATAACAGATTTTATTTTTGTGTTGCAGTAAACTACACATTGTAATCACCATAACAGATTATATTTTTGTGTTGCAGTAAACTACACATTGTAATCACCATAACAGATTTTATTTTTGTGTTGCAGTAAACTACACACTGCAATCACCATAACAGATTTTATTTTTGTGTTGCAGTAAACTACACACTGCAATCACCATAACAGATTTTATTTTTGTGTTGCAGTAAACTACACATTGCAATTACCATAACAGATTTTATTTTTGTGTTGCAGTAAACTACACATTGTAATCACCATAACAGATTTTATTTTTGTGTTGCAGTAAACTACACACTGCAATCACCATAACAGATTATATTTTTGTGTTGCAGTAAACTACACACTACAATCACCATAACAGATTTTATTTTTGTGTTGCAGTAAACTACACACTGTAATCACCATAACAGATTTTATTTTTGTGTTGCAGTAAACTACACACTGCAATCACCATAACAGATTTTATTTTTGTGTTGCAGTAAACTACACACTACAATCACCATAACAGATTTTATTTTTGTTTTGCAGTAAACTACACATTGTAATCACCATAACAGATTATATTTTTGTGTTGCAGTAAACTACACACTGCAATCACCATAACAGATTATATTTTTGTGTTGCAGTAAACTACACATTGTAATCACCATAACAGATTATATTTTTGTGTTGCAGTAAACTACACACTGCAATCACCATAACAGATTATATTTTTGTGTTGCAGTAAACTACACACTGCAATTACCATAACAGATTATATTTTTGTGTTGCAGTAAACTACACATTGTAATCACCATAACAGATTTTATTTTTGTGTTGCAGTAAACTACACATTGTAATCACCATAACAGATTTTATTTTTGTGTTGCAGTAAACTACACACTACAATCACCATAACAGATTTTATTTTTGTGTTGCAGTAAACTACACACTGCAATCACCATAACAGATTTTATTTTTGTGTTGCAGTAAACTACACACTACAATCACCATAACAGATTTTATTTTTGTGTTGCAGTAAACTACACATTGCAATCACCATAACAGATTTTATTTTTGTGTTGCAGTAAACTACACACTGTAATCACCATAACAGATTATATTTTTGTGTTGCAGTAAACTACACATTGCAATCACCATAACAGATTTTATTTTTGTGTTGCAGTAAACTACACATTGCAATCACCATAACAGATTTTATTTTTGTGTTGCAGTAAACTACACATTGTAATCACCATAACAGATTTTATTTTTGTGTTGCAGTAAACTACACACTGCAATCACCATAACAGATTTTATTTTTGTGTTGCAGTAAACTACACATTGCAATCACCATAACAGATTTCATTTTTGTGTTGCAGTAAACTACACATTGTAATCACCATAACAGATTTTATTTTTGTGTTGCAGTAAACTACACATTGCAATCACCATAACAGATTTCATTTTTGTGTTGCAGTAAACTACACATTGTAATCACCATAACAGATTTTATTTTTGTGTTGCAGTAAACTACACACTGTAATCACCATAACAGATTATATTTTTGTGTTGCAGTAAACTACACATTGTAATCACCATAACAGATTTTATTTTTGTGTTGCAGTAAACTACACACTGCAATCACCATAACAGATTTTATTTTTGTGTTGCAGTAAACTACACACTGCAATCACCACAACAGATTTTATTTTTGTGTTGCAGTAAACTACACACTGTAATCACCATAACAGATTTTATTTTTGTGTTGCAGTAAACTACACACTGTAATCACCATAACAGATTTTATTTTTGTGTTGCAGTAAACTACACATTATAATCACCATAACAGATTTTATTTTTGTGTTGCAGTAAACTACACACTGTAATCACCATAACAGATTTTATTTTTGTGTTGCAGTAAACTACACATTGCAATTACCATAACAGATTTTATTTTTGTGTTGCAGTAAACTACACACTGCAATCACCATAACAGATTTTATTTTTGTGTTGCAGTAAACTACACATTGTAATCACCATAACAGATTTTATTTTTGTGTTGCAGTAAACTACACATTGCAATCACCATAACAGATTTTATTTTTGTGTTGCAGTAAACTACACACTGCAATCACCATAACAGATTATATTTTTGTGTTGCAGTAAACTACACACTGTAATCACCATAACAGATTTTATTTTTGTGTTGCAGTAAACTACACATTGCAATTACCATAACAGATTTTATTTTTGTGTTGCAGTAAACTACACATTGCAATCACCATAACAGATTTTATTTTTGTGTTGCAGTAAACTACACATTGCAATCACCATAACAGATTTTATTTTTGTGTTGCAGTAAACTACACACTGCAATCACCATAACAGATTATATTTTTGTGTTGCAGTAAACTACACACTGCAATCACCATAACAGATTTTATTTTTGTGTTGCAGTAAACTACACACTGCAATCACCATAACAGATTTTATTTTTGTGTTGCAGTAAACTACACATTGTAATCACCATAACAGATTTTATTTTTGTGTTGCAGTAAACTACACATTGCTTGCACTGTAACAGATTTACAGTTATCAGCAATGCGGAAATTAAAAGATATTAAACTTGATGAGAAATGCCAGTTATCAGTTTTGTTTCTGAATAATTTACCAAAGGCAAGTTAAACTATTTATCGTAAATCACTTTTAAATTATTTTTAAAATTTGACATTTCGTTATTTCCACTATGGGAATAAAGCATCTCAAATGGAATTCTGCAAAAGCACATTTTTCCTTATACTAGCATGTTATCATAAATTAACTCACTAAAATGCTGTTATTGCGGCTTCTAGTGATAGAGCGTCTTTGTAATGTCGAAAGGAACTACGTAGGTGAAATGTACGGTAGCTCAAAACAGCAACATTTACTGTGATTGGTTCTGAGGTTGGTCGTTATTTAGAATACAATACAGCATGCACTCGCAGAAGTGCTTTGTAGCTAGCTAGCTCGTGGAAAGATTTGTTGAATTTAGTCATCAAAAAAACACAAAAAGTGTCATGTATGCATTTAAATGTTTTAACCATCAATACAACATTATTTTGACAATGTGACTCGCATGTTTACATCAGACATATCAGCAATGTAGCAAAAAAATAGAATCTCATTACTGAACACGAGTGAGTGTGCAGGCATGAATTTTGAGCGTTTTTATTTTGGGCTAAGAGATATTTTATTACACTGATATGTAAGGTTGACCTTACTTATTTTATTTTTCTCATGACTGGGTCATCCCTGATTAAAATTGTCACACCAAGGAAACATATGCTTGTACATTTCACTTCACATTGTGTGTGTTTCATTTTCAGTTAGCTGGCAGTGTTCGTGACAGTGTTTTATCACAGTGTAGTGGTTCTCTCAAGGAGCTAGAAATCAGAGGTCTACCACGAGATTGTAGTCTTGGTATACACGCTGCATATCTGGTGTCATTGACTCTAAATAACTGTCGAAATCTGACACACCTTGGTAAGATTATGTTCATCTTTCAGTACGTATATAAAATCTTCAAATGATATTAAGAGTATACATGTATATCCATGCCTATTTAAAGTAGGGGAGTCATCACCTGCATATACAGCAGAAAGGCATAGCGTGTCATTGTTTACAAATAAGCGTCCACCCACAAGCCTTTGTGTTTTTAGTGTGTGTTGATATGATATGTGACACAGTTGACATAAAAACTAAAACTAGATATAATAGAATATAATAAAATAGAATAGAATATGTTACTCATAATTACAAAATTTAATTTACAAAAAATGAAACACTGTTACAGACAACAATACAAATTAAAATTAGCATAAATTTCTAAGATTTTATGAATAAAAACTTCTGAACTCCATGGTCAAACTGAGTCATATTTTAATGAGCCTGCTTACATGCAATGTGATTATATTTGAGATGCATTTCTAATAGAGAAAATATGGCCAAGGCTTGGGGATTTGTATACAGTAATCTGGAACATAAAAATCTGGGGCACTTCCTAATTACACTCAACAGTTTTTGACTCCCATGTGCGAAGCACATAATGGGAGTCTTTGCAGTTAGTGTGTCTGTGTCTGTGTGTATGCGTGTCCGACTGTTCCACTGCTATCTCAAGAATCATACATCGGTTTTTGATGAAACTTGGAGCATAGATGCTCTGAACATATGCGCAGATTTGATTAGTTTTTGGTAAAAATCCGTGCATATTAATTACCTAATGTGCATGATAATTAGCTAATTTTTAGCGGTTCCATGACTGTTCCACTGATATCTAAACAACCACTCATTGGATTTTGATGAAACTTGGTACATAGATGCTGTGAACTAATGCTAGGTTTTGATTAGTTTTTGGTAATAATCCGTGAATACTAATTACCTAATTTGCATAATGATTAGTCAATTTTCGGTTTTTCCACTGATATCTCAAGTACTAATCATCACATTTCAATGAAACTTGGTACATAGATGTCATATGACACTGCACATACCTGATAGTTTTTATGGTAATATCAGTACATATTAATTACCTAATTTGCATAATTAATTAATTTTCAGCATTTGATACAAGTAATGAGCATTACATTTCAATGAAACTTGGTACTTACATACTCAAGGACTATGCAGAGATTGATTGTTTCCGATAAATATTTGTGCATATTAATCACCTAATTTTCAGCTTTTCCACGGGTATCTCAAGTACTAATCATTGCATTTCAATGAAACTTGGTACATAGATCCTTTAGGACTATGCAGAGAGACCTGATTAGTTTTAGGGTAAATAATTTTGCATATTAATTACCTAATTTGCATAATTAATTTTCAGCTTTTCTACTGATATCTAAAGTACTAATCATCACATTTCAATGAATCTAGAATTATGCAGAGACCCAATTAGTTTTCGGTAAATATTTGTGTTATTAATCACTTAATTTGCATAATTAACCAATTTTCAACTTTCACACTGATATCTCAGGTACTAAACATCACATATCAATGAATGTTTGTACATGGATGCTGTAGGACAATAGACAGACCTGGATAATTGTGAACTCATAGTTGCTGTCGACATAGGAAGTAAAGTAAGCAAATAACACCGAATAAACGGCAAGGTAAAGACTATGTCTAATTATAGTAAATACGTACTGCGTGCGTGACTCGAACCGGCGCTCGCGTACGGCACCTAATCGCCTAGCTTCACGCCACTACACGTCTTCCCCTCGGCCACCGGGCATCCCCAAAAAAAGGATGCTTAATAACCGAGCTTATTACGTGCAGAGAACGTGAAACCCGTCCACGCGATACGCGCCACACAGCATGGCCAGAATGCGGCAAAGGCCTTCAGATCTGGCTGTAGTAGGATGGTGAAAGTAATGGTACAGCATTTTAACAGTGAATAAGTACTGAGAAATAATTTTTAAACTCATAGTTGCTGTCGACACCATCCTACTACAGCCAGATCTGAAGGCCTTTGCCGCATTCTGGCCATGCTGTGTGGCGCGTATCGCGTGGACGGGTTTCACGTTCTCTGCACGTAATAAGCTCGGTTATTAAGCATCCTTTTTTTGGGGATGCCCGGTGGCCGAGGGGAAGACGTGTAGTGGCGTGAAGCTAGGCGATTAGGTGCCGTACGCGAGCGCCGGTTCGAGTCACGCACGCAGTACGTATTTACTATAATTAGACATAGTCTTTACCTTGCCGTTTATTCGGTGTTATTTGCTTACTTTACTTCCTATGTCGACAGCAACTATGAGTTTAAAAATTATTTCTCAGTACTTATTCACTGTTAAAATGCTGTACCATTACTTTCACCATCCTACTACAGCCAGATCTGAAGGCCTTTGCCGCATTCTGGCCATGCTGTGTGGCGCGTATCGCGTGGACGGGTTTCACGTTCTCTGCACGTAATAAGCTCGGTTATTAAGCATCCTTTTTTTGGGGATGCCCGGTGGCCGAGGGGAAGACGTGTAGTGGCGTGAAGCTAGGCGATTAGGTGCCGTACGCGAGCGCCGGTTCGAGTCACGCACGCAGTACGTATTTACTATAATTAGACATAGTCTTTACCTTGCCGTTTATTCGGTGTTATTTGCTTACTGGATAATTGTGGGTTAAAATCTGTACATATTAATTACCCAATTTGCACAATTAACCAATTTTCAACTTTCACACTGATATCTCAGGTACTAAACATCACATATCAATGAATGTTTGTACATGGATGCTGTAGGACAATAGACAGACCTGGATAATTGTGGGTTAAAATCTGTACATATTAATTACCTAATTTGCATAATTAACCAATTTTAAGCTTTCACACTTATATCTAAAGTACTAATTATTCTATTTCAATGAAACTTAGTACAAAGATGCTCTAGGACAATGTACAAACCTAATTAGTTTGGGGTAAAAATCTGTTCATATTAATTCCCTAATAAGCATAATAATTCATAATTTTTTGGTTCTAATCACATTTCAATTAAACTTGGAAACATAGATTTTCTGTTACATTGCGCAGACCTCATTAGTTTTACACTCAAATCTGTTCATATTAATTTTTTGATTTGCATAATTAGTTTTCAGCTAAGTAATTTCAAATTATATTTAATGTGTCTCCAATACTCTCAGCACATGGGAGTTCTTTCTAAGCTTTCTTTGATTATTTGTTTTTATGGAGGTGATAACTGTGCATTTGTTTTGTCATGCAACAGACAAGTATTGTGTAAACAGGAAATCATTGACAAGAGAGATTCTCTAAACATTTCGCTATTACATCATTTTACCACAATTCTCTAAAATTGAATATCGTTTTATCAACATGTTTTACAGTATTACCAGATTTTCCTGGTGACTATTCAACTCGTATATTCGTATTCATTTTGCAGACATTATATGCCCAGGGCTAAAATATTTACGTATACAAGGTTGTCCCAGTTTGACCAGTATGATGTTTTCAGTCGACGAGTTGACATCTCTAGACACAGCTCACAGTTCACAGTTGGTTTCATTGAAAACCCTTCATTTATGCAGCAATGATGTGAAGTTCCTTGCCAGGATGTTAGCAATTGTGAGTATGTTTGTATTAAAACTTGCTGCATTGGTGTTTCAGTTGACACAGTAATCATATCACAGTAATGCTATTGTGAGCTATTGTATCAGTCCGGAAAAAACAGTTTGCTGTTCACACAGATTATTTCTCTTTTTGTTAACTTTGCATACTAATTTTAGTGCATTTAACTAACAGAGAAATAAGCGAAAATAAAACCCAGCGAATAATTACCGGTAAGCCCTATTGGTATGCAATATTTTGGTTCTTGTCTTTTTGTATGTTTTCTTCCAACATTTATCCTTCTGCATTTCTCACAAGTTAATTTTATGTTATACTGGTAAATCATTTTTTTTGTTCTATTCAGTATTGTCCAAATTTGCAAGAGTTGATTCTGTCTGGTCACAGGACAACAATGAGTAAGTTTTTATTGGTATTTGTATTATGGATTGAAATTCATCGTCTTCTTGACCGGTATTTGTATTATGGATTGAAATTCATCGTTTTCTTGACCAGTATATTTTAGATACTTTATGTTCAGAGACAGCTGAGGTTAGAATAAATTGAATGTGAATGTGCAAGAAATAAAGTTTTTATATATTTTTTTACAGATCGTATTCTGAGTGCTGGTCACTCGTTACCCCATCTCCACACTGTGAGATTGCACAACTGTGAATTTGACGTTGAGTTGAGAAAACACAATCCTGGTCCATTGGTGATTGATGTTGATAAACTTCATAGATCTGAATCATCTGATGACAGTCTATTACATAATACACTCAGTGTTTATTTCACCTAAATCAGGATTAGCTTGCATATATTGTGGATTTTGAGACACCAACTTCATTTGCACAGATTTTCCATCCCTTGTAGACTTTGTAACGTGGTATATGTTTTTCTATTCAAAAATGAAAATGGCAGAAAATTCAAGAATTTTGAAGGTCATTCAGGACATCAGTCACTCTACTAGGAGAGTGGCTGTGGTGACATCAATGTCTAGGAGGTGTTGCTGTCTAGATTCAAAACAGACTAGCGAATATTTGCTTAAAGGCATCACAAAGCATTGTTTATCCTCAATCTGATTTGTGTTACAAAGACATACCGTTCATTTGTTTGCGACTCAGTATGGCGCCCTGACAGCAAGTGAAATTGCTTTGTGCAATGTTGTTCATTTGTTGACACCAAGCCTATGATTTGTCTACTAATAACCATTATGCAAAACTGATGACAATCAAGGAAATATGGAAACCAATTATCGAAGTACATGAACAAGCATCATTGTAGCAATTGTAATATTTGTTTTGTCATTTTCATGACTACCATGAATAGTTAACAAGAAATTCGCTTTAATTATGCCAAAGTTGAATCACTTGCTCTAGTATCGCCACATGTTACCGTATTTAATGATTCAAAATTAGATCAAGTGTTGTACATGTACATCAACCATTATGAAAGCTGCAAACAGAAATATTCCAATCGTCTCCTTGCACGGTTTAGTATCTGTTTGGAAATATATCTCTAATTTGTGGAAGCATGCAGTTAACTGGAACATTATACTGTGACAATGATATTCCAAGCTGCTGTTTATGTATTCAAAAACACACAAATGTTACTTCAAATGTCAGCAGCATTCATTTGGGTGATGTACAATGTGTTAATTGGATACAGTGATAGGTTAAAATAATAAAAATAAGGAAACAAACATTAAGCATCAAGGTGTTACTATATAGGTAGTACTACATTCTTTTTACTGGAATGGAATGAGTGAAATTTTTCATTTTATTTGACTCTTAAAATGTCAACCAAGTCGTAACAAGTCAAATGTGGATTTGGCATTGTATAAACAATACAGGTATCATTTCTTCAGATATTTTTAAGTGTAAATATTTGAATTTTTAGATTATGTACATTGTGATAAATGACAAATAAATATTCAAATATAAAAAGTGTAGTGAATGAAAGTAAACACAACACGGCTACTGGAACCTTAACCACAATGAAAATAATAATTCATCTAGAACCTTTTGTATACTTTCAAAGGGGACCCATATCAAACAGTATGCTTTGTAACAAACTTTAAACAGTGTCTATAAGGGGGGTGGGGACTGGTAACAAACCACTGTGATTTCACAGCACAGTTAACCTCACTCAACTGTTTCGTACTGATTGTGATTGATTCTTGACAAACTCCCCACTCCCCATAGAGACTGCATACATTTGATCATTGTTCCTGGGCTCCCTGTGGCCACACACAAACAAAATATAGGACTACTTTAAAAGAACAGTTATCATTGTGAACCAAGTGTTGGATATAAAAACCATACTATATAAATGTGTTGTTGAATGCACATGGTCATGTCAACCCCTGCCCTATGTCTAAACAATGGGCACCTGTTAATCATCTGTAGCTAATTGCTAATCTCTAGCACACACCAATCCCTTTCAACAGAAGTGTTCACTAAGGTACTAGTGATATTCAATCATATGCCACAGTACCACATACATTTTGGACATAATATCTTTATTCAATGGATATAAATCTTGTTGCCCAAGGCAGGTTGTGGAATTACGGTATACATTATGACAAAGCACAATAAGCCTTCTAAGTGATAAACAGAAGAGAATATTTTTTTTTGAAAAATTTTTTTTTTTTTTATTATCCCATCATTTAAAAAAAAAAGACAAGAAAATAGATAAATATGATTTCATACAGTTTTCACAAATATTCTGGAAGACAAATGTTGATATACTGATGAATGGTTCTGTAATGTACTTTGACACTTGCCCACTGAGGCAATGGCTGTGAACGGTAATTCATTGGGTTACATATGAATAATATTCACACAACAAGCATTTTCATTTAAAAAAAAAACTATTATGATTGCTAACCTTAAAAAATTCATGCCATACCTGTAAACTTTTCTTTAATGAAAATCAAAGGCTTATTAGATATGTAAACTCTGCATATTGTTCAATAACACTGTATGGGAATGGAATATAGCACCCTCTAGTGGTGAACATTAGAGATTGGGATGTCTACCCAATAAAAGGTATATAACACCATGTCAAATTAGCACAAAGTATACTGCATAATGGAGTATTGTATAAATATATTTTATAGTGATAATTAAAATACGGATGACATTTCCAAGGCTGTAATCCAAGCCAATAGCGAAGATATTGTAATGCAAAATAAACAAATTTCCCAACAACTTTAAACCAGCCTCACTTACTTCACAAAAAAAGTCAAAACCCACAAAATTTGGATAATAAGTTGATGTCCAAATATGAGCCTGTATATTCCAATATAGCAGAATATCCCATTACATGGTAACCAATCAGAATATCCTATTAAATGGTAACCAATCAGAAAAGCTGTTACATGGTAACCAATCAGAAAAGCTGTTGTATCAAATTGAAAGTGTTACTTTCCCATAATGCTAGTAGTTTAAAAACATTTCACTGTGATCTCCACATCTGAGTAAGATGTTTCAAAATTTATAAGATAAAATACAACACAGGAAAGAGTTGTGATCATACATTCATGGTGGTCAGCACCTACTATTTAACATGTGGGTGCAGTGGTTTGACACGAACATTTTTGGAAAGTCCCAGCCTCAATGGTGCATTTGGTGATTTTAATGTCACTCCACCAAGAGGGTTTGAACCTTGACCTGAAACAAGAATAAGAAATATGAGAAGAAAGCATATAAGGAACAGTTATTGGTGAATGGGAGTGGTGATTTTTAACTGACAACAATAAGCATTTGATGAAAATCTATAAATACACCGGTTGGTACATTGTAGCTTTCAAAAAAGGATCCCTTAGAGCAACAAGTCATTGAAAATGACACAGTCCCCGTTAAATTTTTGAAAGTTCTCTTTGTGCTTGTCATATTAAAGCGGAGGGGTTGTCTCGAGCGTGTCTTTCAAGTGGCGTATACAACAGATTGTTTATTTACATCAAAACACGTGTTCTGCGTAGTAGTAATATGGCCAAAAAACAGCCAAGTTTCGGCCATCTTTGATCTAATTATGAAACACACTGATATGTATGATGTATGTGCCAAATACGAATGAAAATGGTACATAAATTGTGGAAATATAGTAGTAAGGCCAAAAAGTCAAATGGCTGTCAATCGGCCATCCTTGACCAGATTTTGAAACAAATTGTCATGGACATGCATCCTAACATGTATAAAGTACATGTATGTGCCAAATTTGAATGAAAACTGACAGAGCACGTCCAAGATACCGCATATAAAAAACAAAACAAGATGCCTGCCAGTCGACCATCTTTGATTCAATTGCAAAATAAATCGTCATGGACATGTGTCCTAACATTTATAATCTATGTACCAAGTTTGAATGAAAACTGACAAAGCATGTCCAAAATACGACATTTTCAAAAAACACAATGGCTGCCAGTCGGCCATCTTTGATCCAATTGTGAAATAAATCGTCATGGACATGTATCCTAACATGTATAATCTATGTACCAAGTTTGAATGAAAACTGACAAAGCATGTCCAAAATACAACATTTTCAACAAACAAGATGGCTGTCAGTCGGCCATTTTGAATCAAATCGCTAAATCACTGCATGTGCATATGTCCCACATAAAGTACTAGGCACATGCGAAGAATGAACGGAATCGTCCAAGGAATTCTGAGATATGACTCCGGACGGACGCACGGACGGAGACTGAATTATAAGTCCTCGTTTTCGGACTAATAAAAGTTGATGCAGTGCTGGGTATTATAATTCAATTGACTGATACACGTACCTACACCTAATTATAAAACACAAAATCCTAAGATTTATTTACTATGAAACTACTACTATCTAAGACAAAATTGGGTCTGTGTGAGCAATAAAACACATCTTGATTCAGACACTGCTTTTCATTGAGAGTATAGTTTTTTTAAGTATAAAATCTACATGAATGTCTAAAACAATGAACATGTTTAGCGATAGATGGGTTACCAGATAAAGTCTGCACCTTTTAATACTACTGGTACCATTTCTCCATAATAAAAACAAGCTGAGCACGAGGACAACACAGTATATTAAAATTCCAGTGTACAGCTGACAGAAATCTTGAAACTTTTAGAAAGGGCATATCATGTGATAAAAAAAGATAAGAAATAGTGACTGACTTACTAGGTGAACACCATGCTGGTTTGCGGATAGACCGTGATGGACTGGACACCAGGCTTGCATGGGAGGTGCCAGATACTGGCGCTGGTGGAGTGAAACCAACTGTACAACGTGGTTTGCTTCCACGACCTTTAGGAGTCAATTTGCCAGCTCTGTGAACTGGGGTAACTGAAGAAGATAAAACAATATACAACTAACTTAAATTTTCTCTCTCCCATTGTTAATTCCTGGCAAATTATCAACTTGCATGTCGCTTGCTCTCCAAAACCTCTAGTTCATCAGTTCAGAATGTCATGGAAATGAAAAAAAGAGGTTCCAAGCAAGTCAACATCTAAAAGCATCCAAGAGATTAAATAAAATGTAAGCAATATGTTAAAGCCAGAAAGAAAGAAACAAGCTTTCTGACTGGCTTATTAGTCAGTCAGAAAGAAACAAGCTTCCTGACTGGCTTATCAGCCAGAAAGAAAGAAACAAGCTTCCTGACTGGCTTATCAGCCAGAAAGAAAGAAACAAGCTTCCTGACTTGCTTATCAGCCAGAAAGAAAGAAACAAGCTTCCTGACTGGCGTGTCAGCCAGAAAGAAAGAAACAAGCTTCCTGACTAGGTTATCAGCCAGAAAGAAAGAAACAAGCTTCCTGACTGGCTTATCAGCCAGAAAGAAAGAAACAAGCTTCCTGACTAGCTTATCAGCCAGAAAGAAAGAAACAAGCTTTCTGACTAGGTTATCAGCCAGAAAGAAAGAAACAAGTTTTCTGACTGGCTTATCAGCCAGAAAGAAAGAAACAAGCTTCCTGACTAGGTTATCAGCCAGAAAGAAAGAAACAAGCTTCTTGACTAGGTTATCAGCCAGAAAGAAAGAAAGAAACAAGCTTCCCGACTGGCTTTTCAGCCAGAAAGAAAGAAACAAGCTTCCTGACTGGCTTATCAGCCAGAAAGAAAGAAACAAGCTTCCTGACTAGCTTATCAGCCAGAAAGAAAGAAACAAGCTTCCTGACTGGCTTATTAGCCAGAAAGAAAGAAACAAGCTTCCTGACTAGCTTATCAGCCAGAAAAAAAGAAACAAGCTTCCTGACTGGCTTATCAGCCAGGAAAGAAAGAAACAAGCTTCTTGACTGGCTTATCAGCCAGAAAGAAAGAAACAAGCTTCCTGACTAGCTTATCAGCCAGAAAGAAAGAAACAAGCTTCCTGACTGGCTTATTAGCCAGAAAGAAAGAAACAAGCTTCCTGACTAGCTTATCAGCCAGAAAAAAAGAAACAAGCTTCCTGACTGGCTTATCAGCCAGAAAGAAAGAAACAAGCTTCTTGACTGGCTTATCAGCCAGAAAGAAAGAAACAAGCTTCCTGACTGGCTTATCAGCCAGTAAGAAAGAAACTAGCTTCCTGACTGGCTTATCAGCCAGAAAGAAAGAAACAAGCTTCCTGACTGGCTTATCAGCCAGTAAGAAAGAAACTAGCTTCCTGACTGGCTTATCAGCCAGAAAGAAAGAAACAAGCTTCCTGACTAGCTTATCAGCCAGAAAGAAAGAAACAAGCTTCCTGACTGGCTTATTAGCCAGAAAGAAAGAAACAAGCTTCCTGACTAGCTTATCAGCCAGAAAAAAAGAAACAAGCTTCCTGACTGGCTTATCAGCCAGAAAAAAAGAAACAAGCTTCTTGACTGGCTTATCAGCCAGAAAGAAAGAAACAAGCTTCCTGACTTGCTTATCAGCCAGAAAGAAAGAAACAAGCTTCCTGACTGGCGTGTCAGCCAGAAAGAAAGAAACAAGCTTCCTGACTAGGTTATCAGCCAGAAAGAAAGAAACAAGCTTCCTGACTGGCTTATCAGCCAGAAAGAAAGAAACAAGCTTCCTGACTAGCTTATCAGCCAGAAAGAAAGAAACAAGCTTTCTGACTAGGTTATCAGCCAGAAAGAAAGAAACAAGTTTTCTGACTGGCTTATCAGCCAGAAAGAAAGAAACAAGCTTCCTGACTAGGTTATCAGCCAGAAAGAAAGAAACAAGCTTCTTGACTAGGTTATCAGCCAGAAAGAAAGAAAGAAACAAGCTTCCCGACTGGCTTTTCAGCCAGAAAGAAAGAAACAAGCTTCCTGACTGGCTTATCAGCCAGAAAGAAAGAAACAAGCTTCCTGACTAGCTTATCAGCCAGAAAGAAAGAAACAAGCTTCCTGACTGGCTTATTAGCCAGAAAGAAAGAAACAAGCTTCCTGACTAGCTTATCAGCCAGAAAAAAAGAAACAAGCTTCCTGACTGGCTTATCAGCCAGGAAAGAAAGAAACAAGCTTCTTGACTGGCTTATCAGCCAGAAAGAAAGAAACAAGCTTCCTGACTAGCTTATCAGCCAGAAAGAAAGAAACAAGCTTCCTGACTGGCTTATTAGCCAGAAAGAAAGAAACAAGCTTCCTGACTAGCTTATCAGCCAGAAAAAAAGAAACAAGCTTCCTGACTGGCTTATCAGCCAGAAAGAAAGAAACAAGCTTCTTGACTGGCTTATCAGCCAGAAAGAAAGAAACAAGCTTCCTGACTGGCTTATCAGCCAGTAAGAAAGAAACTAGCTTCCTGACTGGCTTATCAGCCAGAAAGAAAGAAACAAGCTTCCTGACTGGCTTATCAGCCAGTAAGAAAGAAACTAGCTTCCTGACTGGCTTATCAGCCAGAAAGAAAGAAACAAGCTTCCTGACTAGCTTATCAGCCAGAAAGAAAGAAACAAGCTTCCTGACTGGCTTATTAGCCAGAAAGAAAGAAACAAGCTTCCTGACTAGCTTATCAGCCAGAAAAAAAGAAACAAGCTTCCTGACTGGCTTATCAGCCAGAAAAAAAGAAACAAGCTTCTTGACTGGCTTATCAGCCAGAAAGAAAGAAACAAGCTTCCTGACTGACTTATCAGCCAGAATGAAAGAAACAAGCTTCCTGACTAGCTTATCAGACAGTAAGGCTGAAATGACACTTGCAAGTGAAGTCAGATTTTAAACACTAATAGTCACATACCTGTTGCACTCATTCTTGGTTTGACTGGTGACTTGTCAACATTTTTCCTTTTACCTCTTCCGACACCTTTATTTCTTCCTTTTGATGTAGTCTTTCTTTTAGCTCTAGGAACAAAATCACAGTCATCCTCACTTTCGCTCTCCTCATCTGAACTTTCAGAGGAAACAAAACTGTCAGGATTGCTTGCAGGATCAAACTCATTGTCTGCACCTTAAAGTAAAGAGAAAATACTGTAAGTACTGAAAGTACTGTATATCATGCATAGTATATATTTTGTCAATTCTTACAATAGCCACCATGAGTGAAAAGATCAAATCACCCTGGGATGGATATCCAATACTATTTGTGATAAGAATGCATGGGTTCTTCAGCGTGCCCTGGGGACAGGAATAGCACAAACAGTTTTCATTGTCGTCATGAGATGGGATGCTGCATTCTCACAAACCCAATTTCATCTGTTCAAGTGTCTGTGCAGAATACACTCTAATCAATACTGGGTAATTTTGGTTTACACAATTCATATTTATTGTTAAACATGAAACCACAGGTTGTAATTAACAACTTGATTAATTTGATTTCTAATCACTGTGTGTACCCAATGGTTTACATCAGTCCTTGTCTGAGAAAAAGATGTACATGAAATAAGCTTCATTCTTATAAAATCTGCCCAGTCCACATGGGTAGGACTGGTTGTGAATACATAGACAGTTAATCTGATCATAAGAAATATTCACACCATCATGTCTTGTATTTTTGTACAAATTTTGTATCAAAATAATGTGCATCTTGTAATGTAATGTAATGTAGTATGAATTAAATCAGCCAAGGCATACTGGGAAAACTGTTGATGACATGTCTAAATGTTGATTTGTGGTGTTTTGGGGATTAAAACCAGATGGTCAAAGGTCATCGAAAGAGAAACGAATCAACATGCATATGAACTCTATTATGACTTGTACATTGTATTTGTTTCACCTTTGAACAAAATCAGTCCAGACATGTCCGAAAAATGATGTCTAATGGACGGAGCCCAACTAATAAGAGTCAATTATTTAAGTAACACTCAAATGCTTATGCATGGATCATTTGAATCAACTTTAATTTGTTGTTCATCTGTTATAATACTAATATCACACAGTATCAAAGCATTTATTAGAAACTTTATTAGAGTAAATTAACTTTTCATGCGAATAAAAAGAACATATCCCAACAAGGTAAAAAGCACCATCTAATAACAAGTCTACACTAACCGCCATTTTTATCCAGGTCCTTGATCTCTACAGAGGTGTTATTTTCTTTGGACACCTCATCTTTCTTTAATTCACTTTCTTCATCACACTTCACATCCTCTACATTTTCTGAGTTCACTGGTTTATTAATAAAAAAATATATATGTAAAGATGGTCTACATAGCACAAAAATATCGCACCAGAGCATGTGGATCATGCAACTGAATGTACTGGCAGGCATGTACTTGCTAAGACTTAGAAATTGTAACCTGACACACCCCAGGGTTACATGGATATTCTAGGAGACACATAATAAGACTAATATTACATACATTTATGTATCCTAATATACATTTAGATTGGTGGTTAACCATTTTAAACAAACCAATTTTCAGAACTTTTATAAATAATGTATAATTATTCATAATATATAGTTTTATTTGCCTACTGTGTAAGAAACAAATAAGGCTTGTTGTTTCCACAAATATTCAAATGAATTTGAAAACTGAAGTTATATTGTCACGAAATGAACAAACCTAACAGAGGTTTGCAGTCCGCAGTTCATCATGAGGGATGTTTATAACAAATTTGAATAAAATTGACACAGGCATGCCTGAGAAACAGTTGAAGACTGAAAAACAGAAGACAATACTCAACCAATGGTGCCAAACCTGTAAAAATATTCATGAGAAGCGGGCAAAACACTTGTGTAAAAAAAAAATACCCGCCATGCAGTTGGCATTTTGAATCAAATTGCAAAATAAAATGTCAGAGAAATAGTTTAATATTGATTTTTTGTTTTGTTTTTTGGTAAAAATATGATCACCAGTCAGTCATATGTGAACCAAATGAAAAACAAATTGATATGCCTATGTATCCCACTATACATGTACTTGTCTTTATAGCAACTTCAAACAATACTGAGCCAGGCATGTTGAAGAAATAGCGATGCACACAGGGATGGACGAACAGAACCCAAAACAAAAATCCCCATTTTGGACTTCTTCCCACATGTACAAGGACTAATTAATAAGCAGTATGTAATAAGATTAACAAGTCATTGTCAATGACACGTCCCTGTTCTGTTCATATTTGAGTGTCAGTGACATATACATTCAAAGCAGATCATGACCGAAATGCACCTGCATATGTACAACACATTGTACTAAATCTGAACAAAATCCATCCATGCATGACTGAGATCCGGTTCCGGAATTGTGAAAATACGTGATTTTGATGCATTTTCGGCCTTAAAATGGCCATCATTCAGCTATTGTTAAGCGGATCATGAAACAATGCACATATCTATTTGTGACGTGATGTACCATGTGTGTGTGAAGTTTGAACTTGATCAATCCAGACATGTCTTGGATACGGATCCAGAACTGAATTCTTTAACAAAATGGCCGCCAGTCGGCCATTTGAAACTTAATCCGAAAAAAAAAATGACGTGCATCAAGGTCCTATTATGTTTAATGTATGTACCAAATTTGAACAAAATCCGTCCATGCATAACTGAGATCCGGGTCCAGAATGGTGAAAATGTGCGATTTCAATGCATTTTCGGCCTTAAAGCGGCCGCCATTTGGCTGTCGTTAATGAAATCATGAAACAAATGCACATACATATTTGTGACATGATGTACCTTGTGTGTGTGAAGTTTGAACTTGATCAATCCAGACATGTCTCGGATACGGATCCAGAACTGAATTCTTTAAAACAAAATGGCCGCCAGTCGGCCATTTCGAACTTGACCCGAAAAAAAAAATGGCGTGCATCAAGGTCCTATTATGTTTAATGTATGTACCAAATTTGAACAAAATCCGTCCATGCATAACTGAGATCCGGGTCCGGAATGGTGAAAATGTGCGATTTTGATGCATTTTCGGCCTTAAAATGGCCGCTATTCAGCTATCGTTAATCGGATCATGAAAAAAATGCATGTGCATATGTCCCATATAATGTGCGATGTATGAGTGAAGTTTGAACTTAATCGGTCCATGCATGTTCGAGATACAGGTGATCACGGACGCACGCACGGACGGACGCACACAGGGCAAAACATAAGTCCCCGTTTTCGGACTATGTCCGAACGGGGACTAAAAAGATAATACTTATGGTTTAAATGTAAGAATGTGAAAGGAATGCATTTAGAATTAATTAATTTTAACTAATGAAACAATAAATCCTTGTTTTACACAAAACAAACTACCGACAATGCATCTTACATGTACATATAAAGTTCTCACCTACTGAGTCCGATTCTTGCGAACTTTTCTTAGACAGTTTTAAAGCTAATTCCAAATCACGCTGATACAGTTTATCATCTAATGGAACCCTGGAATAAAAAAGATCAATACAGATAAAATGATTTTTATCCAAAACAGGTCAGAGCAACGTGTCTCAGCATGGCTCATGCTGATTAACAGAGTGATTCAAATCTAATAATATATCGTAATTCAATTCATTTGACCAAACGATGCAAGTGCAAAAACCATTTTAACAAACTACTATTATGACACGGTATAAACAGACTGAAAATTAATTAAATGACATAAACTGATATCACATATTCATCTATACAAACAGCATGCATGTACAAAGTTTTTTTGCATTTGGCTAAACTGCATACATAGAACATTCTTAAACAGTTACATGTATGCAAATTAACTACAGTGTAATTACAAGTCATTGAAAATGACACAGTCCCCGTTAAATTTTTGAAAGTTCTCTTTGTGCTCGTTATATTAAAGCGGAGGGGTTGTCGCGAGCGTGTCCTTGAAACTTGAGTTCCAAGTATCGTATACAACAGATTGTTTATTTACATCAAAACACTTGTTCTGTGTAGTAGTAGTATGGCCAAAAATAAAAACAGTCGTTATTCGGCCATCTTTGATCTGATTATGAAACACACTGATATGTATGATGTATGTGCCAAACACAACATTTTCAAAAAACAAGATGGCTGCCAGTCGGCCATTTTGAATCGAATCGCTGAGCCACTGCATGTGCATATGTCCTACATAAGGTACTAGGCACATGCAAAGAATGAACAGAATCGGTCCACAGGATTCTGAAATATGACTCTGGACAGACTGACGCATGAACGGACGGACACACTGACGGACAGACAGACTCAGGAACTCACAGACGGTCGGGGACATGTATCCTAACATGTATGATCTATGTACTAAATTTGAATGAAAACTGACAAAGCATGTACAAAATACAACATTTTCAAAAAACAAGATGGCTGCCAGTTGGCCATTTTGAATCGAATCGCTAAACCACTGCATGTGCATATGTCCCACATAAAGTACTAGGCACATGCAAAGAATGAACGGAATCGATCCAAGGGATTCTGAGATATGACTCTGGACGGACGCACGGACACACAGACGGAGACTGAATTATAAGTCCCCGTTTTCGGACTTTGTCCGAATGGGGACTAAAAATGCACAGATTGATGCCAAACATTTTAGGCAAGTACCGGTAACTACAAAGTATGCATGAATTCAACAAATTGTTGTCAGAATGTCAACAAAATATGATGAAAGTAGTTAATTTACATGCGAATTATTAGGTTTGGAGTTCATCACAAATTACTTGAGAAGCAAAATTATTCCATTGAATAGATATGAACATATCCAGTGACGGCAATTCTAGAAACAATGTGATACATGCATCCCCACTGATGTTGATATTCATGAAATATACAGCTCGAGCTGAATTTGTTGCGAAAGTTTTGCTTTGCAGTAATAATTACAGTTATTTTCATAACAAGCGACCACATGGTTGAAATAGTCTCGGGTCTTTGCAGAGTGTCCTCTCAAAACAGAGTTGAGAATGTTCTACATGATGAAATATTAGCTATTTGCCATGGTTATTGTTACAACAAAGAACTGACAGCGATTGAGGTTAAAACCACTACATCCACGAACAACTTTATTCTATTACTGGTATATGCAAGTCAACCTGAAGTATCTTAATTTATATACCCACCTTTCTTCATTTTTCTTTTTATTGTTTGATAATTTAAGTTCCTTTTTTGGTTTTTCTTTTGCAATCTTTGGTCTTTTAGCTATAGGTGGTGTTGGTTCTGTAAAATCATCTGGAAAATGAAAAACGAATTATTATGGTATCAAGCTCTGCTGTAACTACATGTATGTATCTACATACATGTGCATCTCTAGCAGTGTAAGCAAAGCATCTTTAATCATGAATTTGTGAAAAATACAGTGTAATAGTGAATAGTTTTTCAAATACTCCTTGTCCTCTCCTTTCATTTCTCGGTGCTAATTACAAGTGCAAACAAGTTTCGCAAACTTTATACTGTGTGTTTGGAAGACAGGGCAGACTGTACTCATATGCTAAGTAAAAAATCTCCTATGGGAATTCAAAACCACAACTTCCACAGTGCGAGGCTAGCCACTGTACCAATTTCCATTTTCCAAACTTGATATTGGGGGAAAGGGGAATTGCACCAACTGAACCTCAAAAGCATTACATAGTAAGTTTTTTACTCCCTTTTAAGATGACATTGACGTTATACTCACCATCACTATTGTTTTCACTTTCAACATCACAAAATTTACTGTAATCCACCTGTTTTCTTTGTCTACTAAAAAAATGTATTACATTCAGTTTTACACATTCATGCTGTACTAAATCTGTATGTAAAATTAACAACATTGTTATAGAACTAATAACCATATCAAAATAAAAACACAGTGAATTATAGGACATGTACTTTTAATGCACCTGTAATTTATGATAGTGCTATAACACTACACATGTACTACATGTATGGGTGGAAGAGGTGGCTACTACCTGGTATAATTCAGTTCTAAATAACTATAGCCTATGGCACATACAAATAATATACAGCAAGTGACAATAACTTGTAAGACAAGGTTGCAACACCAGATCCAATACAAAATGTGCCAAACACAACACGGTGCAGTCACAGAATCCGCATCAAACATGACATGATGCAGTCACATACCAAACATGACATGATGCAGTCACATACCAAACATGACATGGTGCAGTCATACATGAAAGATCCATATCGAACATGACATGGTGCAGTCACATAGGAACATACCAAACATGACATGATGCAGTCACATAAGAACATACCAAACATGACATGATGCAGTCAAGTAAGAACATACCAAACATGACATGATGCAGTCACATACCAAACATGACATAGTGCAGTCATACATGAAAGATCCATATCGAACATGACATAATGCAGTCAAGTAAGAACATACCAAACATGACATAATGCAGTCACATACCAAACATGACATAGTGCAGTTACATAGGAACATACCAAACATGACATGGTGCAGTCACATAGGAACATACCAAACATGACATGATGCAGCCACATAGGAACATACCAAACATGACATGGTGCAGTCACATAGGAACATACCAAACATGACATAGTGCAGTCATACATGAAAGATCCATATCGAACATGACATGATGCAGTCACATAAGAACATACCAAATATGACATGGTGCAGTCAAGTAAGAACATGCCAAACATGACATAATGCAGTCACATACCAAACATGACATAGTGCAGTTACATAGGAACATACCAAACATGACATGGTGCAGTCACATAGGAACATACCAAACATGACATGATGTAGCCACATAGGAACATACCAAACATGACATGGTGCAGTCACATAGGAACATACCAAACATGACATAGTGCAGTCATACATGAAAGATCCATATCGAACATGACATGATGCAGTCACATAAGAACATACCAAACATGACATGGTGCAGTCACATAGGAACATACCATACATGACATGATGCAGTCACATAGGAACATACCAAACATGACATGATGCAGTCACATACCAAACATGACATGGTGCAGTCACATACCAAACATGACATGGTGCAGTCACATAAGAACATACCAAACATGACATGATGCAGTCACATAGGAACATACCAAACATGACATGATGCAGTCACATACCAAACATGACATGGTGCAGTCACATACCAAACATGACATGGTGCAGTCACATAAGAACATACCAAACATGACATGGTGCAGTCACATACCAAACATGACATGGTGCAGTCACATACCAAACATGACATGGTGCAGTCACATAGGAACATACCAAACATGACATGATGCAGTCACATACCAAACATGACATGGTGCAGTCACATAGGAACATACCAAACATGACATGATGCAGTCACATACCAAACATGACATGGTGCAGTCACATAGGAACATACCAAACATGACATGGTGCAGTCACATAGGAACATACCAAACATGACATGGTGCAGTCACATAGGAACAGTGGTTTGAGTATGATAATAATGATGATTATAATAATAACTTTATTACATTGTAATGACTCAATGAGTAATGAAGTAATACATTATAACAAAAGTAGAATGTGAGACAATAAAGACAACAAATCTATAAAAATAGATTTACTAAATAAAGTTTTCAAATAATGAACTACCTGTCTGATCAGGTGCATGTCTCAAGTATTCATTATTGTAATAAACTTGTTTGTCTTAGAAAGGTGTTCAAATCTAGAATTTGTTTGAAAAATTAACTATACTTTTTTGCATAATAAAATGAATTTTATCTAACATTGTACTTTTTGCATAATCTATCCTCTTTAGGTATTTATGTTGTTTGGGGCGACCTAGTTCAATTTCAAGTTTGAGGAAACTTAGTCTAAGATGTGACATCTTTTTATAATGATTTCTGTTGTTGAAATATGGTACTTGAATAATATCATGTTTTAATAGGCAATATATTCTAAATTTTGATTCTGTTCTATCAATATTTTTTTAGCCAAAAGTTGTTATATTGTGTTCTAAGTAACTTTCTCATAAAATGATTGTTTTGATATAGTCTTAATTCATTCTCATATAAGGCTTGTAGATTTGTCGAGTCTTTCCATGAACCCTTGTGACAGTGACATTCAAGACAGCATATGTGTAGCTGGTTGAATTAGAATTTAATGAAGAATGGTAATTTCCCAGGTTCCAGTCTGCAGCCAATAGTAATGATATGAGTAAGCCAATACATTGTATATTCATACAAGCAATACTTCCTGGAGAGTATATTTGAACAAATTACAAAATTAAAATTGGGCATCAAATAAATAAAATTCATGAAAAATTAAAAATAGTTAGAACTTAAATATAAAACAATTTAAAACATTTTTGAAAGCTAAATGCTGCAGATTAAATACTGCTAAGGGACGACGTCAAAAGATCGATGTTGGATAAAAAAATTAATTCTTTTAGTTTTTTCCCCAAACCCCCCACTGAAACTTAATTGATAAATATTGATCATGGCATCAGACTGCATTCACCATTAAATACAAATTGATAATCAGACAGTAGTATGGCATAGCAGTTGGTTGTAATCAGACAGTAGTATGGCATAGCAGTTGGTTGTAATCAGACAGTAGTATGGCATAGCAGTTGGTTGTAACTCAGACAGTAGTATGGCATAGCAGTTGGTTGTAACTCAGACAGTAGTATGGCATAGCAGTTGGTTGTAATCAGACAGTAGTATGGCATAGCAGTTGGTTGTAATCAGACAGTAGTATGGCATAGCAGTTGGTTGTAATCAGACAGTAGTATGGCATAGCAGTTGGTTGCAACTCAGACAGTAGTATGGCATAGCAGTTGGTTGTAACTCAGACAGTAGTATGGCATAGCAGTTGGTTGTAATCAGACAGTAGTATGGCATAGCAGTTGGTTGTAACTCAGACAGTAGTATGGCATAGCAGTTGGTTGTAACTCAGACAGTAGTATGGCATAGCAGTTGGTTGTAACTCAGACAGTAGTATGGCATAGCAGTTGGTTGTAACGCAGACAGTAGTATGGCATAGCAGTTGGTTGTAATCAGACAGTAGTATGGCATAGCAGTTGGTTGTAACTCAGACAGTAGTATGGCATAGCAGTTGGTTGTAATCAGACAGTAGTATGGCATAGCAGTTGGTTGTAACGCAGACAGTAGTATGGCATAGCAGTTGGTTGTAATCAGACAGTAGTATGGCATAGCAGTTGGTTGTAACGCAGACAGTAGTATGGCATAGCAGTTGGTTGTAACGCAGACAGTAGTATGGCATAGCAGTTGGTTGTAATCAGACTAGCATTACTAGTCTGAGGTTGTAATAATGAAGCGAAATATACGCATACGTTTCAGGGTTCTGCGCAAGCTCTAGGTCCATGACCTGAAATGAACCTCATTTAACGCACATATTTACACTCGGACCAAACCATTTTCTCGTCTTGGATGGTTTTTTATTCATTTTCTGTTACTTTTGTCTATGATTGGATAGAAAAAAAACGAACTGCAAATACTCCAAGGTTTTTTGGACTTCATTAAAAAATAAAATCGTTTTTGTAGGATGGAAACTTTTTTAAGTCAACCCCCCCACCCCCAAACTAAAGCAAATAAATTTTTTATCCGACATCGATCTTTTGACGTCGTCCCTAACAATTTATTATTGTTTCAATGTTGATTTGAAAGGATAAAAAAAAAGTAAATAGGGTACAACATATTTGAAATGTTGCAGCCAGAATTATGTTCATTGGTTTCACAATCTAATTTACCAAATCTGCAAAAGATGCCCATCATGATTTCAAATAAAAAATAAATTACCATATTTGACAAATTTGCTCAATAAACATTAGCCACAAAAAGAAATACCATAAATAACCATTTGCATAGCTGGCAATTGGCAGTGAAAACACTGATTTGGCAAACTTTATTGCTGACACTTTCAACCAATTACTTCTTTAAATTACGAGTTTATGCAACTTTTGTAAATGTAGGGTTTTATGATGTTCCAGAATTATGAAATGTATGATGCATAGGATACTACATTTGTATCCTATTTTGGCTACACCAGTATAGAGGTATAGTATATACCGTATTTGCTGTCAGTGTGATTGCTTTATTTGCAGCATATGCACTTACTTAAATGACAGAGATCTGTCTAATAATAATAACTTTATTGCATCCTTAGAAATACAATGTTTCTATCAGTTAATAGCAATAAAGATTAGTTGTGATAACTACTACTATAAAAAGAAAGTTAGTTGTTAAAAGGATAAAGCAAGTGTTACATATCAAATGGCATTTTCATTTCTTGATTGAAATGCGTTATGAATATAGTTGCCAATTTTTTTTTATTATTACATCATCTTTTGAAATCATCAAGAAATTCAATTTCTGGAGATCATCCTATGTTTCTTGTGGACATATTTAATGATCAAGCAAACACTAAATGCATATTTTGATGCACTTGTATATTTAACAACAATATCCAATGCTAACATGTCAGGATTGTAGTTATTTAAAGTTATTTATTTTAGCATTGTTGTCTTATTGACATGAGGCTCAAAACAAAATACAATGTTCTTTTTTGTAATGACACACAGGCATACTCATCGTACTCTGTACAGAAAATCTCATATTCGTCAATAAAACAATTCGGCAGTAAATAAAGCCCAGTATAGTATAAGAACATTATGAACGTGTTCGATCAATACAGCTCACTGTACAGCTCAACTAAGTAGTGACCCTGCTGACAACTCACAGCTGTACCACCCGTAGCCATACTGCACATAAATACCCGTATTGTACACAACTGTTGACCTGTTCACAGGCTCTAGCTGATAGGAACTGTGACCCGAGTAACGCCAGTTTTGCGGTCGAATATCGTTTTTTGGGGGGTTTAGTCACCCACTATTGACTTACCGGCCAGATCTTCTAGAGTCTGACATCTTCGTCAATATTTGAACGTTGTTGCCAATCCATCCAACGAGTTATTTTAACCAATGTACGTGAATTTCGTATATCACCGCCAAAAACAAAAACAAAAGGCGCCATTGATTGACATATATAGTAGAGCGATATTCGCCAACATGTTTTTAAAACGATTACGAATGTATGTTTTTGCTAGCTGATGTATTTTATATAAAAATATAATTCCATGTTTTACTCTTATTTGTTCTGTGATGAAATTCAGAATATATTGAAATTATCTCTAACGAATACACACTCTACGAATGCAATTGCTCAGGACTACCGCTGAGGTACAGTCACGATTGTTATGAGGTGTGCTACATGTAACCATAGACAGCATACTGTTAATGATTACACATGTATTAGCTGACTTATAATTTGTTAGAGAAAACAAGAGCAAAATGTTAAGTCTTTTGTTTATTTATGCCCGGAGTAAAAATGCACACATTCTGATTGTTGAAATTAGTATTGCCAAGAATTTATAAGATTTTAACCAACTGACATTTTACAAAAGTACATACCTATCAAAATAATATCAATTTTTTTTTTGAGTGGTTAACTAATTTTTTTTCAAAAGTGTTATGACGTACATCGTTATGCGACTATCCCTGTAAATGTAGTAATTTTTTTTTTCAATTTTTTTCTAAATTTATTACTAAAGAAAATTAAAAGATGAATTAGTGAAGTTTAGTTAGTTTTGATCTCCATTCTCAATTATGAATTTTACTAACATTTAAGAAAATCCAGAAAGAGCCCAGTCAATGCACGTGTGTGTTGTAGGAGTGTCAACATTGGTCGACTCCATTTGATGAAGGTCAAAGGTCAACATGTACTCGTTTGTTGTTTAGAAAAAGCGCCATTTTGTTTCTATCTCGTGTGAGAGAGGAAAATGTAGTTTTTCGCTCTGTCGTATAAATTTTAAACGTGTTTCACGGTATTGCACTATTGTATTATAATTAGGCTTTGACAAATGTCTAGAATGCCGTCTAAGAGAAAACGAGAAAAGGGTAAGTTGACTTTCAAAAGTTTTGGGGAAGTACGAAACGAAGTTGCGCGGAAGAAAGCAGACAGTGATTGAAAAGGTCGACAGGTCATGGTAATATTTCCCAACACTGCCATGCCGTTACGTTTAATTTCGGAACTAACTGAACTATCTTCTTTGCAGTATTTGCGTCTATATATTTGTTGCTCTGAACATCAGGATTCCATAATTTCCGTTAACTGAGAGAATGGATTTTTAAATAAGATTGGTCCTGCAGAGTGGCGTAAAATATGTCTTGAATTTGAAACAGCCGAAACAATGAAGCGTTATCTCGGATATTGTTCCATGGAAACCAATAATGCATCAAATTCTTGTCTGTCTGATTTTTAAAATCTATTGACAAAGAATAAGTGACAAAATGCTTGAATGGGGAAGATAACCTTGCTGTAACGGATCTAGGCACAGGGAGCCCAGGAACTATAATCAACTGTAGTACGCAGTCTCTATGAGCGGGGGGGGGGGGGGGTTATCGGCAGGTATCTAGTGTAAGAAATAGACAAGGGATGAAGGCTCCAGCCAGCTCACATTTTTTAAACTCGAAAAAACAGACGAAAAGAATGAAACATAAAATCTAAAAAAAATACCAGGTTGAAGAATATTAGTTGCTCTTTCAAATGTTGCCAAAGCCTTACCTACATTTTACCAATATCTGCAGAATAAATCAAGAAAACTACAATAATCGATATTCCAAATTATATTTCGATTCGCTTCACACAACTCAAGCATGATATCGGTAGAAACTATCGATCGACTTACATTACCTTTATTCGAACTAAAACTGGTTAAATCCTGTGAAAATCGAAACACCAGAGCAATATTAACAAACCCAAGAAAACAACGTTTGGTTTATTTTGAAGCAGAGGCCCGAGCATTCACAGTTCCAAACATGCGCAGTTCCAAACATATACGCATGCTCGGGCCTCTGCTTCAAAATATCCACGTAGATGGGTTTGTTAATATTGCTCTGGTGTTTTGCTCTACCCTGTACAATGTATTAGTAAATAAAAATAACTATGCAGTGCCTGTAATACAATTTATTAGAAAATAAATTTAAATTTGCAGTGCTAATAACACACAAGTTATTAGAAAATAAAAATAAATATGCTGTACTATAAGTTATTGTTCCAAGAAAATAAATAACTCAATTGGTATCTTGTTAATTAAACATGCGTGTGGCCAAAAGGATCACCTGTAATAAGGGTAGAGCTTTGCCCAAGCAGGCTTTTGTCTGCAGTGTTTATGTCCAGGGGTCTTTTTGTCATATACTAGTACTCTTTTATTAGGGCACACCATTAACGTAGAATTTTACAGTGGTCTGTCGTGTGATTATCACAAGATGATAAAATGTAATTAAACTTGATTAAGGAATCTAAATTATGCAGGTTTATTTTCACCATTCGCAGGGTTTACAATAACACCATATACTGGGATTAAAATAAAAATACTTGAGTGTAATTGTATTTTTGTCTTTTGCATACTTATTCATTTATTTATTTATGTCTTCAATGCAATCAAACGTCAATAGTTGACAACTTTTAACCATGTTAAGGTAGCGAGAAGGGAAATTTTCACTTTTTTCTTGATTTTTCAAAAATTGATAAAACGGTTACTTTAGACCTTGATGCATCACCCCAGGTTTACAAAAGATCGAAATTGCGAAATGACGTTGCTCAAATTAGTGTTTTAAAACACTAGCAGACAAGACTACAACTGGCGTTTCGTGGATATTTGCATAATGTTTATCTTTGAAAGGGTTTAAATGATAACATCTTATCTGTATACTCTGTTGTTGACGATTCTGATATAACGGGTGATAAGCTTCCAGTTGCAAACAATGCGTGTTTATCTAACGTCCATTGTCAGCATTATTGTCAGTCGAGACTTCGTCGGAGAAACATGGTCATATAGTACTCATTTCGCCCAACCTTCCGCTTTTACATCGACCGCTTATCGCTTAATTTCCGACCACGCGGTCTTGTCCGACCGGAAACCGACCGCATTTTAATCACGTTTTTTTTTCGCTCGCTCGCTCAATGAAAACATTGACCGCTCGCCCAAACAGGTAGGTAACTCCTTTTGACCATGGTAGTTTTCTACCTCCATGTTTTGACAGAGCAGAGAAATGAGGAAATGTTAGTGATTAATTCCAAAAATAACGATACCGAATCAACATCGGTCCACGTCTGGTAAAATTTGACATTCAATTTTTAAAATTAAGTCACGATCATTGAATGAGTTCGGTCTATACCGTATACGTACCGTAAAAGTGTTCCCACAAAAAATATTTTCGACTAAAAACGGCCATATGCCCTGAAAAAATCGAACAGAGCTTGACATGTATGAATAATTTATTGGGCTTAAAAGAAAAACGTGTCAAATTTAGTTATAGCCATAACTATTTGGTGGCCAGTCGATGAACAATTCGAAACTAAGGATTCACACGGAAATCATTTATTTTACATCGCAAAATTAAACCATGCCCAAAACAGAGCTAGAGTTGTTCGCGGTGAAACAACCGCATTGAAGACGATGCAACTTCAGCTAGCCATTTCTTACCTTGAAATAAAAAAAATAAAAATTCGAAGAGCATCGGGGAAAATATTAATAATCATCCTTATCAATCGCTTGCTTTATTTTATTCGAATCCATGAAATTCACGATTTTTTTTTACATTTGTTGGCAACTTCCGCGCTAAAAATGATTGAAAATGTGGGTGTGGTTATTTTGCAAAGTCCTGTTGATAATACGGACAAATATGGTTCTGTGACCCAGTTCGTGCTCCGATCAGGTGACTCTCAGCCAATCAATGATGTTGTAACAAAGCATATTTGACGCTAATTGAAGGGTCATCGTACAATCCAATCACCGGCGTCGATTCACATAGTTGTTTGTGCTGTGACAGGCTTCAAAATTATTCTCTGAAAAACATATATTTTGACAAACTGATGGAATTTGACCTTAGTTAAAAAAAAAAATACTAAGCTAAGATACATTAGAGCTCACGCGAATAAGTTTTCTCTGCAAGTTGTGAAATAAAGTAAACCATTAAAATAAAAATAAAAATGTTACATCTAGAACAAGCACCCAAAATACGTAACAAGAAGTCCCAGTTCAGTTGCTTTCACGATACAAGTGTAATACAGCTATTAGATTTGAAGTGTCGTTCAGAATGTAATAATAGTTAATACTAGTTGTATGTTCACACTTTACTATCAAAACCACCATTTCGACCACCCATGTGCCAGTTTTCAGTGTTTGGGCGAGCGGTCAATGTTTTCAATGAGCGAGCGAGCGAAAAAAAAAAACGCGATTAAAATGCGGTCGGTTTCCGGTCGGACAAGACCGCGTGGTCGGAAATTAAGCGATAAGCGGTCGATGTAAAAGCGGAAGGTTGGGCGAAATGAGTACTGTATGACCATGTTTCTCCGACGAAGTCTCGACTGACAATAATGCTGACAATGGACGTTAGATAAACACGCACTGTTTGCAACTGGAAGCTTATCACCCGTTATATCAGAATCGTCAACAACAGAGTATACAGATAAGATGTTATCATTTAATTCCTTCCAAAGATAAACACTATGCAAATATCCACGAAACGGCAGTTGTAGTCTTTTCTGCTAGTGTTTTAAAACACTAATTTGAGCAACGTTATTTCGCAATTTCGATCTTTTGTAAACCTGGGATGATGTATCAAGGTCTAAAGTAACCGTTTTATCATTTTTTGAAAAATCAAGAAAAAAGTGAAAATTTCCCTTCTCGCTACCTTAAATGTTGTTATAATTATACATTAAACATGTTCCAATCGAGCTGCAGATTTCAAGTGCAGCAACTGTATTTATACAGCTCTATATAATAACTTATTGTTCGTAATGTATTACGTCATGAAATATAAATCACACCATTGGTTTAGCAACTGTACAATGTGATTTATTGTATGGGTCACTGAGATACAACCTTTCAGTGTAGCTATTTGTACAAGTACTGTACATGTAGTAATAAATCATAAGGCCTTGTTCACACATGCTGACAAGCTGTGGGCTAGATCACTTTGTAAATATTTCTTAACACTGAGCTAAACCAAAGACATCTTTTTCTAATGTCTTTGGCTAAACCTGCATTCTGTTTGTATGTCACTTTGATTTTCAACATGACTTGTACCTTATCATGTTCTATTCAGCTACTATTTGGCCACCTCTAGAGGACGTTTCAACTCCAAGTCCTTGTCCACATGTGTCTTGTTTCAGGCTTAAGATAGAAGCCTACTCATAATTTTAAGTTTGTCTTTTTTTAAGAACAATTCCATAAAGCACAATGTTAAAAACAAATTCCATTTTTTAGTCCGACGAAGTCCAAAAACGGGAACTACCGGTATTAATTTGGGTTCGGCCCATCTGTGCGTGTGTCCGTCTGAAGCCATTTCTCTGACACCCTTTGACCGATCTCATTCAAACTTTGCATATAGACAATGTATGGTGACCTACATATGCATGCTAATTTTCGTTCTGAATTGATTAAATATGGCTGACTGGCAGCCATTTTGTCTGGAACTGTTTCTCAGAGCTGAACAGGGTGATTTCAATCAAACTTTGTATGTGATCATGCATATTGGGTTATAGGTGCATGTCACTTTTTTTTTTGAGATTCGGTCCAAGATGGCCGACTGGCGGTCATTTTGTTTTTTTCTGTTTTCGTGCTGATTCCTCCATAAGATATTGCCTGATTCAGTTCAAAATTTGTGCATAGGCACTATACCGGTACTTAAAGAAAATTCAACACCGTGTTTTGTTTTGTTTTGAGATTTGATCAAATTTGTCGAAATGGAAGCCATTTTGTTCAATATCTTAAAATCACAGTCTGTAACGTGTCCGGAACTGTTTCTCACGGCTGAATAAGGCGATTTCAATAAACTTTGTATGATGATCATGTATATTGGGTTAGACGTGCGTCTCATATTATTTTCTAAATTTGGACCAAAATGGCCGGCTGGCGGCCATTTTATTTTTTTTATTTTTTGTGCCGATTCCTCTGAAAGATATGGCCCGATTCACTTGAATATTTGTTCAGAGGTAGTATACTGCAAGGTAATACAACAACATGTTTTGTCTTGAGATTTTATCAAATTTGTCGAAATGGTGGCCATTTTGTCAAAACAACATAAAATATTCTGTAACAGGGCGATATGGCCTGATTCAGCCTGATCCTGATTCAATTAAACTTTGTACATTGTATGATGACCATACATATTAGGTTACGGTGCAAGCCGTATTTTTTCTGGAGATACTTGAACAACAATACCCGACTGACTGAGTTTTTCTTTCATGCTATTTCCTCTGTAAGATATACATGTAGTTCAATTCAGTTCAAAGTTTCCATGTAAGTACTATCCATCTGACTAAATTAGTCTGGGTTGACAACAAGTCAATTTGTTCAACATTGGATTACAATTAACTCTGGGTCGAACCATAGACCCTCTACTGGAGGGTCTATGGTCGAACCCTGTGTTTTGCTACACATGTCAACACTACTAGTACTAAATTGGCAGTCTTGTAATGCTTATCAGAGAGCCTATATCTTATGGTTGTTTACTAGACAGTTTTGAATCGAATGTTATAAATCATGGACTCTATTTCATTGAAAAAATAGTAACATAGTTATACTAGTTATGGTTAACTGCAAGTAGTATGAACTGGTAATTTTTGTGTATGGATAACTATCTAAGTAATCAGTTAATTGTGTAAGTACTAAAGTGTATCAGACATTACATTTGTTGGTTTTGTATTTATCATGTAGTTGTATTAACCTTTCTACAGAGTATCGCACATATCATTCAAATAATATTCGCAGCAGCCCATATCAAAATCTTGACAAAAAATATGTTGCTGTTAACGGCAATGAGTGAGTATCAGATGGAAACTGTTTGTTTTAGGTGAAGTATATACATAGATTAGGTTGTTATTTTGTAGCATTTTGCAAAGCAAATATACTGTATGAGATGTATTTAGAATAGACAACAACACTGCACATTGTCAGACAAGTAACAGTATTCTAAATGAGAAGAATGTTTCATTGTTTGAAAAAAACTAAAAAAAAACTACTACCTGGTAGTATTCAAATACACTATTTAGTTCAACATCATCCAAATGCTTTATTTTGAATATGGTATGTCACCAGAAGGCATGTATGTGCATTTAGCGCATAGACAATATTTAGCTCTTGAGCCCACCACTGTTCATTATTTGAATTTGAATACTCATGTAATGAAGCTGAGTATTTACAATTTTTTTATACCATTAAATATGTTTATACAAACTATGATTCAGCTTTCTGCTGCTCACTATATACAATACAGGTATACAAAGTAGTTGCAAATACCTTTCCAAAATATCATAATTCCCTTGTTCTTTGTTAGTCGTAGTCAATTAGTATAGTCTGGTACAGTCTGTAAATGTAAGGTGAGAAGTAGCATACATTTACATGTAGTTCTAGTTCTGTAGTTCTTTACACCATTGTATAATCATAACCTTCTATATCTCTTTATTACAGGACGTCATCGAGATATGCCATCATTTATACATTCTTCAGAGGAGGTAAGCTAATTAAACTTCTACATATCTGTACTACATGTAGATGACTAATGATTGCAAATAAGTACATGTGTATGAATGTACTGGTAATTTAGATGTGGATATGAAATACTTGTCTCCATCCTAGTTCATGTATGCCCCATCCTGTAGCAACAATATTACTGTAAAAACCCTCAAATAAGAGCCACTTTGTAACACTTTCATTTCTGGCTGGTGCTTATTTGACGTAACATGTTGACAACTTTGTAGCCAGTGGCTCTTAAACCAGGGTCATCAAACTTTTTCATTGTGAAATAGGGAAGGGGATAGGCAAACACACACACAACCAAAATAGACAAGTAATTATTAATGATGTATCATTGCAATTAATTTATTCTGTAAAAATACTGTTATGGGAATAACAAATGTCAAATAAATACGACGATTCGACGTTTCATCGATAATGTGTAGCAATGCCTGAAGTCGGATTTGGTAGCACTTTCAGTGTCTGATCCTACACTCGAATCACTTGTACTTCCGTTGTACAATTGTTTACCAAGTTTGGTACGGCAAACTTTTTTCTTGAAAACTGGGAATAACTTGGGTGGCTGTGGCTGGCGTTGTGGTTGATTTGGTGACGATATAAAATAGTTTCGGATAGAATTGATCTGACCAGCAGCGACAGGAGAAGACATACTTGCAAAGCAAGCATGGAACGAATGAAGAAAATGATGCCCAATCACTTGTATTTATGGCAAAAACAATAAATAAAAACACGTTTTTCTATAGATTTTTACAGCTTGGGTACTTGGGCATTGTTTTAATTGCGCTAGACGTCTGACAGTACAGCTTTGGTTTATATTTCCTGTTTCATAATCAAGCCAGCTTATAATGATATGTTAATGATATTCACGTACTTCACAGTCCACGCAAACAGGGTCAAACTATAGCCCCACCCCTATATAACCAAATACGAAACGATACCGAGAAAGTAACAATTACATGTATTAAAAATAATTTCCTGTGACCAATCGGAGAGACGAAATCATTCACGAAAGCCCAGGCCTGTTACAAGGCATTTTCTGATTGGTACAAGTTCAGATTATTTTCAATTCTCACAAATAGCTAATTTAAATATTTGGGTCAGCGGGTCACGTAGACTTCACTTTGCTGTAAGACAAGTTGATCGCGCAAGTTTGTGGAACTAATCCATTCGACTTCAATTTTGATTATTTTCGGCAAGAGAGTCCTCTCCAAACTAATGCCAGTTATTTTGTTACTTCCCTGAAGATTTTGTCTCGAATCACCCCAAAACGAACGTCTCAAATGAAATGCAAAAAATAACCCAAAATCACGATCAGCGAGAGTGGGCTGCGTAATCATTACATTCTCACAGTCGGAGCAGGGAGCTGTAATTTCATAATTTCATTACAGCTCCCTGGTCGGAGCTACGTCACGATCCCTCAAACGTTGCCAGGACCGGATTAACACCTCTGTTTTCCCCCACGCTAAGGAAAAAATCTTTTGTTTTCTGCTGACTTCCTGTTCCGGTCCGTCTGTGAGAATGTATTTTCGATACCTCCAATTTTCCGATAAAGGCGTTCTAAAATCGTGACGTTCTTTACTTGGTTATAAAGACAACATTGACAATGAATATCTCAATGTGATCCTTCGGTGTTTCGGCAAAAAACATACGAGTAGTTACTACTGAATAGTTTGTGAATTGGTCGATTGTGTGTCAGAAATATAAAATGGACAAGTTGACAGTCACCAGTGTTCTCCCCAGACTCTAAGCCAAGCATCGCGGCTAATTTACATAACAATACATCTTATTTGCATAATTTTGTTTG
The DNA here is from genome assembly GCF_978046115.1 of Saccoglossus kowalevskii. Lineage (NCBI taxonomy): Eukaryota > Metazoa > Hemichordata > Enteropneusta > Harrimaniidae > Saccoglossus > Saccoglossus kowalevskii. The sequence goes on from NC_140641.1 coordinate 28,107,174, forward strand.
CATAATAATTAGTTTCCCCAACAAACATTATAACTGAAATAAAGAAGAGATACATATCTCATATATTTTTTATCATTTACATTCATTGTGTTTTATGTGTGCATCAAGTCAAATACAGTTTGAAATGGAACAGGAAAGAAATGGAAATACTTATAGCCAGTCAGTAAATATATTGTTTATCCGTGGAGGTAACTGGTTCATCATTATTTTGTGTACAAGTAGTCAGTTTTAGTGCCAATGTTACTGTCAGTTCATACGACCGGGGGGGGGGGGGGGATTTGTTTGTTAAATTTGCAAAATCTGTATGAAGAAATTAATAAATCAATAATGACATTTTTTTTCTATAACGGCATTTCAAAACTAAAGTCAGCGATTTTTCATTGATCTATCTATTATTTGTGTAACGCTACGATCACCATAACATTGTCAGCTGACGGCATTGCGTTGAACGGGTATTCACCGCTGCTGTTGCGATCATCGGTCCTTGACTTTTTTGTTTAAAAATACACAAACTTAGAATTTTTGCTTAATTAAAACGATTCATTTACATCAAAATCGCCAACGAAATGTTGTTTTTAAACATCGCGGAAAAACATGCACTCTGCGCCGCCATTTTTTGTTACCTCAATCAAAATCTCCGTTGTAACCCAGCATGCATCGGTTGTGATGTCACTACATGCGTTACGTCGCCTTAGGGTGGCGTTCCTCGGTAATGACGCACTATGAGTGAGGTATTTCTAGAGGTCAGGGTTCGTTTTTTCCTCGTCCGTCTCGTCTGCAGTTGAATAATTTTTACTTCGATTTATTTACAGCTTTTTTTCCCGATGCGACTTAATTTCACTTGTTTTTTTAATTCTTGGTAATTAGTGTCACTGGCGATTAAGTAGTAAAAACGCAATTAATCGCAGTACAGCAACTCGGGATAGACCATCCCGACGCAATTGGCAAATTATTACTACCCTAGTATTTTGGGTTTGCCAGCTCCGCACCCTTGATAGACTTGGTAACTTCTTGTAGACTTCCGTTTTTATCACTGTTTTTGTAAGGCTAACTATGTACAAAGGCGGGATTACCTTTCGATCAATACATGTTATTGTTTTAAAGATGTGCTAGACGAGGCTGACACTTGTAAACAATACAACGTGAATAAGCATCGCGGGCAGGATTTCAAGGATCGCGGGCGAAACAAAAGCGACGCGGCTGTTTGTCTAAGCGACGCAGGCCCGCAGTCCTTGAAAGGCCTAGGGAGAACACTGGTCACATTCACGCTCTCAGTTCATTTTTTTCGTCTATCATTCTTCCGTTCTCAATTACACAGGACATCAGGCAAGTTATGGGGATAATCTTTATTTGTCTCACACCTTCTATGGGGCAATAAACAATGCAGGGTGGAAGTGAGGCACGACAAGCTCGGTGTCTGCCTGATTGTAAACAACCTGGCGGCTGGCGCTTATTTCAGGGTTCTTATTGACAAAACCACTCAACTCTTGGTGGCTCTTAATGGAGGGTCAAATGTAACAAATTTTCACTGAGTGGCTCTTAATTGAGGGTGGCGCTTATTTGCGAGTTTTTACGGTAGTTGATATTCAGGGGAGTGAATTACACATGAAGTCGGTGTGTGTTGTGTTTGGGGGAGGGGGTTACACTTTTGGAAAAGTTTAGATGTCATAGTCCCTCTACCCCACCTTCACACCCCCTTCCATGCATGTATTTTAATAGAAAAATTACATAGACATCCATGGGTTGTCCATCAATTGTAGACGTACATGTATATTTTCATGTAAATGCTAATTGAGGTTATCTGTCTCTTCTGTATTCAAAAGCAGGTGCATATATTTGTTACTGTGCAGATTACAGAATAGATTGATTGCCCTTTACCCCATTATAGTAATTAATCATTAACTAAAACATTTTAATCTTTTTATTTGAGGGTGTTTTAAATTTACACCTTCAAACTAGTCACTTTGACAAATATTACCCTCACATAGTTAGAACTAGTGATGACGAGAGATAAATTATCACAACTTTGCTTTCCAAAAGTGGAAAATTATAAGTGTTTTGTATGTATTATAGGTTTTTGAATTTATTACTCATAAAGCCCTTTGAACCACAAAACTATAGTTCGGTGTTTAGGAGCTTGTGTCAAGTTGTAACATGATTGGTTTGTTATCAAATATTAGACTGACATTTTAATGCCACTCTACTAAAAATGGTTGTAAAGTAACAAATTTATGGATGGCTCATCTTTATACATTGTACAGGTCCCATGCGACATATACAATGTTGTGTAAAATACTTGTTTACACAAAATTTGTGTTGGCTGTTATACTTCCAACATCTTGCAGTTGTGAAGAAAACGATTTTAATTTTGCTATTGAGTGAATTATATGATGAGAATACATGTAAAATAAGACGTTTAACCTGTGTGTTGTAAATATGGCTAAACAGTTGTAAGAATTAAATTTATCCCTTTTACTATGTTGTGTTTCATAAATTCTCCAATTTAGGTGTCACTCTAATTTAGATACCAGGGAAGAGTGAAGGCCTTAATTTGGTTGAAAAAAAGGCGTCATTTAGACAAAACAAAGAAACAAACGAAAGTTTCAAAAGCAAATTTAATGCATTGTTTAGATCATGGTAACGCAATGCTGGTCATGCTGTGTTTCATAAGTTGTGTTTTCAAGGTGTTTCAAATTTTAGTTGTTATTACAATAACATACAAATAATCAAACCCATGTATTGTCATAAAATTCAACTTTTTTTGGTCGCATGCAAACGCTTGATGTGATACATGTACAATATCCATCATGTTTTTTTTTTCTATATACTTGACCTGAAACTGTGTTTTTGACCTGATAGACTTGTTGATTATAACGAATGTAAACCTTTTATCTATTTATCTATTTATTATCTTTTTTAGTTCGAAACTGGTTTAGTCTTGTATATCCAAGGTGTATCTCAAACATCCCTGGGCCATTTCTCTTCAAACCACACATACATAATACCTTATCTGATACATATACATGTGTGCATTTGGTTTTATGATTCGGTCAAAAATGGCTGACTGGTGGCCATTTTAGTCATAAAAACCAGATCTTGGGCATGGCACTTAGATTTGTAAATTTGACTCAAAATGGCCAACTGGTGGCCATTTTGTTTTTGATACACATACAATAATTTTGTCAGGTAATCAAAGATGGCTGACTGCTAATAAGTTTAGTTTTGAAAAACCATATGAATGTCACTTAGATTTGTAAAATCTACTCAAGGGAACTGACTTGATCCATCTATTAGGTCACTCAACAGGGTTCTCCACGGTTTGAAAATTAAACAGGGCGCACCAATGTGAAGTGGGCGTGGCATATTTGTAACGTGCATCATTGGCAAGGATGTTGAAAAATGGAAACCAAAAAATCTATTAATCTACATATTATTACATATGCATAATATATATTTATTATTACAAAATGAATAGGAATTTTGAAGAGCTATTATTAAGTAAAAGTCAGCACGTACGATTCCTCAAGCGGCGACATCAGTTGTTTACAAGTAATGATCGCGTCCAGAAAAAGACGTAACAAGTTTGTTATTTTATTTTCCCAAATAGATACATACATGCTTTATTTAATTTTTAGCAAAAATTTATATTTATGATTTATATTTATTTGGACGAAGCAAAATAAAATGTATGTCGCACAAACGTTCGTAATTGGTTCATTAAAAAACTTGCATGAATGGCACCAAAAAGCAAACGAAATAAAATGTACACAATAGAAGATTTTCGATCTGCAGTTAACAGTTACTATCAAAAATAATAGAATTAGGTATAAAAAAACAAAATACATACTTAAAAGAATAATTTTCATTCGAATCGAAAGTTTGATGATGTCTGCTTCGTTGAAAACAGCTATGACCCGGAAACAGTTCATTTTACTGTGTGCACCCTGATACTATGTAACGATGCTTTTGACTGGCCAAAGCCACGCATTGACGCGAAAAACAACCAATCAGAATATTTGTTCCAAAAGAACACAAGTAAATTTATTTCCTCCACTTATGATGCGAGTTGAAAGCATGGCCGTTTTACCGGGGTTTTTAAATCGTGATTTAAAGAAAATTCAACTTTAAATAGTGACATTTAAATATAAACATTTACATGTTCAAGCAAGCATTCGTGTGGACTTCTTGGTGATCAGCAATGTGATGGTACGTCGGCTGTGCTGGTCGTTTACCATCATGCAAGTGCATAGCTGCCCGGTTGCTGCCTTTGTTCCACTCGGCGGTGACGATGTTGCCGCTACCTAGTCACGGCGTGAACTTGGTTTTAACCATTGACCTTATGTTTAACGAATGGTTTTACCGATAACGATTTTATATATTTGACGTCACCCTGGCAGTAAAAATATGGGTACGGTAATGCACTTTTCTGGGCCACATGTTCATTTTTAATCGTGTTGAAAAAACTTGTAACTTTTTGTTTGGTGGTGTTATCACCTCACGGTGACATGCTACGATAACAAACCGGAATTTTCACAGTTGCACCTTAAAACAATGAACCAGTTACCCTGAACACGATGAATCATCTTCGGAAGACAATGAGTGTTGGCCTGTTTTGTAAACAATTCTTTGTCTGGGACCATGCAGGGCGCACAGGAAATATAACAGGGCGCTGACAATTTAAACAGGGTGCCAATTTCAGATAACAGGGCGCGGCGCCCTGTAAAAACCCCTCGTGGAGAACCCTGCTCAAGTACTACAACATCATATGCTTTTTGCATATGCGCAATTTGTGAAGCTATAATATAGTACCCTGAAAAATGTTCACTACGCACTGGACTTAAGAGCTAAATTATCCATAAATGCATATACCGTAAAAGCTCAATCAATTCGGCCACTCAAATAGTTCGGCCACCTATTTTTTGCGTCATGGTTAATTAGTCCCCGTTCGGACGCAGTCCGAAAACGGGGACTTATGTTTTGCCCTGTGTGCGTCCGTCCGTCCGTCCGTGCGTCCGTGATCACCTGTATCTCGAACATGCATGGACCGATTAAGTTCAAACTTCACTCATACATCACACATTATATGGGACATATGCACATGCATTTTTTTCATGATCCGATTAACGATAGCCGAATAGCGGCCATTTTAAGGCCGAAAATGCATCAAAATCGCACATTTTCAAAATTCCGGACCCGGATCTCAGTTATGCATGGACGGATTTTGTTCAAATTTGGTACATACATTAAACATAATAGGACCTTGATGCACGTCATTTTTTTTTTTGGATCGGGTTTGAAATGGCCGACTGGCGGCCATTTTGTTTTAAAGAATTCAGTTCTGGATCCGTATCTGAGACATGCTTGGATTGATCGAGTTCAAACTTCACACACACAAGGTACATCATGTTACAAATATGTATGTGCATTTGTTTCATGATCTCATTAACGATAGCCAAATGGCGGCCGCTTGAAGGCCGAAAATGCATTGAAATCGCACATTTTCACCATTCCGGACCCGGATCTCAGTTATGCATGGACGGATTTCATTCAAATTTGATACATACATTAAACATAATAGGACCTTGAAGCACGTTATTTTTTTTTTCGGATCAAGTTCGAAATAGCCGACTGGCGGCCATTTTGTTTTAAAGAATTCAGTTCTGGATCCGTATCCGAGACATGTCTGGATTAATCAAGTTCAAACTTCACACACACAAGGTACATCATGTCACAAGTATGTATGTGCATTTGTTTCATGATCTCATTAACGATAGCCAAATGGGGGCCGCTTTAAGGCCGAAAATTCATTGAAATCGCACATTGTCACCATTCCGGACCCGTATCTCAGTTATGCATGGATGGATTTTGTTCAAATTTGGTACATACATTAAACATAATAGGACCTTGATGCATGTCTTTTTTTTTTTGGGATCAAGTTCGAAATGGCCGACTGGCAGCCATTTTGTTAAAGAATTCAGTTCTGGATCCGTATCCAAGACATGTCTGGATTGATCAAGTTCAAACTTCACACACACATGGTACATCATGTCACAAATAGATATGTGCATTTGTTTCATGATCTGCTTAACAATAGCGGAATGATGGCCATTTTAAGGCCGAAAATGCATCAAAATCACGTATTTTCACAATTCCAGAACCGGATCTCAGTCATGCATGGATGGATTTTGTTCAGATTTAGCATAATGTGTTGTACATATGCAGGTGCATTTCGGTCATGATTTGCTTTGAATGTATATGTCACTCAAATATGAACGGAACGGGGACGTGTCATTGACAATGACTTGTTTTAAAATGTATCCGTTTAGTTCGGCCATCTGTCCAGTCAGTCTATTGTTTGTATTCAATTAGTTCGCCCGGTGATGACCCCGGCCGATTTTTACGTCACTCTCTCAACAAAGGTATATTTTCACACATCTATCACGTAAATACAATGTACATGTATAAGCATTTACATCCATGGTATAAGCAGTCGGGATATCCGCCAGATGTGCAGTCATGGTGTCAACCGTGGTTGTACAAAAGATGTGTGAAATCTCTAGTACGTCCATGGTGAAATATACTCTGTTGATTGTCATTACAAATTACCCAGTACATCAGTTGTAAATAATCTCTAAGAAAATTCTCATCACGACGGCAAAAATATCGACAACGAACAAATACTTGAAGTCATTGCTAGCAATCACTGACGAAACGAAGCTCCATGGTTTAGGGACAACAAAATTCAGGCCGACACTTGACTCTCGTCTTTGGAATTTCAAGCAAGTCATACAAAGTCGCAAATGTGTTACGTGAAAGCGTCATTATTATTGGACGTAGTTTTGTTTACACAGTCACGCAGCACGTCAAAATATCTTCTTTTTTTTTGGTTGACCCAAATAAAATCACCGGCTGGATTGTTTTGACACAGTCGTCCCAGTTATGTTCTAAACTTCCTCTTGCAACGTTGTTCGTTTAAAAGTCGGGTGGATTTTTTGTTTTGTTTTAACTGTGGGTAAAAAAACATGACCGTGAAGTGAAGACTGCGCTCTCATAGAAGCGGTTTCAGTAGCGGTGCGTGGTTACGGTAAAGTGGCAGACGAGACGACGTGAGGTGTGAATCCTGGGCCTATCATTTCGACATTGTACGTCAGACTGAGTACTGACTGATGTACATCCTTTACGGTAATTTCAAAAGAATATGCGATAATGTTGTGGCTAGTCAGAGTATCATGCTATAAAAGTGGCGATTTCTCTGGGGAAAGACACTCACTTTTAGTTTTCCCACAAGCTATTAGTACTTATTTTGTCGCTCGCTAGCCATGTCTCGAATCGATTCATTTTTTACTAAGGCAACTGCCGAGGTCCCAGCTGTACCTGCTTCTATGTACCGGACAACACCACCCGCCCCGCCCCGCCACCACATCCTCCAAAAAGAGATACCGTAACAAAATATCAGTGTGTCGTCTCGTATTATGTTTTTCAGTGTTATTTATTGTAGTTTATTTAAAATATATTATTGTATTGTATGTATAGTTTAATTGTAGATAATTTCAAAAAAATAGTACAGCAATTAGCAATAAAGCATAATTCTATTCTACTCTATTCCAGTGAGTTTTTCACGTTACCATGTTTGTTTACATTTACGGGGAGCGTGACATAAAACTGTCGTCTCCACGGCAACAAAACAGCAGGTGGCCTGGTTGCGTCAGATTTCTTGAACGCGCTCGTAGTTCGTTTTAAAATTGGGTCAAGTCTCAGACTAGTACTACACCTTTACTCTAATCTCGGGAAAACGATATATTTATTCAGTTACCGGTGATACACACTTCGAACCCAGTTTTAAAACGTTGAAAAATTATTCAAACAAATCGACCACTTCGGAAACATATTTTCTATATTTATTCAATCAATTGGCCCACCCCGAAAAATATTTATTTTTACATGGCCGAATTGATTGAGTTTTTACGGTAGCTTTGAAATTAAACTCAAATAGATTTTGTGCTTTGGTTATTTTATGATTCACAATGATTATGAATAGGAACCTTTATACTAATAATTTGTGCTCTGCTGTTGACACATTTTATAACAAACAACATAATTCCATATGCTTATGGTCTTTAACATTAAAGGGGAACCTTCCAAGCCCAGGGATTGCACCAAAGAATCATAGGACACTATTGTTTATGTTATTTACAAAGTTAATCTATCTTTTGTTATCCATTGTAATTTTAATCCAGAAAGTAAATTTGTTGTTAGATTAGACTTAACTTGAAGTGTCCCTTTATGTACACAATTGGGACTGAGCATAGCAAAATGCCTGTTTTTTGGTGTCTTCACGGTTACTAAAAAAGACGGTTAGGAAACGCTATTGTTAAAAGGTGTGAATCTGCCTAATCCCTCAAGGATGCGTGTCGCGCTGTCTACGCCCTGCCCTCTATTGCTTGAGATTTCAAGGCCCACCTTTTTGTTTCATTTTTGTGTCGATCACTTGATGTTCCGCGAATTTGAAATTTTAAGCTCGTTTTCGATAAAATATCCTCGTTTAGTGCACAAGCTCTACGAAGAACTACATGTACATTTCGGATGAGTACTCTTTGTGACTGTGATAACATTCAAAATCGAGAATCGTCATTTATCGTTTTCACTGTTGTCATGAAAGCAAGCTTGGGTCCCGGAAGAAAAAGTGACGAAAATTCTAATCCCTAAGTCACTATTTTAAAATACATTATATTATAAAAAATACTACCAAATGAATTTTTAGTATACTACTGTGCGTATTTATGAAGGTTGTGTGCGATTTGGGGGCTTATTAGAGTAAATTTTATCGTTTTGCTTTCGCATCACTGTATCCGCCATTTTGTTTAAAGTCGTAACACTTTTTTTGTAGACGCCGTAGAAATCATTGAAAATGTATTCAACATTTTCCGCCAGTTTCATAAAATGCCTGTTTAACTGTTCTTGTCTGTCCTTGTTTCAGTTTTTTGGTAAATTTTTCATGTTGCAATATTTAGCATGCCGTTACATGCGGTTTTAGTCCACGCTACAATTTTTGAACATATTGAACTGTCGGTACAACTTTCTAGCAGTCTCTTCGCCAAATCAATTTTTCGAACCCTTTTTAACCGTTCTTAATTTCATTGCCTGTTGTTGCATATTTGGTCTGCTTACATGCATTTTGTAGAGCATGGGCGGGTCATTTCAGTTATCTTATCGCATATTTTGTTTATTTCCAAGAAAATGTATGTGGTATCATGGCTCCTCATTAAAACTTTCGCATGGCTGAAATATAAACACTTGTATAGTTTCTTTGACGTCTTTTTTTCTGATCATGTTTTGTTGGTTTTTGACTCCCGTGTGCGAAGCACAAAAAGGGAGTCTTTGCAGTTAGTGTGTCTGTATGTGTGTGTGTGTGTGTGTGTGTGTGTGTGTGTGTGTGTGTGTGTGTGTGTGTGTGTGTGTGTGTGTGTGTGTGTGTGTGTGTGTGTGGATTGCTATATGTTGCGAGGACAAAAATACAGATATATACCTACTTCCGAGGACATACACACCTTCCGAGGACCTTTTTCATAGTCCTCGGAAAACATAATTTATATTAATAGTTAATTCGATTATTAATACGTTTTGCGTAGCTTAGGTTTAGTATCGGGGGAAGGTATGGTTCACGTTATATTAATATTAATATAATTGTACCATACCTTACCCCGATACTAAACCTAAGCTTCGCAAACATTTCTATGTTCAGTCACCGGATATTCAACTCTTGTTTAATTAAACTTAATTAAAATGCAATTCTCCATTGTATTGCATTGTAATTGAGTTTAATTAAACTCCAATTAAAACGCAACCCTATATAGGAACGCGTTTTAATCGAGTTCATATCGCAACTATATTAAAAGTTAATTCAACTATATTAAAAGTTAATCCAATGAAGTCCTCGGAACATATTGCAATACAAGTATGTGTGTGTGTGTGTGTGTGTGTATGTGTGTCCGTCTGTTCCACTGATATCTCAAGAACCATACATCAGTTTTTGATGAAACTTGGTGCATAGATGCTGTGGACCAATGTGCAGATTTGATTAGGTTTTGGTAAAAATTCATGCATATTAATTACCTAATTTGCATGATAATTAGCTGATTTTTAGCTGTTTCATGACTGTTCCACTGATATCTAAAGAACCACTCATTGGATTTTGATGAAACTTGGCACACAGATGCTCCAAACTAATGCGCAGATTTGATTAGTTTTGGGTAAAAATCTGTACAATATTAATTACCTAATTTGCATAATGATTAATCAATTTTCAGCTTTTCCACTGATATCTCAAGTACTAATCATCACATTTCAATAAAACTTGGTAACATAGATGTCATAGGACACTGCACAAACCTGAAAGTTTTTGGGGTAATATCAGTAGATATGAATTACCTAATTAGCATAATTAATTAATTTTCAGCTTTTGATATTTCAAGTAGTAATTGTCACATTTCAATGAAACTTGGTACATAGATGTCATAGGACACTGCACAGACCTGATAGTTTTTAGGGTAATACGAGTACATATTAATTACCTAATTAGCATAATTAATTAATTTTCAGCTTCTGATATTTCAAGTAGTAATCATCACATTTCAATGAAATTTGGTACATAGACATCATAGGACACTGCACATACCTGATAGTTTTAGGCTAATATCAGTATATATTAATTAGCTAATTTGCATAATTAGTTAATTTTCAGCTTTCGATATTTCAAGTAGTAATCATCACATTTCAATGACACTTGGTACATAGATGTCATAGGACACTGCACAAACCTGATAGTTTTTAGGGTAATATGATTACATATTAATTATCTAATTTGCATAATTAATTAATTTTCAGCTTTTGAAATATCAAGTAGTAATCATCATATTTCAATGAGACTTGCTACATAGATCTTCTAGGATTATGCAGAGACCTAATTAGTTTTAATTGGATATTAATTACCTAATTTGCATAATGTTCCACTGATATATAAAGAACCACAAATTGGATTTTAATGAAACTTTTAAAGAGAACTATGCAGAAACCCAATTAGTTTTTGGTAAATATTTATGCCTATTAATCACCTAATTAACATAATTAATTAACACTGATATCTCAATTACTGATCATCACATTTGAATAAAATTTGGTACATAAATGCTCTAGGACAATAGACAGGCCTGATTAATTTTGGGTTTATGACACAAACACAAGAGCATGTACATGAACCAATAATTTATTTGGCAAATAGGGGGGCACACCACAAGACCATCGTACACAAAAGTGAGACAATGCATAACAGACTGATAAGATGGTCCCTGGTGCCGCCCCCAAAATGTAGAACAAAGCAGGTGTAAACTAGCTGGCTTACAGTTTCTAAACTAAAATACAAACTAGAATAAGACTGAAAACATGTTGGTTGGTGCAGCATAGCTGCATGATGTTAGTATGGAATGGCAGATTGCAGCATGACTGCAACTGTAAAGTATAGGCAGCGAGTGCTGCGGCTACACCGTGGTTATGCAGCGGGGGCTGCATGAAGTTAAGAGGTTATGGGTAGAGGCAGCGGGGGCTGCAACTACTGAGTTTAGACATTGACGCAGCGAGGGCTGCCTGTGAAGTCGTTAATGAGGTATTAGTAATTACAATAATAAAATTAACACTAATAATAAAACCCACGCAAAATATACCTAAGAAAATATGAATGATCTTGGGGGAATATGAGCTAATCCCATAAGCGAAGTCCCCAGTCCCCCGAATTGGTGTTAATGCCAGCCTAATGGGGGAGAATGGGGATGGTGGCGGGTGAATAAAACGAGAATGGCAGAAGCTCCGTAACACTTTCAGGCTACTTCCAATATGGCGCCAGAAACAAACTGATTGTGATGTTGAGCCACGCGAGAAAGTGCGAGATCTATGTAAATATCACGCGAGAGAGCATGAGATTTGAGTCATAAACATGGTTTAATATTACACATTAAACCTGTATTTATGACACAAACACAAGAGCATGTACATGAACCAATAATTTATTTGGCAAATAGGGGGGCACACCACAAGACCATCGTACACAAAAGTGAGACAATGCATAACAGACTGATAAGATGGTCCCTGGTGCCGCCCCCAAAATGTAGAACAAAGCAGGTGTAAACTAGCTGGCTTACAGTTTCTAAACTAAAATACAAACTAGAATAAGACTGAAAACATGTTGGTTGGTGCAGCATAGCTGCATGATGTTAGTATGGAATGGCAGATTGCAGCATGACTGCAACTGTAAAGTATAGGCAGCGAGTGCTGCGGCTACACCGTGGTTATGCAGCGGGGGCTGCATGAAGTTAAGAGGTTATGGGTAGAGGCAGCGGGGGCTGCAACTACTGAGTTTAGACATTGACGCAGCGAGGGCTGCCTGTGAAGTCGTTAATGAGGTATTAGTAATTACAATAATAAAATTAACACTAATAATAAAACCCACGCAAAATATACCTAAGAAAATATGAATGATCTTGGGGGAATATGAGCTAATCCCATAAGCGAAGTCCCCGAAATGATGCAATTGTTTCAATTGCAGAATAACCCCCAAGATATAAAGGATGGTAGGAAAACATGAAAATGTAAACATAACTAGAAACTCGGTGAATTACAATGTATTAAACTTTGTTAACTAATGCTGACTGGGCTGCAAATAAGGACTTGTCAGAAACATGAATATAACGATTGTAACTGTCAGATGACCAGCGTCCCAAAGATTTAATTAAGTGGTCTTGAACACCAACCTGTGCTGCTGTGGTGGCAGCCCCAATTCGAAAGGAATGACCAGAATATTTCCTGGCATCGACTCCAATAATGTTAAGAAGGGAGCGAAGGTAATGTAAGAAACGCGAGCGTGACAATGGTAGGCCATCTCTAAAAATAAATAGGGGATCGCATGGTTTAACCAAAGGATTCCTGTGACGTCGTAAGTTGATATAAACCTGTAAAGCCTTAACTGGGCAGAGGCTATCATACTACAGAGAGTGAGTGTAGTTCTCCTTCGGAACGGATCAGTCTTGGTCTTTTTCAAAGTTAAGTAGACCTGACTTGTATCCTTGAATTTTACATCCTCTACACATAAATGCACCTGGTGATCAAATTGAGTTGTGTCTATAGCAAACTCCCCACACCTGAGAAATCCAAAAAAAGCTACTAAAATGACTGCTTCTAATAAAACATCTGTGTAGGGGGTGAAAACTCCTTTCTTTAAAGCTTTGATCAATTGTGCCACAATGTTAGCTGTTAATGGAAGTCTCGCTCTACTTGGTTTTCCTTGCACACGCTTAATACTTTTAATTAGCAACTTTAATCTATCTAAAGGGCCGCCATGAAATGACCTTAAAGGGTTAGGAAGCCCTGCCTCAATATATTTAAATCTGATACCAGATAAATACAACTCAATAGTAGCAGCACTCAAATGCAAGTGTTCATAACAATAAGTGATAAAAAGTAAAAGTAAATTTTCAGAAATTGATGGCAGAAAAGGACTGGAAACAGGAACATTATTCATGGTTAAAAATCTGATAAACTGTGCATGACCACAATTGTACGCCTGCCTTGTTTTACTTGTTATTGCGAAACTCCATAAATGGTTGAATTGCTCATCTAAATTTGGGTTATTCTGTAAAACGATGGGCACGGAGTCTTGTGCTGTTGTGCTGCTGGTGCCAAGAGGCGAAATCTCTGAAATTGAAAGCGAGATAGTGAGTCTGCAATACTATTGTGAGCACCTGGGAGATGGTGGGCTAAGAAGACAAAGTTATATTGCATAGCCAATAAAGTTAGCCGTCTCATCAGCTTATTAATTATGCAACAGTGACTGGAAGCTCTTCCCTTTCTAATAATATGCACTGTTGCAAGATTGTCACAATTGAAACTGATTCTGTGCTGTGACCACTGTGTACCCCAAAACATTGCTGCCACTACAATGGGATACAGCTCAAGCAAAGCCATGGATAATTCATTATTATGTTGTGAATCTAACTCAACTGGCCACTTATCACAGAACCAGCTCCCTTTAAAATATCCCCCAAAGCCCACAGTGGATGAAGCATCTGTAAAGATATCAATGTCTGAGGCAAGTGTCACTGTACTGTGTAGAAAGAAATGGGCTCCATTCCAAGCTGCTAAGAAATGTTCCCACATAGCCAATTCCCTGCGACAATCTAAATTGAGAGAAATATGGTGATGTAATTTAGAAACCGATGCTGCTAACTGTAATAAATGTGAAAGAAATGATCTCCCTGGTATGATTACTCTCATTGCAAAATTAAGGTGCCCCAATAATGATAACAATTGTCGCTTTGTAACTGTATTCTTAGATGTAACCTCAGCAAACTTGGTCAATATTCGTGCTTTTTTATCAGCAGGTAAGAAAGCAGTCATGTCTTTAGAACTAAGCAAAATACCAAGATATTCAAGTTCCTGGGCTGGGCCTAGGGTTTTATGCTTAGCCAAGGGTATCCTAAGTAAATTAAAAATCATAGTCATAACTGCCATGGAACGCATAGCACTTTCTGCATGAACATCTATAGTTAGGAAGTCATCTAATAAATGCAGAATATACCTAATACCATATTTAAACTGCGCAATCCAACAGATCGCTGTGGACAGCATATCAAAAATTTTTGGACTGGATCTGCTGCCAAAAACCAGTCTAACGAAGAAATAGTAGTTACCCTGCCATTTAACACCATGCAGTTTCCAAATGGATGGATGCAAAGGAATGATTTTAAAAGCATCGGTGATGTCAAATTTGCACATGTGGGCAGTATTACCAACACACTTTAACTCTTTGATTGCGTCATCCTCTGTAGAATAAGATAACGAGTATTTATCTTTGTTAATAAGCTCATTGAGGCTAGGCACATGTGGCTTATCATGAGGGGAAGACAAGTCCACTATTAGCCTTTTCTTGCCTGAATATTTACCCACTGCTAACCCCAATGGGCTAATGCGATAAACATCAAAAGGGGGGGAACTGAAAGGGCCAATAAGGTAACCCTTGTCAATTTCAGCTTGAATAAGCTTGCTAATTACTGAGGGATTCTGTCTGGCAGTCAAATTATTAGGACACTCAAAAACAGATGTTGGGACAGCGTCAATGCCTGTAAGAAAACCCTCTCTAAGGCCTGTACATAATTCAGAAACAAAAATTTTATCAGGGTGTGCAGCTAAAGCTGTTTCTAAAAAGTCAATGTTAATTGGTGTGCTAGCTTGATGTGAGAGTCACTTTGAATCTTGAGACTTGTTAGGTGCTGGAGACTTAGTACATTTCCATACTGGATGATTCCCTTTACATGTTGAGCACAAATGTAGCAACGGACAAACCGCTCTGAGACATCCTTTATCGGTATTGAAATTATTGCATATTTCTTTTCCATTAAAGAATAACCTGAGTCTCCCTCTGATGTCATTGGTATTGGACTGTTGCTGCATATCACGACCCCGTTGTGATACAAATTGCCTGCGTGGGCAAAAATCATAAGAATGCAGAGTACTACTGCAAATAGCACATGTTGCTGCTTTACGGCCTGCAGTAACTCTGATAAAAATGTCATTGTCTCTAACTGACCAGTCAACCTTGACATTTTTCTGTTGGAGGTATGCTGCTGCCTTAGTTGTAAATTGGACATGGTAGTCATAAAATAGTGTACCCCCAAAGCTGTTAGCAATATCAATGATGTCTGATTCGTAGAGGTCCAACTCTTCACGTCTGCCAGGATATACCTCCCACATGATAGCTTTATATCTTCCAAAGGCAACTAAAAATTCGTTCAAAGTCAATGCTTTGTTTAAGCGTGCATCAGGATTGCCCTTAATTTTAATCTCATTACCCGCTAAGTCCATAATAGAACGACTTTCGTTAATTTCATGATCGGGGATTAACAACGCTGCTAAGTTAATGAATTTACCTTCCAAGATATTCTTTTTCAATGCTGGTGACACAGAAACTATCTTTGGCAAGTCATGTGATGCAACACCAAACTTCCTTCGTTCGTTAGTATTGCTATTGTCATTCCCATATAAGGATAAAACTTGAGCGGTGGCTGGTTGGTTGGTGTGCGATATGGGTCCAAGAGAATGCGACGACGCCATATTGTTAGAGTCTCGTCCGCAAAAAGTTTCAGTAAGATGTAAAACAGTTTGTCGCAAGTCCTCAATTTCTCGGCGAATAGTAGCCATATTATTGCCGTCACGATCCGTATTATTATTGCCAGATGACTCCCCACTCGGTGGTGACAGTAGGGGCGGGGTATTATTGTTAGCTGTGCCGACTGTGGTAGTAGCCGCGGTTTCAACACGATCATCGTCTACTCGGTTCAGTTCATAGACTTGGATTAAACTTTTTCTATTCATGCTCGGTGGCAGTTTCATTCCAAGTTGCCGCAACTTTTCGCGTAACACTGGTGTAGTCCAATTAACAGGGTTTTCGGGATCCAAAGTTGTTGTTCGTCGAGTTTTGCGTCCGGCATACGGGATTGCTACCAACTTCGCTCGCCGTATCTGTGACTTCACGTCGCTTTCTGCCTCTACGGCGTGTAACCATACTGTGGCTGTCCATTTCACGATGAATTACTACTTCAGTTGCGGAAATTGAAGATGCGAGTGAATAAAACGAGAATGGCAGAAGCTCCGTAACACTTTCAGGCTACTTCCAATATGGCGCCAGAAACAAACTGATTGTGATGTTGAGCCACGCGAGAAAGTGCGAGATCTATGTAAATATCACGCGAGAGAGCATGAGATTTGAGTCATAAACATGGTTTAATATTACACATTAAACCTGTATTAAAATTTGTTCATATTAATTCTCTAATTAGCATAATAATTCGTAATTTTTTTGTTCTGTTCTGTTCATATTAGTTACCTGATGTACATAATTAGTTTTCAGCTTTTCTATCAATATCTCATGTACAGGTAATTTTTAATTAATTTTTAATGTGTCTTCAATACTCTCAGCACACGGGAGTTCTTTCTAAGCTTTCTTTGATTTTATTTCAGTTTTCTGCCGATCTTGTTCTTTAGAAACAAAAATGCCATACAAGACAGACAAATTTGTATTGAGTTTAAACCGAGCGACAGGTTTTGTCAAGATTCACTGGAACAACTTACACTTTAGTATTACTGAAAGTATCGACAGAGACACAATCAAATGGCGTGCAGTTGTTGATTGTAATGAACTCTGGGAAAAATTACGTCATATTTGCGTGATTTCCTGTCTACATTTTATGTTAATGATTTATCACAGATTAGTATGTCTTTTGTTTCAAATGTTTGCCCGCAACATGCATCCAATGAAAAGAACATGGTTCATTTCCTAACCGTCTTTTTTAGTAACCGTGGTGTCTTGTGTCATTTTCTGTTTCTGTCTGTTGACATCTGACATAACCATTAATTTTATTAGTGTGATAGTTTCTTGTAGCAATTCTTCATGAGATTCTGTTCAATAATTCCTTCATACAGGACAGTGACATGGAAGTGAACAAAAGAAAATTAGCCACCACCAATTCTGGAAGTTCTAAAATGTGGTTTCAAGACGTCATGGCATATCCCTTCAAGCGACAAGAACACGAACATGTCATTTTAATTTATGTATTGTCGCCATTTTTGTTCAACAATGTCCACCAGAATGATAAATGGATGGCCTGGGCAAAAGAGTGGAAGTTACTACCGAGTGATGGGTAAGTAGACAAACAGTTTGTTTGGCTTATTTAACAATGGATAGTTGTGACAAATTTTACAAGATATTTCTGAACAAGATTGTAATATTTTGATTGTTCTGGGGAAGAGAAGAAAGGCATGATAGCATTTTATTTATATGCCATTTTTCTGCAAAATTTTATGGAATTTTTTTAATGTGGAGAAGTTGTTTTAGTTTAGTTTTTTTATTGCCTTCCCCTATTTAAAAGATGGGGTGGGGGTTAGCAGACCTGGTATACTCTAACCCCACAACTTTAACCCTCTGTATAACCTTAAACCTAACCCTATGATAACTTACGATTTCCTGTGTGCTGAATTAGCATACTGTAGAATACTTTATTTTTGCTTGGAATTTATTTTCGCTATTTTCGCTGAGGAAATGATTCCGTGAAAATAAAATCCAGCGAATATACTTTTTTTTCTATATTTCACATTAAACTCATCAAAAATCAGTGAAAATAAATTCCATACGAAACGCCCAAGAAGCTCTTTCAGTTAAAATTAATTCCAGCGAAAATAAAGTACTAAGTATTCCACAGTAATGTTTATTATGGGATGTGTAAACAACAACAAAATGGCAGATTTTTTTTCATTGATCACACTGTCAATACAAGTTGATCATGTTTTTGACTCCCGTGTGCGAAGCACAAAAAAGGAGTCTTTGCAGTTAGTTTGTCTTTATGTGTGTATGTGTGTGTGTATGTGTATGAGTGTCCGTCTGTTCCACTGATATCTCAAGAACCATACATCAGTTTTTGATGAAACTTGGTGCATAGATGCTCTGGACCAATGCGCAGATTTGATTAGGTTTGGGTAAAAATCCATGCATATTAATTACCTAATTTGCATGATAATTAGCTGGTTTTTGGCTGTTTCATGACTGTTCCACTGATATCTAAAGAACCACTCATTGGATTTTGATGAAACTTGGCACACAGATGCTCCAAACTAATGCGCAGATTTGATTAGTTTTGGGTAAAAATCTGTGCAATATTAATCACCTAATTTGCATAATGATTAATCAATTTTTGGCTTTTCCACTGATATCTCAAGTACTAATCATCACATTTCAATAAAACTTGGTACATAGATGTCATAGGACACTGCACAAACCTGAAAGTTTTTAGGGTAATATCAGTAGATATTAATTACCTAATTAGCATAATTAATTAATTTTCAGCTTTTGATATTTCAAGTAGTAATCATCACATTTCAATGACACTTGGTACATAGATGTCATAGGACACTGCACAAACCTGATAGTTTTTAGGGTAATATGAGTACATATTAATTATCTAATTTGCATAATTAATTAATTTTCAGCTTTTGATATATCAAGTAGTAATCATCATATTTCAATGAGACTTGCTACATAGATCTTCTAGGATTATGCAGAGACCTAATTAATTGGATATTAATTACCTAATTTGCATAATGTTCCACTGATATATAAAGAACCACAAATTGGATTTTAATGAAACTTTTAAAGAGAACTATGCAGAAACCCAATTAGTTTTTGGTAAATATTTATGCTTATTAATCTCCTAATTAACATAATTAATTAATACTGATATCTCAATTACTGATCATCACATTTGAATAAAATTTGGTACATAAATGCTCTAGGACAATAGACAGGCCTGATTAATTTTGGGTTAAAATTTGTTCATATTAATTCTCTAATTAGCATAATAATTCATAATTTTTTTGTTCTGTTCTGTTCATATTAGTTACCTGATGTACATAATTAGTTTTCAGCTTTTCTATCAATATCTCATGTACAAGTAATTTTGAATTAATTTGTAATGTGTCTTCAATACTCTCAGCACACGGGAGTTTTTTCTAAGCTTTCTTTGATTTATGACATTTTATGAACTTTGAGTTAAATAAATACCCATGCTTACACGTACCATCTAAAAGCCGCGTACCCAGATGATGCTTTTTGTGTATCCCATCCCGAACTGTACCAAGACTTTGGCATGCCTTTGATTCAATATACGTTACACTTGCATGGGTTGCTCCGATCATAATACATGTAGTTACCTTAGTTATAAAGGGACACTCATTAAATGTTCAATCAAAAATTACCTGCGATGTTGTGGTAATTTTAGTTGTGCAAGATTTATTTTTAAGTTCCAAAGCCACAAGTTTCCATTGCCAATAATAATCACAACATCTGTCTGACAGGGTGTGTGATACTAATACATATACACAAGAGTACAAGTTACTTTAATAGTTACTCCACACAACATATTATTTGTTTATCAACAAAGTTTATAATTTTATGTTTGGAACAATTTAAGCCAATAATTGATAGTCTTGTATATTCTCTCTCACAGGGACTTAACTTTCCATCCCCTTCCTCAAAACATTTTAGACACTGTTTACATTATAGAGAAGGCATTTGAAGTACTTTGCAGAAGTGTGGTAAGTTAAGTACATGTATCCCGTAATCTTTATGAGTATTTCAACATCAATGCATTTCTACCTCTGTTTACTATACAAACAATTGTCTTATCCAAGTGTCCTAAGTTTCCTAGCAGTGTACCCAATATTATCCAATTTATTAAGTAAACAAATTTCTTTACTTTGACATGTCTTATGTATTATAATGTAGATCCAGTGTACTTGTTTATCACCTTGGAAAATACTAAAAAGAACTACTTCATTGACACTGATTTAGTTCATGTTTTTGTTTGATTTGTTTTCAGAAGCAAAAAGGGCAGAGGTTTTTAAAAAATATGTTAGATTTGGTTGAGAACCTTGAGAAAGTAAGTATTTCTAACATGCTAGAATTGCAAGTTTAGTGTTATGTATAACTACATGTACTTAAACACCATATTACGCTATACTGCACAGTTTAACACATAAATGAATGTAGAAGAATGTATAAAATGATTTGGTGTCCTAAATAATATAAGTAAATAATAGATGACATTAACAATGTGATATCTTTCTATTTTTATTAGAAACAAGATGCACAAAATGCTTTGGTCAAGGCAATGAGATGTAGTGAATTCATGATTATGAGGTATGTCAACTCTATGACAATTTTGCTCTGTGTAAATCATCATAAAAATGGTACATATCTCGAGTAAATCAAACAATTTTTAATAAACATGTTATCAGTATGTGCAGCTTGTAGGTTTTTGTATGGTTCAAAAACTCCAGAACGAACAATAAACATAGTCCATACTTACATTCTTGAAATATTATTCAAACACTTAGAATATTCTTAATTGTATGTAGTTATACATTCATTAATACATTAATGAATGAATCTCCTCCCTCCAAATTCAGTTTGTCAGATTACGTTAGGTTTTACTGACCTTGAGCCTGATGTAACAGCCATTTTGTTTTTTACATTGTTTCATTGATACTGGAGGAAGATGTATGCATAAAAACAATAGCTTATCATTACTAGCAGAACACAGGTCGTTATCAATCTGAGCCATATCATGAATTACCTAATCATTGCATCAGAAAGGTTTAAAGTTCAGGCTATACTTTGAGTATGTGTTGCATGCATTAGAACTCATTGAACAAGATTCTAAATAACTCTATTTGCTAATGATGGCATGTGAGTCAAACAAATTGTATTTTGATTTGAATATTTATTGCAACAAACTCACACTAATAATTACACTATTTATGCAGACATTTTTAACATGTCATTTAAGTGCATGCCCTTTTAGTAAAGCAAATATGTTAATTAATGTAACATAAAAAGGTTGATATGGACTTCTTCTAATAGTAAAACTAATCGCCACAGTACTTAGGTAACAAAATTACCATAAATATTTAAATATTTACAGCTTAAATCAGTCTGATCAATGAATACAATACTGTAAACTTAATTTTAATTTTGACAACATTTCTCGAGTCATTTGTCGTCATGAATGCCTTAAAATCCTCAAATCATAAAAATATGACAGTAAATATTGAACGTTTCATGGTAGATAATCATATACTCTGATTGATTAGTCTTACCAAGACTGTTTCTATTTCTTTCAGTAATGAGTTAACTGAAATTAGTGATAAACTTTTAGAAGACGTTACTGGAGCACTGATCTTAGTTTCCATGCAGTGTGAGTATGTCAATAGCAGTGATACATAAATCCTTGAATCAGTCAGCCATTATTGTGTATCTGATATACATGTCATTTTCCTACAGTATTGATTTGTGTTGTGTCATTACCCCTGAACGTACTTTTGATTGTTTGGTTTGGACATAGTCAGTATCAAATTCCCTCTGTAAATTAGCCTAATTAAAACGGCCATTTCATGAGGTGTGAATAACTGCAGCCTTGTTTACAATTTTCCGTGTGGGTACTGCAAAGTGCATGAAGGTCGTACCATAAACATGCATGCGAACGAAATGTTTTCCTTCTTGTTGTACTACTATACTGGTCTATTGAGACTGTAACAGTATAAATTGTTATTGTCTTTGCACATTGTCTGTTTTGACTTCTTATTTCATGGAAACAAAGTTTACTACCATTTTAGAATTGAAAATGAATTGGTACAATCAGTAAACTATCAAGTCTTTTGTGAATTTCTTCGGGATCTTTCTATATATAAGACTTATCTGTATTTCAAAGTGATAGTGTTTAGAATTAGATGCAACTTCATGAAGTCGTGTAATTTGGAATGAATTTCCTTTCAGTTTATGATCATGTGATAAAACTAACTCAAAAGGGCTGTAACCTGGAGGAAGAATTCAAAGCTCAAAACAGGAAAAATGCCAAGGTGGGTAAGCTGAGTTGGTAATATATGTATCGTCTTAATACAGTGTGCAGGACAAGTGATACTAACCATTTCACCTTTACTACCAATAAATAAAATTTCTTTATGCTTATCAGACTAGTGATGATATCCGCATGAGGGGTAATAGAGACTTCAAAGAAAGCAAGTACACAGCCGCATGCCATACCTATACAAATGCTATACAATTGGAGTAAGTCCCTTGTTTTGATTTGTCTCTCAAATTATAATATACATGTATAATATTTACGAAACAGGAAGTTAATTTTTCATACGTGTTTTATCTTAGCGCTTACAATGAAAGATTGTATAGTAACCGTGCCTTGTGTTACCTCAAGACTGGTGATTATAGAAAAGCATTATCTGATGGGAAAAGAGCTATCATTGTAAAGCCATCATGGCCTAAGGTAAGCTTAGAATTGTTTGATCAAATATATGTGTCAAAATGACATTTTACAGACTAATTATTGCTTGGAGACACATTATGTCTCTGTGCCCTCCGAAGTAGATGCATAACATTTTTAAATAGACTGTTGATCATGACTTGCTGTTTAACTACCAGAAAGAGTTAAAACACATGACAATCCTGACATATAATTCTTTTTCAAAGATAGTTGAAATAAATTATTGAACTCTCTAAATTAGCTTCATGATGACATCAAAGATATTTTTATCTATCAATTGCTTCCTCTGTGATATGTATTCGTCATTATTGCCTGGCCATCACAGCTGTTGGTCCCTTAGAAATAATTGTCGGCTCTACTATTTATTTCAGGGTCAACATCGATACGCTGAAGCATTGTTTGGTTTAGAACAACATCAGGATGCAGTTAGGGCCAACATGTTGGCTTTGTCAGTGTGCAGGGAAAATGGTTGTTCTGCAACTGAGTTGAGAGAATTGGAAACTCAGAAAGAAAAATTTGCACATAAAGGTACACTGCTCAGAGACTAAAAACTAAAAAATTGCAAACAAAAAAAATGCTCTCCAGGATTCTATCAAAAAAGCAGGTGAAGGTGTTATTACCGGTAACAGTGCCCGCATATACATGTACATTCTCACTACGTGAGTGCTTTATATAGTCTTTAGCCTTACTGTGAATAAAAAAGTTACCCAACCAGCAGTAGTGAAATATATCTCACTGTTTTGTGAACAAAATAGCGTTATTGATAGTTTAAATGTAAAGGGTAAGCTGATATCAGTAAGCAGATAAATAGTGCAATACTTTTCGTTTGGGTGCTTTTATCGTTCACAGTAATGAGGTGGTTATCTCATACCTGTATGTGTTGGTGATATACACTGTATGTAGATACATGTATGCATGCACTATCACTACAATAGCATATACTTGGCCTTGAATCAGTCTGATATATCGATGTCTTTCTATTTCAGTTCCTTTTAGAGAAACTTCAGTAAATCAAGAAAGGTGAGGGGGTTTATTGATTCCAAAATATTGTTACATTTACAGTTCAGTTTTTATGCACCTTCAAGCACACGTCAAAGGTGTATTATTAGCATATTTGTTTTTAATAGAAACATGCATCCCAAGAAGTACAAATAAACAAAAAAATTGTTATTTACTGAATAATTATAGAAATATTACTTATTTTGACCATAGAAACATCACTGTAATTAGATATTAAGGTGATGCACTACTAACAGAGAAAATATGGTGTATCATTGTCCGCCTTTGTTTGTTATTACTGTATGCTTATCTCATATCAGAGATGATCTGCTGTCATGATGCGACTCTTTAGTACATGTTGTGACTTGCAACATAGCAGCTACAGTTTGACCTCCATATTCATTTGTTGGATAACATCAACACCTCGCCATTTGAACATACAGTGATTCATCCTTGTTGAACACTAAATGTGCAAAATGCAAATATTTTTTAATAAAATGACATTTTCTCTGAAAACATTCTTATGTTGTCTGCAAATGCATAGTGCTTTTTGAAGTATCGGTATATGGAAAATCAATTTACTATGCAGTGGACAAGTAGGATTTGAAATTCAGGATGTAAGATATCTGATTAATATCAGCCTGTGTATTCATTTTCATAATAAATGGCAGGTCATAAAAAGGTCACTAATCATCTTCAAGAATTGCTCTCATCCCCACATTTTCTGCTTGTTCTCTATTTAATATTTTACAAATGTTATTTTTTATTGAAAATAAAAAAAATTATCCACTATTATGTTGCCAAACGTTGATTTGTGAAAGGTGCACTTATAAAAGAGAAGGCAACACTAGAATTGTAACTCTGTGAATATATTATCGCAAGAACAATTGAAACACATTGTGCAATGTTGTATTCCCATGATTCATTTTACCAGAGGAAAGAGCTAGCAGAAATTGTGTTCTTACAGTTTAGAGAAAAACTAATGTACCATGGGTGTCAAACCCATTATTTAAGAGAACAATAATGGACAGTGAAGTCCTTTATTTCAATTATAATACTCCAAAATGTGAAAAAATTTAAATATATGTGCAGTAGTACATGTGTTAAAAAACAATTGAATCATGTGTTTAAGGGAGTCAATGACAGTAATTATTCAGATGAGAGTGACCAGGATTTCCCCAACGTGAAAAAATCATAATGCGATTGTTGATTGATTTACACACAACCTTCTCTGTGTGTTCGTGTATTAATCTCCAAACACTGCCCAGTTCTCTTCTTATAACCAAACATCACATGGTACCTGTCAACCAATGAGAACGTGGCATTTCAATGTGGGTATAAATAAGCTAGGATTTCTAGATAATAAGTTTTAATTAGATATGTATAAATGACAAATTCAGTGGATTGACATTTGATATAGATCATCTTTGGCTTATTTCTCTAGTGATGATGACGATGTGCCAGATTTAGTTGATCAAGGCTCCAGTGATGAAGAGACAGAGTTTAGTAATGCCAATATTAAAAAAACTGCTAAAGTGAATATACAGTCCTTGCCTGAAGAAGTAAATGGACTTCCGCCACTGGTTGATTTAGAGTCAGATGTAGACTCAGATTCAGTGAGTTTAATTGAATTGCACATTCTTTCAGTGATGATACGTTATTTACATGTACATGTAGTAATATGTCAAGTAAAAAAATGTTTTTATTACTGTTTAACAGGATGCACCGTCTGGCGGTTCACTCAAAGAACCACTTATTTCAGTACCCCACCCCATTCGTAGAAGTGAACAAAAACCTAAAACTAAAAATGATTCTAAAAAGGTAAGTTGATATGTGTGTACGGTAGTTAGTGTACCTTCATTAAACCTAGTACAGCTGACAAATGTCACATTTGAATCAAAACAATCTTGTTCATGATAATGGTTGTTTCTCTGTGCCATATATCACATATTTCATTCAAGCAGTGCAAGATCATTATTAGTCCCCGTTCGGACGGAGTCCGAAAACGGGGACTTATGTTTTGCCCTGTGTGCGTCCGTCCGTCCGTCCGTGATCACCTGTATCTCGAACATGCATGGACCGATTATGTTCAAATTTCACTCATACATCACACATTATATGGGACATATGCACATGCATTTTTTTCATGATCCGATTAACGATAGCCGAATAGCGGCCATTTTAAGGCCGAAAATGCATCAAAATGGCACATTTTCACCATTCCGGACCCGGATCTCAGTTATGCATGGACGGATTTCGTTCAAATTTGGTACATACATTAAACATAATAGGACCTTGATGCACGTCATTTTTTTTTTCGGATCAAGTTCGAAATGGCCGACTGGCGGCCATTTTGTTTTAAAGAATTCAGTTCTGGATCCGTATCCGAGACATGTCTGGATTGATCAAGTTCAAACTTCACACACACAAGGTACATCATGTCACAAATATGTATGTGCATTTGTTTCATGATCCCATTAACGATAGCCAAATGGCGGCCGCTTTAAGGTCGAAAATGCATTGAAATCGCACATTTTCACCATTCCGGACCCAGATCTCAGTTATGCATGGACGGATTTCATTCAAATTTGGTACATACATTAAACATAATAGGACCTTGATGCACGTCATTTTTTGTTCGAAATGGCCGACTGGCGGCCATTTTGTTTTAAAGAATTCAGTTCTGGATCCGTATCCGAGACATGTCTGGATTGATCAAGTTCAAACTTCACACACACAAGGTACATCATGTCACAAATATGTATGTGCATTTGTTTCATGATCCCATTAACGATAGCCAAATGGCGGCCGCTTTAAGGCCGAAAATGCATTGAAATCGTACATTTTCACCATTCCGAACCCGGATCTCAGTTATGCATGGACGGATTTTGTTCAAATTCGGTACTTACATTAAACATAATAGGACCTTGATGCACGTCATTTTTTTTTTCGGATCAAGTTCGAAATGGCCGACTGGCGGCCATTTTCTTAAAGAATTCAGTTCTGGATCCGTATCCAAGACATGTCTGGATTGATCAAGTTCAAACTTCACACACACATGGTGCATCATGTCACAAATAGATATGTGCATTTGTTTCATGATCCGCTTAACAATAGCTGAATGATGGCTATTTTAAGACCGAAAATGCATTAAAATCACGTATTTTCACAATTCCGGAACCAGATCTCAGTCATGCATGGATGGATTTTGTTCAGATTTAGTACAATGTGTTGTACATATGCAGGTGCATTTCGGTCATGATCTGCTTTGAATGTATATGTCACTCAAATATGAACGGAACGGGGACGTGTCATTGACAATGACTTGTAATAAATGCATTACTGATGGTGTTCATTTTGTGAACTGCATATAAGTTCTACTATGACATATCAGTAATGAACCTTCACAATACTGTTATGTTAGGGTTTGCAGTCAACTCTTTCTCATCAATAAATTTGCATAACAATATATGTTAATGTCTTATATTGTATTCATTGTTATGCTAAATTGGTTCTATTGTTCATCAAAAATTGAACAGTTTGTAACCCCTACTCTATAATGCCTAGGGGAGAACCCTGTATTGCATTCTTCATGTCATTCATGATCTGTATTTGCTATATGCCCGCTTGGTAACTGGCTGAATTTGGCTTAATTTCTATGCTCAGATGGTAATCCTTCTTAGTATTTTAGATTCTCATAGTAGTCTCATTGTAAGCTAATTATTCAATTTCTTTGAATACTAGTCAATTACAAAACTAGCCACTAAGAGAGATGAGTTACTCAAAAGAGCAAAGGCAGAGGAGAAGAAACTGAGTGAAAAAGCCAAATCTAAAAGGGAAAAGGAAAAGGAAAAGAAAAACCAACTGTCCAGAACCCAGAATCAGGAAACATCAAGAGAGGTTGTGAAGGAAACCCCATCAGTGGTAAGAGTATTTCTTGAATCAAATTTGCTAAATCATTTGCTGGTACATGTAATACCAAGACTTGACTCGGCACATGTTTGTCTCACTTCAGACAGTCCAACTTTATTTTCCCACTAAGTACATTATCAAGGATGCTGTATAGATTTTTGGTATTGATTTTCAAACTGATGTTTCCATATAAAATATTTACTGAACCATATAAAGCTACCGTATTACCCTGGGCACGCGCCCAGGGGCTGAACATACAAAATCGAGAAAAATTGGGGGTGGGCGCTTACCTGAGGACCACCCCAAAAAAGATTTTAAAAAGTTGTTTTTGTGATCGTATGATAAGGTCAAATAAAGGAATGCTTTCGTACACTTTGTACACGTACTTATTTCTTGATTTATGCGAGGTTTCAATAAACGTGAGCACTCGGTCAAGAACTGTTGACACATGGTCGAATTTCAAGAATAAAACTTGTTTTATGTCAGCGAATGAAGTTGTATTACTCACTGAAATTGGCTACAAAATATGGAAGTATTGTAATCAATGCACGGTTACTTTTTTAGTAACCGTAATCAGTGCAAGTCGAAACGGCCGGGAAAAACTAGCGCTTGTAATCCAAGAAGACGATGACCTATTAGCATAATTTTGTTCACGCACATATTAATACATCGCATCATAATTACTGAAGAATAGCAGACAGGGTTATGAAACAAATAAACCTTTTATTGCTGATGTGAAATGTTTACAAACTATTGTGAATACATAAACATATCCAAATGGCAGTACATAAAAAACAGACTGAAAATAAACTCTGGTCGACCTCATTAACATGATTTATTCACGCACCCACACACATGACAAAATTATGATGTAACAAGTTCCCAACGTCGGCATGCCTCATTATGGTTATCATAATGGACTTGAGGTTTTTTCTTCAACGACAGAAAAATAATCCACATGACCGTAATGCCATAGCTGTGATGAAGGATGGAAAGACAGTAGCAAGTTTACGATGTGATGTCTCAAAAGTGCTAGCTCCCGTTCACAGTCATTAGAACATTCCAGAGGGGGTGAAACGGAAGAGCATCGCCAGGCGATGGACGCGGGGCTTTTTGACAACGACCGCAAACGTATCTGTCCAGCCATTGGTTGGCCACGTAGAGATCAAAATACGCATTCTATTTTTACGTGTTATGTTTGGCTCTTCCGTTTCATCCCCTCCAGAATGTTCTACTTTCGCAGCCTAATCGCAGGTTTTCCCAAAAACGTCGAAAAAACACAAGAATTAGTAGAAATGTTCCTGTTTTGGGCGGATTATTGAGAGAGAATAATTTCTTTATTACAAAAATGCTGAAAAACCGTGAGTTTTATCCTTAGTTATTTTTTTATTGGCGAAAAACTGCGAACTCGGCAAATTTGGTTGCACAACTTCCCTTTATCATATACACCCAGCGACACCGATGCCAGCTGACTGTGCTCCCGTTATGGATTCACAGTCAGTGAAGTGCTACGTTTTGAAACCAAAGCTGCTTCAAACCACTCACCAAAGTATGGATTATTGCAATATTGGATTCATCGTGAATGAAGAGAAAGCAGAACGTGTGCGCCACATGCTGCGTGGTTCATCTTACGTTGTTAAGTTCCAATGAGTTTTTACGTAAAAACACAAACAAAACGGCCCTTTTCAGGGCCACCACACACTCCAAAAAGAGAACTACCGTTACAAACACACTATTTAAATAAATCAAATTCGTTCGTTTTTGACAAATAAAACTTTATTGTTGACCCCGTTCTTGGCTAAAAATCAGGGAGGGGCGCATGCCCGGGGTAATACGGTATATATTGATGGAAAGCTTATTTCACACTGTATGTGAAATCGACAAGATATTGTGTATTACTACTACACTATGTATTATTACTTGTGATTATAATAACGTGTTGGTTTGTTATGAAATGCTAGTAAAATTCAACTTTATTTCATCATAAACAAATGTTTTCTTTCAAAAGCAAATGCTCGGTTCGATATGATATCCACCTTGAAGAAACATTTAACACTTTTTTACAGAGATAACAGCTCATAGCACCCATTGATGCTAGTCACGATAAACATTTACTCTTCATTTACTAGGCTTCAGTGACGAGGAAAAACCTTAATTGGAATCTAATTTGGGCGCCAGGAAAGATTAAAATGTTTAAAAAATGTGTAATTATAGTGATACATATTTATTTCTATTTATTTAAACATACTGTAATGCTATCCATTTCTAACATTTCTGTACACTTTTAAAACAGCAACCAATCAAAAAAGATTTTAAAGAAGCCTTGTGTAAGGGTTCAGAAGCATTGTTGGAATCTAGACAGAGAATTGCTGTTACGTGGTACAGGAAAGCCAATGATATCATGTCAACCAAAGGGAAGGTAAGAACACAACCTTTAAACTTGTACATGTAGTAGGTTAATGATTCCATGTACAGAGTAGTATTATTGAAATTCCTGTGAATTGCACCGTGGAAATAAGAACCCCCTTTCCAGTTTAATATCATATGTACTATTTTGGCTTGTCAACATTTCAAAAGAAGGTAGTAGAATCAGTTGAACAGCCATCAATGTCCAATAAAGCTTTGTGGAGCTTTACATAGATCACACATTCATGATTGATGTGATTAATTATATATTATTCCCTATTAGTTTTTAGCTCCGCTGTCGACTTTGTTGAGCGGAGCTTATCATATGAGTGATTGTCCGTCGTCCGTGTCAATGTTTTACTTTTTCAACTTCTTCTTGAAAACTACAAGCCTGAATGCTTTGATACTTGGTGTATATGTACCTTGGGTAGACCTCTCTCAGATTTGTTCATTTCATGATCATATCTTCAATTCTCTAATTTTGGTGAATATTTTGGTCATGTTTGGTAAAAAGTGATATTTTCGACTTCTTGTTAAAAACCGCAAGTCCAATTGCTTTGATATTACATATATAGGTACTGCATGTGGACCTCTCTCAGATTTGTTCATTTTGTAATGATATCTTCAATTCTCTAATTTGGGTGAATATTTTTGTAATTTTGAAACTTTTGTAAAAAGTGATATGTTTAACTTCTTATTAAAAACCGCAAGTCCAATTGCTTTGATATTACATATATAGGTACTACCGGTACATGTGGACCACTCACAAATTTGTTCATTTTGTAATGATATCGTCAATTCTCTAATTTTGGTGAATATTTTTGTCATTTTTGGTAAAAAGTGATATTTTCGACTTCTTGTTAAAAACCGCAAGTCCAATTGTTTTGATATTACATATATAGGTACTACATGTGGACCTCTCTCAGATTTGTTCATTTTGTAATGATATCTTCAATTCTCTAATTTTGGTGAATGTTTTTGTCATTTTTGTTAAAAAGTGATATTTTCGACTTCTTGTTAAAAACAACAAGTCCAATTGCTTTGATATTATTACATATATAGGTACTACATGTGGACCTCTTTCAGATTTGTTCATTTTGTAATGATATCTTTAATTATCTAATTTTGGTGAATATTTTTGTCATTTTTGGTAAAAAATTATATTTTCTTCTTGTTAAAAACCACAATCATTTATGGTGAAAAATGATATTTTTGAATTCTTGTTGAAAACAGCAAGTCCCATTGCATTGATACTATGCATATTGTTCATTTTCTAATGATATCTTCTGTTCTTTAACTGAAATGTGCATTGCTGACAGCGGAGCTATCTCAATCGATAGGCTGCTTGTTTTTTGTTCAGCTGGGTAGTGATGTAAGTCATGTAACAAGGAGTCAAAAAGTAGAGATTCGGTTCTTACAGCGCATGTATTTTACCAGCAGAACAAACAAAAATATTGTTTGGTTTCTTCAATAAATTCAACTTTATTTTATTGTAAACAAATGTTTTCATTTTGAAAACAAATGCTTGGTTCGATATGATATCCACCTTGAAGAAACATTTAACACTTTTTTACAGAGATAACAGCTCATAGCACCCATTGATGCTAGTCACGATAAACATTGTACTCTTCATTTAATAGGCTTCAGTGACGAGGAAAAACCTTAATTGGAATCTAATTTAGGTCCCAGGACTTTTCAAGATTAAAAAAATCTAATCATATCTATATCTATGACATGTGCCAAACACTGCACTTTGCATGTGTTTAGGTGTTGAAGATTTAGGTTGCTTTCGGCCCAGCGATCGCTGCCACAAATCTTGTGATCTTCAACCAATCTGAGTAAATAAATGATTTACATTTTGTATGATGAGAATATAATTTTCAAAGCTTGGTATATATGGTCGTTTTAAGAATATTCTCTGTGGAATCCATCTGATTTTCATTCATTTTGACTTGTAAACCATATTGTGCCAGATGACAATTCATGCTGCGTAAAAAAACAATAATACAAAATTAACCATTACAGCAAGTCTCAGAAGTATTGAGGCAGCCAATTTGCAAACTCGCAAGCTATTGGCTAACTGCTTTTGTTTTGACTGAACGGTAGGCTTTCAAATCTCACTGGCACTGTCATCTGGTCACGCTCATTCTGGATGAATCTATATAACAGTAGGTGACGACCGTCATACTTTAGAAGCTAATCAGTGATGGTCTTACAGTTGAATGTTGATTGCACTTTTAAATATACCAGGGAAAGTGTTCTTTGTTCTTCATGTAAATGAGGTATTTGTATACAAAGGATTGTCCAAGCAAAAACAACTAATAAGGTGTTTTAGCAGTTGGCTTAATGTTGCCCCAACAGATCGTTTGGATGACATGTGAAAGTTGGCTGTTTTCTATCTGTCTTGTAGGAAACTGTTTCTCAATTTGTCTCTTTATTTAGCTTCAAGGCAGTGTTCAAAATGGATACCGCCATATAGTATATATCAGTGTATCACATTATCACTTGTATGTCAGCTGACTGATCATTGCCCCATGGATGTGATGCTGTACTTCAGCAATGACTCACTGGAATGCTATTTGTACTTGCGTGTTTGATTTAAAATAACTTGTAACCAAATGTTTTTTTGTTTTATAATTTTTTATCACCGCATTCAATAAAAAAATACGACTTCTTTCTTTTTATTTTGGATTACTTTAACTCGGTGAAATTGTTTTCCAGAACTTATAACATACATGTCCAGGGTATAAAAAAAAAAAATTTCTCTTCAAAAAACTTGGCATGTGTATGTGATAATATAAAATATTTATTGTAATGTTATCTTTCTTTTACCTCATCAACACAGGACAGTGTGTATGTGATAATGAGGTTATTACGAGGATACCTCAAAGTATGCACAAAGACAGTACAGCTGGAGTAATTGCGCGGTGTACTGTCTGAGTGCATACTTTGAGATATCCTCGTAATAACATTATTATAATACATCATTTCCTTTCAAGGATACACCATGGGAATGCCGAAATCTAAAATGTTTAAAACAGAGTCGGCGAACTTCTTTGTGTGGAGCCCGGTCAAACTCTGGTGGCAGCCATGTTTGTTTTTATTATTAGAGGAGGATTACGCACGTAATCACTCCATATTTGGAATGTGTGTTTTCTAATATGGTAGGATGAAAATACCCCATAAAATACCGCAAAATTACGGCACGCTATAAATTATTTTTTGTAATGTTATCATACTTTTACCTCTCCAATACAGGACAGTAAACTTCTGAATGATGAATTTGAAGTAGTTGTATTTCTATATGCATTTGGTACTGCTTTGTTAGAGACTTCACAAGTTCAGGTGAGTTGAACATTTGTGATACTGCTACCAGTTTTATTATGTAAGAAATAAATCATTTTAACTTCAAACTTCTGATGATTGCCATTTAATGGCAATGAAAGTTTTATTATCTATTGATAACTCCAATTTCCAGCACTGTTTTCCAAGTCTAAGACTTGTCATTGTCTAATTGATTGCTAGGAGCTGGAAGAAGCTTTTGAAAAGTTTCAGTGTATAATTATTGAGCATCAGTCAATGATATTTCCGTTAGCATACTATGGAAGAGGAAGAGCATTTATTCAACAAAACAGGTACAATAATACATTTGTATAGTTCATGTAAACCATTTCTTTCTTTGCTGTTTTTATTACCAAGAACATAACGTTAGCATTACTCTTAAGTTGATATTAGGAAGATTTCTGTAATACAATTGCAGTACATTTTGTCGTCTGGCATTTATTTTTAAGTATACTTCATTCCTATTATGTCTGTTATGTATGTATATGTGTATGTATGTATGTATGTATGTATGTATGGAGAAAAAATAATTCCTACTCTTCTTCTGTTGTACTGCACAAGAGCGTTGCACATTCAATCACGAATTTTGGCCTCTGTGTGCTTCATGCGATAATTTATCGGAGTTAGCATCATATAACATGTAATAGACAGACTCTTTGGCTTTATTTTTTTGTAGGTACTTGGAAGCCTTAGTCCCACTTAAAAAAGGATTGACAATTCTCAGTCGACATACTAATTGTCCTGTCCTTGATTGGCCAGGCACAAAACAAATCATTCCAGAAAGTGAATATAATAAAATGGAGGTATGATTTGTGTCTACATACTTTAATTTGTGTGTTCTTATTACTGTTAATTACTTTAGGATGGTAATCTTGTTAAAAGATCTGTTTGTTTTCATTGGTTTTAACATGCCTGTGTTTACGTAATTGAACTCTGGAAGAAGATTGTACGTGGTGGCTGATTGACCAGAGAAACGCCTCTGTAATTTATGTAACCAAATGCGCTAATAATAGAACAAATACAGTGTGCTTTTACTTGTGTGTCTCTTATTTCTACATATGCCTTCCATTATACATGTAGAACATTAAAAAGTTATTTATAAATATTATTTATGCCAACTCAACTCTTTTTTTTTTTCTGCTCTTACTGAATATAGGCTTGCTTTAAGTCGCTTATTCTGTTGTGTAAAGCACCTCCACCACCAGATACTGTCTGTCGATATGAGCACTGCACCGGCTTCTACAAAGTACAGATCTATTATAGTGATCCTGATTTTAAAGGCTTCATTCATACAGAGTGCTACGATAACTGCAGGATTGATTATCATCCCTCCTGCTGGAAAAAGGTCAAGGGAAAATCGCTTGATAAGGTGAAATTGAAAATATGCTTTATTTAAAAGTTAATGAAGGTTGCATGGCAACATCACTCTGTCCACTCACAGATTCCCTGTATTTGAGGAACTGTAGTTGTTCGGGTAAGTGCCCAGGGTCCTGAACATGGAAAATTGTCAATAAATAGGGGTGGGCATATGCCTGGACATCCCCTGCAAAAAAAAAAAAAAAAAAAAAAAATTTGGGAAAATTGACCATGTGCAGAACTGTGGCAGAGAATAGAATGAAAATGAAAACATGCAACAGAAATAAATGAACAATATGCAACATCAGAAGTATAGCAAAAATAATTTATTGCTTATAATGTGACAAATAAATAAGAAATAAAAATCTACAGTGAGGAATCATTTGAATTAGGATTTCCCCACGGCAAACACACCCAATACGCATGAACTCAAAATAAACTAAAATGTCAGGGGTTAAATTGCGTAAAACTATTTCCTTTTTTGAAAAATACTGGATCAATAGTCATAGACGAACAATAATTATTTGCGAATTTAAACTGTAAAAACTACGAAAGTTCATAGTTGTAACCTCTCAGATCTCCGTTTACACGTTTGTTACCATCTTCATCAAAATCAAAACCTTTAAAGTCCAGGTCGGCGTCACTGTCCACTGCCGTCCAACAAAATCGCTACAGCTTCATCCTGAATTTCGTCGATGTCATCGCACACAATTTGGACTTAGCACTTTTAATCCATTTAATTTAATCCTGTCTGTCAGCTTGACATGTCTTATCACAAATAAATACCTGTGCAATAATGCCACAGTATGGTATGCTTTGACTTGAGGCATGGGATAATAAATATTATTTGTTATTATCTCCAGGATTTTATAGGTTATCCTTGTTTTACACCAGATTGCAATGCTGTTATTATTCTTGTGAGAATCTACAGTCAAGATGGTCTTGTTAAGACAGAAGTAAGTAATTCAGAAGTTTACATCATCGTTTCTTTACATTCAGTATAACATGTTGATGTTGACCCACTATTTGTATTATTTTAAGTTAACTGGTGAAAAACCAGTCAAGTTTAAAAAAGAGAAGACAGCTGTACCGCCTCCTCTGAAAACTGTAAATGAAAAGAAATTAGAAAAACTGCGATTGAAAAAGGAAAAGAAAAGACTAGCTAAAGAAAGCTTAGTCAAAATTGAAAAGAGTGTGGAAAATGCTTCTAATCAGGTCATTGTAAATGGTAAGTTATTTAAATGGTAGTTACATTGTATTTTGAAAATACTGCAAAGTGTGTGACTGACTAATTGACTGCATGAGCATACATAGTACTGTAGTATTCCTATAATAAACTATTATTCAAGTAGTATTCCCACAGAGTGGTTCTTTGTACAATTTAAATAAAAGCAAATGCTTGAATAAATTTCAAAACCTGAAGCAGGTATCCTGTACATGTACATGTATAAGGGAAAATTAAAATTTGTATTGAGTGCAGATACGTTTTGGAATTAGTATAGATACAGTGTATGTTTTGGAATGAATATAGATCGGTTTTGGAAAGAATATGGATATGTTTTGCAAAAAGTATAGATACATTTTTGAATGAGTATTGATACAAATTTGGAATGTTTATACATGTAGATATGTTTTGGAACGAGTATAGATACGTTTTGGAAAGAGTATGGATTTGTTTTGGAACGAGTATAGATACATTTTTGAACGAGTATAGATCCATTTTGGAACGAGTATAGATACATTTTGGAACGAGTATAGACACATTTTGGAACGAGTGTAGATATGTTTTGGAACAAGTATAGATACATTTTTGAACGAGTATAGACACATTTTGGAACGAGTATAGATACATTTTGGAACCAGTGTAGATACGTTTGGAACGAGTGTAGATACATTTGGAACGAGTAGAGATACATTTTTGAACGAGTATAGATACATTTTTGAACGAGTGTAGATACGTTTTGAAACGAGTGTAGGTACGTTTTGGAACGAGTATAGATGTTTTGGAATGAGTGCAGTTATGGCTTTTTAGGGAACTGTAAATTCTATTGTTTTTGCTTCTAGATGCTTAATATATACAGTTACGCTGTACTAGTTGGGGTTTATGGACATTGATTCTTGTCTCATGTGATGAGTGCTGTGTTGAATGCATGTAAACTGATGTCACTTGTAGGAGCACATTTATTGACTCCCGTGTGCGAAGCACAAAAAGAGTCTTTGCAGTTAGTGTGTCTGTGTGTGTGTGTGTCTGTCTGTTCCACTGATATCTCAAGACCCACTCATTTTGATGAAACTTGGCACATAGATGCTCTGAACTAATGCACAGATTTGATTAGTTTTGGGTAAAAATCTGTGCAATATTAATTACCTAATTTGCATAATTAATTAATTTTCAGCTTTTGATATTTCAAGTACTAATCATCACATTTCAATAAAACTTGGTACATAGATGTCATAGGACACTGCACAGACCTGATAGTTTTTAGTGAAATATCAGTACATATTAATTACCTAATTTGCATAATTTTATAGAGTATTCATCATCATATTTCAATGAACCTAGGACTATGCAGAGACCCAATTAGTTTTTGGTAAATATTTATGCTTATTAAATTTTCTGATTGACTGAGAAATTTTATTTTTAAATAATTGTTCACAAAAAATAAACTGAGCATGTGAAGAATAATTTAACATTGTTTACAGTGATAACAGCTCATTGTCGAAACGAAGCTTACCCATTCACGCTAGTCATAAACATCATACTCTTGAATAGGCGTCAATGACTACGGTAAAACTTAGACTCTATTTTAGGCATCAGGAATGATTGAAATGTCCGAAAATGACGCCAAAATACACCTTAAAAGTCCTATTTTATTTTTTTCTAAATCCCATCCCAAATTTACGGCAGAATCTGGTCCCTAAAATAAGGGACACGCGAGCTTTGATTCTAACCGGATATATTGCACTGGGTCGGGGAGATACAAACTTTACGATCATTCGCAAGTTTTGCTAGGTGGTGCGAGACAGCTTTGTTTGCAACCGGACGAACTCCGTTTAATTCAATGAAGCAAACAACTGACAATGCTAAAATAAATTGCAGAGGTACGCTAAAATTAATTGAAAACAAGCAAATAATTTCAATGAAAAATAAATCACAGAGAGGTAACTTGATACATTAACAACTCTTTTGACGCGCTGACCGCTTCTCCGCGTCTGATGTTTTGTTTTCCTTGTCATAATACTTACTGATTGATGATTTTGTTTTGATTTTTGAGTTTTTTAGCCTGCAACTCGGCCACGACCTTTGCTTTTTCCGTGAAAAATGGGGAAGTTTAGGTCAATTTGACGGACATTCCATTTTTTTTAAACTAACGAACACACTGTTTAGCACTCCTATTTTTTTCATTTGCTGATTTCTATTCAGAAAAATTCGGCCGCTCGAAAATGCACCTTAATTTTGCACTCTTTAAAACATCTAAGATTTCCAACACTAATCGCCGGTAGTGTATGTTTTGTACGTACATCCGTGCGCTGATTGTCTGCGACTGTCTTAGAAAATCCCTGAATAAGGCGTTACCAAAATCGGAAAAAATAAAAAATTGCCTCCTTAAAAAACGAACAGAATTCAAATATTTCTTTTAACAAATATGTTGCAGTGGGAAAAATGGGATCGGAAACGCTGAACAAAACTTCTGTGCCTCGTGTTTCGATTCTGGGATTACGCGATTATTCATTATTGTGCGTTCGCTTCCTGGAGTTGGTTCTCAATACTACATAAAAATCATCGAGGATAAATAATTTAATATCCCACTTTGTACTCTTCACGGTAAACCATAGGCTCTGAAATACTCGTAGATTTTTTATTGAAAATACATCGAAGAGAAGCCATGATGTTTTGATCGTGATAAATGGTCACCTTCCTAGAACCGCCCCCTGTTTAATAATTCATGAGATGACGTAATGTTTACTGGGCATTGACACATGTTTTTACCGACCCCACCAAAACACTGGTATGAATGACGTGTTTCTGATTTATATATTCAAGAGCAGTTGTTCTGGTCCAACGATTTTGCATAAAATTTCTATGTCTATACGTTAACTTTCAATTTCAATAGTCTAGAAAGTATGACAAAGTATGACAAAGCAGTAATTCCCGGTTTAACGCGCAAATATGCAAATTAGCCTTTTTCTCGTCTTCTATTTTTGGTGAATTCTTGGGTTTTAAATTAAAATAGCTGATAGACGCTTTGGCCATTTGCCTCGAAAATTTCACACATTATTGACAAGGTGTTTCCCCTTCAAAATGCGTCCGGACAGTTTATTACGGCGAGTGGAACAAAAATAACAAGTCCGCAATTAACATGGATATATAAATTATGCAAAAATAGAAAAGAGTGAACTTTGAGGTCATGCTGTGCGACTTTGAAAGCCGTTAGAGAGATGAGTGGACGCATTTGAATTAGTAGTATACCAAGGTATCCAGTGATGTAATTTTACCCACAAACGGACTTGAAGTTTTTAAGCTAATTTTTTTTAAACCACTTTTGTCTAAAAAAGCATATTTTTGACCCAAAATCAAAAACGCATTCTGGATATTTAAAATAAAGACAAGTTTACACAAAGTTTGTATAATAAGCTTTCAGAAAATATATAACATGTTGGATATATAATACCATCTTCATTGTCTAATTACTCAATTAAAAAGCAAGCCAAATAAACTGCATCTCTACCTTAATCACCTAATTAAAATAATTAACACTGATATCTCAATTACTGATCATCACATTTGAATACAATTTGGTACATAAATGTTCTAGAACAATAGACAGGCCCAATTAATTTTTGGTTGAAATTTGTTAATATTAATTCTCTAATAACAGTAATAGTTTTTTGTTCTAATCACATTTCAATGAAACTTGGTACATAGATATTACATTATGCAGGCCTTATTAGTTTTACACTCAAATCTGTTCATGGTTTTCAGCTATTCCATGAATATCTCAAATACAAGTAATTTTTAATTAATTTTTAATGTGTCTTCAATACTCTCAGCACACTGGAGTTCTTTCTAAGCTTTCTTTGATTTTAAGAAAGGGATGAATTAAAAAATGGTCTGATAATGTATGGTATATGATGGACCCAATGTCAAGACAACGTTGCCCCTTGTACATCTTGAATTGCTTATCTTTTCAGGTATTGACTCTCATAAACGTCCTTCAAGTTTGCCACTATCTACATTAACAAACAATTTGATTCATTCAACGTCAACTAGTCCTGGGTCACCAGATAGCACGAAGTTGCCCACTAATTTTGAGATGGGTTTCAAACTAGAAAAAGATGAAGAGGAAACTGAAATCAATGTAAATGAGACATCATTCTCTGTGTTTGTTTGCTGTAGATAGTAATTTTGTCTTTCTTAGTTCAGTCCAGTCCCAGAGTCTATCTTTCTGATCTTCTGTGTATCTCATTCTTTGATGGCCATAAGTCATAAGTTTTCCATTGTGAATGGAAATACCTGTCTTCAGTTATTCTGTATGTTGCTTAAACCATAGACTCCAAAAATGATTTTTAGGGTCTATGCTTAAACCTAAATATATGGAGTCTTTTCTTGTAAGACAATTTAATTTAAAGACTGTTTAATGCAACCATATGCATTATTATTATTATGATATTGTCTTCACCACAGGGAGCTTCTCGAAAAGTGTTCAAAAATAAATCCAAGAAGAAGATACCCAAGGTGAGTGAGTGATCAGTCCTGGTTGCTATTATGACTGTCATATAGGCCTGTCGCAAACAATGTCTGTTCACTGCGTGTATGGTTAGTACTTTTATTGACGCATTGTCATCGAGTGACCATGACAATGTCCTGAACTGTTGCCATGCTTAAAAAAACTACTGAATTTACAGTCAATATTATCACCAAATTAAAATTTCAGGTTAAACATTCACTTGACGTATTCTTCACTCGTACTGATGATGCACATTCATTTTGTGATGCTGAAGAAAATGATGATGGTGAATCCTCATCAAGTTCAAGGTAAACCTTTTTAGTCCCTGTTCGGACGAAGTCTGAAAACGGGGACTTATAATTCGGTCTCCATCCGTTCGTCCGTCTGTGCATTCGTTCGTTTGTGTGTCCGTCCGAAGTCATATTTCAGAATCCGTTGGACCGATTCCGTTCATTCTTTGCATGTGCCTAATACTTTATGTGGGACATATGCACATGTAGTGGTTTTGCGATTTGATTCAAAATGGCCGACTGGCAGCCATCTTGTTTTTTCAAATGTGGTATCTTGGACATGCTTTGTCAGTTTTCATTCAAATTTGGCACACACTTTATACATGTTAGGATACATGTTCATGACAATTTGTTTTAAAATCTGATCAAGGATGGCCGATTGACAGCCATCTGACTTTTTGGCCTTACTACTATATTTCCAAGATTTATGTAACATTTTCATTTGTATTTGACACATACATCATACATGTCACTTTGTTTCATAATCATTTCAAAGATGGCCGAATAACAGCTGTTTTTATTTTTGGCCATATTACTATATCTCTGTCACCCATGTATCATTTTTATTGATATTTAGCATGTCATAAATGGATACATGTAAATGTCAATTAAATTTGCAATTTGATCAAATATGGCCGACTGGCGACCATCTTGTTTGTTTAAAATGTGATAACTTAGACATGCTTTCACTTGTGATCTATGTTTTCTTTGCTATGTCTTAAACTGGAGGGGTCGCCATGCAACACATGTTTGAATTTGATGTAAATAAGCAATCTGTTGTATCTGCCACTTTGGACTCAAGTTTCAAGGACACGCTCGTGACAACCCCTCCACTTTAATATGACAAGCACAAAGAGAACTTTCAAAAATTTAACTAGGACTGTGTCATTTTCAATGACTTGTGTTGTGATTGATGTATGCTTGCCTTATTGTATCTAGCTATTGTGTATTGTTACAATGTATGTATGGTTATGTTTTGAGTTTTTGGTGTATTAAATGCATACATGCCTTTTTTTGTGGTATTGTTTCATGTTTGAATTCTGAAGAACACTTCAAAAGTACAAAGGTTATCAACTTTCATATTCTCTGAAGTGAAGACTTTGTTAACTTGGTACATATTTTTATTTCATAGGAATGCATTTCAATTATTGGATGACAACAGTCCATTCACCATTCCTGAACACCTACGTGAAGATACTGCGCAACTTGAAACAAATACGGGTACTATCCCACAGGCTGTACCAACTGTTGATGTCGTAGCAAATGAATCATTAAGAGAAACTCTTTTCTCGTAAGTGTTACTGCGTCATGGTGGCTGAATACATCATTAAGAGATTAAGTTTCTGAGATTTGTTCAATGTTGCATGCCACTTCATTTCATAGCTGATTGATGCAATTGACGTCACAAACTGTATTATCCAAGAACTAAAACTATTGTTAAACTAAAATAACTAATTACATCTATTGACAAAATGAACTTTTCTTGTACATGCTGGAACCCTTGTCATGTATGCTTGCCAAAGGTACTATGTGCCTGTTATTTTCTGAGTAATGAAGTGCATGAAATTAGAAAGCTATGCCATCTAGATGACAGATATAAAAAAAAGAAAAAAAAAAAGACAGTCATCCCCAGACATGCTACTCTCTCCTGGGTTGTGGATCTGATTGCATTGGTGTTGTGCATTTGCAGTTGTAATGGATGAATGCACTCAAAGATAGACAAAATTATTTTCCTGTCTAACATTATATTTTCAAAATTTCAGTTGTCTTTAATAAGGTTGTTTTATTGCATAATGTGAGTAAGTATTGTTACTACCGTAGGTCTCGAAATCATATTCTGCTGAAAAAAGAAAATTACAAAATTTGTTTTTCACTGTGTACTGGCGATATTGTGGCATTCATATGATTGTTGTTTTCTCTCCCAGGTATTTTGCATCCATTCTTGACAAGTATGGACCGCTAAGTATAGATGATCCCAAACTAATCTCAGAGTTTAATGAGACATTTCCTTCAGAAGCCAGAGATCTTGTCAACAGCTGTGGCGGACTTTCACAGTTTCTTTTAAAATCA
Organism: Saccoglossus kowalevskii; assembly: GCF_978046115.1. NCBI lineage: Eukaryota > Metazoa > Hemichordata > Enteropneusta > Harrimaniidae > Saccoglossus > Saccoglossus kowalevskii. Next base: position 28,150,206 of record NC_140641.1, read on the forward strand.
TTGCAGTTTGCCATGGTTGAGAATATAGTGTGTCTTCTCAAAGACTCTGTTAAATGCAAAGAACTTGCTATGAAATATAAAAAGTCAAAAGGTGATACAAGTCCTGTGAATACAGACTATGGTAATGGATTGTCAACGTTCAAGCAGGCAGTTTGTAATCCTGTCCCCTGCACTCAGTATGAAATGTATCACACTTACGTGGATTCTGCAACCACTTGTAATTTAACCATAGAGAATTTTCCAGCACTTTCAGCTGAAATTTCAAATGAAGATGCAGTGATTAATGCTAGCACAGAGTCACTTAGTGATAATATTGCTAATGACGATGAAACTTCGAAAGTTATACGTGACATTGCATATATTGATGCTATACCAGAGTTTGTACCACGGCAGAAATCAGCTGTGAGTCAGAGCATAACAGAGCCAATAGTTAAAAGCACTTGTGGATTAGACCAAAATGCTGAATCGGATGCTTCATTTCAGGATGCTTTGTGTGATTTACCTACTGAAGATAAGACTTCAATGTCTCAAAAGGCTACTAATTACCTCATACAATCATTTTATTCACAACGTTGTCAACAAACTGAATATAATCCTACAAGTAGTTATGTGGAGGCTGTTGACTCTGGAATTGATCCAGGATTACAAGCTGAAGTAGGATTAAGTTGTACAGGAATGGGATTAAGTGAGATAGATCTCAGAACAGGAACGAGTGGGATAAATGACTTCTGTGATGCAGTTAGTGAAAATAAGACACAGAATGATAATACTAATTTTTGTAACAACAATGAAATATCTAGTGAGTTGGAAAACTTTGATGATGCCAAGGATTCTATTATATCAAAAAACAAGTCTCGTATTTTACCCATGAAAAATAGCATAAAATACAAAAATGCTTGTGTGCAAGCATTTGTATGTCCACTTCACAATTCTGTGGGTGTGAATACTGAGCCGTATGAGGATACTTATAAACAACTCTATGAGAATATCATTCAGGAAAAGCATAGGATGCAGGTAAATGTGTTATTCAAGTGCTTGTTAACATACATGTACCATTCAACTTTGTCTGGTATTTTTGCATTTTGAAGTCTGACGGTATCATTTATGTTGTTGAAATATTATTCTATGAATCTTAGCATAATGAGAATTGGATGTGTGACTAGTACGCATATCGGTAATTTCATTGATAATTTGAAACTCATAATGTTGATAGGAGTGGTCCAGAATCATCTCTTGCAGCTCCAATTTACCTTATAATCGGGTATATTATCGGTATCTATCCACTCAAACATAATGAGTAGATGTTTGAGGGTTTAAATTTCAACTCAGACAGTAATTTTTGGACTACGATACAGTTATATAATCTAGACTGGCTTTATAAGATGTATTATGCATCTGCCACTGAAAACCTGTTGATAAAATAATAATACATTATTCATTCAAAATTTTGTTGGCAAAACCCAACATATACTACATGTGTGGATTGTTGTCACATGTCATAAAGTATAAACAAAAGTATTCAAGTTGATACAGTGTCTGTATAACAATCAAACCGAGAACATCTAGACATATTGTTCTCAAGAAAAAAAAGGAACTGATGATGAGGCTCTGTGCTATTTCCTGTTACTAGTATTCTACAATCTGAATTTGCTATTTGGTATTGTTTTACAACCATGATTTCATTATGTGTAGGGAAAATGTTATAATAAATTTTTTTTTGGATACAGTAACTCAAACAGTTATCTATCTGATCATCTCAAAATTTGGGAATCTTAATTTACTGCTAGTTATTGGATTATTACTCCATGTTACATTGGTGAATGTATAATAATGTAATTTATGAGAAGCAAATACTCCAGCCATTGGGAATGGCATTCACTAGATGGGTAGATTACCAACAGCTCTCAGCTTGCTTAGTCTGATTAGAAACAAATTGATGTAAAATGGTATATGCTTGTATGCTACGTTATGGGATTTCGGCATGTGTTGAAATTTGTAATCCTATGTGTTTGCAGAGGGATTACAGCAGTTGCGTTCACATTAGTCTGGACCCATTCAGCTCCTACTCAGCTCGTGCCGAAATTACGCTCTCATTCGTTCATCAGTTATTTGACCTAAACGTTGAAAATGATACGCTTAAGATGATAATAATAATTGCTAATAATAATAATAATTGTCTGACCCTTTACACACGTGTTTCAGCACATGCCGAGATCTCTAACATGAACGCCACTCAGTAGTAGGACCGCTCAGTCCTCTGTGGTAAGAGGATCAATGTACTCTCTAAGCTGATAAAAATGTATGACATGTCATTGTTGCACACAAAATTTGCTGCAGTGCAACTAATTTGGTAAAATGACATTCACATTTTATAAACAACATTTGTATAGAAAAAGAGGCTACAACATTTTTGTTTATGTTTTAGGGATTCTATTTTGACTTGGGATTCCTAGAAAATCAGTTAGGGGACACAGTGATGAGGATATTTTGTTTATTAATATATAAACATTACTTTCTAAGTACTGTATCTACCCTATTAGTACCACATGTAGAAGACAAAGATGTGTCTATGGTCAAAATATTAAGTGGAGGGGTTGTCACCTGTGCACATGTGGCAATTGAGTTCTAATTGACTGTAAAAACGCAAAGAATCATGTGTAGACAATTGTTTATAAACAACACGCTATGGCCGTATGTGCAGGTGACGACTCCCTCGCTTTAAATGATCTAGTAAGCAATACTTACAACTATTGGTTCATTGGAGCAAAACAGTAATTCTTGTTCACATTGCTGTTTATTAAGATTTCATATTTATTAAATTCATTCCAATTTATATCTGCACCCCCCCTGTTGATGAGCTTGTGTGTTTACTTCGTACAGGGGATAATTTCCATGGGTGTATAAGTCATACAAAGTTTTATTTCCAAATCGCCATTCACCATACAGTAATGGAAATCCAAAACTATAGTTCCTACTTATGGTGTTGATGAGTTCCATTGTGCCACCATACAGAGTGGGATTTCCAAATATACATGTAACTTTCATCATATGCTAATTTACCAAGTTCAAAATTTTATATTTGATAATGGAAATCCACACTAGTCCTGATTCACGGTGTTGATGAGCTCATTCGTGCCACCATCCTTATCTAATTTCAGTAATAACTATTTCATACTGGTGCAGATATAAACTGGAATGGCCCATTGCTGTTTATGATTTATGGTTATACATTGCATTCATATTGCTGTTTGTAATGATATCAGATTCTGATTCTACCCAGTACATGTTATCCCTGTTAACATTTTTTTCAGGTTCTACATTGTGTTCACTCATTCACATTGTTTACAGTGATTTTGATTCTACACTAGATTCAACCTTTGTTTCTATCTGAAAATATGAAGTGTAAGCTAATGAAGGTGAACTATAAATTCATCAGGCATTGAAAAATCAGTTTCGTCCAAGATATTACTAGCTTACAGGTGTTTTGATTTTCTGTTCCGAATTTTTTTCTCCACCCTATATCACTACTGAAAACACAAGATGCAACATCAAGCAGCTTTAGACAGGTTTGAACAAATGAAGAATAAGACAAGTACAGAAATACAAATGTTACAAAAAGATTTGGAAGACCGGATTGACATGGAAAAGGTAACTAAAGGCTTTAAAACATTCCTGATTCATTATTATATTAAATCTGTTGGCTGTACCAGGGTTTTTTTCTAGAAAAAAATGCAAGAGGGAGCACTATAACAAGTGGGGGAGATATGGTTTTCCCTAACAGGGCGTGGAGTTAGAATGGAGCATTCTATTGCTTCCTAGGGGCAAAAATTAGTATCAGACAGTCTTCAACTGTGACCACTTTTGATCCCCGGTCAATCAGAAGGGGCGTAAGGGTAAGGAAGCGCATGGTCATGGCATGAGGGCGCTGTGCCCCTGTTCCCTTGTTTAAAAAAATCAACAATAAATTACATTCGATATAACGTGCTTAATCTGAATCTAGGAGTTTGATTGGCTGAAGCAATGTCTTGTATCTGGCACTAGAACACCTATGGTCTAGCCCGAATCTGAATAAACTGGCTTAAATATCTAACTGAATCATCTTGTAAAATAATATAACCGGATTATAACAACTATAATTCAGTGTTTATTTGCTAGTTGAAGACTGTTGTAAAACTTTATTTAATAAAAAAAATGTATTTAATAGAACCAGCAAAAGATTATTTGGGACTTAAAGCAGCAGCATGATATGGAAAACAAGCAAGTTGAGAAAGACAAAAATGAAGTATCCAAAAGATTCCAGCTCCAGATATCAATGCTGAATGAGAAACAAGAAAGGTATTTTGTGCAATCATTTTGTAGTTGCTTATACATTGTAGCAACTGGCATACAAGCTTGTAGTTTAAAGTGCCTCCAAAACACTGATGTCCAAAATTGCTTATTGCTATATCAGCATTATTATGACGGTATAGTTTATACATCATGTACATTGACCATTTGTGTTCAACAAAGAAAGGTACAAAGACATGCATCCATTTTTATTTTCATATTTTTGTGAGGTTTACTTGTTCCTTGATACAGTTTCACAAATTTTGTTTAAATTTGGTTACAAAAGCAAGACATAATAGCTTGCGTGTTTTCTTCAGTTATTCTGGGATTTTGATGAGCAAAATACCAAGAATTTGTCATTCTTTTTTAATTACAATTTTTACGATGAGTTAGCTGTGCTCATTCTTCAGGGTGTTGGGTGTCTTCAAAGGTTTCTAATTTCAGTCCTGTAGTGATGTTATAATGATGTCATGCTTGTGAATGTCAGTTTCTGAGAACTTGTGTCTGGAATATCTATCTAATTGTGTTTACAGACATGCTGCTGAATTGAATACTAAGGACGAAGATATTTCTCATCTTCAAAACCTTTTACAAAGTGAACGGTAACGTATATTCATTCATACCACTCATGTGACCCATTGTTCTAGTTGTATGTTTATTCCTGTAAATCTATACATGTCTCTTGGTAAACCATTTTAGTTGAATTAATATTCAGAGTGTAATTGCTACAGATAACTAACTTGTAAACAAACATTGTATTGTCCACATACCTGTACATGACTGGTAAACCACTATTGCTAAATCAGACCTTGCACATTGGCTAAGACTGTGCAGCATTAGTCAAGGTGCAACACACATCAACCACATCAGGTGGAGCATTTATTGACCAATAGACTCATTATAAATGTATTAATGTCACATCTTATGCTTTGTCATTTGCTCATTCATAATTCAGTGTACAATAGACTCATGGTTAAGTCTCTGTGTGTACGTTCTGAGCTACATCTTTAACACACCTGGAATTTTCTTCAAAAGTAGGGTTGTTGATACATATTGCCCAAATTTGACTCAACATGGCTGATTGATGGCCATTTTGTTAGTCCCCGTTTGGACGTAGTCAGAAAACGGGGACCTAGTTTTGCCCTGTGTGCGTCCGTGCGTGCGTCTGTGATCTCGAACATGCATGGACCGATTAAGTTCAAACTTCACTCATACATCACACATTATATGGGACATATGCACATGCATTTTTTTCATGATCCGATTAACGATGGCCGAATAGCGGCCATTTTGAGGCCGAAAATGCATTGAAATCGCACATTTTCACCATTCCGGTCCCGGATCTCAGTTATGCATGGACGGATTTCGTTCAAATTTGGTACATACATTAAACATAATAGGACCTTGATGCACGTCATTTTTTTTTCCGGATCAAGTTTGAAATGGCCGACTGGCAGCCATTTTGTTTTAAAGAATTCAGTTCTGGATCCGTATCCAAGACATGTCTGGATTGATCAAGTTCAAACTTCACACACACATGGTACATCATGTCACAAATAGATATGTGCATTTGTTTCATGATCCGCTTAACAATAGCTGAGTGATGGCCATTTTAAGGTCGAAAATGCATCAAAATCACGTATTTTCACAATTCCGGAACCGGATCTCAGTCATGCATGGATGGATTTTGTTCAGATTTAGTACAATGTGTTGTACATATGCAGGTGCATTTCTGTCATGATCTGCTTTGAATGTATATGTCACTCAAATATGAACGGAACGGGGACGTGTCATTGACAATGACTTGTTCTCATAAATACTTGGAGCAATTTTATACATTGTTAGTACATCATGGCATACATACACACTTACAATAATTTTCTCTCATGATCAAAGATGGCTAACTGATGAACAGTTGTCCTTAGCCAGAACTTGGACATGGTATGGATAGTTGTGGCAAATTTTTGATAGATTAACATATCATTTACATGTACTATGTCTTAAAATTGTATTTTCGACAAAACTTTTAATTTTGAGTGACTTGGTCAAAAATCAAATTTAAAAGTTAGGACAGTCATGAATTGCGCCATATATCAACTAAGTTAATACCGTAATTGTCTTCACTTCAATAAATCCCATCTTGCACTGATATTCAAATTATGCTTTGAAGTACCAGTATGTGAGATTTGATGTGTGGGGTGCATCTCAGACTCCTCTTAATGGAAAATGCTCAACATTAAATTGAATGTTATTTGGAGTCTTTGCAATTACCATGTCTGTATGTATATCTGTTCCACCATTATTTCAAAAACGGCTGGTCAGATTTCAAAGAAACTAGGTTATTATATGCTCTGGGATAATGCGCAGACCTGATTTTTTTTGGGTAAAAATCTGTGCATATTAATTGACTAATTTACATAATCATTAGTCAATTAGTACAAATCATCACATTTCAATGAAACTTGGTACGTGGATGTCAAAGTGTCATAGATGTCATAATTTTTAATAATTTTTGACTCCCATGTGCGAAGCACAAAATGGGAGTCTTTGCAGTTAGTGTGTCTGTATATGTGTGTGTGTGGTGTGTATGTGTGTATGTGTGTCCGACTGTTCCACTGCTATCTCAAAAACCATACATCGGTTTTTGATGAAACTTGGTGCATAGATGCTCTGGGCCAATGCGCAGATTTGATTAGTTTTTGGTAAAAATCCGTGCATATTAATTACCTAATTTGCATGATAATTAGCTATTTTTTAGTGGTTCCATGACTGTTCCACTGATATCTAAACAACCACTCATTGAATTTTGATGAAACTTGGTACATAGATGCTCTGAACTAATGCTAGGTTTTGATTAGTTTTTGGTAATAATCCGTGGATACTAATTACCTAATTTGCATAATGATTAGTCAATTTTCGGTTTTTCCACTGATATCTCAAGTACTAATCATCACATTTCAATGAAACTTGGTACATAGATGTCATATGACACTGCACAGATCTGATAGTTTTTATGGTAATATCAGTACATATAATTACCTAATTTGCATAATTAATTAATTTTCAGCTTTTGATATAAGTAGTGAGCATTGCATTTCAATGAAACTTGGTACTTACATACTCAAGGACTATGCAGAGATTGATTGTTTCGGATAAATATGTGTGCATATTAATCACCTAATTTGCATAATTAGTTAATTTTCAGCTTTTCCACGGGTATCTCAAGTATCATCGCATTTCAATGAAACTTGGTACATAGATCCTTTAGGACTATGCAGAGACCTGATTAGTTTCAGGGTAAATAATTGTGCAGATTAATTACCTAATTTGCATAATTAATTTTCAGCTTTTCTACTGATATTATTAATCACCTAATTTACATAATTAACCAATTTCCAACTTTCACACTGATATCTCAGGTACTAATCATCACATATCAATGAATGTTTATACATGGATGCTGTAGGACAATAGACAGACCTGGATAATTGTGGGTTAAAATCTGTACATATTATTTACCCAATTTGCATAATTAACCAATTTTAAGCTTTCACACTGATATCTAAAGTACTGATTTCCATTTTAATGAAACTTAGTACAAAGATTCTCTAGGACAATGTACAAACCTAATTAGTTTGGGGTAAAACTCTGTTCATATTATTTCCCTAATTAGCATAATAATTCATAATTTGTTGGTTCTTATCACATTTCAATTAAACTTGGTACATAGTTTTTGTTACATTGCGCAGACCTCATTAGTTTTACAATCAAAACTGTTCATGTTAATTTTCTGATTTTCATAATTACCGGTAGTTTTCAGCTAAGTAATTTCAAATTATATTTAATGTGTCTCCAATACTCTCAGCACATGGGAGTTCTTTCTAAGCTTTCTTTGATTTGTTTTTACAAAAACTTGAGTTACAAACATGACCAAATTTGAACTGTGTTAATATTGCAGGGATGGTCGGTTTGCAGAGAAGTTAAATTATGAGCAGGATCGTGTGAGAGCAGAAGAAACATACAAAAGCACATTAAAGCGAGCCCAAGATGCTGAGGTATTTTTCTACATTTGAACACTTAATATAAATCTAAATTATTTAGCCTCATAATTGAATTAAGAGTATTTGTATTTTATGATAATTGTTGGTCAAAAAGCATACAAGTTGCAGAGCTATTCACATTAGTGAAGTTTGTTTTACTGCAGTTTTTCTGTGAAAACTGAGGTAAGTAAAACAGTTTAGAATGAACTGCAAACTCTTTATTTAGAATCTTAAATCATAATAAAGTACAGTACAATGTGCACACAAGGACCCACGTGTTCTCGCCATTGGCGAGGCCATGTCTAGCCCATGTCTAGCCATTGGCGAGGCCATGTCTCGCCATTGGCGAGGCCATGGCCTGCCAGTGGCGAGGTCATTGAAGGGCTGGCCCTCAAAAAAGCGAGCCCAATGTCGAGCTCGGCGTGATCAGTCAGACACGGCGTACCTTAGTAAACTCGGCGCGATCACGAGCGCGACCAGAATTTCTTTACCCAGCAAAACAGAAAACATCGCTTCTGCTATATTACTTTACTGTAGCAATGATGTAGAAAACCCAAAACTAGCTGCAATATAATAATAACATTATTGCTTGGTATTTGGCAATGCTCACTAAATGTATATCTTATGTTTCAGATGATGATTTTTGAATTGAAGATGAGCATTGAAAAAAGACCACTTGAAGTGAAACGTCAAGAAGCCGAGTATTATTGTAGACATTTTACCAACATGGCAGATAGGTATGAACTCATTTTCACATGCTTTTTTTACACAATCAAGCAATCATTACTTGAATTAAGTAATATTTCTGACATTTATATTATAAATCTGCTCCACAGACCACCAGGAATTATGGGTATGACTTCAGAAGATGTGATACAGCAGTGTAAAAGTGTGGCTGCCCTCTGGCAGACTTTTAGTGAAGAGCTACAGAAAAAAATAGCAGAGATCAAAGTAAGTGTAACTTTATACTGTAAAAGGATTTTAATTATTCACTGGATTTTAATTTTGCTTATTTCACTGACTGGAAGATGCGCTAAGTTAAAACCCAGTGAATATGTAAAATTGAGCATAGAACACATTATCTAAATGATAAAACCGTGAATAAACCCTAACCCACTCAGTGAAATTTAAACCCAGTGAAAATTAGTCATTTTACAGTACTAGAAATTTGATGGGACAGTAACTGCAGCAAGTTACAGTTGATCCTCATTTATCTGCTAACTGAAGTAAATTTGTTTGGTAAATTAATCACATGGATGAAAAATATGTGCTGAATAATGAGATTTGACAGAACAATAACAACTAATCATTCTGTTTGTTAATTCAGATAAGAATAAGACAAAACTTTTTACAACGCATTGGACAACCTTTATAGTCTTAACCTTGAGTTTTTATGGTTCTACTTTAGGTTATACTACCTCAGTATTGTCCATTGATTGCAGTTTGCCATCTACTCAATATGTTCATGTTCGTGATTTGATGAATTGGGGCTTGTTGTGAAAACTTGTACAATATACAGAAGTTGGTTAATGCTGTTTCCTTGTTGTGATTAAACTGGCATTCAACATGCCATAATAATAAACTGAAATATGAGCATGTATCAGTCAATTCATGTTAGTATAGTTTAATGTGGAAGCATTTTCATCAAATACCCTTTATTTTGCGTGTGACAAATTCATGAAAATTCTGCAAGTCTCTATGACCTTCACAAAACGAGGTCCACATCCTTAAATCAGGAAGATATCTATTAAGTTACATCTGTAATATTGTCTTGATACAGACTTCTTATGAAGAAAGAATCGACATGGTACGAAGAGGACAAATGTTGAGTTCATTGCCACCTATTAATATTTCTCCACTACCACAGCCTCCAGCTGCTTTATTTCAAAATCCTCTGGTAAATACCTCTAATTTTCTTCAGTTGCTTCATAATAATAATGGTTTTTACCTCAGAATTATGGTTAGAAGATCAATTATATTAATGTAGTCATATCGCAGTTATCCAAACTCATTGGGCTAAAGCTACATTTGGATAATTGATTATTCAATTAATTTCTATTGCCTACTCTAGATAGAGCAGCAACACAGCAGTTATGTACAGCGTGATAACTTTTCTTGTTTTTATTCCCATCAGCTGAAGAGTATCAGAGTGCCACCAAGCTTCCCAGCTTCAGGAGTTACTACACCACCACCTTTCAGTATATCACCTTCTCCGCCTACAGTGTCTGCAACTCCACCACCAGGCTTGGATTCAGTTACAGTACCATCGTCTGAGCCTGCTACATCAGACAGTGCTGTAGCAGCACTAACATCCAGTACCAACATAGCAGTACCAACCACTGCTACTGTAACAACAGTTGGAGCTGAGGTGGCACCAGCAGTTAGTACCAGTGGCTTAGTATCTCCTGCACCCACCTCCAAGCCTACCATCAGTGCCATCACACCACATAACACTCAGTCTCACTCACGAGTCAAGCCACACCTGACGGGTACTCAACAGTCCGTACAGCAGCCACAAAATGTTTCGCGTCAAATGCAATTTCCCACCTTAACAGCACAGGCACAGCAGGTACATCAACCGAAAAATAGCTTTGAGAAAATTATGTCAAAACTAATGGCTATGTATCCTGTATACAACAAGTAAGTATTCGTACATTCACTGAATACTACACTGGTGGGAATTTAAAGTTACATGCTAGCATAACATACAAGACATTGGAGAAGTTTATTACTTCACAACAATAACTGTGACTCAAACTGTGCTGTCATTGGTTAAACTGAAGTGCATTTACAAAATTGGGACAGTTTTAATTTTTAATATTACTAGCCTGTGAAGTGGATGTAGTTATGTGTTCTAGCTGCTAACACGTTCATTCTTTGTCCAATTATCAGGGTGCAACTGACTAATTTCATCAAAGATGTGAGATCAGCAAATGGCAATTCACTGTCTGGACTATCACTTGATGAAATCATTCTTCGAGTATCTGATCTGATTGCAAGTGACCAGAAAAGACTGGAAGGACTTCCACATTCAGTACAGGTATATGTAAGAGACGCACTTTCACTCACTCCTGTTCATTCAATGGTATGACTACCAACATATTTTGATACTGTGAACCCAGGCGTGGTCATGCTTGTCATTCTTTAGATGTTCTTGCTCAGCTTGTTTGTCATGAAGATTATGAACACACAACTTTGCCATGTCGCTTAAGGTGTAGATGCAGGTTCAGGAAATTTGGCCAGGATAGTGTTAAAATTTCGGAGCTTTGTCAAAGCTGAAACATACTAAAAAAAAATTTTTAAAATATAAGTAACTGAGGCACGCGTATGTGATTAATAGTCTTGACAGTTTGTTTATGTTGTTCTTTGATGATATATGCAAATCAGTTGCTGGCCTCAGTACGTTGTGGTAGTGTGTGACATCCCGTCTTGGCTCCCTGTTTACTTACCTCAAGTGCATTCAACTTACCTTGCAAACTATGAAAAAACAGACATAGACGCTTCCAGCATGCAAGTGGAAAAAAAAAAAAAACACAGTTGTAAAAGATAAGTAAACTTTTTCACCCTCATCTTGCAACATGTTGACAACTTATAGCCTGACAGCTTCCAGTGCAATTTAAATTTGTGCTCAAAACAAGGCCACTTTTTCTGTTGTTCTCTTGGTTCATAGATTTCAAGCTTTTCGTATTGTGGGCAAAAGTAGAAAATTTTCGTTTTGCTGTAGCGATTGCTGTGCTAATAGCATTGCGATGCTATGGATAAACAAAATATATGCAAGTGTGAGTGTCAAAATACACTAACATAAAATGCTTGGTTAATTAAAAAACAAACAAACAAAAATCAGGAAATTCTCGAAAAATCGGCAACGAGATGCTGTTTTTAAATGCTGCGGAAAAGCCAAGCACTCTGCGATGTCATCTTGGTTACCTTGATCACTTAGCATGCACTGGTAGTGATGTCGCAAATTATGCTGTATTGTAGCGCTCTTCGACCTCTGGTACTAAGCACTCTATGAATGAGGTATTTCCAGAGGTCAGGGTTCGTCTTATTTTTATCTCTCCGTCTCGTCTGTAGTTGAATGAAACCTGCCTTGGTTTACAATAGTTTCCCTTCCAATGCGACTATATTTCGAATTTGTCTTTAAACGATTGAGTAGTAAAAACTGTTAATAGACGTGTAGCAAAATATTAAGGCCTATTTCACTGGGTCGTCTAACTGAAACTGGAATTATAATGTTGAACTTTGCACAGTTCATTTCACCGAGGATCATGAAAAACTGTGTCATACAAAGTATTTATTTAAAGCTTTGAGGAAAGGTAAATTTAGAATCAACCCACCCAATGGCGATCGCTACGTTTATATAATTGTATGAGTATCTGATCGCTTTTCGTAATCCATTGTGCCCCTCCTACAAAGGAATTGATAACACAATGCCATGACAGTTCTCATGCAAGGTTGTGACTTTGCAAAGATTTTTCATCCGTTTTCCTTGAATTGTAAATATTTTCATTTTATTTTATTATGTGCCGATTGAACATCAGCAAGCGTCTGTGTATGGTGGATTTTGGCTTTAGTCGTAATGCGACAGCCATTTTTGTGGACTATAGACGCCACTTTAATAAAACGGGCATTATCTCCTTTCGTGTTTTTTGGTTGGTCAGAGAGATTGAAACTTAATTAGCTCTCACAGTTTTTGTCAGTTTGACAAATTTTCACACTATTTTGATTACGTTTTTATGAACAAAAGGATGTCTGGGCTTATTTTTAAAGCTTTGCATTTTTGGACATTGGCATCCAAAGTGTGAAATACTGACCGCGATTGCATATACGGCAAACATCCTGCTTGACAACTTTGTAATATGAAAAAAAAAAAACATGCTAGCTATACGCCTGGACTCCGATTTGTTAATAAAAAACTGACAAACATAGTGTGAAAGTTTCACTGGAAATAAACAACAATTGAGAGAGCTATTTAGATTTGAACTGTCCTTGCAAACTGAAAAACACAATTAAAGATAATGGCTAATTTGGCATTCACTCAAATTTAAACTTATTATCGTTTTTGTGAAAAGTTAAATATAGTGCATAATATGCTGTGTAACCAATGCTGTGAAATTTTAATAGTCTATAGCCAAGACTATCTGGGTAATGAGAGCAAAAAAAACATGTCACTCCCAAGTGCCCATGAACCTGCATCTATACCTTAATGTTGCTTTTATGTTATATAGTAATACCTTTCTTACATTCGACAGGCTTCGCTCTCAACTGGCTGTGGAGTACCAGTGATTAAACCTATTCCCACAACTGCTCCACTCGGTGCAGCTGCACGACCAGTTGTCACTTCACAAATGCCCAAACCAATTGGCCCACCTATGTCGCCAGTGATGCCAGAACCAAGTCTCCATAATATTGGTTTTAATTTGGATGATGATGTTGATCCATGTGTTATCTGTCATGAGGAACTAACAACTGGAGCAACATGTGTCTTGGAATGCAAACATCGATTTCATAAGTCTGTAAGTAATTAGAATTATCCACATTACATACAACTAGAAATTGACCAGATTCAGCATTTTCGTTGTCAGTTTTGAATCCCATGTAAGTTTCAGCAATGATAACTCACTTTCTGGGTTGGAATATACCACCAAATTTCTTGCGAGGTTGAGCAGTTGTGCATAATAAATACATTCTGTTTCCTTTTCTATTTGCAGTGTATTCGAAAATGGATGCATGAACAGAGCACTTGTCCAACTTGTCGTGTTCACATACTGTTAGCGGAAGACTTCCCAAGTTTGATGACACAACAGTTATCTCGACAGAGGTTGTTCTAATTGTGCCTTTTTTTTATTGTTGATTTTTTAAAACATAAATGTCACAAATATTTGTCTACTTCCAAGCTCTAATTTAGTCTTCAAGCAGCCTGACATCGTTAATCGATATCACAGATTCATGTTATACTTTATAAAATTAGTTTTGCTTGAGCAAATACAGTGTATAGTTAAATTTCCAATTTTTTCATTTGTTATTTTTCTTGTTGGCAAGTACTTCGGAATTCCAAGTGCATTCATACATTTTGAGAGTTTTTTTACATAAGCAAAGAACACCATAAGAATCTGCAGTTACCCTGTCTCTATATATGTATATGTGTATGATTGAATGTCTACTCGTTAGTTAACCCATATATTTGATACATAGAACTCTGGTATAATGTGCAGACCTGATTACATTCTGTTTGTGCATATTAATTATTTAATTTGCACAGTAATTAGCCAATTTTCATCTCTTAACACTGATATCTTTAAAAAAACTCGACATATTTCAATGAAACTTGGTACATGCATGCTCTGGGATAATTCACAGACATGTGTTTTTTGTTTTTTTTTAAATCTATGAATATTAATTACCTAATTTGCTATTATCAGTACCCAATATTAAGCAATGAAACTTGTTGCATACATATGATGTGAGAAACTCTGCAGATCTGATTAATTAAAGTTGACATCCATCCCTATTGACTATCACAGATATCAATCTCAAGAACCACTGAACTTTGTTTGTATACTTGTAATATGTAAATATCAATTACTGATTTAAATACAAGAATAGCTAGTTACATTCTACAATGGGCCATTCCAGTTTATATCTGCACCCCCTGTTTATGAGTTTGTGTGTTTACTTCATACAGGGTATAATTTCCATGGGTGTATAAGTCATACAAAGTTTTATTTCCAAATCACAATTCACCATACAGTAATGGAAATCCAAAACTATAGGTCCTACTTATGGTGTTGATGAGTTCTATGTGACACCATACAGAGTAGGATTTCCAATTATAACTCTCATCATATGCTAATTTACCAAGTTCAAAATTTTATATCTGAGAATGGAAATCCAAACTAGGTATGTGTTGAGATAAACTAGGCCATATTTTATTTAGTAGCCATTTTTTTCCATACTCGTCTGGATTTCCAGATTCTCTTTCTCCATATACAGTTGGAATTCCGGGGTATTTTCCCCCATCATACAGTGCTGGAAATCTGACCTCATCAACAAGGGGGGTGCAGATATAAACTGGAATGGCCCAATTTAAGTGTGGCTATCTACAATCATTATTTGAATGCAAGTTTGATTGTTCAGGGTTTGTCCCTAGAATCAGATCAAAAGTTTGGCTGTTATTGTTAGGTTTGTTTGTCTAATAAAATCCCTGATTCGTATCTTATCACTGTGACACAGTGACAAGTCATAGTATCGCACCAAAATTCATAGTGTTTAATATTTATAGTGGTTCTATAACCAAGTTTATTGTAACAGCTGTCACACAGTCAGTGTGTTTACTTGAACCTGAAAATGAATTGGAATTGTGACATACATTTTGTTAGCAATATTAATTGTTGCATATGACTGAAAGAATGTTATTTACATTCAAGGTTGTGCTCAGTACTACCATCCAAAAGATACAACTTGTTATGCTTGAAAGATTACAGCAATTCTGAGAATTATTTGGACAGAGAGTTCGCTTGCAAGATGGCTTGCAACACTTGCTTTTGCTTTGTTCTAGACTTAATGGCGCTGCTTGCCAGCTGGCAATCTGTGTAAGATTCATTATTTCATTGGGTGATGTATTCATGTATTCAAATGAACGTGCACCATTTAAAAAAAAACCTGTGCTTTACCATTATCTAGTATGAAAATGGAATGATCTAAACTGTGCACATATCAATAAGACAGTTCTGATAAGTCTAGACTGAACAAAAACTGTAGTGTTTTGCGAAGTTGTAAGCCATCTTGCTAACTGACTGAACAGTTGAATGGATGATAATTCAGGTTGCTGACAATTTCATAGAGAAAACTTTAAGTCACCTAAAAATTTCCCAATCCACAACTTTCCTCATTCTTTACAAAAGTGATTCAGCCATTATACTTTAACATGATGTTGAATTAAGCTACCAATAAGTTATAATTGACTGGGGAACAACTACTTTGTTTCCTTTGTTGTTTCCTTTCATCTTCCCCTTTCGGTTTCTATTTTTGAATTGCTTGTTTATTTTCATGTTTAAATAACCAACGTGATCTTTGTATGTCTTAGAATCTTTGGTCAAAGTCAATAAATACATTGTTTTCTTACGTCATAACTATTTTTTGTCACCTGGTAGTAGTGTTTGTAGTTTCACCTCATAATTGCATATATGCAGTCTGCTCATGACCAAAAGCTATAATGCATGTATGATAGGAACCCAATTATATCAATCTGATGTTCTTGTGTTCCAGCTGGTGTGATAGTGCATTGTATGTAATGTACACATTATAGAAAAGATGGTCACATTATAGATATTCCAGAAATTATCCCACCATGTGCTACCATGCTGTCGACTTAAACACGAGTCTGTACACCATAATGCTAAAATACATATCAAGCCAGAAAATGCGATTGTTTCCTATCATGCATGCTTACGATGAGCCATGAGCTTATGATGAGCCATGTCGTAATTGCTGAAATGCTTTATTGTAGGCGTGTTATTATCCTGTCATACATTTATCTATACAAACATATGGTGCATTATATAGCCATGGAATTATGAACCACATGCTGATGGGGTGTTATTGGGATCCCAGAAAAATTTTAACTGCTACTAAATGTCATGTTTTTCACTGATTTTCACTTATTAAAGCGATTTACAGTATGCTGCTAACAGGATAGGTATACTAAGTGTTTGATAGAAGTGGACATATGAAAACATTTGAATTGCAGTGCAAAGTTGTTATGGTTGTGATGTGCAAAGTTGTTATGGTTGTGATGTTTAATTTATGAGTGGTCTACAATCAAATATGAATACTTATTTGTGATGCAGCATATAGGTGTAAAACAGGTGTAAAATCCACATGATTTGATTCCATGGGAAGCTACTTACAAGATTGTGTCTGATTGGCTAATTAACCCCAACACCTAACTATTAGACTAATCAGAGAGCAGCTTGTTGATAGGTTTATTTTTAAAGTATTAATATCAAATTCTGCCTTCTACATGTATACATGTATATGTTTTAACTCCACTACATACATGATGCTACTTTCTGTGGTACATGTACCACCACAGTTGTGGAAGCTCTTGTACAAATAAAGTCGAACCATTGTTTCTTGGGGAGAGTGGAGTGGAGCAGGGATGTTGAGGTAGTGTTGCTGGACTAATGCAATGCTCATCAAAGATGTCTAGCTAACCAAAAGTTAAATAGATTTCTGTCCCAGCTGTTTTAGGGCAGTTTGGAATGCTGCAATGATTTCTACTCCATCCTTCAATTTCATTGTGTTTACTCCAAAATATTTGCCAGACAACTGTATTCTCATTTCTCCAACTTCGTCATGTCATGTAAATATTATCAAAATTATTAAAGTGGTGTTACTGCATATGTTACATGGTCTTATTACAACCCAATATTGCTCCATTATGTTAATAATAACAATTTTGTTTTCATAAAGAACACGTTTAAAAAATGACTATTTACTTTGGGTATATAAAACGTGACATTTGATAATGTACTTCCTTTATGTGCCCGTATCAAGTACTTCTTTGCTCTAATTCCCGGCAGCATCGTAATACAATACACGTACAACAATAGACCAAGTTCTGAAATAAAATGATGAAGTACGCCCGCTAGCAGTTTGACGTTTTTATTTCTCGGATATGCCATTAGAGGGAATCCCTATCATTGATCGTGTATAAATTTCAACTTTGCCATTGGGATTTTACTAACCACCACATATACAAGTCCATATATATATATATATATATATATATATATATATATATATATATATATATATATATATATATATATGTCTTTTTTTTCCTGGCGCCAGGCGTCCACATGGCCAATTTATTCATATTACTTAGCAGTTGCTTAGTGTATATATATACATATAAAGTATTTATGAATACGTCATAGATGGTCAAATAATAATAATATATAGTTTAGCTTTCAGGAGCATTTTCCGAGTTGAAATTTTACTACTTATTTTTCACCAAATCTATTGCTAGTTCTCGTAAAATGTTTAAAGTAACACCAGGTTTACTGAATTCACGGAGAATGCAAAGGCACGTTGATATTTCACTCTAATACTATTTACTCAAAACTGTGACGATGATTTCAATAAATTTTACCAGTGATAATTGGTAATGTACTGTAAATTTATATGCGATTTTCTAAGTTTCATTTTCAGCTTTTTTCTGAGAAACAATCCCTAGGGTAACATCACCTGTCTGTAAAATAAGACTTTGTTTCGACGATGGCCAACATACGATCAACATCCATCAGGTGTGTTCGCAAGGGATTTTTAGTGGGCAGGCAAAATAAAACATCTTCAGTGGGAGGGCATTGAAAATAGGGTTTCTCAGAGGGGAATTCCAGTAGGAGAAGATTTTTATTCAGAAGGCAGGCAAGTTCCATTTTTAGATTGAGCGGGTAAGGGCAAAATGTAGAATTTTCCGCGGGTATCACTACCAAATTGCCAAAGGGGGGGGGTGTTTAGACTGGCCAAAGAAGAGTAGTCTAATGGCGCAAACTGCATGATAATATCCGCCCGAAGCAGACTGTGCCGTTTCATTTGCGGCACTTAGCACGTGATCAATTTGACTGAACGCCGATGACAATCTTCGCAAACAATGCCTGTATTTTGTAGTCCAGTGCATGTTAGTTCTTTGGAGAGGGCAGTCTGATTAAATTAATCCTTCTAGGGTTTTCCTATATGCATACCCTTTTTAGCAAGATTTTAGCACTGGCGTCACGGTTCGTATATGAAAAATAAGCAGCGCTTTAATATAGCGGGAGGGGTTATACGCACTTCTTTTGTAACAATTAATTTAAATAATTTAATGCACGTAATCTTAATGATCAATATACTAGTAATATCAATGTGTGTCATAAGGTCTAATATTATCATGTATGTATAATTTTATCACGTTGCTTGTAGAGGAGCTAGTATTCTCAATCATGTCCTACTACTCAATTATATATTTACACTCAATTGATTTTGATCAAGCATTGGTAGTAATATCAATGTGTAACAACTACGGACAACCTGAGGGTGTACACTTTGTACCGGATTCGGTCAGACTAAAGAGCTGGTATATACTGTTAAAAATGCGCTGAAAACACACATTTAATGAGTTTATGCAGCATTCACTGATTATTCGAATTGTGTCGCATTTCTCGTTAAATGATGATAAACAGATGCCAAGTCAGCCCAGCTATGTATTCTAACTATCTACTAGTATTTACAACTTCATGCAGTTACGTAAAATCCTGCCAGCCAAGCGATTCTAAGCTGTACAAACATTGTATTTGGTTACTTAGTTTATGCGTAAAGTGAGAAGCTGTTCGATGCTCAATCTATCATGGAACCATGTACAGGTGCAGTACAGGTATTATATTACCATTAAATTTTCCTGCTATATAAAAAACAAAACAAAAACGTTTAATGCACATGGGTTTAAGGATTGGAGCTGGTGACCAATCAAGACTTTAACTTCTTTGGGAAATAATAATGAGAAGGTAGCAGAAACTGTTGAGAGGGGAGAATTAAGATAGTATGAACTGGGTGGGAGAGAGTAGATACAACTGCGCGTCCAGAGGGCAGGCAACAAACTGAGTGGGCAGAGGGCAGTGGGTAGTAAAATTGAGTGGGGAGAAGGCAGCGGGGAACAAAAACTGAGTGGGGAGAGGGCAGTGGGAGAAAAAAACATTGGGAGGGCAATTTAATTTGGTTGAGAGGGAGGGGAGTTGCGAACAGATTGACCTCTCCCCTCCAAATTAAATTAAGCCTTAATAATGTTCATAAATTAGGTGACTGTTGATCAAACATAAATATCAAACATTTTTGCAAATTTACTCGTTGACAGCACCTGATCCATGGTACGACTGACTTCCATCCAGGGCTATTGGGGACCCAGAATTGTAATTGCATATTAAAGAGTATGACATGATGGGAGTGTGTACAAATATTTTGCTACCTGACCAGTCGCTGGGTTGGTGTGACTTGTTAGCTTGTGTATATATATATATGGCATCTTCGCTTATGTGTGGGCTTCGAATACGGACACAATTTTCAGAACCATCAATGTGGTTTGATTGACAAACCTCAGTGACGGTGCTGAACGTCACACACTGGAATACTACAAAAGAGACCGAAGTATACGCACTGCGTGCACAATATGCAAACAACTTTTAACGGGGCTGTGACGTAAACATATCTCATTAATATCACTTGAAAGTGAAATTATTATTAGAAGGCATTTATTATGAAAGCCGGAATCACGTATATTCGGTCTTGACCTCCACTCTGTCTATTGTGGCAATTTGAAGATTGTACACGCTTTCTATCATACTAAACTGATCACCAAATTTAACAAGTGTTTCTGGCCTTTACACTAAATCTGCATGAGCCTGATGAGCGTAGTTCGATTGTGTACAGCGCCACCAGTAACTGTTCCCGGCTCCATTTGTCCAGATAGGACAGCGCCCTCTCGTGCCATTCTCCTCTACTACTACATGTATGTTCGCTGGCTTCCGGCGTCCCCAAAGGCTCGAACTGAAAATGTTTCTCGCTTAATAAATATGATAATGTAAGGTCACTCATAAGATATCCTCTGTACAACAACCTGGTTTATTCACCGAGGGATTAATTCATACTACTGTAATTAGTAAAATATAATTCATGTAAATCAATTTGATATACTTAGCAGTCTGCATATTTTTTATTGAATTTTTTTAGAATTGCCTGACATGAAATATGTAGTGAGCTTCGGGGATTGTTTAGTGTTATCTTTGAATAGTGACAGTCATGACATATTATCAGTTGACTGATCATCTATCATAAACACGGCTTACACGATGCATAGGGCGGGTCACCATGGCTATTTTTTTGGAAAGGACAGGGAGACTGGAATTGGGTGGAATGTAATTTAAATGAAGAGATATACGGACAAAATAAGTTCCCCTGTGAATTTGTATTTTGCATAAGGAAAATATAATCTGCATCGAGGCGTACCCTAGCTACCCCGCAACATAATGTACTGTTCCTTATGATAACTGCTTAAATTAGCTCGGTGACTACACAGCACATGCAGAGTCCCGTGACTGGCATGATCAGTCAGCTGTTGCATAAAACAGGCGTACACTGGTTCCATAGCACAGTTGCTTGTTATCCAACGAAGCAATAAACCACACTTGGCTAACGTTCTACGTTAACGTTGATAAATTTGCTCGTCGTATTGCAAAATATCGCTAAAATATGAGCCATTGCAACCAACATTTAAGAAAGGAGGAACGCCACCACAGACAGGTTAGTCTCGTCGCGTAAATGACAAATATTCATGTAGGGAGGAAATTTACCTACATGGTTCATGTAAACGTCTTCACGGCCGTGAACACCACACTCATAGCGTGGTGAAAATAGAGCTCTATTCTTATGTACATGGTCGTAACATTTTATGGTTTTAAGAATCAACATCTTTGTTTTAATTTTGTATATCGCAGAATACGAAAACAAAAGCCAAGACAGAGTCATCATCTTCTTAGTATAGTTAATTAGATTTTCAATAATTTTCCCCGACACACCCTTTTTTAAGACAACAACCTCACAAAATTCGATTCAATTATTTGTTTGTGTTTTTTATTATTTGCATGTTACTACATAATATGCCTAATATATTATAAGAAAAACTTATTTATGTTTGTCAAATCCCCGCCAGGTAATGTAATACCGCCGTGCATTTTTTGTTGACTGCGCAAAGCAAAAAATAAAATTACTACGAAGCTCAATTCCGTGTCCGTGACAGCTGCTGAGAGAACACAGAAAACATATCCCTGGTTATGTAATAGATAACTCATGCTCTCATGACGGTCACGGCATATAACCACGAGCGCTAAGTAAGTGGTTATGTGCCGTAACCATTACGTGGTCATTGGTTATTCAATTTGTACCATGGTTGTCGTGAATTTCGCTCGACTACTAGTAATTGTACTAGCTGCCGAAATGGCGGATGTTAAATCTGATAATGGTGTCCATTTGGTGAATTTAGACATGACTGACAAGGTACGCTTTCACATTTAGAATGTGGAATGGAACGAAAACGTACACAGATGGCATTTATCAAACATCTGAATATTTTCGGCGCCCACCCCCCTCGTGTATGAAGAAATCATCGAATATTGCGGTGTTTGATGGGGCGACAATATCTCGATGGTTATACACGTCGTATCTGTGGATAAACTTGGCAATTCTCCAACGATTATAGTTGACCCATTCAAGACACCCACGCTACGCTCGTACAATATAATTGCTTTGCATTGGCCTTGATATGAACTGTATACGCCCCGGGAACCGCCTACTACCACGATAGCGCATTGTCAGCATATCGTCACATGTGCCATATATTCGAAGGGGCAGTGACTATTTTTTAGGTGTGTACGTGGGAGATTACAGTTACATTACAAAAAATAAAAAAAAATCGACAAATATTTTAGATCTCTACATATTGTTACTCAATAAAGTATGCACTTCCTTATACTATCGTATTTAAAAAAATATTACTTAGGTTAAACTCATTTACACCTTTATTCATATAATAGTATTTTTGCATATTAGAAATTGTCACTATTTAGACTATATTTATTTTGCTCCGAGAAGCGATATACTGACAAATATCAGGCAGCGGCATAGTAACACAGCCACCTTCTGCCAGTGAGGGCGCACCATTCACGTTAACAATCTATTGACGGCCAATCTCAGCAGTCAATGTATTTGTAACAATGATATCCCAGTTAGCCCATGATGTGTTCATTTCAGAAAACTATGACTATATAACTATAACTGCTATGATGTGGCCTATAGTAGAGAAAAAGTAACTAAGATTTCATTGTTATTTTCCATTTAAGGCTGAGAACAAAGCTGAACGGCGAGAAAATAGACTTCACGGAAAGGCTGTCAATCAAGCACTACATGGCAATGTCCTTGCAGCAGCCAATCTAGAAGTAAGTTCGTAACACTGAGCTCTGCTTGTGAAGCGCCGCCATCGAAGACAAGACATACGCATGTCCGCTTACTGACAGTAATATTGTCCAGTGTAATTACGGGTAATAATAACGACAATCCGCAATGATTCTTCATAGTACACTCTCAATAAAGAACCGAGAATTAGCACCTCGACGAATTTCGACCTAGATAGCCCGACCAGTAAAGATAAATTAATGTTTCCCTACTCCATTTTAGCTGCAATCTAATTTTACTCCTTACTTACTTACTCGTTTGTTTTTCGTGTGATCATTGTGACAGACATATTTGTTGTCTTATGCAACCGATTTTACAGTTGGTCATGTTTTCCGTTCCAGTCCCGTTCAAGGGCGGCAGGAAATCGAGCTGATGCGCACCATGCCAAGGCCGACGCAATACATGCAAGTCACCATCCACCCCATCACCCTGGACCAGTACATCACTATCCGGAGCCTCATCACCACAACGGACCACATCACTACCCCCATGCCCCCGCTCACAATTCACATGTCCACAATCCGCATCCACACGGACATGTGACTGTCGTACATGTAAGTACATGTATATAATTCTACTATTCATTGACCCCTTTGGTGGGCCCAAGGCGTCGAAGAGAAAAACACTCAGTAGGAATGTTATATAATATTGTTTTGTCTACTAAACTTAGTACTGAACCTCCATTCAGACACGATTTCATTACTTGCCGAAAATTCAAACCAGCAGTTTTAAACATAATAATTACCTGAAGATTACGTATCGTAAAGATTTATTTTCCAGACTTCCAGGCTTAATTTGTGAATGATTTACTGTTACAGCATCACCACACACCGCCACCGCATCCCCACACGGGATATCCCCACCACACAGGTAAATATAATCTTACGTATTTGATCTTAATGCAGCCATCGTAACACTGTTGTAACTTCGGCATAATGTTTTTCCTGTTGATGCATACATTGGGTATAGTTTATATAATGATCTTTAGAAAGCAATGACTCTCACGCCACTAACAACTATATTTGACACTGTTTATTGTAGCTTATCCACATCATCACTAATCGTGACGTCATCAAGCTCGAATGGTATCCATGGCAACCAACAATATAATATGCCATTATAATAGGCTTCAATAATATTGATAACCGTTATTACCGTCTCTGTGCTTTTGAAGTCCACTCTTGTTATAGCAAGAACGTTGCTGCTCCTCGGATATTTGGAAATCATATCCATAAGTTTTGAATACTTACGATGTCGTCCAATATTGGTCTCATTACAAAATTTTACGTATAATATGTTATTTTAAGGGAGGTATATATATTTGGATGCAATTAACTGTGGACGAATGCATGTTTCAGTTAGATACTTTCGATTTAGTGAAGTATTTTAATCCATAGCACCGGTGTTTAACATTTTGATCTCCAATATTATTTTATTCATATAGCATGGTTAATACATACTCAGTGGTACCAACAATATCGCCACATTGCTCTCACCAATTTGGGTGTTTAAAATGTAGAGTGACTTGTAAGTGTTATTATGTAATGTATAAGTAATATATTAAATTTCGAATCACTCTAATGAACATCACTACTTCTATCACTCTGTGCATGTAAAGTGTGAGTTTACAGTGTGAATGAAAAAGTCTCTCAACATTATATATTGACAAAATTATATTTATAATTTATTGATTTGCATATATCACATTGTATCGGCTACTGGAATTCTTTAGTTCCTATTTGGGGGAATGTTTTAATAACTTGAGAAACGCACATTCCTGCAAGCCAGTTTGTTTTCCCTAAAGTGGTAAATAGAAAGAACTGTCTCCAATCTTGATAATCGATATCGTTCTATTTTCTCTATTCTTCAATATATATTCTTAATCATTTAGGTGTAGCTGGTCCATTGTTACAAATATGAATTATGTGTGGCTGATATCAGTATATCGTTAAAATCTAGACTGGTGAAAACTTATTTATCAAACCCCGATCTCAAAGATACAAACGGAAAGTACCGAAATGTAACTTTACAGTGTTTGCCTTAATCAAATGGTTAATGGCGTTTTCGAATTGCGTTGTATACGTCGCTATGAAATCCATATCGAATACGACGCAGCGCGACGATTACTGCGCATGCCCTTTGAAATAAAGATGATATTCTGTTACAAGTCAATAGGACTAATAGTATGAACCCATGCTCCGTACTCACACAATAGCAGTAGCAATGACATATTTCACTAAAAAAGGAGATTTCAATAATTTCGAGAATTCATATATATATTTATATTAATATTAAATTACTTGTACGTTTATAAGTGTCAAGTAATTTCACCTCATGCTGCCCTTTACAAAAACGAATGAACAATAAATTCAATTTCTATTTATGAAAATCAATCCGTTACCATCCGCGTACAGGGTAATTGTATGTATTGTAATTTACTCAGACTGCAGTTCCGACCAGCATTGAGAAACATCCCATAATACACACTGCTATTCTAATGATTTGATCACTTCAATTGTAAATTATAAAATGCTGGCCACAAACAAAGTCTGTATCCTATTCGAGTAAGTTATCAACATCTAGCACTACTCCAGCGTCAAATATGTGCCTGGAATTGCTGTAAGCTTCCCGCATTTTCAGTTTTCATATGTGTATTTCGAAATTAAACATCGCTTTGAAGTCTGGGTGCAGATGCCGAGATGGAAATATTTCCATTAACGATTGGTCTTGAAAGTGTCATAAAACACTATGTTTCTCCACAGTATATTAAAGAATTGATTAGCTAATTTGTAAGCCGTGTAAACTGGGTTAATATATACAGTATTCATGGAAATCAGTAAAAGCACACTGTAAATACAAGTGTTTAAAAATTAGACCCAATTTTTGTCCTCTGTATTTGTTTCATAATAATTAAACATCCAAGTGTGTTTCTTAAAATCGCAAATGAGTTATATTTCAACACTACTCTTTAAATTTAAAACATTTTTACTGTTTTGGGGTAAAGCATTCGCAATGTCTATGAGCTTGTCCCTACACTCGCTATTCATAAAGTATTCATAATCCGCATAACCATTTAAAGTGCATTTGTGAGTTTTTTTTAGTGCAACATTTCAGGAATGTTTTTGCATATGTAAAGTGTTCTTAATCACAACACTTTTATATGTGTACTTTCACACATTTTGTAAAGTGTCCATAAACTCGACACATGGAATAGTGTATCAACTTTAATAAAGTGTTTACCACTGCTGAGACATCAGTGGCTCATGAAGGTCAGTTATCTGATAATCAGTTTACACTCTTCCTGTTATGACAATACTTATTACTATCACAACATCTCAACACTTTGAAAAGTGATTTCACTAGACATACATTTTGAATAGTGTTTTCACTAGAAGTATTTATTGAATAGTGTTTATTATCACAGCACCTTGAAAAGTGCTTTTACGAAAAACACAATTGAAATACTGAAGAGTGCTTGTTTCAGAGACACATTTTGGAATGTGTTTTCACTAATAACGTGGTTATAAAACACTACTATCAACACACACTATCGGCAACCGAAATACTTTTTTTGGAATGTGTTCAAGGGCAACATCTATCAAATGAATCAGTAATCGTAACATAAAATAAACAAATCACATAATCAAGTAAATATTTATTACTGAATACATAAACAGTAAAAAGACAAACAGCAACTATAAAAAGCAATACCCAATAATTGTTAATTAATTCATTATCATTTCTGGCAATGCGATATTTGAATCAGAAATAAGTGATGTGAAATATTATTTTGAGTTGTATTTTTGATATTTCGAAATAATAGTATTATTAGAGATTTAGAGGGGTTCGTTTAAATTATATATAAATTCGCACTGGGGTGTAGTAATCACCATGTTAGATGAAATTCAAAATCAAGGCCCCGCCAATAGAATAATATATATGAAGAAAACGAATCTATTAGTCTTACGAACTTGTGTTTTACATAAACATGTATAGTTGGGTGTTTTAGGTTAAACTTTACATGTGTGCTTGTTTTCTGAAGTATTTAAAAATAAACGTTTTGAAGAAAATTATTTTAGTTACTTTCATATTCACAAATGTATCATTGGTGCATTTGCCTTCTGAAGTGCTTCAAAGTTTTCGAGAAGAATCTTTAAAACACATGTTAGGAAGGTCTGATGTGTTTCGAACCGTCACCACTGTTCACGAATTGCAGAGTATCAAATCCATTGTGCCACAAGTTACTGCAAATTGACAAGAGAACTATACCTTGGCGAAGATGCATTTATAATATATTTGTATATATAACTTTTAATGTGTATACCAGATATCGTACACGTGTACAATAAATATCACTAATTTCCATATTACTCAAATTAACAGATACCCTGTTATAAGTTGATAGCAAGTCCTGTTCATTTATTCGTCTCTCGGTGTAAATTATTAAAAAGAGGATTTGCAGATGTCGTCACAAAAACAGAATGGTCACCGAAATAATTTCACTCATATGCCACCAAAAACAGTGCATTGCATAAACGCCGGTGTGAATATAAAACAAACAATAATGTATTAAAAATCTCTGTTGTTATCTCATTGAAAGAACTCAAATGCCATGTTGCCAGTTGAATTGGTGATTGCAGTACCACACAGGACGTTCGCAACTATTGGTTTCTTCCCTTTGCTATGTATAACTATTTAAACAATACGACATTTACAAAAAACGAAATTACTTTTAGAAATTGCGAAAGAGAAATATACAACAGAGTAAAATTCCATCGTCACTGTGAAATATATAAGTTTAAAAATAAGTGAAAGTTGACTTGTTCTCATCTTAAAAAGAAACGCATCTTCGAATTTTTGAGATACATGTCAACATAACGTCATTCTATCACATTTACGTCGATCTAACACCATCCTGGAGACCAAGCTCCTCCAAATTTACGGGGATCGGACCCTTTTGGGTCTGGGGCGGGTCTTATAGCAGGCACCAACTTTTGTTTCAGTTCTTCCAGCCTAGCGGATAGCTCGGCGACTTTTTCCGGCATTTGCTCGGCTAGGTTGTTACGCTCAGTGGGATCAGCTATAAATAAATTCACAGTTATAAAGTAAAACGATTCGTCAATGCATTAATTCAAAAACAAATTTCCCGCTGAAGTAAATGCCAATGGAATCGCATGCATATTTAGATTAGGAACAAACACTCTGCCGGGAATACTACGACTTTTGGAGCAATGTGATCTTAAGACCTCCGTTTGTTCTAGCGTACCTTTTATATTGAACAAATACGTGTCGTTGTCTTTAGACAATCTCCCATCCAATAGTCCCTCGTATTCATTCATGGGCAAAATTTCTTCCCATACGCCATCTATAGTCGGTGCGGGAATCCATC